>NC_137469.1:155096586-155754737 GCF_964235325.1 Thermobia domestica
GAGTAGAAGAAGTAGTAGAAAGAGCAATTTTTGAGAAACAATAACCTTTGTTTTTGATCAATCGTATTTGATGCATACTAACTATATGTCTTACGTATTTATCAATTGTTCGCTAAACACGTTACATTTACAGACAGTAAGAATCAAGACTGAAACAGCTGACGTTCTCTTGTAGTTGTGTTTCGTAGGTCATTGTTCTATTACGAGTACACTGAAGAAAGTCATCTAACACAAGGAAAGACAGAAACTGAATACTTTCCATGATATTTTACATTGGAAGTTTCAATGTTACAAATGATTAAAAAATTCCTTTAATTACACAGAGAGAATAGAACCCAAATCCACCGGGATGTGAAACCAACGCTTATCCCACTACTCTAAGACAATGCTGTTAATCATTATGGACAAACTTGGTGTTAAGTGTCTTCAGCTAAGTGCACACTTTTGCAATTCTAATGTTATGACTGTTATTTCTGTCATGATAAAATAGAAAGTATTATGTAGAAACAATAGTCAAAAAAATTCGAATATTAATTGTCAAACTAAATTGTTGAAAATGTGTGATAGAAATAGTATTAGTGGATGTTGTTTCACCATTTACATATGTGAAAGTTTAACGCCCTGCTTGAGCATCGAGGCTATGTGTTATGTGAAATTACAATATAAATATATCTCTCCGAAAATGAAATGAAATGATATCTTCAAGTTTTACATCTCAGAGCTACGCCGGCTAGGATAAAGGGGACGGTTATCTCTATTCATTCGAGTATTTCATTATAATTTTAATCTTTCACAAGCCATTAATATACATTGCAGATTATCGAGTTCAACATTTTTTCCAGTCTTCTCGATATTGGGAAAATTAAAATCTCTAACCGTTGCCCCGCGTAGACGTGATGTGCGGCCCGTCTCGCACTCAAACGACCTTTTTATACATATTTACTGTTTCTTACTTTATTTTGTATGGACGTTTTGTTTTTGTGAAATGTAAAAAAAAAAATATAACTTATCATGTAAACAACATGAAACTCAAGCTACCCCATGCCGAAAGCGTCGGTAGACCAGCGCTGGGCAACTAGTGTAGCGACCTCTCGGCAAAAATAGGATGCCCTGTAGCCACGACCTGCTGTGGCGCCACTTCTGTTTTCAAAATTATACCACCAGCAGCAGAGACTCGACGAAACGCCAATGAACCATAATAATTCTCACCCAATTATGTTAAATCATCTATATGCGTGATGTGTTTATATCAAAGTGAGTCTTGAAAAGCACAAATAGACAAGGTTCCGGAGTGGGCGCAACCCAGAAACGTTATGTTTACTGGGCAGGTTGTCTTCCGAATTCACCCGTAGGCGATTAAGGAGACGTCGCATGTAGAGAAATAAATCATTGAGATCTTTTCAATTTGGCCAATCAGAGTGTTCCTTAATGTAAACAAACTGAAACTCAAGCCATTGGCTTTTACAATTCAATGAAGCCTAAAATAGTTTTGAAATCAATAACATTTGTATTAATGTTGTCCATTAAGGGAGAAAATGTTAAACAAGGATATTCTCAAATTTGCCACTCTTCCATATAAATTCCTACAGAGTAAAGTTTTAAATTCATATTAACAACTTTAAGATTGAGACAACTCCTAAAGCTCAGTTTTTTTATTTAACTCTAACAAAAACGTTGACACGTTTTTGAAAGAGTTATTTTTGGAAGGACATTGTTTTCATTTTTTAATTGTGGTCCACAACATAGTGCCAAACTGGGCAAGTTGCTTGATTGAAAAACGTTGTTCATCCCTGACCTAGAGAGAGACAATATTCATTATCTTTTTTTAGTTACATATATATATTCCAGACGGAGATCCAGGGTACGTTGAAGACTAGTAGATCTGGACGGTAAGAGGTATTGTAAACCGTAGTTTTGGGTTGTAATACAAACCATATTCAAGCGGGTGACCGAAACCAAACTGAACCGAAAATGGTTATATTTCCTATTGATCAATAACGTGTCTTTCCAAAGTAAGTTATTAGAAGAAAAATATGGGGAATCATAAGTTTGTTCAAAATTGAAATAGCAGATTCACAATTAAACCGACATGAAATCAATCCATATAGTTAAAACTTGGTTTCAACATATATAAGAATGTTTTTAGGAAATTCAATCCAATGTATGTTTCAAACCGAACAGAACAAACTATGGTTTGATTTCTGAAATAAACCAACACATTCGGTTTGAAACTTAAACCTTACCCAAACCGGTTAACCGATTAACCAATATTTTGGAACATTTCTAGTGGATATACTATAGTTAGTATTTCTATTGTCTATTGATGTTTTGAACCCATCGGGCCAATTGAGCAGTTTTGTATTATGATCTCGTCAACAATTAAATAATTGAAAGCAGTGTTCTTCCAAAAATGATTATCTTAAGAACGTGTCAACCTTTTTGTAAAAGTTAAATATCAAAGTCTGAGGTTTAGTAGTTGTCTCAATTTTAAAATTTGTTGATATGAATTTTAAACTTTACTCTGAATCAGTGGCGAAGCGCACTATGAGGCTTTGAGGTCGGACCCATCTTTTTCTACCGTATATTTTCTTTATCTTTGGTTACTTGTAAAATAAATTGAATACTTCTATTTTCCGTTTTTTCGCGGTAACAAATTAGTAGTTTGGAAACACTTGGGGAGCTCCTGTCAGCGCCTCACCAGCTTTCTCGACAGGCTTACGGGCGATGCTGCTTAAAGAGCGTGGAGATTGCACGTATTCTTGGAAAGAATCAAAGGCTCGCATCTGGGAGTTTAGTTTCAGCGTCGAAGGCACCTTTCAATACTAATATGTTATAAAAAGGTTTCCTTAACAAAGAGTAAGAAGTTTCAGTGTAGAATTATGTATTTCTGTTGGCGATAACTTCTTTAATTTAGTTATAACATTTTGAGGAGTAATTCCGATGAGCCGTTTGTTTTTCTACATGGGGCCTATAATAGATTGTAGAATATAAGTCTGATACATTAAACATATGTATAAATTTGCCAGACGCTACCGTAGAGGATAAAATAATATTTGTGTGTAAGGTTAGTTGAGTTTTGAGTGGTGTATTTACGATTTTGTTTCGGAGGCTTTGCTTATCTAGCGAGGGGCTTTGCTAACTTTATTCCTAGAAATGTGAAAATTTTGCAATATTCAGTATATAATACAATAAAAAGTTGCGATAAAATTTGGTGAGTGTTTGACCCCGGAAGCCACCCTCTTAAAAACGTCACTGCAGAGAATACAATATTAAATATCTTGCTTTGATTAAAATGAAGTTCCTTCTGAGCATTAACATTTGTACTGAAGTCCTTGGATTGTAAAAGCCAGCGGCTTGCGTTTCAGTTTGTTTACAATAAAGAGTACTCTCATTGGCCAAATTGAAAAGATCTCAATGATTTATCCCTCTACAAGAGCCGTTTCCTGTAATCGCCTTCCTGGCGAAGTCGGAAAACAACCCGCCTACTGATCATAAGGTTGTTGGTTCGCACCCACTTTGGAGTCCTTCTCTTTTAGTGTTTTTTAAGACTCACTTTAATGTAGAAACATCACGAATATAGTTGATTTAGGATATTTAGGTGAGTAATTTTATGGTTCATTGGCGTTTCGTAGCGCATCTGCCGCTGGTTGTATAATTTTCAAAATGGAAGTGGGGCCACAGCGGATCCTGGCTGGAGAGCATCCAATTTTTGCGGAGAGGTCACTATTTGCCCATCGCTGGTCCACCGACGCTTTAGACATGGGGTAGCTTGAGTTTCAGGTTGTTTACATTATAAGTTTTCTTTTCTACTTTTCACAAAAATAACGTCCATACAAAATAACGTAAGAAACAAAAATATGTACAAAAAGTACGTTTGAGTGCGCGAGCCACACATCACGTCTACGCGGGCCAACGATTAGAGATTTTGATTTCTCCAATATCGAGAAGACTGAAAAAAATGTTGAGCTAAACAATCTGCAATGCATATTAATGGCTGTGAGAGAATTTAATTATAAACAAATACCCGAAGAAATATAGATAACCGTCTCTTTTAGCCTAGCCGCCATACCGTGAGACATAAAACTTAAATATTTCATTTTACTTAATTTTCGAGGAGATTTGTTTAAACTGTAGTTTCACCTAACATTTAGTCTCGATGATTAAGTAGGGTGTTAAACTTCCCCATATCTAAACGCTGCAACATCATCCACCAATTCTACTTCTATTACTCATTTTGAACGAATTACTTTGACAATTAATAGTTTAAATTTTTGACTATTATTACTATATAACACTTTGTATTTTATTATGAACGAAATAAAAGTTTTACAACATTGGAATTGTAAAAGTGTGCACTTTGTTAAAGACATTTAACACTAAGATTTTCCATCTTGATTAACAGCGATATCTTAGAGTAGTGGGATAAGCGTTGGTTTCATGTCCCGCTCGTTCTGGGTTCGATTCCCGTTGGGTAATTAAAGGAAATGGTTTATCGTTTGTATTATTGATAGTTCCAATGTAAGATAATATGGAAAATATTCAGTTTCTGTCTTTCATAGTTTTGAGATGACTTTCTTCATTGCTATGGAAAAGTGAACAGGTAAACTCAATGACAAGATGACAGCCGTATAAATCTTGATTCGTAGTGTTTGAGAACTTAACGCGCTTAGCAAACAATTGATAAATACGTAAGGCATATCGTTAATATGATTCAAAAGTACGACTGATAAAACACAAAGCCAGCTTTTGCTTATAAGTTTCTACGACATCTTCTACTACTGCTAGAAATATTAATGATTTAAGCTATTTATGATTTCAGATACGTTCCATATACGTTCATACCAACATAAAGACATGAAATCTATTCAAGAACTTCATAAAATATGTAGCCAAGTCTCAACTTTCCAATAATAATAATACACGAGTAACAGAATTACAATAACCAATTGCGTAAACAATACCTTTCATAAAGAAAAATAATTACCAGGACGGGATTCGAACCCGGGCCTCTGCAACACGAGTTCCATACTTTACCGCTCTAGTACAACAAACATAAGAAATTTAAGTAGTAGTTACGGAAAATAAAAATAGAATTTCTGTTTCTACACGTATTGATACAATTCAAAGAATGAGAAAATAATGCCTGCCGTCTTTCTTTAGGAAATTTCAAGTTAAGATTAGGAAGAATAGTAATATAAATCGGGACTATCGTTAAAAATTGTGATGTAGAACGTTTCGTGTTATTTTCCTCATTGACGAAGGTCTGTGTAGCTTCTTTTTGAGTCATTCAAAGAAGTAAATCTCGAGTAAGTTATTGTGACACTCACATAAGCAACGTCTTATTATACGAGCATTAGTGTCTTGTGTTCAATCTTGTATGCAGAAAAGATTAATAAATTTAAAAGCAATCAGAGTAACATTAACAATAAACATACACAACTATTAATATCTTCTGTATTAATACTTGTGTATAATCACGATCTGCCGAATACAAGTTCAATATCTAATATTTAACTACCGCGCCACTTTAAATTCCACCCAGACTATTAGCTAGTTAATAATCGATGATTTTAACTAGCTAATAGTTTGGGTGGAATTTCAAGTGGCGGGGTAGTTAAGTGTTAGAGTATTGAACTTCTATTCGGTGGACCAGTGTTCAAATCCGGACCAGGTTGAAAGTTTTCCAAGTGTTTCAATATCAATTTCATGCATACTCAGTGTGACAACCAAGATCTTCTCCTCTCCAGAAAAAAAAGATCAGGAGAATTGGAGGATGTTGGAATGAGGTGAATTGGAGAAGTTCTGTCAATGGAGGTATCATTTACATATTTATTTCCAGCAGTTGTTCTAGATTTGATATTTTCATGTACTTTCAAGCATTTTCTGATTTATGCGTGGTTAGTATTTTTATTTTTCTGCATATACAATATACAGGGTTTTTATAAAGTCTGGACGGATTTAATTCGCTTATAATTTACATAAAAATGCTCACATTGAAATCAAATAAAGTGCAAACGGTAGCGGAAGGATTAAATTTTTACCTGTAATCTGCACCAGCTCAGTTCATTCACCGCCACACCTCCAACTGGACGCCATTTACGTCCACACATTCGCGTAGGACCGTCTAGGAATCGACTTCTGTGGGCTGTTGATGATGCTTTCCCTTACCGTGTTCACTGTTGCAGGCGATGTTGGCGGCCTCCCACTTCGAGGACGGTCCAGGACGCTTCCTGTCTCCAAGAACTTAGCATGCCACTTTCGGATTGCACTCTCAGTCGGTGCCGGCTTTTTGAACTATTTGGTGAACTTTCGACCCACCAGAATTGGTGATTTTAGCTCTGCGTACCACAGAACACATTGCGCTTTTTCTTTCACCGACGCTATCTTTTATACGGTAAAAAAAAATAGTCTTCTCAGAGGAGTTTTTCATTTATTTATTTCTTTAAAAGACACACACACCAATACAGCTTACAACTTACTTTTAACAGTCAACATTGAAACAACAATGAAAACAACAATGGATGGAATTTGGTAAGAAACTGACCCTTGCCCTCCCTCTCCCTCTCTCAACGTGTTCAGAGTTGCGCTTATCTAACAGTGTTGCCAACTAAAAATTTAATCCTTCCGCTACCGTTTGCACTTTATTTGATTTCATTATGCGCATTTTTATGAAAATTATAAGCAGATTAAATCCGTCCAGACTTTATGAAAACTCTGTATAACGAAATACACAGCTATATTGAGATTAATATATGGTGTTTATTGAACAACACGATCCGAACTATGGAAATTCATCCCAGAATGGAGAACCGTTTCGATAGTCACCTATTTTACAATTTTACCTGCATAAACATCTGGCTGAGGGCTACCAACGGCTGTCTGTGCCGAGTAGTTGGGTTCCATCTGTTCAGGCGTTCTCACAACTCAAATGACCTGGACTCCAAGTAATGGAATTAGAGCACTTACTCGGAGATATTTTTGCTATTGGCTGTACACCATAAAAGTGATAAATCTCAACTCATTCTCCAATCACATCTAGCTTGTAACTCGTTCGAGAAGTTATGTAGGCTTACACCACTTTAAATTGAACCTTGAAACAGAAACAAAAATACACGTATAGTGTCTCTTCAGGTACACGAAATAATTGCAAACAAAGAAAATAAAACATCCATAGAAAAGAATTCTGAACTAATGTTGTACAAACTTTGTTTATTGATGATATTCCAATGTGTCTTTGTCCGTATTTTATTTTTACAAATATCCCTTATCTATAATTTTTACATGCGATTTATTTAATTCTTATTATGTTTTGTGGTACAGATTAAGAATATAAGGGTACTTTATAAAATTACTGTATATAACTTTTCTTGCCTTAAATAATATTCTAATGGCTTAGTTACCTTTTCTTTCTTGACGCTTGCTCCAATAATTTCAAACAGATAGTTGCAATCAAATATGACATGAAAACTATCATTTATATAAAAAGCACAATCCAACCTATTCTAGGTGTTCACTACAAGCAAGAATTATATTTATCCCAGTCCGATATAAGGCAAAGCTGGTTGACATATGTTATCGAGTGGAAGGGTTGCATCCATAGCAAGCGATGGTGTGTATGTATGTAAGCCAAGATTTTTTAGAAACTATTCATTTTAGAATTTATTAACATTTTTTCCTCTCCTGTGTTTAATTTGCATATCACCCTAGGAATTCAACTGTAATCTAACTTCTAGTAATTAATGTAATATCTTCGTGATATTCATGAAACCTGACACGAACTTCCAGTAGTCACATAATCTTTATTTGCACTCGCTCCCACCAAGTGAACTTTGTGGTGGACAAACACCGTGTGCGTGGTTTTTCTCGGAGTTCTTCCGTTTCCTCCTACTTTCTTCATTCCACCATTTCATTCATCTATCATCATCACTGTCTCCTTTAGCCTAACCGGCATAAGCGTGGGACGTAAAACTCAAAAATTTCATTTGATTTCATTTATTTGCACTCAGATAGAAATAAATTATGCACTAGGAAAATAGGAAATGTATGCCTAATTTTTAAAATTTTACGTCCCACGGTTAAGCTAGGCTAAAGGAGACGGTGAGGATGACAAATGAATGAAGTGGTGGAATGAAGAAAGTAGAAGGAAACCGAAGAATCCCGAGAAAACCCCGCACACGGTGTTTGTCCACTACGAAGTCACTTGACTTGAGCGGGAATCGAACCAGGGACTCCACGCACCAGAGGCGAACGCTTTACCACTTTTTTATTAACTTACGTAACTATTTATTACTTGTTTTACTCGCTTAACTCGTTTTTCTATTAACCTAGAACGACAGGAACACAACAGAAACATCGAGGACAGTTAAAATTCCAAAGGCTCTTCCATCGGGAATCGAACCCGTTAAGCCGTACACCAAAGACGCACGAGCTAGCCGCTAGACCAGTGGGTAGGGCTACCACTGAGTCACGGCAACCATGCATGCACTTGAAATAGTAGTCTCTACCAATAGCTAATTTTTATGCCCTGCAATCGTAACTGTAACTTTCATTTAAGCATTGTTTGGGCTTTAAGTTTTACGTTGAGATGACTCAGACAAATAAATGACCTTGTTTTCACATATGTTTCTACTATATTTTGGGTTTACTTCGGGATATTTTGAACTTATTTATGCGCATAAAGTTTTCTTAACATTATTTTTGACATCGAAATGCTAGAGGTAAAAAGAAGCAAATATCTCAAAATCCAAGATACTTTGAAGACACTTCGCAGTGGCGGATTAGCCCGGGGCTGGAACCCTAGCCCTTCCAGTTTTTGTTAAGTGACAATAATAATTTGAGCTATTATTTAATATTACCTATCAAAGTAACTATCAAGTTTAAATTCATGGTGAACCTAACAATGTCTGGGTGAGTGCGAGGCTCACTTAGGGTAATGAGTTCAACTGAGAATGCAATTGAGATTAGTAGAACCAAACCTCAATGAGGAGTAGTAAGCCCGAGCTCAAATGAAAATATGCCCGAACAAAATTAATAAGCGTAAATGCAAGGAGGCTAATGACTGCAAGTCTCATTAACCCTTTCCATATTTCGGCTTTTTGGCCTATTTTTTGGCCTATTTTTCAGTCAAGCAGCTACTGCATCGTCACTATTTATCCTAGGATCATGGTTCATACCTCATTCTCTTCAGAATAGAGCTGGCTTTTAAATGGTACTACTTGCATGCTCATACCATATACCAGGAGCGAGAAAAATGATGTCAAAGGGAAAATTTCGGAGGGAATAGTACTTGGTATACTGAATGTGTGTGCCAAATTTCAAGTTTCTATCTTGAATAGTAAGGGCGGGAGAAATTTTATGAAGAATTCCCACAATGCCCCAAATTACCACAAAACACTATGATCTCAGGGAAAAAATTTCCTGAGATACCCCGAATTATCCTAGGGTCATGTTTCGCCCATCATTCTCTTCAGAATAGAACTGCCTTTCAGGTGGTACCATTCACATGTCTCCATCATGTATCTAAGGCGGGAAATTCCCGAAAAAAAGATTTTTTGGTCTAAATATCCCTTTTTTCAACTTTTAGCCCCTCTGGACCCCCCTGTTTTAACGCATAAATCCGGAAAATATCTTTTAAATACTACTCGCTGGACTGAATGTTTGTGCACAATTTCAATCTTCTAGGTGCAAAAATAAGCCCTCCATAAAATATATATATATATATATATATATATATACCGACATTGCACCATATTTCCCTATACGGAAGTATATTTTGATAAAAATTCCCTGACACATCTCTAATTACCCTAGGGTCATGTTTCGCACATTATTCTCTTCAGAATAAAACTGGCTTTCAGACGGTATGACTCACGTGTCTCCATCATGTATATAAGGCGGGAAAATCCCGAAGAAAGGGATTTTGAGGGTAAAAATATCCCTTTTTTCAACTCTTTGACCCTCTGGTTCCCCTCTTGTTTTAACTCACAAATCTGAAAAAAAAATCTGGTAAATACCAGTCGGTGGACTGAATGTTTGTGCAAAATTTCAGTCTTCTACGTGCAAAAATAAGCGCGCCAAAAAATATTGAACATAGGCTTAATAAATGAAAAAAATATATTTTAGACTTATGACGTCATCACCTCCTATGTCTGGACGCAGGAAGGTGTGAAACCATACGTAATGTCTTCTACAATGCCTCTGGACTTGAAAAACAAAAAAAACGGATGAAAACCTCAAATAGGAGAGTTATAACGCAATGTACCAGGAAAAACGCGTATGGTACAAATTGTACCATAAAATCCCCAAAGGGTTAAAGGATCTGAGCTCGACCCCTAGAGAGCTCGAGCCTGAATGAAGGATGTGAGCTGAAGCACAAATTAGTATAAGCTCCACTGACGCCAGTGAGCTAGAGTCCCACTGAGTATAGAAGTTTGAGCCGAAGTAAGCGCGTGCCCGAAACAGATTATTGAACGCGAGACACAATGAACATAGTTACTAAGAGCTCATTGAAGGATGTGAGACTGAGGCCGAGTAATCGTGAGCCTCATTCAATGATATGAACCCAAGGCCATATAAGCACGAGCTTCAACGAGAGTAATGATTGCGAGCCCACTAAAGGTAATGAACCCCAAGCTACATTACGGAAAACCGCTTTGGTGCTAGTGAGATCGAGTCCTATTGATGGTGGCGAGATCGAGCCCAATTGAGAGAAGTAAGATAGCATGAATGAGCACGAGTCCGATTCAAGTTAATGAGCCCAAGCCTCACTGAGTGTAGTGAGCCCAAACCCAACAAACCTGTACCCGAACGAAATTAATAAACGCGAGCTCCCAGCAGGCTAGTGAGTGCGACCCTCACTGAAGCATGTGGTCCGAGGCCAAGTGGGCACCAGCCTCAACGGCAATAGAAATGCGAGCCCCATTGAAAATCATGAACATGAACTCATAAGTTGCACATGAATAAAATGTGATGGTTAAAGCGAATAATTAAATAAGAATAAACGCTATAAACACTACATGTTTACATACAGAGAACCTAATGTTTTGAGTGAACATTACTGGCAGTTAATCAGGTATGTCTCGCTTCTCTTTCGGTTTCAGTGTTACGGAGACAAATATAGCTATGGGCAAATCCTCTATTTTATAAATTGTTTGCTCGTCCTCTAGGATTAGCATCCATGGCTCTAGTTATTTTTTTTAAAAGTTTATCAACTTAGTGTGTTTGAAAAATAAATTATTTACTTACCCATTTTCTTTTGTTCGTTTTTAACAATATATTGACCTCCATACCAATTCGATACATGCAAGAAAGAATTGCACTAGAGTGGAGCTTTTTTTGTCACAGGTAGGTTAAGAACATTATTTACATTGATTCTGCGCGTTTACACCATGAAACCCACTGTCGTTGTACCAACAAGTGTTTTGGAAAGTGTTGATATACAGTGTGTCCGTAAAGTTGCGCAACCAAAAGTTTGATTACGTATATCTTTTGAACCAATAACGATAAAGAAATGAGACTTGAAGCAATCTTTTGAACCAATAACGATACAGACATGAGACTTGAAGCAAATATAAGCGTGTTCTATGTAGATGTTTTTGAGATCATGGACAATGTTACAGTTTGTAACTCCTGTGTAGTGACGAAAGAAAGTTCCGAAAGTGTAAAATAAAAAAAAAATGTACAAAATGAAGAAAATCAATATTCAGTTGTAGAAAACTGATTTCCTGCAGGTGAATCCCTTTGTATATGTACAGTTTGCAATCAACATTTATCCATTGCTGCAAAAATGTGACAAAGTTCATGCAGTGTTGCCATTGAAAAAGGCTATTTAATGCAAGTCTGTAAAAAAGAGCCTACCAATTCTGTTGTCATAAAATTACTGCAACAGGTGTGTTTTAGATTAATTAATGATAAGCAATGAGACTTTGCACATAATTTATAACCTGAGATTTTATCTCAAAAATTTGCGATAAAAAATACCCACCGAGCAGCTGTCATATTATAACTGTAGTCTTCCTTTCTCAGTTCGAACTTTGAGCAACAGCAGAGTTATTATTTTTATTAGTTATTGTTTTTGTCTCAATAATTATTCATTCTTTATAAATTTCACGCATCAACACCGAGCACTCTATTCCCTGCAATGTATTTTTTCGCGCTCTTCCACGTGACGTCACGTCGCGCAAGAATTCTGGGTATTTTTTTCTCTCAAAAGCAGAAAATGTGCTACCTGTAATACTCTATATACAGATGGTGATCAGAAAAATGGAAACACCTAAACGAAATTGCAACTTACCAGATTAATATCATGTCGGGCCACCTTTCGCCTTCAAAACAGCCTTGATACGACGTAAGATAAAGGCATAGAGGTCGTGAATGGTAGCAAGTGGAATTTTACACCATTCCTCGTGCAGGGCATCGGCCAGTTCTGTAAGAGAGGATGGAGGTGGAAATCGTCGCCGGAGTCGTGTTTCCAAGACGGACCACAGATGTTCAATTATGTTGAGATCTGGGGATTGGGCGGGCCAGGGGAGGTGTTGAACCTCATCCCGATGTTCCTCAAACCACGCTGCAACAACGCCAGCTGTGTGAATGGGTGCATTATCATCCTGGAAAATGGTGTCATTGTCCGGGAATAACATCCGGACCATAGGATGCACGTGGTCTCCTAAAATTGTGACCTAATCGTTGGCAGTGATTCGTCCGCTAAGTGTGACCACAGGACCCAATGAAAACCATGATATGGTGGCCCACAGCATCACCGAGCCGTCGCCATGTTTCACAGTTGGGCTGAGACACTGCAGATCATAAGCTTCTTTGGGCGTTCTCCACACATAAACACGACCCGTGGTTGTGAATAGGGTGAAGGATGACTCATCCGATCATATCAGACGTTTCCAGTCCTCAACGGTCCAAGTTGCATGGTCGCGACACCATTTGCGGCGTGCGAAAGCGTTATGGTCCCTGATGAGCGGTTTGGCCCGTGCAACACGACCCCGTAACTTCATGTCATGTTATTCGCGGCGGACTGTAATTGTCGAAACAGGGTGGGGGAGGTGCTGATTAAGTTCCTCCGTCACTTGCTCCGTAGTGACACGACGGTTCTGCGTGACAATGCGCTTTAATACCCGGCGTGACCTGTCACTCATGATTTTCTTCTGCCCACTGTTCCGCTTTCCCGATGTGGTTTTCCCGTGTGTTGTGTAGGCCGTCATCACCTTCGATACTGTCCCACGCGACACACCTAACACAGTAGCCACTGCCGTCACACTCACTCCACATAACCGCGCACCAACAATTTGGCCTCTTTGAAAATCTGAGAGGTCTCTCATTTTACACTACCTCCGTCTGCTGCAGCCACTGGGCACTGCTGTTCCACTGCGCCTGACGTTGTATGGAGACCGACCTAACACACCACCACCAGCAGTGCGGCGCTGCGGGCGCCACGACACCACTGCCAACCAATACATCTGACGTGTTGCCAACTACAGGTGTTTCCATTTTTCTGATCACCATCTGTACATTGACCATGGTACTCAAGCAAAGTTTTCAGTATATATTTACGTTGTTACATGAGTTAAGTGTTTGATACTTGTACAGCCCCTCTCAGCTTCAGTAACGTTAAATAGTATGATTTTGTGGAAGCCTCGTTCTTACATCTTGATGATTGAAGACTGAACAAATTGGCCCAGTGATAAAGTCGCCTTGGAAAATTGTTATAACGCATTCGAGTTGGTTAAAAGGATGTATAGCCTCATGAGAACGGCCATAAATTACATTGCACGGCCGTTATATTAATCCATAACTAACATATTAACAAGTTTCGTGACAAATACAATTTATACAATGTTGGCCTCACAATGGGTAATGTTTAAGTTTAAAATTTCGAATCTACCTCGCATATTCAGATAAAAATCAATTATAACTATATATAGATAACGGCAGCAGTATTTGAAGATAACCTTGTATTGTTTCCAGAATAAAACAATAAAGTACAGAAAATTAAATAAAAGTAACATAATATTCTAGTATAAAAAACAGATAGATATTTGTACAGGGCCATGCCGTCGGGGGGCGAGCAGGGCGACGACCCCGGGCACCGAAGTAAGGGGCACGAAAAATTCGGGAGAAAAGAGGAAAAAAGATAGGAAAAATTGCTTGGGATATATGTATGGAGGCCCGTCGTACACTCTCGCCGCGGGCGCTGATTTTCCACGGCACGGCTCTGTATTTTTATTCAAAAAGTTTTGGTATATCCCAACAGGTAATTATTGCAAAAAAAAAAAAAAAAGTTCCGACATAATAAAAGAAGTAAGTTTTTTGGTTATAAGTTTGGTAGTTCTGTTTCTGTTTTCCTCTTGGTAATCTTTTTTTCTATAATTCTGAAGTGCTTTGTAATGTCGTTGTATCACATACGTTATGTAAGCTAGCGCTAATTTTAGTTTGTAGTTTATCGTTTGTCTGCTTCTATTACTTAGTCTTGTAGTGTAGTAATTTGATGATAATATTGGTTGTATAGATAATGTAGTATCCTTGTTGTTGTATTGTGGTACATTGATCCTGACATATATTCGCTTTCAAATTAATTATTGTCTATCATCTAATGAATCTCTTTACTTTCAAGTATCCTCGGATGTGAGTCTACCAGCCTGCACAAATATCAGTAAATGTCTGCCTATTACTCCTTCTATGTTATATTTGTTTATGTATATACGTATATTAGTTGCCTTATCTTTATTCATTAATACTTATTAATCATTACTTCCATAGTTACATTATTTTATTTTATACTTTTAATTAATCTTTCATACTTAAATGTTCATTTAACTCTTTATTTAAGTCTTTTACGTAGGAGACTTGGGTTTGGTTTCAGGCGGGAGCTCATATGGTGATCCCACGTTAAGCTGTAGCTCCATATCTCATCCTGAGAAAAAATTGTATATGTCGTACGTAAAATCGTATGCTACATTTGTAAATCATGTATTTTTGGATTTAACGTACAGCAAACATATAATTGAAAACGCATGTTTTATAATACTTTCTCTATAAGTGTCCCATCTGTACGTACTTTCCGTATGAAACAAAATAGGCGGTCAGGATCTCACATACAAATAGACTTATATAACATATAGCTGACGAAGGTAACATACATATACAGTGAGCGCAGAAAGTGTTCGTACACCGTGTATACTTTATATCTGAAACAGCTAGCATCAGAACGGGAGGTGGAAAATATATATAAAACCAGAATTAAGACTACACATTCATACATTTTATTTCTATATACAAGAGAAAAGCCAAACAAACACAATCACTGCACAGTGGGCCAGAATTAGAATCTGACTGGAAAAAAGTAGTTTTGGCAACTACATCTAATCTACATTCGAACAGCACAGTTGTGTTAAGTAATAAATAAGGTTTCTTGCTGCGTATCAGTAAACACGGATAACAGCATATAGTGGCGGCAGCAGCACTTCAAAATTGATAGTTCATTATCTGTTTTATAGCGCGCTGAATTGGGGTAGTATGAACGTAAGGTTTGCGGTTTAATTGCGCATGTGAAAAGGCAACGAACGATCGCAAAATAAGCTATGAGTAAAGGTATGTATATGTACTTGCTGTTTGACTAAAGTTTTGATTGATTGGTTTACGTTGCTGTTCTGTAGAAGCATTTCTAGAGAGTCGAAGTATTCACGTATTGAAGAACTGCTATTGGAAATTGAAATTGAGATTTAAAAATGTACGTTCATGTCTGTATTGAGATCTTTCGTCATGATGTAGTTTGATATATGTATTTCGAAATACAGTTGTGATCTACTGCCCGTTCTTGCCCGATTTTTATATTTATCGTCTTTTCAAAGTTAGGTGTAGCAAGCCGGATACACTCTTCGTGACGTGAAGAACCTGTACGAGGTATTGCGTTCTAAACCATCACTTTATAATTATGATACGAACAGTTATGGAATGTAAATTCTTTCTGTGGATGTTCTTCACAGTGTGAGAGAGACTTTAAGTGCCTTCAAAGTGATTTCGAGAAGCGTTGGAAGCTGTGTAATAGAATGACTGATAAATTTTTATCCAAATAAAATGATTGGTTGGAACTTGGAAGGACATATTAAGTTCTCTGATAAAGTATTTACTGGTTTCAAAACGATCTCTTGAAGCCAAGAGCATAGGCCTTTGACAAGCAAATTAGGCAGACCTAGTAAACTCTTCGAAGATCCGGAAACAAAGTCGAAGAAAAAACTTGTACAACCACTCGTTACAAAGCATTCTGAGTAAAAACTGGTGTTGGCTACCCAATGTTCATTGAGAGCTGCTGGAAAAAGAGATGCCGCGGTTGTATTAGGAGAAATCACTCAAACGACACCTAAGGGAGCAACGAAAATCAAAAAGGCTTATCATTCGCCAAAATTCTCTTAAACGCTTATTCTCCGGATGAAGTCGTGGCACTTATTATAGATAACAACTTAACAAAAAGACAGTATGCAAATTTGAGACTAGGTGCAAAGGCAGAACATTGTGACATATATCCGTCGTATAAAGTGGTGTGGGAAGCAAAATTAAAGCGTTATCCCAGAGAAAAGAATATTATAGTAACTGACACGTCAGCCGAAGATAATTTACAAGCAATAGTAAATCAGACAATTGAGCGCATCGTGATTTTAATGAAGATTATATTAAACAGTGCATCAAAGATGGAGACATAATGAAATTAGTGTGTGAGCGGGGTTGCGATGGAAGCAGTTGTCATAATGTATACAAGCAGAAAGTTCAAACAGAAGATAAATTGAACTAGTGGCTCAGATATTTTTGCTATCTCCTTCGTTCCCTTACAGTTGTATTCAACATCAGATAGGGAGGTTGACAAAGCAATTTTGTAGCAAAATCCCTAACCATCGTCGCCTAGATTTTGTCGACCAATTAAATTATTGTACCAGAAAAGAGAACTGAACTGTCGAGAAAAGAGGTATGTTCAATGGAAACGCAAATACGTAATTTAAAGCCTACTGATGTACCAATTCAGGAAAAGGAAGTAAATGATATCCCTAAACTTGTGTTCACAATGGTGAATGGGAAGATGTGAAACTCTGTTACAGAAATTTCCTCCTCAAACGTACTCCTTGAAGGCACTTAAAGTCACTCTCACACTGCGAAGAACATCCACAGAAAGAATTTACATTCCATAACTGTTCGTATCATAATTATAAAGTGATGGTTTAGAACGCAATACCTCGTACAGGTTCTTCACGTCACGAAGAGCGTATCCGGCTCGCTACACCTAACTTTGAAAAGACGATAAATATAAAAATCGGGCAAGAACGGGCAGTAGATCACAACTGTATTTCGAAATACATATATCAAACTACATCATGACGAAAGATCTCAATACAGACATGAACGTACATTTTTAAATCTCAATTTCAATTTCCAATAGCAGTTCTTCAATACGTGAATACTTCGACTCTCTAGAAATGCTTCTACAGAACAGCAACGTAAACCAATCAATCAAAACTTTAGTCAAACAGCAAGTACATATACATACCTTTACTCATAGCTTATTTTGCGATCGTTCGTTGCCTTTTCACATGCGCAATTAAACCGCAAACCTTACGTTCATACCACCCCAATTCAGCGCGCTATAAAACAGATAATGAACTATCAATTTTGAAGTGCTGCTGCCGCCACTATATGCTGTTATCCGTGTTTACTGATACGCAGCAAGAAACCATATTTATTACTTAACACAACTGTGCTGTTCGAATGTAGATTAGACGTAGTTGCCAAAAGTACTTTTTTTCCAGTCAGATTCTGATTCTGGCCCACTGTGCACTGTTTTGTTCAGAAGAAAAGAGAGAATTTCTTTCTTGTAAACGAAAAAAGTCACCGTACTCTTATGCTTGAACTAACGTTTATAAAGTATATTACGTTATTTAATATTTTGTGGGATTATCCTGAGCCTTAATGATTGTAGTCATCGTGGCATTGGTTTCACCTGTAGTTTCGTAGTTCTGTAGTTTCGGGACTGATTAAGTCCCATTCTTCTTGAATAGCTTTTTTTAGGTCTTTTTTAGTAAAGAAGCTTGCCTTCTGATACTTGTCTCCAGAACAGACCATAGATGTCCTATGGGAATCATGTCTGGGGATTGGGAAGGTGTGCGAAGCTGTTTCGGGGTATTATAAAGTAGCCACAATCGAGTATTTCCGCTGTATGTTTGGAGTCGTTGTCTTGCTGAAAAATAAATTGTTTTCAAGACCCATCTTCTGCGCACTAGTATGGAGATTTTCCTTTAATATGTTAAAATACACTTTGTGGATCATCAACTCCATCGATAAAGTGGAGACGACCCACTCCTGAGGCACTCATCAACTCCAGACGAGCACGGACTCTCCTCCGTGTCTTACTTTAGGGACGAGATTTTGAGGATTCATATATGTATTCACCTTACTCCATACCATACGCCTCCCATCGGACCCGAAAAGATTAAATTTACTTTCGTCCGAAACTATGAGGCTATTCCAGAAGCCTGATCCTTTATGTTTATAGTCTTTTGCAAACTTTAATCTCTTTATACCATTTGTCTTGTTCACCCAGAACTTTTACCTGGCTACCCGACCATGATACCCATTCTCTCTGCAAATATTCCGCACTGTACTGGCTGATACTTTAGCACCGCGTGTTTCCAGATCCGTTGCCAATTGCACAGCACTACGTTTATCTTGTTCACTCAGCACTCTTGGTCTTCTAGTTCTTTTCTTTTTCGTACAGTGATAGAAACATTATAAATCGCAATTATTGTTTGTACTGTTCAATGAGGCCTGTCTACAAGGTTTGCTATCTTTCTCAAAGACTTACCCTCTTATGCAATTAATTAATAACTTTCCTTGTCTCCTCATTTGTTTCTGTTCGGTTGCTCCCCATTTTGACAGCCTACCGTGCAGTTTTTTCACTCCTATTCGCAACTAAACTTACTTTGTCACTCGTCACTGCTGTACAGAGGTACATACTCAGGTAAATACTAGTGAACCCCAGCTGTGGTATCTTTGTTTCGTATTCTTACGTCAGGTGTACGATCACTTTTTGCGTCTACTCTATACACTTTCTACGGAGTTTATTTACTTTCTGAACATTACACTTGTCTTTGTGGTACTTTATTGATATATTCATAAAGCTTAGTTTTCATTATTCATATTGTGTGTGTTATTACACTTCTTAAATTTTCTGTTTCTTTTTCACAGGCACTCTCGTTTCAATAGCATAGGTGTACGAACACTTTCTGCGCTCACTGTATGTAGAGCAACCCAAAAGCATAAACAGCATAACAGCAATTTACACATATGGTTGGTACGTTGAACATGGTTGTGGTTGTCTTAGGGTCTAGAAGAAACTAATTTTAAAAGCATAATTTTAGAAAATAAACCATACAGCATAATTTAAAATACATAGCACAATTCTTGGAAAATGCTATTTAACTGCAGGTTTAACATATTGTATTAATATCTTTTAAAACCAATATTTACAATGCAAAATCATTGACAACATAGCAATGAAACAATGAAAGGTTTATTATTTCTGTAAACTTTTCGGTATAATCCTTTGTTGTGGAGAAAAGAAAAAATAAGGAAAAGAAGAAAACTTTCTGACAAAAATAAATAGTACACAAGAACTCCACACTATATTAAGGCTACCAGACGTCCCGATTTAGCCGGGACAGTCCTTTCTTTTTAACTCTTGTCCCGACTTTTTTGAGACTGCAGTCGGGACGCAAGAATGTCCCGATTTTTAAACATTCACTGAGACACGTTAAGTGACCTTCGTATTGAAAAATTTGTAAATAATTAGAAAATAATCCTTCAAATGCTTTCTTTTTAAAAACTTCTTCTTTTATAGCTTACCAGAACAAAGAAATCGTACAACAATAACACAACCGCTTTTCAAAGTCAAACATATTGTTTGCATTTAAACAATCACGAAACTATGCCGTTGTGAAGTCTCCTTTGTTGATAAGCTGCTGTGTTGTTGATTGTTGTCGAGAAAAATATCAATAGAATAACTACGAACTACCATTGAAATTTATTGCTTTAGTTTCATTGGGAGCTTTGTGCTGTGAACGCGCTACTTTTCGTTCGCTGTGTTTCTTCATCTCCAGCACTGTGATGGGCTTGTTGACAATATTATCTGGATCTTATAAGTGCCGAATTATTTGACGTGTCAGTGATGGCGCTAAAACGTGTGTTTTTAACGATATACTTCAGAAAGAATATCCATTTCTGAAGAGAAGCATTTCTGATTCTGACGTACGCTGTAACACATGTTCCTCTACATTTAATATTAGTCACGGAGGACGGTCAGACATTAAACATCATGTGAATAGTATGAAACACAAAAGTGCTGTGAGTTCTAAAGCGTCCACTCCTCCATAACAGCGTTTTTTAGAAGTGAAAGTTTCGGTGAAAATGAGCTCAAATTAGCTGCCACAGAAGGGACGTTCGCGTATCACACTGTACAACATAACCATAGTTTCAAATCTATGGACTGCACTTCCAAAGTAATCCAGTGTATGTTTGAGCCAAAATTTAGTTGTCCTCGCACTAAAACCGAGGCAATTGTGTTGAACGTGTTAACACCATATGCTACATCCGAACTTGAATCAGATATACGAAAATCAAACTTCATCTCGGTCATAACCGATGCATCAAACCACAAAAACATTAAAATCTTCCCGGTGCTACTAAGATATTTTGACAGTGAAAAAGGTATACAGGTAAAACTATTAGAAGTGAAATCATTACCTGGGGAAACAGCTGAAATTGTGAGTACATATTTAATTAGGTGTTTGAAAAATGTCCACGCCGGTGAGAAAACTGTTGCTCTGTGTGCTGATAACACCAATTGTAATTTTGGAGGCGTCTATAGGAAAGGAGTTAACAACGTGTACAAGAAACTGCAAGAGAACTTAAGCAATAATATACTCGGGGTGGGATGTTCAGCTCATATTATTCATAACACTATTCGAACTGCTGCTGACATGCTTCCAGTTGATATTGAGTGCATCGTTTCCAAAATATATTCTTATTTCTATTTATACACTGTGCGTGTAGAAAACTTAAAGGAATTCTGCCAATTTGTCGAACAGGAATACCAAAATATCCTAGGATACAGCAAAACAAGATGGCTCGTTCTTCTTCCTGCTGTGGAGCGACTACTGAAAATGTTTGAGCCATTGAAGTCGTATTTTCAGTCTCAAGATAAAGGTCCATTTATCTTGAAGTTATTTTTCGAAAACTCTTTGTCCGACGCATGGCTATTTTTGTTCACAACCAGGCATCTACTTTTCAGGCTGCAATTGAAAGAGTGGAAGGGCAGTGTGTCACTGTTTTTGAAGTTATTGAAGCAATACAAAATTTGAAAGTAAACCTTCTTTCTAAGTCTGAAGATTGTTTTCTCTCCTCGTCAGTAAGAAGAATACTTGATAAGTTAGAGAAGGAGGGACTTCATTCCGAAGTTCATAAATTTCGCCAATACGTCCATGTATTTTATCAAACTGCAGTAAATTATTTGAACAAGTGGACTGAACATTTAGAAAATTTGGAAAATTTCAAGTGGGTAACCCTCAGATCTGTTCTTACGTGGGAAGAAATAGAAAAGACTGTGAACTTCCTTCAAACTCTTCTGCATTCACACAAGATTGATGAATGTGCACTGTATGATGAATTTGTGTACATAATAAAAAATAGTCACACTTGAGAAGTTAGACGAGTGGAAGTCAGGGAACACATCATCAGATGGGCGCTGGGTGGAAATTTCCTCTCACTTTAAAAGTAACGAAATACCCTATTCAAATTTCATGAAGCTCGTCGAGTTTCTCCTGTGTTTGCCAGGAACCAACGCGCCGACAGAACGAGTGTTCTCCATCATGAATAACATTTGGACAAGTGAGAAGTCTAATCTCTCAGTCGAAACTTTAAGATCTGTCTTAATCACAAGAATAAACTTCGATTACACTTGTGTGGACTTTTATAAAATGTTATGTACGAAGAAGGACCTGTTAAACAGAATCCATGGCGCGCAGAATTATCTGTAAACTGATTGTGTATTCTGGTTTTGCGTGTACCCATCTTGATGGTGCGAACTTCTCAGAAAGGATTATTGAATTGACTTCATCATTATGTAAGTAAATCTTCCATTATTAATTGCCATTTCAAATTACTTCCTAGTTTTATTTTAAATTAGTTACTTCAAACACAGAGAAAAAGAGCCGAACGTAATTTGCAGTTCTATTAAAAATTTCAATGATTTTCTCTTTGTTTCTTTTATTAAATTCTTTAGAGATTCACCAAAAATTCCGCACTGTGTTTTTTTTCTCTGTTTTCCGGAGACGGTTATGCTTATTCACTCTCTTTTGTAGTGATCTTATAGTTGAAAATTAAAAATGTTTTTCATGTTGCTTTGAACCTTCTTTCCGAACGGACGTAGTGGCTCAAGCCTTGACGTAATAGTATTCGAGGGGTAGCAGGTTCGATCTCAGCTGCTGGCCATCCAGGATTTTCCAGGGCTTATCCAGTTTACCGGTACTTGTTTACTAATGCATTGAGAGAAGGTAAATAAAAATATATACAAAATTTCGGTGCTGGGCTCAACAATGTGATTTTTAAAAATGTCCCGATTTCGTGCTGTGAAAATATGGTAGGCTTACACTATATTGTTATGCGTACCTCTTGAACTTGAACATTTTCTGTACTTTTCGGTGGCATCTTCTACTTTCCCTTTCTGTATACTGTAAATGCACCTCTAAGGTGCCGACAAGTGATAAAAAAAACTTACTCGAGTAAAACGTATATCTTTACAGTGCATTAAGTAGAAAGTTCATTAAATATGAAAGAAACTGGTTGCATAAAATATTAATAAATAGATCAAAATATTTAGAATATTTAATGTATAGTAAATATTATACATTATACATGATTAATGTAAAACAATTATTGAAATCAACAATAAAGTATAATTTGAAAAAAAATAAAGCATAATTAAACAAAAAATAAAGCGTAATATGGGTTGCTCTATGTATATGTTTGTAATATAAGGAAGACTGTTAGATATCACACAGTCTGCAACAGCAAGATATGACATCTAAGGGAAGTGGCTATGTAGCATACGGATAACGTATCTCCGTACTGATTTCCGCAGTGAGCAAGAAGATTCCGTATATTTGTACAATATATTGTTGTCCAGAGAACGGATTTTTCTCAGTGCATATAGCCTTGCTGCTGGAAGGGACGCTAAAATCAACTTCACTTTACTAATTCCTTAATTAAAACTTTGAAAATATTTCTTTTGCAGCTATAACCAGGTAAGATTCCACAGGCCCTTCAGAAAACTTCTATAATATGAAATACATTGTGAAATGATTATTGAACATCGGTAATTGATACTACGAATAATTCTGTAGATATGTTTTACTGCAAATAAACAAAATAAATTCATTTCACCAAGTAGGGCCTAATGAGTTGTAGAGAAGTGTGCTCTAATTAGTTTTTGTCTCAGCTTTCCCTCTCCTTGAAAACTGCGTAACTCGACACACATTTGCGCACTTTCTTAATGAAACTATAGCGGTACTTGTTCAGTAAAGACTAACACAGTAATTTCATCTAACATTACTTCTGACCTAATCCTTATCTCACAAAAACAATTTAGTTCTGTATTTTTATCTGACAAGATAATTAGGTGGCAGTACTTTAGGGTCCAAAATAACAAAGATTCAATACTGCATAGACGTAATGTTTTGTAGTATTGGAGCCTCCAAACTTTCAACCCTTCCCAACAAAAAATATAAGGGTGTGCGCCTGGTGTCTTTATACTCAAAATTGTAGATGTTTACTTTTTTGAAGAATTCGTCATATTCTAAAATTGACATTATTTTTATCCTGATCTTCCATTTAATTGTTACAATAAATTTCCTGTTTCTTTCCTTGGTATGATTGAATGTCTATATCGCCTACTACCAACGCCAAACTATTGGGTGCAGATAGATGTCGTACCGGTAGATACATGTAAATATGACTTTGGAATAAATAAATAAATAATAGTAATACTAGTGAATAAGCCCTGTAATGTAATGGAGAACTAGGATAGCATAGCAAGTTAGTGGCGCATTATGTCACTAAATAAATAAATTCTTTAAACATCTGTCTTCTTTTGCAAATTTAAAGAATTTACCTGTAAATTTTCCAAACAATGATCCCCATATTGTAAATTTGGACCGATTTTATGACAACCTTTATAATTAATACACTGGCTATTTTGTGTTCGAGGATTTTACTACCGTCTGAGTGTTTTATGTGCTAAATTAACATACGAAAATCATCGCGATAGATTATTTCCTCTGCTGATCAACTCAGTAAACATTGTTGTCGGTGTTAAGTTTAATTCAGTTTCACAAAGGCTGGATTGATTAGATTTTATTTTGAGTTTAGCGTACCTTTTAGCAGCGAGACTATATGCGATATGGACCTACAATTTAACATATAAGCTCCCGCCAGGAGTCGAACGCGGGTCTCCCATGCTAAAGGCCAGTACGCAAACCGTTCAGCCACGTTGGAGTTCAACAACAAATGTAGAAGTGCATGTTGAGACAGATATCAGTGAGTAGAATAGCATGTTCGGTGCTGATTGCAAAACAATAATACTCCGAACATTGTGTTTAAAAGTTCACATTTATAGGCCCACTTGATTTAACTGGCACTTTTCTTTGAATATCCTGTTAATATTCACAATATTATAACTTCTGACCTCTATTCTAATCCTCTCAGACATTCCTCATCTTTAAAGAATAACTTTCTGCACTATATCTATTCCTTCTTTGTAACTCTGCCATACATGTACCTCAATATGAAATGTAGATTGCAACTATCATATAGTAAACAAGCAATATAGAAAAACATGTTACATGTTGCTACTTTTAAGAGCGGACATGACTTACATTGCCGTAAGACAACTACTGTCTCCTTATTACACTTCTAACAGTTATGTACTCCCATGCGCAAAAAAATTGCGCGTATACTGTAACTCACGATTTCCGTATTTATTCCTTTTTCCTTACGTTTATGGGTAAAATTGAGTTATTAGTATGTGGAGATAATAGAGAGCAACTCATCTAAGGAGATATTTCCAAAAAATATAATAAAATAATAAAAATATAAACAAAAAACAAAATTATGCTAGATTTTGTGTATACTGGCAACGATGATTTCTAGGGATTTTTTCAGTAGTACAGCACGATTGCGGAGGGAATTCAGTAGGGAAGTCGAGGAGATGGATCAAGGAACTGGATACTGAACTAAAATGTTGCATTTATTGGTTAAAACCTAGTGTGTAGATTGCCTGCCAAATATAAATTAGCTTCTGTAACTAAGATGTCGTACGAAAATATAGAATTAAACAGAAAAACTCTTATGTTAAGGTTCGAAGCGATACGCACCATGGTTATGAAGATTATTTCTTAAGAAAAAAGAACAAACACAACGTAGCCTCTGTGGTTAGGTGGATAGAGTGGCGGACTCGTGGATAATTTATTATTTTGACACCACATCGAATCCCATCCTATCCCATCCCATTTTTTTTAACAAAACATTATTGGAAGTGTATAACTTTGATGTTAATAAGAACCGAAACAGTATAATAAGGAAATAACTTATTGATAGTATCCTTTAATCGACGTATTTATTCAGTATTAGAATACGTGCACTATTGCAAACAGTTATTGTTTTCAGTTTATGGTCTTGTATGTTTCCTGCCCGTTCTTGAACAGCAGACAACTCACTTCGGATTTGTCTGTTAAGAACAGGAAAAATAACATAGCGACCTTGACAGTCTTCCCAAGTTTACCCCTTGTTATATCGACATGACGATACATCGAATGATGCTTGTTGTCGTGAAAAAAGGAAGAAAGGAAAAAGCTGATGTCAAATTATCGTTTGTCTGTGTGTGTGTGTGCTTGTGTTTTTTTTGTTTTTAGAGTATTGACTTTCTCCCTCTCTCTTTTTTTTCATATCCACAATTGCAAGAAATTATGACGGACCTTTGTGGGTTTATTGGGAATAGGATGATTTATTTTGGATTGCTAACAGACGACATTTTTTTAACCATTTGCTTTAAACTTTGGCTTTGTGGCTCTTAGCAACCACGAAAGGTCATTATAAACTATATAAGGAGTTCCCGTTTTCACCGCCCGCTGAAAAGATATTGGGGAAGAGAAAAGTGCTTGCCGTAAAGATAATGAATAAAAAAAAATTAAAACAAATAATTTATAAATCTTTATAATACACTGTAAAGTTACGAGCGATTACGGTTAAGAATTTAACGTGAGATTAAAATTATGAGTATTATGTATTATGATTAAACAAATAATATACAATATGTAAACTACAAGCAAATTATATATTGAACAACCTGAGTGCTTAAAAACAATTACTTTATTTTTAATTTTTATTTTTTTAAAATTATTTACTTTGATTAGATGGCCTTTTTGATTTATAGGAATGATTTTAAAAAATTTTTTTTATAATTTGCGCTAGCGGCAACGAATGAGAGTAGGGGATAATTTATATAACACTTGCGTTTTATTATGCACTGCACAAGGAGGGTGGGGATTAAGTCAGCCACAGTTTTTTAATTTTGGGCTTTTTTTTTTTACAGAAATTTGGTTTTCTGTAAAAGTCAAAAACTAATTCGAGTGTTATGCTTATATTTACTAAATTCTAACGACGACAAAAACACGATTTCAAAATGCAACCATAAGTCTGTGTAAGGAATGTTTTCGTTGAACGAAGCTAAATTATACAGATCTATGTATGCGGAACACGAATATTTCCAAAAGATAGCATGAATATGAACGATAATCATACCATATTTCTACATTATATAGTAGCGTGAAAAACTGATGTTAAAATGATATAACAAACAGGCATAAGCTTTTTTTTCTAGCACGGCAACACATTAAACTTAACTCATTAAATTTTGGGAATTACAAATTATCACCTTACGTGTCGTTGTATTCCTATTCGTTTTCACGTTCGAGCGACGAAAAAAGAAATTGTAGTAATAGTAATAAAAATCGAATTCGAGATTTCAATGAATTCAAGTTTCACGCCCCCACATATCGAAAAAGTAATTTTGATGTCTGTCCATCTGTTCGTCTGTCGGTTCGTCACGCTTTTTCATGTATTCAAATAGAGGCCATACTGTTCGACGTATCTGGACCGAATTCTAGACATGAAGTTTTTATAACACTTTAAAAAAACTAACTAACTATATGGCCTATGGAACCCGGAGGTTCAATGCCGCGTTCACAAAAGCTCTCCACTGACTTCTATTCTTAGCTAACTGCACCCAGTTTCTACTTTGTATTCAAATCTCTGCGAGATCCATCTTAATATTGTCCTCCCATTTGCGCCTAGGTCTTCCTAATGGTCGTTTTCCGATTGGTCTTCCAGTCAAGACTTTGAAAGCATTTCTACTTTCTTCCATTCTAGCTACATGACCCGCCCACCTAAGCATCCTAGACTTGACGACACTAACAATTTTGGGTAGATCATATAAATTTTGTAGTTCTTCGTTATGAAGTTTCCGCCATTCCCCATTCCCGTTCCTCTTGGGTCCGAATATTCGTCTCAGGATCTTGTTCTCAAATATTTTCAGTCTATGTTCTTCCCTCAGAGTAAGTGACCATGTTTCGCAGCCATACAGAACAACAGGCATAATAATAGTTTTGTATATTTTAAGCTTCAAATTCCTCGACAGAATTCGCGACAACAAGACATTTTGAACCGAATAGTAACACGAATTCCCTGCTTTGAGTCGACATTTAATTTCTTCGTGAATATGATTTCCCTCTCTTAATATTGATCCTAGATATTTGAAACTATCCACTTTACCAAAAGTATTATTTAATATTTTAACGCATCCATAATTTGCTGTATTCCGGTCCCGACGCACTTCCATGTATTTAGTTTTCTCTGCATTTACTTCTAAACCCATGTCCCTGCAAGAGTTTAATAATATCTCTGCATTTCTTTCTATTCGATTTTCTCAGAAAGTACTCAGACGCTTTTGCTCATAGTTCACATACAATTATCTGCTTAATAATTCTAATGTATGGCATAAGTTATTTCTAACAGAAGTATGACGAATGGGTACTTTACTTTTGGACGTAAGTTGCTTCGAACAAAGTTTTCTAAAACACATTATTTTATTCGCATTTCCCAAATAAATGTTTCAGTAATAGCTGCAGCCTAACACGAGTCAGTTTAAGAAATTCGAGCGAGAAAATTCAGTGCGTTTCATCCGTAACCATTCTTAAATATATTTTTAAATGTTACACCCAATCACAATTTTCCTAAGAAAATCGAAACTTCTTTTTAAATGTGCCTTGCTGTGGCCAAATGGTTCAAGTGCATTGGTTCTGGATTTGATTCCCGGTGAGAGCTAGTGTATTTTTATCCAACGTTAAGGAATAGGTGCAAAGAGAAAAGTGTTTAAACAAGTCTAACCAAGCTAATGAATAATACAAAGAAATAATACAATATTACGAAATTCTAGAAGAAACGTTGTTAATATTAGATATTTGCGTGTAAAAGTCCAACCCATGACTGTCAACTCCAAAGGTAAGAAAGTGAAACATCCAATACCAGGTTAATCAGTGGTCTCTAGTTAAAGCTATCCTACTAGGAAGTGATTGAGATACCAAAAAATATTGTAATCGCTGGGAGACATGTTAGGAGAATACATTGGGTGAGAGAGTTTAATACTGGAACTCATGAATAGTCTCTGCACCTTCGTTTAGTATTGAAGTGCGTAGGTCTATATAGGTTTGCATTAAAATGAGCATTAATGCACAACATCTGTTGAACATTACGGGGGGCTTGCGGACAGGTTTGCAGTACATTTTACGGGGTTCGATATTGTAACGATCTTAGCAAACTCCTCAGCCTTTCCGCACTGTACTCTATAAGTTAAATTCGTGCTTAATTAAAACTATGTGTTTAAATTTAACACTGTTAACCGTTAATACCTGTGCACAACGGACAACAATCCGCCAGTAATTCTTTATTTTTGCCCTTTGTTTTAGCGCCATCAATGTCTTTGTTCATTAATTTCTTTGTCTATGGTTTTGCATATACGTAGCGTGGACATTAAATTTTGACTTATAATCTAATGCATCTAATTACAAACACACCTATAGAACGAACACAACAAACTTGAAATATATAGTTTATGTATGGAAAATCATACACGAGGCGCTGCACGGGAGAGCCGTGTGCATACATATGGCAGTCAACTTCCTAAGAAATTTATAATAATAATAATAATAATAATAATAATAATAATAATAATAATAATAATAATAATAAAAACAGAAAACGAAACAGTTATTTACATAATGTATTTATTTAAGCATGGAAGTGCAATAGACTTAAGTTATTTCTCTCTCTCTCTCTTTGAAGGCAAAAACCTTTAGGGTGCCAAGACGTAGAAAAGGACTTGTGGCACTCATGACTATAGAGTGGTGTGTGTTTGGCACATCGGGTTCCTTCGTTGTTAGCCCCAGCTTTCTAGACCGGATGCAGTTATTCCCGGTAGAAAATACAAGAAAATGTACCTTTCTATTACTATTAAAGTAAATAATTACACTCATTCCCTCAACGTGATACTTGTTTGTTTAACTGTATACACACAGCTGATCCATGGGAGAATCGTTGATAATAATAAATAAAGTAAACTCGACAAATATTCTTGTAATTTGCTGGGCACGCCAGTGTGCCTGTTATCCGGTTGTGGCACACTGGAATATAGGGTATGGCTTTCTAATTTTTCCCCAACTATTTTAACTGCTTCAATTGAAATTAATCTATAATAATAAGAGTGAATTTAGTCTTCTTACCCTTCGATTTAGAAATAAGGTCCGCTAGAATTGTATATTTAAAAATAATAATACTGTACTCAGAATTTTATAGAGTAGTTTGTTTTATTCGAAATGACATACTTCCTGCAACTGTTTGGGTTGGAATTATTTGAGATCAAATCTTTAAGTTTTACGACCCATGGTTATACCGACTAGGCTAAAGGACACGGTTATGATGAGAAATGAATGAAATGGTGGAATGAAGAAAGTGGGAGAAAACGGGAGAACCCCGAGAAAACCCATGCACATGGTGTTTGTCCACCACAAAATTCACTTGGTGCGAGCTGGGGTCGAACCAAGGATCCCATGCACCAAAGGTGAACGCTTTATCACTGAGACACCGCGGCCCCTCTGAAATTATTTATAGGAGAGAGTGACTACTTTATGAAAACTTGATATCGAACACGTTTGTTTAAAAATACCAGCTTTTTGTGAAATATTGCTTAATATTCAAGAAAACCTAAGTCAATAAATAATAATAATAATAATAATAATAATAATAATAATAATAATAATAATAATAATAATAATAATAATAATAATAATAATAATAATCTTAAATTAAAAACTCTCTGGACCTAGTGCATTGGCACAATTCCACGAATTAAAAAGAGTTTGTTTACTTCTCATGTAAGTGTAGAAGGACTTAATCTCTGTTGCTTTCAATATACGAAGAAAGTGTCCAACTGTCAAATGATATGCTACATAAAATGCCCTATGCAACATAATGTAATATAGAGTCATCATTTCAGGTTGTCTAAAGAACACTTTCGTTTTAGCAAGAAAGGAAGAAAATAGAAAATACTCAGTTTTAACCTAGTAGAAAGTTTGCAGATTTAAGAGAAAATGTACAGAGTTGTTGGATATTAAATGTAGTTCGGATTAATGGAGTAAGACACTGTAGTTCATTGTATGAAATATACTGGAAGTGACCAAGCCATTGCCTATGGAAATATCGAAAGAGATACGTTAATGGTGTTAGTTGCCAACTGTCGTAGAAATGAAAAATTTAAGGAAATCTCTAAAACTCTAAAATCACAGATCCAAATTGACTAACTGCTAAGTAAAACTGCTAAATCTGACTAAAGCAAAAAAAAAAAAAAAAATGTCTTAATGACCTGTGTTACAGTTTCAGACACATCATGCTCACATCAAAACTACGATAGAAGTAAATTATGAATACAGGTGAATTTGCAGTTCTCGAATACCAACAAATGATTTTGCTAGATGTAAATTTTGGGAAAACATTTTTATAAGGTTTTAGATTTATTTATTGGTTTGTTTGTTTATTAGCTTCTCCATACCGTAAACGTCGCCAACACCTAGTGGCCCACTTGCTGGTAAATGGCGATCGTCAATATAGCGACGCGTCGAAGGATTGCCGCTAGTGTGCCACTAGTGGCAGGGATTCGTCGAGTCGAAGCAGATATCTAGAATCGGGGATATTGAAGTTACCACCACGTAACAGCGAGGACTTCATTTTGATCCCCGCTCCTTTGATTTGTCACGGAGAATCGCAAAGAGACCAACACGAACTATCCCAGTCATGTGCATGCGGTTATTATTATATATTACTTTTCCCTGACGAATTGTTATTATAAGGACAATACTTGAGCTCCGGGGGTCAAGAGTAACTCCTGCCTTTACATCATGAAGTGAAAAATCTTGAGATGGGTGCGTATAATTGTATGAATTTAGTTGGCAACTGTCGCCGATCACTAGCAAGTGAATATGGGAGAACTATGAAAAAAGTAAATAGACGCTTGCCATTTTGTTATAAAATTACATGACGAGTGCATTTGATCTGATTCCAAACAGTTATCGTCAAATATACACGGTTAATGGAGCACTCTGATTAGAAATATTAAAAATACTTCAACGATTTATCACTCTACAAGCTGTGTCTTCACAATCGCCTCCGTGGCGAATTCGGAAGAACACGCACCTAATAACCCTAAGGTTGGTGGTTCACGCCCAGCTCAGGGCACTTTATTTTTACTTTTTTAAAAAATGTTTGTAGACTCACCTTAATGCAAAGGCGATTTAACGTATTTTAGGGGAACAATTTTGTGGTTCGTTGGCGTTCCGTCGCTTCTCTGCAGTGGTGGTATAGTTTTCAAAGCGGAAGTGGGACCAATTTTTGGCTGCGGGACCACCAATTTTTGGGGACATGTCGCTAGTTGCCTATCGGTAGTCCACCGACGCTTACGGCATGGGGTTGTCCCCTCACAAGTGAGGCAGATTGTAATCGACCAAGAGTGTTTGGGAAAAATGGGAAACATCTTCCGGCTTCGACTTCTGAATAATCCGTTTAGGATCAACTCGAATCAAGGCTGAGTCACGGGAAGGTAGAACAAGTGAGGCAATCTTTCCAAGCACTACGCTGAAGAGCCTCTGTCTCATTCAAGACTTAGACTCTTCAGAAAAAGTAACAAGTTTATTACTTGTAATTTATTCTTTGAGTCAAAGTATTTTGCAATAAACCATCGTTTTGTAAGATATTTTTACGATTGTATACTATTAATTTCGAAAATTGTACACATAATATAATTTCCCAACATGGATTTGAAAAAATCAAAGTTCGAACAAAGAAAGATCTTCGATCCACATGTCTCTTTCATTATTGACCCTTAATTTATTTTAGTCCTAGGCAAAGCGAATCGACGGGATGGCTCTAAGTGAAAACATTCATTTAGATGGTTAAGTAATCTGGAAATTCCTGCTGTTATTTCACGAAACACAACAAATCTTGAGAAACAAAAACAATTTTGCTTACCAGGGGAAGGGAATAAATCATCTGCTTACGTTTGCTTAATTAGGAAGAAGGCAAGGGCGCCGATCCTAGGGGGCCAGGCCCCCCAAAGCTCATGTAGGCCCCCTTTGTATTTATGAATATACAATATTTGGCATAATTTGAATGCAATTTGCCTTAAAATCCTAATATATATCGTCTGCATTTGAATGCCCTCCCAGAAAAAAAATTACAGAGAAATCGGCGCCCTTGGAAGAAGGTCTAGTGAAAGGAATAAAAATGTGATAACGTAATGCTTGAACAACTCTATCTAATGGAGAAAAGTAAATTAGTATTCAACACTTCTTTCAATTTTAAGCATTTCAAAGATTCTCGTAATTTAGTAGCGTCCCGGATTTGCATTTTTGAAGTACGGGTACTCTATCTATACCTTAACGTTTCAGACCACGCACTTAAGCCGCTTTGTCACAAGAGGCACATAGGAATTTTTCTTTCGATTTCCTTAGGAATATTGAGAATGGTATGACTTTTAAAACTATGTTTAAAAAAAGAATACATATCGACACAATAAGATGATAATCTAATACCTAGGAAATATATTGAATTGTTTTTAATTTGTTCTCACGCTACCAAAACAGTATTTTTTTTTTTTATTCCAGCCTTTTAATATAAGCATTTCACACTATTCTCTGTTCTAGGACAATACAATTCTAGTTCATGTATATGCTAGCTTTGGAAATACAGTAGAATTTCGCTTATCCGACATAAACAGGCAGGCAGAACGCTGGATAATATGGATGTGTTAAGAAAAGACCTGTTAAAAGTAAAACTTATGATATAATTTTGCATATTACACATCTAATAATAATGTTTTATAACAAATAACTGCACTGCACTGAATCAGGGACGTATCCAGCGTGAGGGCCTGAGGGCCGTCCCCCTCCGAAACTCAAGCACTTTTTAATAAACATGCTTTTACCCTTTTGAGATTCTTTTATATCAGTTTACTAATAGTCAGTGTCCAAACTTTGGGCAATGTGCTGTTGTCTTGTTATAATTCTAAGAACATACATTAATGCCATTATACCATTTAGAATTAAAGAACAGGAATTAAATAGGATTAACATTTTGTTTCCGTTCTGTTTTTAACTTTAGTATATTAGAACGATACACTCAATGTCTTCTTGCTATTTTTGTTATGTGATATACGTAGCAGGCAGTTTTCTTTAGTTACATTTCTCTCGAAAATGTGTTTCATTTTGTTTGTGCTATAATGCAGTTTCCAAAGTAAACCGGTTTATAAATGAAAAGTAGGAAAAAGTTTAAGAGAAATACAGAACTGTTGAATTATTATTATTATTATTATTATTATTATTATTATTATTATTATTATTATTATTATTATTATTATTATTATTATTATTATTATTATTATTGATATTGATATTGATATTTTTAAAACATTAGAATTACCTGCTTACGAGGATTCGTGTTGGGCCCCCTCCGAATAGAAAACCTGGATACGTGTCTGCACTGAATGATATATGTATGAGTCAACGTGTAGACGGGCGCGCTAGGCGATATACTCCAGAGCATGAAAAATAGATTAAGACCACAACTTGCAGTTCTTCTTGCAGATTGGTGCTTTCTGCAATGATATATCGGATCATACGGTATGTGTAACAAAGGATGGTCGGATAAGCGAGACCATGGTGTATTGGTGTTTCACGCACCTAAACCTGTAAAATGTTTGTATAAACGATTATCTTTCACTCCCTAGCTAAATTTGTGGGTATGATCACACACCTTGCCTCATAAAGTATAGTCTTATAAAGAAAAAAATATTTTTTTAGCTAAAAGCTAAAGGGAAGTCAACTTCAGTAATTTACTTTAGTTTTTTTTTTTTTTTTTTTTTTAATAATGGCAAACTAGTCCATTTCATCACGATAAATCACCTTTGATATTAAGATGTCTTTTTCTGTCCGTATATATCCTTTACATTTTGTTGGAGACAAAACTGTTATTTTCCCAAGAAAACAGGGTGAGAGAAGCTATACAACAACATGAACTGAAAACAATAGCTATTACCAATAATACTGTAATCCTGGATATCAACAAGTTGTCCTTAGTATATTGCTTCGGTTCTTATTAACATGAAAATTATAATGTTTTGTAAAAAAAAAAAAAAAAAAAAAAAAAGAATGGGATAGGATGGGATTCGATGTGGTGTCAAAGTAATAAAATATCCTCGAGTCCGCCACTCTATCCACCTAACCACAGAGGCTACGTTGTGTTTGTTCTTTTTTCTTAAGAAATAATCTTCATAACCATGGTGCGTATCGCTTCGAACCTTAACATAAGAGTTTTTCTGTTTAATTCTATATTTTCGTACGACATCTTAGTTACAGAAGCTAATTTATATTTGGCAGGCAATCTACGCACTAGGTTTTAACCAATAAATGCAACATTTTAGTTCAGTATCCAGTTCCTTGATCCATCTCCTCGACTTCCCTACTGAATTCCCTCCGCAATCGTGCTGTACTACTGAAAAAATCCCTAGAAATCATCGTTGCCAGTATACACAAAACCGAGCATAATTTTGTTTTTTGTTTATATTTTTATTATTTTATTATATTTTTTGGAAATATCTCCTTAGATGAGTTGCTCTCTATTATCTCCACATACTAATAACTCAATTTTACCCATAAACGTAAGGAAAAAGGAATAAATACGGAAAATCGTGAGTTACAGTATACGCGCAATTTTTTTTGCGCATGGGAGTACCTGAGAGCTTTCCATATTTATTATGACTCAACTTTGTTCTAGACTTCTCTATATACGAATATTTCTCATTAAGAACTCTCCACCTCCAGTATATTTTTCACATAATCAGCCTCTCTGCTCATACTAAGGCCTGTGACAAACATCTTGGCATTTCAGCTAAACGAATAAAACGCAAGCTCTGGCGTGACGTTGCCAAGTGGTAAAGGGGTGTGGCTAGGGTAAGCAGACAAACTACAGCGCGATCAGGTGACAGCGGATAGACGTGGATGTGTGCAAAATAAACGTGGCAATACCGCTGGCCTCTCAATTGCTAGCAGCATTTAAAGGGAACTTGGAGCGCAGCCTTCAAATGCCAAGATGTTTGTCCCGCCGTTTAGATGTTCCGAACTTATTATTTTTGTATTTCTTTATTTTTGAAACTTACAATCCCTTTGTCCGCATTGAGGCTATATAAGACATGGACCTACAGTTTATGCTAAAATCTGAACCATAGTAATGGGTTCAACTGTTTTACTCCTGTCCGTGGTTCGATCCTCGGACAAGTGAGTTTTTGGTAGACAACGTGTCCGTGCGTCTTCTCCCACATTCTAATTCAACTAATTGTTCTATCATCATTCACTTACCTTAATCATTGTCTCCCTAATCCTAAATAGCATAATCATGAAAGGTTAAACTGAAAGATTTCATTTCGTTTTTCTTCTCCTCTCCTACCAGGAATAGAATCTCCAAATGTGCATGCTGTAGCCACAAAATTATTATTATTCCAGTAATATTCGGTGTCATATAGGCATTTATTCCGAAGTTGGGCGTCCGATTTCGCCACGTTTTTTCGCTGTTATCTCCTTTGCACACTTTCTGCAATTTGTTATTAGGTTCATTAATCCGTGCTCTTCACAAACGTTTAAAACGTTTTGCTCGTTATCAATGTATTGCTTCACAAATGTTAAAACTGTTAGTTCACTGCCCTTGTACATCCGCCATGTTGATAACATAAATGCTCGTTTCTTTCCCACAATGCAACTGCTCGGTTATCTTGCGCCAAGTAGTTCCCTCCGTCGCCGTATAGTCCCATGTTTATAACCGCTTATATATAACAAATAAACAGATTTTTCATTACTCTTATATATTATGAAGCACACAAACGATCAAATTATCCGTATCTTTCCTGTAAATTTTTAAAAAATTGCTGAAAATGGACGCCCAACTTTGGAACTTAACCTGTCATATATATCATGAAGTTTCTCGTTATTTAATTTTATAGATTCATGTAATTATTCAACCATTAATCGTAAAACAATATTTTCCTGAAAATTTTGCATTATCTGTACCTCACTCTCCATTCGTTTCTGTTATTAGAATCTAACATACGATACACAGAATTTCAGTTCAGCACATCACAAATATTTCGCGCGTCTAACGCCACAAACTTACAAGCGCTACTTAAACGCTACAAGCCTATCAAACAGACTGGAGTACCCAGATAATCAAGAGGTTGATGAAGCGTATTATATAAAAAGGCAGAATAAAGAACACATATTTGGGAGTGGTTATTTTTCATCACTTTAAACTTAGATATTCTGCTCAGTAAATCGAAAAAAAAAATTGTTTTTTCGTTGTATTAGGGCTAGTAATGAAAAATGAACGAACAATTAGCAGTTAGTTTATCAAGTTTTGCTTCTGTGGGACAGTATTGCAAAATGGGGCCCGTATGCACCGACCAACATCATGTTTGGATTATCTTCTCAGAAACACAATGGAAGTTTGATCTTTCGAAAAATGTTCGTGCTTTTGCAGACGAGTTATATCTACACTACAGCACTGTTTATCAACGGCTCTATTTAATCGGCAAGGTGAAGAGTTCGACTCACTGGTATTACATGAGTTGACACCAGGGTTGGCTGGTTTAAACCAGGTTTAAACCAGCTGTTTTAAAAACACTGGTTTAACCCCCACCCCTACCCCCCCCCCAAAAAAAAAACAAAAAATGCTTTAAATCGTGTGATCTTCATGGTGACGTTTCCCAATATCAAACCATTTGCATTAGTTTTATCTCCTTTTCACCTTTTAATCAAGACATCCCATTTTCAATTCTCTGTCGAACAACAACCTTTATCTCAAGTGTAAACCAAGTAGAGGTTCGAGTGTCACTTTAAGCGAAAGTATCCTCCTTGATTACCTCTGTATTACATAAGAATGTTTAACCTAAACATACGAAGCGACACCACACTAACAGCACAATTACATAGCAGGCATATGCCTATCATGTTCCCTCAGGTACATGGAAATATGTCCAGTAGGTGCCTTATGTACCTCTGAGAGAGAAATCACATGGAGACAAGTTATAGTCACAATCTATGTCCATCCCTAGGCACATGCTTGACATGTACCTGGGGAACGTGCCTAGTGTGTTCTAGGTATGTTCCCCATGCCGTAAGCGTCAATGAACCACAAAATTACTCCCCCAAAATATGTTATATCGCCTATATGAGTAATGTGTTCACATTGAGGTGAGTCTAAACAACACTTTAAACAAGGAAAAAAATGTACCCTAGGATTGGCGCGACCCACCAGAATTTGGATTACTAGCTGCGTGCTCTTCCGAGTTGGCCACGGACGCGATGGAGAGATAGGACGCGAAGTCGCTTGTAGAGGAATAAATTGTTGAGGTCTTTTGAATTTGGGTAATCAGAGTGCTCCTTTAACCGCATATATTCGACGATAACCGTTCGGAATCAAATAAAATCTGCTCCCCATGTAATTTTATAACAAAATGACGAGTATCTATTTACTTTATTTCATGGTTATTCCATGGTCCCTTTCAAACGATTGGCGACAGTTGCCATCAAATAAAGTTGATGCGTTTGTTGCTTCTAGTAGAAAATCGCTTAGAAAAAGAAGCAACAAATGTACCAAATGTGAGAGATGAATTTAGAACACTTAAATGGCGCATGCCTAGCACATCTTGTGCTGTTAGGGTCCTGTAGGGTATCTGGTACCTAAAGGACGTACCTAGAACATGACAGATATATGTCCCAAGTGACGACACAAAAACAAATGACTGTTGGAGTGCGAAACTGAGCCAGGTATATAAATGCTATATTTGTGGTACATAGTTGCAAATATCAATTAGGTGTAACAAGTACCTAAAACTGTAGGTAGCTGAAGTACATACTTAGCACATGAATATCATATGTGCCAAGTTTCGGGTACCTAAAAAGTAGGTGGGACACCTAAATGGCACATGCCTAGCACATCTTGTGCTGTTAGGGCAAATTGTATATTTCTGCTTGCCTGTTGTTTTATAAAGAAACAGAGGTTGCTTAAATATATTGATAGAAATTGGAAAAATTTATTGACTACCTACGTAGCTTCCAACATTAGCTTGGATTGAACTTTCAGTTTTAACTTTATTGAATGATATATATATATATATATATATATATATATATATATATATATATATATATATATATATATATATATATATATACTAAACTTGTAATTTATCCCTCAGTTTTAACGTACTGATTATAATACGCTTACCTTAAAATTTTACATACCAAGCAATATCACATATATAATGGTTTCACTTGTGCAACTGTTTACCTTTTTGTCCTTCTGAAATTACTCATTACGGTTATATTACAAGTATGTAAAGATAGGCACAATGTATTTTTATCAGGAGTGCTTTGTGAGTGAGTCGGCAGACTCATCGTATTTATGGCCAATTAGTCCGGGTTTTGAGTCGAAATGGAAGACAATTTCTCTCGGAAGTAAGTTGAGAAGCGGTTTGGATTTCGCTTTATACTTATATGACTCCTTCGAGCATAACCCCGTTGTTGCATAATAACATCAAGGCAAAATAAACTTATTTCTGTCAATATGTAATATAAATGCATAGAGCAAATCGTTTAAATCAGACAAACCTACTTTAAACCAGAAAAACCGGATTTAAACCAAAACAACAGATTTTCGTTTTTTTTTTTTTTTTTTTCGAAAATAAAACTGTTTTTGCCACCCTGGTTGACACTGGCCAGCAAGAATCGCCATATGGAGTTGTGCAGTTTTCTTAGGGAGAGGAATAACTTGGAAAGTTGCCTGCATCGGATTATCAGTTGGTATGTACTTCTTAGGAGGAAATAATTTCCTTGATGATTGGATTTCACATCGTGCTGTTGAGGACTCCTTACCATTGCAGACTACAGATTTCTTTCGATTCCAATCATGTAATGAGCGATCACAAAAAGTTTGTGCCTGCAGACTGCGACTGTTTTGAATAACCGAGTATTGTATTTTTCAATTCATTTGCGTTTGAAAATGACACACCTGAATGAGATAGTTTATTCGCTCCAATCTAATACTAATTTTTGAATAGCCTATTAATAACAAATGATGTTGGGTATTGTAGAAGAACGAGACTGCGCCTACTTCCTTTCACTAATTTCTAACCCAAATTATCCGAGTAAATATTTAATCTCGAACATAATACAAATTATGTTTTATAAAAGTAGCCATCTCTGTCGTTTTTAACGAAGTTTTCATAGATATTTCTTATTTACAGTCGGGACTGGATAATTCTGTAATAACTGACCCATTTCAACTGCAAGCACTTAACGAACTTGTGAATCCCTGAAAACTTTTACACCATACTCCACCAAAATCAAACGATTTTGTTTTACGAAAAGTATTTGTGAATTAGCTTTTTATTAAATAATAAAGTACATCTGTGAGTATGAGTGACGAGGGAGTTTAAGTAGCTAATTATTTCTGACCAACTTAGATTCCAATCGTTGAAGGGATTTTGTTAGTGCTTTAATACACATAAAAATCATATTATGTCAAAATGAAAGAATGTTAATGCAGATATACCTCCAATATATGTTTAATGAAGAAAAGAAGGATAATTCACTCTCTGGTGCGCGATTAATTTTAAATTCAAATAGTAGGGATGAATGTCGCCTGAGAAACAATGCGACAAATTGAATCTAAATATTACATTGTTTTACGAAAGTTGCTTTGATACTGTTTTTAAATTTGAAGGGAGTATTCAGTCTACATTAGCGAGGAGAATTCATCGTTCATTCCTGACTAACTTCACTCTCAAGCACTGAGGACCGTGCGAAGTCTCAAGAAAAAAAAAATCCTAAAATTATATTGAAATCGAATTATATTTACGGAAGTTACTATGGAAATTTTTCTAAAAATCGCAAGGAGCAAGAAATCCTTCTCTTTATTCTTAATTCATTTATACTCCGTCCAAAGGAAATACGGAAGCCAAAAAGGGAGTATGTGCCATATCGCATTAACCCATCGTTGGTCGCGCTCGCATAAATCACATCGTTGGTCGCGGGTGAACGCTGCGATCATCTTTAATTTGCTACCGCACTGTTAATGTTTTTTAGTTGTATGCTTGATCTTTTCGTTTTATTTTATTTTTTTAAGTTTTTACAAAAGGTTTGTAAATTTACACCAATATATCTGTATGCTTTCCACTTATTCACATTAATTTACATACCGGAATATAAAGATTTTGGTATTGTTCTTACTGGTGACCTACGGGCTGTATCTATAATAGGTTATCTAATCTAACCTAACCTGTTGTGTCCTTTCAACTGATTAGATTAGGCCAGCAGTTAGAAGAGACTGGTGACCTACCGGCCTGCATCTATAACAATAGGTGGCCTAACCTAACCGGTATTCTTCCAACTGGTTACGTCATTTATTGCTATAGATTCATCTCGGTAGGTCACCAGTTAGAAGAGATACAGCTTGGTAATTTACCAGTTGGAAGAATACCAAAATTTCTTCCAAAATTTGAAAGTATACATTATGCGACATAAGATTCATATAGGATGTCCTACATATAAATGCATGTAGTATATTCTACAAATAGCTACTGATTTTATTTCTAAAAAATATCTTTCTAAATATACCCGAGTATATTTGTATATTTTCCACTTCTGTTATACATACACGTACATATTGGAAGAATAATTTTTATCAAAATACATACATTCATATAAAATTTCACATTCTGCTGCATACACGTGCGTATTATATTTTCTACAAGTAAAGATTTCAGTCAATAATCCAATTATAATTATCACCACTTCACGACAATTGAGAGAAAATACTATCTCAGATGCATAGTCCTGTTTACATAATTCCTGCATTATCAATAATAATTATCATACACTTGATGTGTAATTCTCTCAATCTACATGACGTTTTCCACTAGATTCTACATGACAGTCTTTGCACAGTGTAACCGTGTGTTCACCGCAGATAGCCTATAGGCACTTAACACACCTTGCCGTCGTTTTCTGTTCAGGGCAAAAGTGCACTTTACTCGTGCTCCAGTTGGAGGAGATTCTTTATTACTACTTTGTCCACAGGCGTTTTGAATTTTGCATCTAAAATCAACATGAATTCCCGCATAAGCAGCTCTATTTGCAATGTGAGGTTGTGTCAGTTCTCAGGTTAATTTCTTCAAGTACTGTCTACGCGGCACAGAATCTCCTGTGTTTAACTTGTATTTGATCTGAGAATTTATGCCAGCAATGTACATTGTACTGAAGAAAACACGACAAGGCCACCGAAACAAGATTTTGGACACAGAATATTGAGTTTTGAGTTCGTCCACAACATCTACACCACCCTTCGTAACGCTATAAGCTCTGGCTTAAATTTGTCACCTGACGTTTCATCAATTTCATCATCATCGTGCATACTTGAGACGAGTATCACGTTCCTGTATTTCCGCGGCACGTAAAAGACTATCATTGCTTCTTCTTCAAAAGCAAACAGGCTGCAATATTCCGGCCTGGTTCTTATGTTCACCATTATCTGTGGGATTTCCTTTTTATTTTTTCTCAGAGTGGCAACAACTGTAAAGTTGTGTTCTCTCACAAGTTCAATTACAAGACTAACAGAGGAGAACCAATCATCCATTGTAATATTACGTCCAGTGTTCATAATTTGCTGTGCCAATCGTTTCACTACACTACCTGGTGAATTATCGACACTAAACGGTCCATCGGTCTGTTTTTCCGCAATATTTCTATGTTACTCATGCAAAACATACACAAATCGACGAGAGCAAATATTTTGATACCATACTTGCAGGGTTTTTTAGGCATATGTTGTAGAAACGGACAACGTCCCCGAAAACCTTCGAGCATATGTACTGTACCTCTTCTTACACCTCTCCACAAAACCTTCAAAATGCTCTCTGATAGAAGCTACTTTGTCCTGCAGTTTCCTTTCGGGTCGCGTTTTAATGTCATCAAAGCGCAGAGCTCTCAAAAGAAGATAAATCCTGTTATAATGCATCACTATAGGAAATTGTTCTGGTGCTGTGCCGTCTGTTTCCCATAAATCTGAGACCAGCTGGTGAGAAGATTTCATTTGACCTGCTAAATAAAGGATACCGAGCAATGCTTTTATCTCAATAAAATGAGTATACTTTTCTCGAGAGAACTTTTCTCTCATTTCTGCCAATTTTATGTCTGTATATGGTGCCAACGTGTCAATCACACCATCTGGAAAGAATAAATAGACATACGAAGCATGGAACTGGAATCGACTGGCGAGCATGGACATTCCACGAAGTAACATTCCACGACCATAAATTACTGCACCAGTTATTGTTTTGTCGTCTTCTCCAACTGAAGTTTCACTTGCACTGTCATGGTCACTGCTTTTTGGTTCTTCTGCATCGCTGATTTCATCATCCGACGGTGTAATTAGCCCCTCAGCATTTGGTTCCGATGAATGTGGGTGTAGAGAATACTCCTCTCAGTCATCGGAAATCTCCAACAACCATTGTGTAATTTGCAAGTCACGTTTATCCATTGTAAAATCCCCCAGCGAATGTAAAAAAAAAAATAATAATAATAAAAAAAACATACAACGCCGTTGGTCGCGGGTAAGCGGTACGCTCACTGTTATTGTTTGTCTGTACTAAACAAGCGCTTTCTCAGAACTAACACGTCATAACCACAGCACACTTTCTCTACATTCGACTAACATTCTAACAGGAAGGTAGATGGCAGCACACTCTACAGATATGAATTTCAAACAATTGGCAGCAAAATAAAGGCGACTAACGACGGGTTAAGATCGAACATTTTTTAGACGTTAATTATTATCATATTTTTTTAAAATTGTTGAGTAATTCACTTCTTTTATTCTTGGTCAATTTTTACTACAAGCTGTGTGAATCATAGGAATTTCCTATAAAAACTATACACTAAGTTATGTGAAAATCGATTATTTTTACTTATCGCCATATTAAAGAAGCGCCTTATCACCTGCTTTACCTTCTTTCTCTCATTTATACATTCATCCTGCGGACAGGCTTTGTTCCTTGTGAGTGGAAGACTTCCAAAACACTGATGTTCCTAAAACCACACAAACCACCAAATACTGTCTCTTCTTACCGGCCCATTCAACTTACTTCTGTGTATTGCAAAATTCTTGAAAGAATCCTTGTTCGACGCCTTCATTCTTATCTAACAGAACGTAATATAATCCCTCTGCATCAGGCTGGTTTCCGCCCCGGTTTTAGTATCAATGATCAGTTACTTCGTCTGTCTAATATTATTACCAATCAGTTTAATACACAATTTCCATCTTGTCTAGTGCTCTTCGACCTGGAAAAGGCATTCGATAAGGTATGGCATGCAGCTCTCATATATAAACTTATCCGTCTGACACTTCCCATATCATATATCAGGTTTATCTATAATTTTCTGCACAACCGTATTGCTTATGTTGCTCTTAATGACACTCTCTCGCACCCGATATTTATTCTTTCTGGAGTACCACAAGGGTCTGCCTTATCACCTTTGCTGTATCTTCTCTATGTAGCAGATATGCCACCATTGCCGCCAAACACACATATCTTTCAGTATGCAGACGATACTGCATTTCTTACATTAGGCCGGACTATTCACCGTATAAGTACTGAAATTAATGCAGCAATTCAAACTTTTCTCACCTGGTGTACGAAGTGGCGTCTGAAACTCAACCCAGATAAAACACAAGCAATAGTCTTTCTCCCGCCAAAACGCAGATCACGGGTACATCGAAATCCTTCACTACTGAATATCCAAGTAGATAACATGCGGGTTCATCCAGCTAAACATGTAACGTATCTGGGAATTATTTTTGACCACCACCTCACTTGGCGCCCTCACCTTCAGAATGTAATACAGAAAGCATATAACAGGATTAACCTCCTCAAACGCCTCACGGGTACTACTTGGGGACCACGAGCAAATACCATTCTTAATACCTACAAAGTTTTCTTACGACCAGTCCTGACCTACGGATTCACTGCATGGATAGCCGCACTCCAGCGTCATTATGAAAAACTGAAGATACTAGAACGACATGCCATACGAATAGCCTACAGAATAAAACTTCCTAGTCCTACTCAAGATCTTTACGACATTATGCCTTTTCCACATCTTCTGTTCCATCTTGAAGCTTTACGGACGAAGTATATTATTAACCGATTCGAGTCCCGGCATCCGTTACTCCTCACCACAATGCAAGCAGACATCCCGTTCAATCCACCTCGCAAATTACAGGATACACCTTTGTCGCTACTCTTTGCACTTTACCGCTATACCCTACCTCCAGATCATCCGGATTTAGACGCAGTTGCAGCTTTTTCATCATCCGTCGTTCCTCATTACATAGCCCCTTCATCCTCTGCACAATAACAACCTTATGTCTTACCAGGGCACCGTTGGTCCTCATCACGTCCAAAGTTGGACAGAACATAGCATTCATCTGGTACACTATCACATCTGTGTTGTGTTGAGACAGTGCACTTCATGTTCCTCTTTTCATTTACTTCTTCTACTTTTCTTTTTTACCATGATCAAATAAAATAGAACCTGAATAAAATAAAGATTAACTCCCCGTGTAACCAAATTGCACTTAGACCATCTATTGTACTTGTATTAGCAACACCAATACGTATCGTAACCTATGCCAAAGAGAGGGCGTAACCCTCTACTGGCTGGGAGTAGGAACTTATTTTATAAAGATAAAGCAATAAGATGAATAAAACTTTCAATGTTACCCTATTCCCGTACCACAAAAAAAAAAAAAAAAAAAAAAAGATTATTTTTTTTTTAGTTCTGTAACATCCCCAACTTCCTTCACTCCCTCATCCCGAATAAAGGGCGTAACCCTTTGGGCGGGCGCTAGCCTCGGCTAGCAAAAAAAAAAAGAATAATTTTTACGTCTTTATTCTTTTGTTTTGTACTGATATTCAAATTTGCTAACGAAGTGTCTTTGAACTTCCTCCTCCCACCTTATTCTTCATGGATTGCGACTCGAAGCAACAGACTTGTTTTAAAAGGTTATAGAAAAGTAAATAGCAAGTTTCATTAAAATTGGATAAGTTTTTAAGAGTTAAGGTGAAACTGACAGACAGACACAGATGCCGATCGAGTCGACTGCTAGAAGATCGCCACGCTTGCTTCAACAACACTAGCTCCGTATTTGAGGCAAGTGACTTTCCATCAATAAGAATAATTAAAATAATGATAATTACATTAAGGAAAGAACGTTAAGCTTGTAAAATCACCTATCATTATCGTTGCACTTCCACTTGCCTCTGTAAATAATATTTTTTTCTGTTTATTGATTTTGTTTCATGACTTAGACTTGGAAATCCAGTTTCATATTAGAGAACCCTTTGTCTTCCTTTGCTGTTTTTATGTTAGAATTTTCTTTGCTCTTTCCCTTAAAAATGATTCTCTGCGACGTCTAAGCCAACTGTTGTGTGAACACTGTGATAGATGAGGAGAAATGCAAGGTCGTTTCTTTAAGACTGATGGATCTCTGTTTATAGTCGAAGGCGAGCAGATGTTGCAGGGAGATTTTTACGACTAGAGGACGACAATAAAATGTAATCGAACACGTTCACGTGACACTTTTATGGTTTGGTCAACCAATAAGAATTTAAAATATATAGAACAGATATTGACATAACCATTGTCCTGTTGTATAAAAGGATAGAGGATCTTTCCTTCCAAACAACTTTTCTTTAATAATCAATCATTCTTAATACAAATCATTCTGTAATGTTTCAAAACTATACTACAATAACTATGAAAACATGATTGTCGTAAGGTGGCGATTACTTTTATAGAACTTTAATCTTGTGTTAAAATATAAAATTTTCATTATTATTTATGTTAATTTAATGAGTTCTTATTTTGCTTTGGAAAATGTGCACTTAAATAAATAAATACGAGATAAAATAAACTGAAACGTCTTTTTTTTTTCTTATATATGTATTCAAATATTTTCCGAAATTAGTAAGATCAGTAAATCCTAGACAACGGATTAATTAAGGCAAAAGACGATTTTAAAACGTAGTTTGTAAAATTGAGAATTTGCGTTAGGTTCTTGATCAAGACTAAATTGAGATACACCTTGTAAGAAATCTGTCCGAAAGCTAATCGCTTATCAGTTATAGGCCTATAATGGCTTGTATACAATAACTCAGTAAATAATGGCTTAATTACACATATATCCATTTACACATTTCAATTTATGGACCTCTGATAAAAGACATTTACATTCCATTGACTTTTATGTCAAGAGGAAAGTTTTTGACAAAGGAATTCGCAAAAATTGCCTTGTAAAACTAAATCTCTTCACTTGTATAGTCATTGACTTAAAAAAAATATCATAAATACAGAAACTGTATATAAAATGTACTTTTTCTCTTTCCTTTGCCTCCGACTGTGTTTTCTTGTTTCCTGAGAGTTGCTTCCAGTTAAAAACTAAAACAGGTGAGAGTCTCTACTAAAATAATAATCTCAATTGTTCATTCAGGAAATTTTGTAGGAATTAGTGGTTATAGTTGGATCAAGTTCCAAACAATGAAACATGCTACTGTGAATACTTGTATTCGATTAACACAAACAAATTGACATGTACCTGATATCAGTGGTTCTCAACTTAATTTCTATCACGACCCCCATTTTATCACATCCTCTTGCCAACGACCCCCTTACAATTTATGCATTGTAATAAGCTTGTGTGGGATTTTTAATATACGGGTAACTATTGCGGTACCGGTACTACGATATCCACCTACTTGTATAATAGTAGAATCAATTTCTTGTATATAGTGGATACAGTAACTTTCCTATTTGACTAGTTCATTCATACTGTATTACAAATACCAAATCTAATCCGTCATACTGTTTCAAAATGGAGGCGGTTTGAAAATTTTAAAACTTAATACATTCTTTAATTTTGAATCATATGATAAAAAAAATAGTGATTTCTAATTTTGGTTGAATATACTTGGACAGTTGTTAAAAGTTATTGAGAATTTTAATTTTCGAGAGCCTGCCACTTTGAGTTATCTCATATGGTTGTGAATTTGGTACATTGTTGTGTATGTGTTCAGTATCACCAAAAACTGTTAAAAGCAACTTGTTTACATGCAAAATTTGGAAACAAATAAAATCCCACACCAACAATCAATCTTCATTGTGGACAGCTTACTGGAAAAAAGACTATTCGCTCACACACATACATGTAAAATTCTGCAAAGAACAACAAAGCAGGATCCTTTTTATTCCCGACAGTATAATTTGTCCATTGTTGATTTATCAACAAACGCAACACAGCTATTGTGGATTAGTGTTTTCAATTTTAATTGTATTTGAATATGCAGGTTTTGTTGCATTTGTATTTTTCTGGTATTCCAATATGCAGTTCTCATTAGTTTCATATCGTACTTCTTCCACTTAAATTGATTTTTAAACAACTGTGCACCTGTTGAAAATGTTCAGTACACCTATTCTCGTCGTTCTTAACAGTATGTATAAAAAAAAATATGCCTATCAAAACAAAATTCAAAATAATATTTAGAATCTAATATCGAGAAACCTTACCTTATATTAATGACTTACCTATACCAACAAATGTCTCCACCTGTTATTACAGATCACGATTTGCTCCTATTCCTTTGATGTATACATATTCTATTTGTTGAAGTAAATCACAGATTCGTGTTCTCTGAGGCTAGGAAGAAATTTCAAGTTTTTTGTTTCTATGGCCAAATATTCAGAACAATGAGTAAGGATGTGTATGTGTAGTGTTATTTTTCCTTACAAAAGCTCCGATATGGTGTTCCGGTGACCTCATAGAAATTTTACTTTTAAAATTTATTAAATAAACTCAATTTTGTTAGGAAAGAAAATTTTTAATTCGGCTGCGAACTGAAACTCGTGTGTATGGTTCAAACGAAGAATCAATAAGATATAAACACATCCTGAAGAAGTATCACGAGTTCTGTAGTCCGATACCTTGTAGTTAGACAGAAATCAAAATGGTTTTAAGCAAGATTCTGTTTGTTGTAGTGGAACTAAGGCTTATCCCCACTTATTACTAAACAAAGTAAAATTACATCATTGAACAGGATAAATACAAAGAAAAGACAGAATGGTGCTTAGTTACTGGAAACGTTCAATGATAACAAACATAGAAGGTAGTTAAGTTAACTTTTATGAAAATGTACCCCGTCGATTTTAGTACTACCTCATCTCTTCCTAACGTCAGTCGGGGGAGTTATTTCGTAGTAGACTCTCGTAAAAGGCCAAAGAATAAGAGATCAAATTTGTTAGCTAACCAACTCGACGTAGAAGTAACTGTAGTTGAAAATAGTAGGTCTTAGGAACTGCTTCCAACTCAGTCACTGATTTATGCTTTCAGCCTCTAAACACTACCAGAACTTGTAAAGGCTGGATTCTAAAGTAAATTATAAGGTTTTCTTTGCGGCTTTCGAATTTAACTTCACCTTATGTTAGTTGTCTTACAGTACTCCTGAGATTAGTCGTGTATCTTACTATAGGTTGAGCAACACCTCACCCAATACTAATGTAGCATTATTGCAGGCGTCTAATCTGGACGGAAGATACCTTTCCGACACGATGATCCTTCCAATATAGAAACCACAGAAAATCGCAGCGATTGTCACGAGCTACAGACCCATTGCACTTACAAGCTGCGTTTGTAAGCTTTATGAGCGAATGTTGAGTTAGCGTCTGGTGTGGTATTTCAAGTCACATTCTCTTAGAAGCAAATCATACAGCCTTTCTACAGAAACGAACTCTAAACTTTAATTTTGATATGAGGAGGCTTTGTGTGCAATTCGATATTTTAGGTCTAGTACAGACAATCCTGCTCATCTCGAAAGCCCGACCCAAGGAATATTCTTCTATCGTCACATTGTTGTTATTATCTTCAACGTAGAGAAGCATATGACACAGCTTGGCATTACGTTTTTTTTAAAACAGCTATATGACTGGAATCTACTTGGCCACACAGCAAAATATACGAACTATCGAGATGAACATTATTTTAAACTCCACGGCGTATGGGTTCTAGTGTCTCAAAGCGATATTACCCGAAAGCAGCGTCTCACAAGGCAGTGTTGGTGTCACCGTCAACGATATTATATTCCATATCAAGATTTCTGTCTGTCTCTTCCCTGTTCTACGTTAATGATCTTGTTATTATCATTCTTGTTGCACTGAGTGTTACAAGTGAACACTCCGAATCTGTTTCTGTTCCACATGTATCGCCCGTAGTATACGTATCTCTTACTTTTTGAAGCCCCATAATCTATCAGTGAACATTAATTCAATAAAGTTGAATATTCATTCTAGTAGGAATTGCCTCTCTACGAAACACATATAAACATAGCCCACAGCTGTTTGTAATACGTATATGGATCTACACACACACACACACACACACACATATATATATATATTAGTATTGTATTATTTTGTTTCAAACACTTTTTATTATATATTTTGTTATTTATACGCACATTATTTATAGAAAAATGTAAATTATTAAAAAAGATACATGTATTACAGCTTCCATACCCATAACATCCATGACAGGTCTGTCGAGGCAGATCCTTCTGCAGTCGTATCGGCACAAGTGTAATCGTTGAGATTCCAAGTATTGTTTGTATAATTTAATTCCCTATCTTTGACGCTTGTTTGGCATATACTACCGAAATTGAAGTTTACTTCTAAATGCAGAATTGTTCTCGTCTAGACAAACGTCTACGCGTAAAAGTAGATAGTCTATTTTTACACTTAAACAACGCGTAGATAATGTAAACAAGGTAAATTATGTAATCTCTGTATAAATATATAATCTATGTTATAATCCAATTGCAATTATTTAATAAAACGAAGTTTCAAAACTACAATAGTTAAACAAATTAAAATCATGGTTTTAATAAATTGACAATTCATAATTTTAAATTAAAAGGTCCTTCTGTATGAAAGGGAAACGTATATAAGTTCGTTATTCTTTATATTTCATATCTTCTGTGCAAGTAATATGCATTAGCTCCAAGTAAATTATTATTCATTTTCCTTTGCTATAGATAGAATCACGAATTACATTTTTTTTTAATGTCATAATGTGATGCAAAGAGATATAGAGTTAATTTCAATTTCCAACTAAGAATTGGACTACTTTATTACCAAGTGGTGCACAATTTAGAACTTTCAGGATAGAAATTTCTACTTTTAAATCTGAGAAATCGAATGAAGAAAATATTATTCACTATCAGCTTCGAAACTTATTATTTTTTTTACTTGCAATCATAAAATAAATATGCATTTTTCATAAGATGTTAAACTTCAAAGTTCTCCGCTCAAAAGTTTCCATTTTGAACTTACAACCATGGAAATCCAAGGGATCCAATTAGAAATATTAGTAACTAACTAATTATCATGTGATTATTTCTATTTATAGAAAATATTGTTGTTGATAGAAATAACACTGACTTTCCTTAAGTTTATTTAATATTAAGGCTAAATTTTGGGGGAAAATTACGGTCCGAGAGTTGATACATAAATCCTAAACCTAACCAAAAAATATAAGAACTAGACACGTAATACTTTTAGGCCCTATTTATTGAACCTTCTTATGATGTCATGCCAAATTTGGCATTAATTTCGACTTTTATTCAGTTGTTACAGGTTCAAAAAGACAGAAGAGTGAGAAAAGTATGACCAAATGAAGAAACTGAAAGCAAGAGCTGTTATTGAATATCTCCACAAGAAAGTTTAAAGTCGCAAAGAGATCCACGCCGAAATTGTTGATTGTGCAACTTCATACGCCATAGTGAAGAAATTTACAACTGAATTTAATAAAGGGAGAGCCTCCATTGAAGACGACACTCGATCAGGAAAACCTGTGGAAGCACTTACTCAGAAGAAAATAGACAAAATGCATGAAATTATCATTAATGATCAGCTAATGACCATCAGATTGCTGAGAAAGTAGGCTTATCTACTGCATGAATTGACCGGATTACCACCTAGCATCTGAAAATGAGCAAGGTTTCCACGAGATGGGTGCCAAAACTTGTGATATCTCATGCAAAGCTCACCAGACGCAGCACTTTAAGGGACAATCCTAATCTATTCCGAACAAATCCAGATGCATTTCGCATTCCGACTTTGATACACCACTACTAACCAGAGTCCAAACAAAATTCCAAGCAGTGGAAATGCCCATCATCCCCCCTCTGAAGAAGGCCAAATCAGTGCCATCAGCTAGAAAAGTAATGCTTACAGTTTTCTGTGTTTTGGAAAGAATAGTGATGGTGGATTATCTTCCAAAGGGGCGAACAGTGACTGGGGAGTACTACGTAAGTCTTATATGACAGCCGCGTAATAATATTCTGCAGGAACGTCGTGGGGAACTGAAAGCAAGTATGCTTCTCCGTCAAGATAATGCTCCTAGCCACAAGTCAGTCATCGCAATGGCAGCAATTCACGGTTGCGGTTACGCAGTTGTCCCCCAACCCACCTTATACGCGTGATTTAACACCTTCTGACTTTCATCTGTTTCCAAAGCTCAAAAACAGATTGTAAAGTACTTGTTTTGACACTGATGATGACGTCATAGCATGCTGAAGATGAAATTTTACACGTTTGCGACGTCATTTTTTACCAGCGGCATTAACGCACTTGAACATCGACAGGCAAAATGTGATGAGTTGTCATGGGACTATGTTGAATAATAACACCATCCATAAAATCTCTGCCATACCGTTTATTGTAATCTTAGAACTTTTTAAAATAAACCTCGTATAATCTATTGTTACTCGTAAGACTAATGTGTTAGGATTTTATTTAAATATTTTATATTTACTTATACTTTTATATTAAATATTTTTTATTTAAATACACAAATAATATAAGCGCCAGTATAGTAATCATCTGCCTACACGAAAAGACTGCACATAGTCTTAACACCAACAAGAGTGGATATCGTGTTCGCCTTTGAGGCACGAGATTGTTGGTTCAAGGCCAGGTAAGAGAGACTTAAAATTTGAAAACATTACATTGGTTCAGATTTCTCCTTAAATTTTAGGTTCGCTTCAGCTATAGCCGTGGTAAAGAAAAGATGCGCTAAACTTCAACTAATTTATCTCCTGTTTTCACTCACTCAAATTTCAATTCTTCCAAGTGAGTTATGAAACAAATTCCCATTTGCAAGCATATCTAGTATAAATGGAATGTCACTAATACTGCTAATGCTGGATGAGGTTTTAAAGCATTAGCAGTTTCATGCAAAATACAAGCATATAGGGCTATACACAAATACCAATGTATTGTAGGTTTGATTATAATAATGACCCGGAGTGTCCATGGTTAAGGCCAATGTCTCATATAACCTAGGTGCTGAAATGGCACGTTCAATTTCAACAAGAATTTATAAGCAACGAATATCAGTGGAAATTTATAATTTGAAAGGCAAGAAATTACCCCAAGACACTGACTGCAAAGTAACAGTAGGCCCTACATTATTTTTCTTGAGTAGAAAACAAATAATTTAGCGTCTACGATTATATCCTTTAGGATAAAGAAGATGGATGATTAAGGAAACTAAATTATCGTTAAAAGAAACAAATTATGCTATTCCCGGGAATAAAACTAGGACTATAAGGAACAAGGGCACACGTGCTAGTCACTAGATAGTTCTGTGAATAAAACAAGTGAAATCTAACTTTCATACAACAAAATAATTACTCTTCTGTCTTCGAGCTGTTGCTTGAATCAAACTTGGGCCACGGTGGCTCAGTGGTAGAGCGTTCACCTATAGTGCATAGGATCCTTAGTTCGATCCCAGGTGGCGCCAAGTGAGCTTTGTGGTGGACAAACACCATATGCGTAGGTTTTCTCGGTGTTCTCCCGTTTCATCTCATTTTTTTCATTCCACCATTTCATTCATTTCACATCATCACCGTTTGCTTTACCTTAGCTGGCGTAAGCGTTGGACGTAAAACTTTTCATTTCATTTCATTTTATTGAACCGAACTTTGAAAGAACTTTATGAGAGTATGACGGAGTTGAGTGTGTGAGGGTGAATGAGTGTGAAAAAGTTTTATACTAAAACGTCTTCAAGTTTCTGTATGGTATTTAGTTTTCAAATTGCCTTCCATGCTCACCAAATGTCAATTATATCAGTAAACTATTTGACTTTTCGTCTAGTTCTGAGTTTACTTTCCGTTAGATCTATATTTTATGTTGAAATATTCAAAATGTTTAATATAAGCGAGATAAGAAGATAGTTTAACATTGTTTTAGTTAAATTTAAACTAATTTTATTCCTTTGGCTAAATGGCTAGAGTTGATATGATTAATACAGATGAATTGGACCGGTTCCTTTCCGAGTAGGATCTTATTCAGTATGGTGCACCCTTTAAATTGTAGGTCTCTGCCTCATGCAAAGAGTTTTGTTTTTAATTTTTTAAAAGGAAACCCTGTACCCACTAGGAAAACATACTAAATTTGGGCCTTGAAATGAAGCAGAAGATTTGTGATATAATAAATTAGAAATCACAACAAATCCTGTGGATTTGGTCAGTCTTCCTTCATAATTTTAACATATACTGTACGTACTGTACATTACACATAAGTCGGTTTTTAATTACTGAATTTAGAGCGTTCACCTCCGGTGCTTGGAATTCATGGTTCGATCCCAGCTCGCGCCGTGTGGACTTTGTGGTGGACAAATACCGTGCTCGTGGGTTTTCTCGGGGTTCTCCTGTTTCCTCTCACTTTCTTCATTCCACCATTTCACTCATTTCTCATCATCACAGTCTCCTTTAGCCAAATCGGCATAACCGTGGGACATAAAACTTTTCATTTCATTTCATTTAATTACTGAATAATGTAAGCACCAGCATTGTAATAGTCTGTTTACACGAAAAGACTGACCATAGTTTTAACCTTATATACAATCATATCAATAGTGGCTCCTCTTTGAAGCATGAGATCGCTGATTCAATTTACAACGATATTGTATATCTGACATATGTGAATTACTTCCATTTTTGCACAATCTGTTGTGAAGAAGAAGAAGAAAAAGGTAGAATATATGTGGAAATAGATAAAATAATAATGTAATGAGAGTTGCTGTAACAAGATATAGTTATTTGTTTCGCGTTGCTATGACAACAGAAGAAAGATTTTTCATGGAGTTTTAAGAATAAAAGTTAATTTTGATATGCATTTGATGTGCCTAATTTCTCTTGTAATTCTGAGTAAAAATTAAGCTGCTGGATTGTGTTGACTTAATCGAACTGTGGGCAATAATTGTAACAGAAAGATAAAAGAATTTTAACGGTAAGTTAAAAATAGTCTGAAACGTTACAAATTCCTGGTGGGAGGGCCTTAAAATCTGAAAACATTGTGGTTGTTCAGATTTCTCGTTGAATTGTAGATCCGCTTCACTTATAGGCGCAGTGCTGAAAAGATTTGCTACACTTAAACCAATTTATCTCCTGTCTTTACTTCCTCAAGTTTCATCTCTTCACTGTGAGTTATGAAACAAATCCCCTTGTGTAAGCATTTCTAGCGTAAATGAATTGTCTCTAATGATATTAGATTTAAGACATTAGCAGTAAGTTTCATGCAAAATAAACTTTTCATTCCACTATTTGTGAATTCCTTACATCTATTGTTCAACTGTAGATTGACTCTTCTATTCATTAGTGTTATACTTTTAAAATGCCAGTTTGGAAGAACAAAAAAGTAAATTTGGCGGAAATATAACATAATTCTTGTATGATTAAATTATACATGTTTTATACTGTATCTATATTTGAATCTCTCTCTCTCTCTCTTTCTCTCAATATCGTCCACTATGAACTCAAATGGATTGGGATCAAATCTTCGCCTCTTGAACTAAATGTAACCGCTCCAGCAATGTGCTATCGTAACTCTATAAGTCTGTGTTAAAAGCAGTGTCATTTTAGATTTTGCCCGGGGGAGAGGCGGAGATTGTCGTCAAACATAAGAGTTTCACCTTTTTAATTAGTGTATTACTATACATGTGATAAAACAATATATATTTATCAAGCTCAAGGGAGGGAGAATTACACCATTATATCTTGCCCAAATGACGCCCCTGGAATATTCGCTTGCAACTACTGACAAGAAATGAAATTAATCGTTAAGTAACACTCAGTTCTGTCATTAGTTCTTAGAGCTCTGCGCCTACATTACAGACTGGAAAGCGCAAAACCTACTTTCATTTTATTTGACCCAGAGAAGAAAGGAGAGATTACAGCATTTAGTATTGTTCTAGTAAATGGTCTATTTTCATGGAATATTAAACATATATTTCGTCGCCCTGTTTAATTCACAGTTCCAGTAATATAGTTGTAATTCTGATTAAGTTGTATTGTTCTTCGAATTCTATTGCTGCTTTTGTTTACCTGGATATTTTTTCGATGTATTTTGTATATTTAAATTATGATTCAAAATATATAACCATAGTCAATAACCTATGATTTATATTTTGCATTGCCTACACATAGTATTTATGAAACAACAGACATTGTCTACGTATAGATTATATAGCTAGACTTCAGGTCGATATGCATTTAAAACATTAGAATATAAATGCAATTATCCTCTAAAAATTTCGAAAACATGAAGTAGATGCAAATATGCACTAAAATATGCAGTACAGTGGTAAATATTCACAAATTCTATTCTGCTTGTTATTGTACAAACTGCTTGAATTTGCTAATGCAAGTAGTTATATTCAATGTAAATCACAGTACAAGGAATTGGTCTTTGTCGCAAGGTTGTTTTCTTTAAAACAAATGAGTAAAACAAATGTTGAATACGTTTCAAATATTTTTTGTTTTAAACATGTGTATTTTTAAGACTTGTTGTAATCATATTTTTATTTAAATTTTTGTAAAAAAAAAAAAAAAAAAAAAAATCTGCCAAAGAAAGAAAATTGTCAAAAAGTGGTTCCCATTCAGAAGACTATTTTCTTTCTATGTCAATGTTTTGATTTCTCGTGGCTTCAATATGTCAATATGATGATCAGCAATTTATTTTGGGTCAATCCATCTAAAGTGGTCCAAAAATGGTGAAAGTTGTGCTCGTCCATTTCCGAAAAAAAAAATGAATGTGATGGATCTTGTGTATGAGAAGGTCGATAAAACTATTCACTTTGTTGTATGTACAGTTATCGGCTTAGAAATCATTACAAAAAATTTAAAGTTCAAATTAATAACAAACACCCCATTTGCTTATACATTCAGAAATACGCATCTTGATCCAATAGTTACTTCTAGTATTCAATCCAAATCACTTCCCTCATCCACCTCTAAATGTCTAAAGCAGTATGTAACGTATCATACTATTTTCATTCGGACGAAAAAAAAGGAACCAAGTTTACAAGGTTTATAGCTCTAAAAACGTCTCTTTCATTCGTTTGTTCTGAAATGCTTTTGTAGAGCTGTAATCTCTCCTTTCTTTACTGGATCAAATAAAATGAAAATAGGATTTGTGCTTCCCAAAGTCAGTAATGCAGACGCATAGCTCTAAAAAAAATTACTGACAGAAATGAGTATGTAACGATTAATTTCATTTCCTGTCAGCAGTTACAAACGAATATTCCAGGAGCGTCGTTTGGACAAGATAGGATTGTGTAATTCCCCCTCCCTTAAGCTTGATAAATACACATTCTTTTATCAAATGTATAGTAATACACTAATTAAAAAAGTGAAACTCTTTTGTTTGCAGAGAATCTCCACCTTTCCCCCGAGGAAAATCTAAAATGACGATCCTTTTAACAACAGACCTACAGAGTTACGATAGCACATTGCTAAAGCGGTTTCATTTAATTCAAAAGTCGAAAATTTGATTTCAAGCCTTATGAGTTAATAGCGGACATTGAGAGAGAGAGAGAGATTCAAATGTGAAGACAGGGGGGATGAATTACATATGCAAGTTTAGAATTGAAGAAGGAATGTTTCCGAACTGCGAGGATCACATTAGGCGGTTTTCGAATTAAGACGTAGAACTCTTTTTAGACCATTAAATGTTTGTGAAGTGAGAGAAAGATCTTAAGATCTGGAGAATTAAGAAGTTGAAAAAATCAGCTTCCGAGACGTATTTCGAACCACGAACCTCTCAGTTATCAAACCACGACTTTATCCATTCAGCCACTAAGACCTCTGTGCTGTAAATTCATATAATTTACATTGTGAGTGCTCAATGAATTGTGACCACCCCTCCACAGAAGAAAGTGTGGCCTGTCGCCGAGCAGATAACATGACCACTCCGATTGGTAGTATTGTAGAGAAAGAACATACACCAGGCTAGATGTTGGCAGACAGCACACTCTTATAATGGGAAATGGGCAGGATATTTCGCATTGCAATAGGCCATGATTCTGTGTACCCGAGCAATAACCCAGACAGTACTACTTGTTGGATGAGCCCGTTCCTGTGTAGTAAAGGTGTACAAGGAGTGTGAAGAAAATGGGGTAACGGCCTCCAAGAGACGGAAATTCGGGGGCGTACGGAAGTTCAAAACTTGGGGCGACGTCGTGTCAAACAGCTAGTAACAGCCAAACGAACCATCCATCAGTTTCCGGGAATCAAGTGACCAATACATGACCACTTCTGGATGCCCAACACCTATATCTTACGCAACTATATGACGTACACTGGCATGTACGAAGTTACACAGCAAAGTCCCCACTCGCCACCCACTCTTTACTACTCGTCACCGCCGACTTCGATGGTTGGAAAAGGGTGGGTTGGCACAATAAATTACGGTTTGTGCTACTCCTTTCGGACGGGCGTATGCGTGTGTGGCGCCAACAGCACGAAGCTATGAATTCCTCGTGTATAGTGCATACTGTACAAACAGGTTGGGGCGGCTGATGGTTTGCGGATCCTTCTGTTGACATGGACTGGGACCGTTGGTGTGCATGGATCACAATGTGACATCCGTTGTGTATATGCAGGTGTTAAGGGATCGCGTACACCCTACAATGCAAAACTTCGATCCACATGAAGATAGCATTTTCCAGGATGACAATGCATGGTGCCACCAAGTCAGAACTGCACTTGTTTGGCTTAAGAAACATTCCACGAAGCTGCAGCATATGAATTGGCCCTCTAACTCACCGGATCTTAATCCTATAGAACATATATAGGACGTTCTGGAACGAGTTCGCACCATGACTCCTGCACAGGCATCTGTGGGCTCATTGTGAGACGCTTTCAGGAATATATGGTGTTAATCCTTGTGGAAACATATTACCAACTACAAGAATGCATGTTACGCCTTGTCCAGGCCGTCATCTAAGCAAAAAATGGACAAACAAGGTATTAGGTAGGTGGTCGCATTCAGTGAGCACAGTATATTTGGTGATTTCAGTCAATATGCGTTTTATAAACACAATAGAAATGCATTTCTTTACAAACACGCATACTAGTTGTCATAAATGCAGAAAGACCACCATTTACAAGCTATCGCAATTTAGTTTGACTTGAAAACAGAAAATGATTCGTTGGTACGAAATTTGTCTCAGAAAAGCTAGGAGCACTGGAAGAGATCAATCACAAACCTCGTAAGAATGTGCATTTTTATGTGAGAACATACGAGAAGAACCAACAAATTTCTATTACTCTAAACGTTGAATAAATTAACAACAATAGGGATGAAACAATAACTACACAAAAAGTTCGATTTAAGAGTAAAAAATAAAATAAAAAATACAACAATGTTCGTTTATAGCCATAGCAGCATGTTATTCATTTATCTTTATTTTCCTCATTGCTTATACTAACACTTTCTTTCAAATTTCTCATCTTTAACATTCCCCTAAACACACACATTAGCATTCTTCTACTTCAACATTCCCTTTCCCTCCTTTTTTCCGAGAATAACAAATTCTTTGAGAGAGTATCGCAGCAAAACATTTGGGATTGAAAAAATACCATGGGAATTGCGTCGTGAAATACCAAGGAATTTGTAAGAATTCCCCACACTTCATCTCATCATCATCCACTAGCAAGTTACTTGATAAAATATCGCAGCCAAACCTTTGGCATTAAAGGAATTTCAAAGAGTTTGCTAAATGAAATATCAAGGAATTTGCTAGAATCTGCTTCTCCGGCGTAAGATCGCATGGTCCATATGATTTTACGTCCCTCTCCGTCAAGAGTAGACCCTCACAGACGGTGGAGACCTTGACGAGGTTGTGGGGCTTTCAACCAACATCTGCCTGCACCAAATTTCTAAATTTGTTTCGAACAATAAACAATACTTTGTCGTTTTCTTTTCAGGTTCACAAGGTGTCTAGAGATGTTTAAACCACATCATTAGTTATGAACGTTACAAGATTTAAAAGCGAAAACTTGTATTGAAAATTGGAATTACATACTTATTCAAAAGTTATGAGATAAAATTAGTTATCAACTTATCAGACATCACTTCCACATACATCTATTGGCAAACTCCGTTACGTTTTGGTACCGATACCTTAGTTATTCTCCCATCTGTATGCAGCATATACTTTAGAAAGTTTTTCCAGGAATGGTACAATTAAAGATTTCATATTTTAGTTACATTTTATATCTTGCACATTATTAATGTAATAATATTCTTAATTAAATTGTTCGAAGTAATAAGCAAACATAAAATCGAATATCTCTTTTTAACATTACTGTTCAACTTACTTCTCTAGTTAGCATGTATTTGTTCTTTCCTAGAATAAGCTAAATTTCTACGTGAATAGTTGGGTTTTAGCAACGTTGATTAGATTACTATTGGCCACAATACATCCACTAGCTTTTCCTATTTACTCTCTCTTTTTCTCCATTTTTCACTCCTAGAACATGCTCATAAAACAGAACTGTCTGGTGCAATACTGAATCTTTCTCCTTCGCAAAAACAGAGTTCGTTTTAATGGTTTGTAGAGATTCTACGTGAAAATGGCCTGCACCTCTTTCGAGAATTCAATGAGATCACAGCGTATTTAAATTATCTTTCAATTTACTTCCCAAAACGTGGAGATGAAAACAGTTGGATAGTAAATAGCTGCAGACCAACTGACAGAACTATTTTATTGATCCTTCCTTGAAGATTAATTTCGTAAGAAAACGTCTTCTCAGCATTTGAGCAAAAATCAGTGATGAATATAAACAACTTACAAGGGAAACACTTGAAGAGGTACGCGATGATCAGCATGTGTTATATATCATTGGAAGTACACCACACATGTGAAATATCTCACTTGAATGGAACCTGTAGGGGGGTTGCGACCATTTGAAGATAGAAAACAAGGTACATTCTGATACACTAGAAAACGTGGATAAAATATAAAGCTATTATGTAATTGTTTCGAGACGTGGTGTGTATATATAGGTGTAAAAGATAGCTGAATATGAATCTGACATCAAATGTTTACAAATCAAAATAGTGGATCCAACATGGCGGACACAAATTACGAAAAACAAGCTATAGATCTAAAATTTTGTACATAGAGATATTCGACGTCGCTATGTGTGAATCGAATATCAAAAGCGTACAATTCAAAATGGCGGATCCAAGATGGGAGACCAAATACAAAACACTGCTATGGAACTGAAAGCGGGTAGGTAGAGATTTTCATGGTCCCTGAGAACGAATTCAATGTTAAAAGTGCAAATTGCGATATGACGAATCCAATGTGGCGGACAAAATGTGCAAAAGATATGTACAAAATGAACATATGTGATTCTTACAATGTAGTAGAAAAATACCTATAGTACATAACGGGGTAAGTAGAGGCAGGTGATGTTTTACAAGAAACAAGGAGCGTCTTTGCTATACAATCATGCAAACAATGAGACACGGAATGGAGAGCAGGTTTTGTAGCTCACATGAAAATTATATGATACGAACAGATTGCACTCAAAGACAAAAATTATTTCACTACCAACTCCCTCCGCCGCTTTAGAAGAGATACGAGAAATCGACATATATTATATATCCTTGAAAAGTTCGCACCGAGTACACTTTACATCTGTAACATCTCGCTTGAAAGGCGCCTGTAGGGTACGTTGCGATTACTTGCAGATACCATCTCAAGATCCGAACAATGACAGAGAAAAGTGGGCGTTGCAGTTTAAAACATCGATATGCTTCCACAACTGTATTCCCAGTTTCACATTATGCCGTGTACATTTTCGAGCCATATGTATGACAAATGTCCACTCTCAGGAGTAGAGATGTTTCCGAGACTAGCCTCGATCTCGTCTCGGTCTCGTATCTAATTCGAGACGAGATGTGCTTTTGCAAATCGAGACCAGACCGAGACGGAGCCCAGCTCGTCTCGATAGACATATGTCCATTCTGTACTTTTACACTTTTTGTCCGCCACATTGGATCCGCTATATTGCATTTTGCACTTCTAACATTGAATTCATACTCAGCAACCACAAAAACCTCTACCTACCCGCTATCAGTTTCATAGCAGTGTTTTGCATTTTGTCTGCCATCTTGGATCCGCCATTTTGAATTGTACACTTTTGGTATCCGATTCATACATAGGGACGTCGAATATCTCTATATAACCAATTTCAGATCCATAGCTTTTTTTCTTTCATTTATGTCCGCCATGTTGGATCCGTTATATTGATTTGTAAAAATATGATGCCAGATTCGTATTCAGCTATCATTTAAATCTGTATATACTACGTCTCAAAACAATTATATCATAGCTCCCTATTTTGTCCACGTTTTCAGGTGTTTGGAGCGTGGCTTGTTCTGAACTTCAAATGCTCGCCAAGCACCTACAGACCCCATTCAAACGAGATATTTCACATATGAGAGGTACTCGATGTGACATTTCCAATGATATATAACATATGCAGATCATCGTGTACTACTACAAGTACTTCCCTGGTTAGTTGGAGGTGCATAATGAACTTCCCCTAGTTCAGAAACACGTTTTAAGGCAATGAAAGTTTGTTACTACTGTGTTAATTGAGTTATATTTGATAGGAACATCTGATAAAATAATGCCAAGGGGGGCGCGGTGGCTCAGTGGTAGAGCGTTCTCCTCCAGTATTTGGGGTCCATGGTTCGATCCCAGCTCACGCCGTGTGCACTTTGTGGTGGACAAACACCGTGCTCGTGGTTCTCCCGTTTCCTCCCACTTTCTTCATTCTACCATTCCATTCATTTCTCATCATCACCGTCTACTTTAGCCTAACCGGCATAGGCGTGGGACGTAAAACTAAAGATTTCATTTCAAAACAGTGCCAAAGACTCAGATATAAATCACCATTTGCGAAGCTTTAGTGGAGCTATTTCTTCATAGTCTGTTAGATGAATGGTTAGTATAAGGATCTTCTACCTGGATGGTCCTACATTCGAATCTCGGCTGTTCATACTGTTTTTTTTCTTTTACCTACGCTCGTACTGTGTATTCCAGAAGTTCAATTTTGACCTTAATGTAGTCGCAGCTAGTTTAAGCCGGAATTATTTTCAAATATGTGATTTGTCATAAGCTTCTCTTTAAAGGTAGAAGACTTTAGAATACAACATAAACAAAAAATACAGGGTGATTCTTTATAGGGTTTCCAACTTCAATCAGTTATAATTCTTTATTGGAACCACATAAGACTTGCTTTATATTAAGGATAGCCATAAAGTTTCAGTTCTGGCAGAACCGGTTCTGCGAGGAACCGGTTTCTAGAGATTAGGATTTCAAAACCGGTTCCAGACTTGTATCCGAAAAACCGGATCTTAGGAACTGGTTCCAGACATGGATCCGATAATCCTTTCCCAGAACCGGATCTTAGGAACCAGTTGCATACCCGGATCCGAAACCCCGGTTCCAGAACTGAATCTTAGGAACCGGTTCCAGACCTGGATCCGAAAACCCGATTCCGGAACCGGACCTTAGGAACCGGTTCCAGTCATAGCTTGAAAAGCCCCCCAAAGACAATAAAGGAGGCACAAACTTCACTTGCAAAACATTGCAAAGAGGAGCACACCCTTATGACCTCCCCACCCAGACTCGATTGTGCCCCCCAGAAAATTTTTTTGGTCCACCAGTGGGTATTTACACAAATGAGTTTACCTGTTTAGCCAATGAGTTTTGCAGTTTGTTTCAGCAAATGAGACAAGCGGCCACCTGGGCGCCTGTCTGTCGCTTCCTCCATTTCATCTAGCACACTGTTCAAAGCCTGCCAGCGGCTAGGGAAGACCACAAATTTCCGGTTCGGAACCTGTTCCTGGAGATCCGGTTTTCAGAACCGGTTCCAGACCTGGATTCGAAAACCCGGATCAGTTCTTCTAGAACCGGATCAGTTCAGAGCCAAAACCAGTTTCACCAGGCCAGGTTCCGGCCATCCCTAGTTTATATTTCATTAAACTGCAAAACACTTCAACTTTGACTCACGGAATGAGTAGTTGAGGAGTTGACCACATATGGCGCCACCGGTCAGTCGTTGAAAATGGATACTTTCACTGGTGCGGAAAGAGATAAGTGCGTGTTTTGGTTTGAAGAAACGAAGTTAGCTACAAGTGTACAGCGTAAGTTTCGCACATAATACGGCAAGGAACCACCCAACAGACCAACAGTGTACAAATGGCACCAGATATTTGTTGAAACAGGTTGTTCTGTGCGACACACAAAGGCTCCAGGGCGCTTACCTCTGACTGACGATGTGGTGGCCGGCAGCTGAGACCTAAACCCGAAGTTAGCGTCGTAAGTTTTTCTATTTGCATATTATGAATGATGAACATATGGTCTTTTCAAATTCGAGTGATGTCATCTATGCATCCTTGGGGAACGCGGGCAGTGACGTCATCATTCGCGTAATTACAAGAGTCATTGAATATCCTACGACACGTTTCGAATATTTGACCTTTCTCTTCTACAAATTTTATTCGATTTGCATCCTGTAACTTTCTGCTGATAGATACTGAATTCATCTTTTGCTAATTATATCCACTAATTGGTCTGTTCTTTTTAAGAAAATTTGCATATATGAAATTCATTTAATTTTATATTTACATTCCAATTAAGCTGCTAGCTATTAACGAACCATAATTCCAAACCACGAGGTCAGCAGTGTAAAAGAAACCACATTATTCCAATGGGAATCGAGCCAAAGATCCCTGGCATTAGAGGTAAGAGAGCTAATCAACTTAAAAATATATATTTCCTTTCGAGTTAATTTTATTCCGATTTTTAGTATTATAGGTAATAGCATGATGTCATACTTTTTCTGCAGCTCATACTAACTACGCCAGGTATGATTTGTTTTACTTACGTTCTATGGACAAAATGCTAAAATCTATCCAACAACATTTCTTTCGTGGTAACCATGTTATGCATCATATACCTGGTATTTGGAATGGTATATGGAGTGACAAGTATATAGAAACGAATTTCATTAGATTTGGACACAGTAAGGGTGGAATAATTGGACTTACACTACGTCCAGAGACGTTCATGAAGCTGTTGTAATTGTTAAGAAAATAATGAAAGAATTTGAAAATGATTGGCGATCAAGCTATTATAATCATATTCCCAAGAAAATAGTAACAATGTCCGAAAGGAAGGTAGAAAAGTAAAACTGGGACCTCAGAAATCTTGGGCACAAACATAATATATTCAAGAGTCATTGGTATTCAAGCTAATTCAAAAGATATAAACATAAATCAGGTGCTGTCATGTGAACTTCCTCCAATTTCAACTTCAATGTTTTTTTAGAATCAGGTGAAATAAGAGTATGCACAAGTAAATCAAGCATGAAGAAGTTGTTACAAGTTACGTGTTCCCAAATAGTCTACGCGCTAGCCCATACCACGTCTGCATTATATGTACCCTCATTTTGACTACTGGGTGTTATTACCCACATAAAAAGAGTTAATTTCTTTTGGTCACGTGATCTGGTTCATGGTCGTTTAGTCACCATATTGAATTCAAGATGGCTGATAATGACCTTTTTTTAAATGCTCATAACTCGGTCATTTATGGACCGATTTTTATCATCTTTTCTCCTTTGGAAAGAGAACATTATGCTCTATAATGTTATATTGTTGCATTTCTTGCGAAATCTGCGCCATTTTCTCGAAAAATTGGAATGAATAGAATTGAAGATAAAATTTTATTTCATTTTCGTAATTTTCTCGAAAATGGCAATAAATCAACATTTTAATAAGAGCCAAAAAAAAAAAAAAAAAGCAGAATTTAATAAACTCTATCAGTAAACAACATGCTGGATTTAGTTTAAAACTAGGCTATATACTAAAGGAAAACTAATAGTATGTATAATTTTAATTGCCCTTAAAAAGCCGTTTTTATCTTCTAGCAATATATCTATACTGCTGGCACTAGTCCATCTCACATGCAAAGTTTTATGTCCCCTAAATTTTGTTCTGGGGTTTGTATAAAAACGTTCATGTGATCCAGATCATAGTCGTTTGGTTGTCATATTTTAAAATGGTCGCCAAAGTACTAGATTATTTGGTCTAAGTATATCTCCGTACCCAGTGGTTCGAATTTACAGCCAGGTTGCTCGTTTTACTCCTTTGTAAAGTAAATCTCATAGTTCTAAATTATAGTGTAATTTTAAATATAGAACAATGACGTATTTTCAGATTTTTTTTTGGAAAAAAGTGGGTTCAAAGAGCAGAAAATATTTTTAAAAATAGAAGAAGCATGTGTTTCTAAACAAATACGTGGTAGTGGATAACACTAATACAAATTAATAACATAGTGTCAAAAATCAAAATGAATATTTCAAATCTTTCAGAGTCGAGATAAAGACTTAAACAATATTATTTATGAGGGTTTCTGCATTGATCCAAAACAGTAGACCTACTTTTACGTTTACAAAAATCATCACAATATTTCCAATTTTCTATAGGGACATACAGTTTCTCTGAAGAACATCTGGCAATTATATTGCTTAGGAAAGTCTTCAGACTCCGACGGGTCATCTGTCATCTGCGGAATTAAAATACCGTCTTCTTTTATGTAACCATAGTTCAGTGGATTGAGTTTCTCAGACGGTTCCAAGGCATGAATCCATTTATAGCGTTGCAAGTAGCTTCTTTTTATGTGAAGACTGTTAGATCTTGAGGTAGGAGGTATATATTGAAAGTTTCGTAATTTTAAAATTAATTTCTACATATTTATTTTTGACGAGAAATGGATTTCTGACAAAACCGGAACAATCACAGCTGGTTCATGAACTAGACAAAAGCTACAAAGGCAGCCATATTCTGAAATTTCCTCAATCATCTGATAAAGCAATAGTTATAGACCTTATAGCGGTTGCAAGGAAGATTCCAACAAAATCTTTGAACTTGTGGACATATGAAGAGTTTGTAAGAAGCATTTGGAAAGCTATCTGCCAAGCTTCTCACATAAGTAAGTGTATCAACATCGTTTTTGACGTTTATAGGAAGAAAATTTTAAAAGTTCTTGAAAGTTCCAAGCGATCACGGAAACAATCTGTAGAATATGGAGCCCAAATGACAGCATACTGCTTTCTGTAGATACTGATGCTTACTAGGACTCATCTAGAAACAATGAATTGTTGCAGTCATACTTTGTTGATTGGGTATCCCTGGAAAAAGATTCTTTTACTTCATCTGTTCCGATTTATCTTGGTGGTGTAGTAAAACATGGTCAACTAAGATGTGTTTATATTAAGAATGAGATGGATGAGAATGAACTTAGTTTGGAATCCGATCATGAAGATGCAGATGGAAGGATCGTAGCCCATCTTTCTCACATGACACTGACTTCAAAAGTAAGCAATGTGGTTATTTGTTCTACGGATACTGATTTTTTTCTTGATGCCCTCTATCACTACCTACAGAAATGGAAAAGTTTAGGACTGCAAGAACTTTGGATTTCCTTCGGAGTAGGAAAACCATCGCGGTACATTCCACTTTACTCATTTGAAAGCAGAGTACCGCTTGCTGTTTTAACACCTTTACCAGCTATTTATTTTTTAACTGGCTGCGACACTACAAGCAGCAGCCTTGAAAGCAGCAGAAGTATGTGCGGGCGACCTCTTGTAGATTTTGACAAAGGGCCAGTAAATGAGAACAAAAAATGCATAAGAAGGTTTAGTTCGTGCACTTGGCTCAAACTTAGATACAATGGATAAAATACGTTTCCATTAGTTCCATAAAAAGAATTCGAAACTTTCAAGATTTGACCCCTACTGCAAGATCTACAGTATTAGTCTTCACAAAAAAAGAAGCTACCTGCAATGTCCCTATAGAAAATTTTATATATTGTGCTGAGACTTTTCTAAATGTAGAAACTAGCTTAAACCAATGCGGAAACCCATCTAAATAATGGTGTTAAGTCTCTATATCGACTCTGAAAGATTTGCAATATTCATTTTAATTTTTGACACAATGTTATTAATATGTATCAGTATTATCCACTACGACGTATTTGTTTAAAAGTACATACTTCTTCTACTTTCAAAAATATGTGTTGCTCTTTGTTCCATTTTCTCTAATTACACTATAAATTAGAACTATGAGATTTACTTTACAAAGGAGTAAAACGAGCAACCAGGCTGTAAATTCGAACCAGTGGGTACGGAGATATACTTAGACAAAATAATCCAGTAATTTGGCGTCCATTTTTAATATGGCAACCAAACGAATATGATCTGGATCATATGAACGTTTTTATAAAGGATGTTATAAAATAGAGGATCTGCCCTTACAACAAAATCTTGAAGCCATACGTCACAGTTTTGCCACTCCTACTCTGCCCACTCCGCCCAATAAGATCGCCATGTTTTGAGCCAACAATCATGGCGGAAACGAAAGTAGCCAATCCGACGATGGAGGAAACGAGAGTAACCAATCAGACGTGCCGATACTCGGTTGTTTTTGGCTTCATTAATTTAATAGGACAAAGATACGTATGGGCAGATCCTCTATTTTATAAGATCCTTGGTTTTTATACTCTTGTAGGTGTTAAACAAACCCCAGAACAAAACTTATGGTACTTAAAACTTCGCACGTAACATGGGCTAGCGTCAGCAGTACAGATGTAATGCTAGACGGTAAAAACGGCGGAAGAGTTAGCTTTTTAACGACAATTAAAATCATACATACTATTAGTTTTCCTTTAATATATAGCCTAGTTTTAAACTAAATCCAGAATGTTGTATACAATTTTAGTTTATTAAATTTTGCTTCTTTTTTGTCTTATTAAAATGTTGAATTATTAGCCATTTTAGAGAAAATTACGAAAATAGAATTAAATTTCACCTTCAATTCTATTCTTTTGAATTTTTCGAGAAAACGGTGCAGATTTCGCAAAACATGCGAGAATACAAAATTATAGAACATAATTTTCTCTTTCCAAAGGAAAAATGATAATCAAAATTGGTCCATAAATGGCTGACTTATGACCGTTTAAAAAGGTCATTATCAGCCATCTTGAATCCAATATGGTGACTAAACGACCATGAACCAGATCACGTGACCAAAAAATTTAACTCTCTTTTAAGTGGATTATAACATCCAGTAGTCAAAATGAGGGTGTATATATAATGCATACGTGGCACAGGCTAGCGCCCGCACTATTAAGAAACGAACCTTTGTGTAAATTTAACGTATGCCTTTATTATGAAAATGAAGGTTCACTTCGTAAAATGTACATAATTCCAACTCTCCACTTCACGACTGTGTTAGGGATTCAGAAAAACTCGACATGGACACACTCAAAACCAGCTACCAGCTTAGAGAGTCTATAGGTCAAAGTTAGCACATTTAAAAATTGGAAAGCCAAAACAATATAAAAACATATAGAAATAAATAAAATTATATACTGTATATAAGAATAACAATATTCAATACAACTAAATATGTGGGAATAAATTACATGGAAATCAGTCTAGTCCTCCTCTTCAATTTGTTTCAACAATGTATCCCATAGTTCATGTATTAACAGTATATTTGTTTAGTTCATTAATTTGCCACTTCCTTCTTTCTTTTATCCTTCGTGCTTCTTTCCATTTCCTTATTATTGTTTTTTGTCTCCTTTTCTAATTCTTGGACACTCAATCTATATCACGCCCCGTTTTTTTTTAACGTGTTTGTATATAGCATTATTTTCTCTCTTAAGCCTAATATCATCCCTATGTTGTTTCATTCTTTCCTTAAGTTTTTCTCCTGTTTCTCCAATTAGGATACTGTCTCCTTTACGGTATGTGGATTAAACTTTTGTTACAACAGACGGCATATGAAAAGGAAAACTTTTGGCAAAAATAGCTCTACCGAATTCAAAGTAGTTTGCAGGGGCTGAATTTAGAGAATGGAAATTCTAAAAATGGACAAACGCAGTGATTCTATGAATTATGCACTTTTATACAATAATAGTACAAATAATACTAAAACTGCATTATGCAAAACTGTAAAACCTGATTATTTCATCTGCAAATCAACTGTGTCGGATATGTATTGAAGACAGCATTTCAATATCACATAACCAAAAGTTATGTAAATACATAAAATAACATGTATGGACGTAAATTTAGGCTATGGCACATCGTGGATACAAATACTTGCACATTTCGAATACTCATAGTTGTAAACAAGAGTGTTTTGTATCTTGACCTTTTTCTGAATTTCATGATTTTTGCGTATTTGTGCCCAATTGTAAGCATTATTTCTTTCGCAAATTTTGCCGGGAACGTGAATGTATCTGAAAAACTGTGGCAAAGAAAATGTGTGCATTATCTGAATGAGAAGATTTATCTGACTGTACACATTAGTTTCTGCTCTTATTATTCTGTCTATCTCCACTTGGAGAAACTGAAAATGTGCGCAAATGTTGTGACTTCTGAAATCAATCTTGAAATATATTGAAAGAATTTGAAGACCTCGGGGGAAAATAATGATATCCCACACCACTGACATGATTTTAAGATACGAGGCTTTGAATGTTTGGGTACATAGTGAACCCTATTGAGAAACCTGTAAGGGATTGGTCACATCTGTGTCATCTGTTGGCAAAACTCGGTAATTCTTCGATGGATAACAGATCCACCGGCTTCAAGCAGAATAGGATGTTTCACCAATTTTTTTCACGAGTTATGAGAGTTATCATTATTTTCCCCCGAGGTCTTTAGTTATTGTTTGAAGAACAAATAGAAAAGACAGAATTTTAATTGGATATTCTGCAGAAGCTACAATTGGAGTTTCTGAATTTAACTTGTTGTTCATTTATACTTGCAAATTATTTAATTTTGTAACGATTATTCCTGAAACGTTGCCTCCAAGAGTGGAGTGGGTAAGTTGATGTGTAGGAAAAGGGGCTTTGATAGCCAAAATCTGATTGCTCCTCATTGCACTAAATCTCCTGCACGTTACTAAAGAATACAATAGTAATAACGGTTTTTTTTAATAATTTATGGTAGTATTAGCACTTATAATGCCAAAGAAAATGAAAGAAAATTGTTGTAAACATTAAATACATAATCAAAACTGTCTAAAGAATTAGGTGAATAAATAATAACGTAGTAACATTCAAATTGTGATTTTGCATGATGTGGTATCTAAATTAGTATAAAATAATATTTTAAGCGAATGATAAGAATCGGGAATTTAATTAAACACAGTAAACAATACAAATAATATTAAGTTATCGTCCATAATTTTGGTGGTCAAACTTGGAATCTTTTGATAGCCTGAAATAATGTAAGAATGTCGTTTTTTATTATGTGTAGAAAGATTAATAACACAAATCATGCTAAAGAAGTACCTGAGAACAGCAATACTAAAGAATTTCCTAATAAGTCTTATTCTATGATCCAAAAATTATTCAATTTCAAAATTTAATACAATTATTCCCAGAGCAGGTGAAGAGTAAATTCGAACATTTAATATGTATCATGCAGAAAATAAAGTAACTACCGTAAATGAAAACCTAACTACAATGAAAATGTCTGAGAAAAATGCCTAGTTAGAATAAAAAACATTCTTAATTGATTAAGTTATAATACAAATATAGTTCTAGATAAAAAAAATATTGGTTCTTTGTTAGAAGAAAATGGAAGCATTGATGAAATAACAAAGTTTATGGAAGGAGCTGAAGATTCTCGAAGTTTATGTGAGATGGATATCCTGAGAGAATCACACAACATGTGTGAATCGGAAACTGATTCCAAGAGTTGAGTTGATTTTAGTTTAGCGTCCCTTTCAGCAGCGAGGCTATATGAAACGTGGACCTACTGATTAACGTGGAATCCGAACCAGATGAACTCCCGCCGGGAATCAAACCCGGGTCTCCCACGCCAAAGGCGAGTACCCTAACCGCAATCAGGGAGCTCTAGTGATGCCAAGAATACCAGTTACGCAGTGCATGAGTCTTAGAGGAAAGATAAGTTCATTTACCTTTGAAACATTAGGATAAGTAAATACGTCAAGCAATCTATCAATAAATTTAGAAAGAGTAGGGTACACGAACTTAAGAACAGATTTCGGCGATTAAATCAAAACCTAATGGAATCTCGCTATATATGGCGAGATAATGATAAAACCAGAACATACCTTGAATCTATAAACCACATGTCGCGAGATAATGATAAAGCCCAAACATGCCCTGACTTTATAAAGCACAAGGCTAGTCTACCTTAAACTTTCTCGCGATTGTGCAATGCAATGCATCTTTCAATATTATTCAAATTGTGAATTTAAATGTAATTCAATTTATTCAGAAGGAAATTAAGGAAGAAAAGGAACGGCATTTCTAAAATAAATATAGAAATAATATCTTTTGTTTTAATTGTGTTTATTAGGTTATTCATGTACCTTCTGCAATTAATAGGTTTAAGTATACTGCTACACATAACTTATTAACTCGACAAAACGTCGTATACCCAGGTAGGAAAGGTGTAATACCCATCTAACACTTGTATGAAACAGGTTTAAACAAGGTGAACAGCCAAGAGGAGCAGATTGTGCCTTCCAGTGTAAATCACAGCCTAGTATTGGCTCAGCCTCCAAGCAGTGTGGTGGTAGTTTCTGCATTATATGTCAAATGTAGATATCTTATACATCATTTGACTAACGTTGACCGAGGTCCAACTGGAAATAGATCAGTCCTAAGTGAAAGTGGCACATTAATGTGAGTCAAGGTTGTAGCAACATTTCTAAAATGGTCCTATTGTTTGTAGATGTCATGGAGGAGGCCGATATCACCGGCTGATGGCCGGTATCTCACAATCACTGCCAGATGTAGCCGTCGAGAGTCATGCCCTCAACCAGAACAATATTTTCTTATGCTACGCAGCAATGTGTCAGTTCGAAAATTTCGAGCTTTACGTCCCACAATTATACTCCGAGGCTAAAAGAGACGGCAATGATGATAATGAATAAAATAATCGAATAAAGGAAGTTGGAGGAAACGGAAGTACCGGGAGAAAACCCATGCTTACTGTATTTATCCACCACTAACTACACTTGACGCGAGCTACGAACAAGCCAGGACTTCACGCGCCAGAGGTAGGTGCCCTTCTAGTGAGCTACCACTTCCCCTCATTATCATTTTTAGAGCAACAAATTGTCATTTATATCTTTTAATCCTTGAAAATTGTTTCCAACTCTTTAATTTAAGACTTCATGACTATTGCCTTTTGGATAAAGGAAACGAGTAAATATTGGAAATGAATGATTATAAATAAGTAGTTTGAATGAGAATGTAGAAGGAAACATTAGTACTTTGAGAAAACCCTTGGACACGGTGTTGTCATCAACAAGCTCACATGGCATAGAATCGAACCAAGGAGCTCTGGCATTTAATGTCAGTACACCACCACTGAGGCACAGAGATTTTATTTTTGCAATACTTGAGTTCATGACTTGTCTTACACTTTACTTAGTACTCATCGTTTTATTGTATTAATTTGAACAGTAAATTTTTCATTTACAAATTTTACCTTTTCAGGTTTATATACTATTTATTTGCTTTGTGGTTTATCATTACGTAGAAAATTCCTTCTAATTGAAAAATCCTTCTAAAATTTCTTTTAACTTTTAATTTGTGCTATAGATGAGGCAGAGTGCATGTAACATAAAACAAATGATATAATGTAAAGAGATTACCTTAGATTCTAGGAGACAAGAACGTACTGAACTGAAATATAATGAACCTTTCTTCCACCTTCTAGCGACACTTTATATCACATACAAAGAGACGTTGTTTATATTGAATACCTAACTAACTAACTAACTCTATGGGCTATGGAACTGGGAGGTTCAATGCCGCGTTCACAAAAGATCTCCACTGACTTATATCCTTAGCTAACTGCATCCAGTTTCTACTTTGTATTCCAATCTCTGCGAGATCCATCTTAATATTGTCCTCCCATCTGCGCCTAGGTCTTCCTAATGGTCATTTTCCGATTGGTCTTCCAGTCAAGACTTTGAAAGCGTTTCTACTTTCTATATTGGATACCTATAAGTTTCAAATAGTTCTTTATCTTACTGTTAGTTGAATATGCTAGTCTCTATGAATAAAAAGTTATGTCGAATAAGGAATGGTTTGTTTTTAAACGTTTACTATCTATTTTGTAGCTCTTGTGTTCATTTAAAGTCATACTAACAACAGAAGAGAGCAGAATGTTCAAAAATATCTGAATTAGAAATTTAAAAATTAAGCGGTGCAAGTGAATATAGATTAAATTAGCCAAGTGGAAATTTATGTAGGCATTGACTTCACACAATCATACTGGAGAATTTGAGTTTTAAAATGAATTTTTTGCTTAACAGAATTCATAAATTTCAGCTTCTTGACGTGGAAATTCAAATACATCATTAGTTTTTAAAAAATTACTCTTTTAGTACGTTTTGAATGTTATCATTAGAAATGTTTGCTCTTTCAAGATATTTTTGTATAGAAAATGTCAGGCTATGCACAAAAGGTATCTCTATTAATATTATCTCATAATTTCACTCTCACTTTTTCTCCTTTCCTTTCTCGCACGCTCAATCCAGCGCTCTCCATGTTCTCTTATCTTCTGGGTTTCCGTTGCAAGTTTTCCATCTCTTTTTTTGTATGTGACGTGAGAAGTTTGTGTGGCAGGGTTGTCGCCTGCAGAAACCGTGAAACAAAGTGTTGCATTTTATCTGCCCTGCGCACATCTGCCAGATCCACGAATGCCCCCGCTTCACCTCCCTTTACACTCGTCTTTTCGTGGCTGTTTTCTAATTAATGGGGATTGCTACAACGAATGTCGGTTCACAAAGCTTTCGAGGTGAAACTGAGCGTGTATTGTACTTAACTGGAGATTAATGGTGAGTGTGAATAATGAGCTCATTTTCACTTCTTTTTTGTTTCTTTCCAATAAAATAGAATATCCATGTTCTTGGGTGTTTGGATAATTAAAAGACAACTTATCTCTTTTCTTGCTCTCAAGACTACCTGTTAGTTTAAAAGAGGAACAGAAGAAAGAAACGCAACAATGCAAAGTAGTTAAACATGAAAGAGCACAGCGAAATAAGAAAAATATCCGTGTTATTTTTAGTATTATCCTTTATTTCTTTCATTTTTTCAGTTTCTTTCATTCTCAAATAAGAAAAAATATATTGAAGCATTAGTAGCTCATTTCCTTTAAGTGTAAATGTTATGTTACTTTTTGTTTTCCTAAAATTTGTACAAATAAATTTCTCACTCAAAACAAAAGAACAAAACTGTATTTTTTTTTTAAATACACGGGGTTTTAATTTTAAAATTCTTATGCAACTTCTTTGCAACTTTCTGACAATTTTTTCTAGTTTATGTGAGTGAGTAAAGGGAATAATTCCCATTCATGTGGACCTTTTCAATACACTCTTCGTGTTTTGCATTTTTTTGTGTATCTTGCGGTGTAATTTCTGACACCAAGATAAGCAAAAAAAAGTTAAAAAGACATTAAGCACATTGGGCATATTGGCGGAGTTAGCAAGTGCCGAAAGCGTGGGAACAGTAAGTTCGAAGTGGGAGATATTGACGTACAGAGAAACATAAATGTATGTTTGTCAGTCACATCACAGAAGATGTTCAAAGTGTCCTCCATGTACAGCAATACATGCAAGACAACGCCGGATCATGGATTAGCGAACCCTTTCGAAGATACCTGGATCATGACAAATAGTTGCACCATTATTTTAGTCGTTTGTATCGTTGGCAAAAGTAGCATACACCAAAATTTCATGTATCCCCACAGATAAGAATCCAGTGGATTCAGATCCGAAGACTGGGAAGGCCAATCCACTGGACCGCCACGTCAGACGCCTGATCCAACGTCGTGAGAAGTTGTTATTCAACCACCGGCGGATATTGACACTGAATGTGCCGGAGCCTCATCAGGCACGTACCACATTTATCGACGAATTGCTAGGGAAACATTTTCCAGTAATTCGGACAGTGCCTCATACAGGAAAATCAAATACTGCGCTGCATTCAGTTTTCGGGATAGCATATATTGATCAATCATTAATCATGGACAATACTAAACTATCCTTTAATTAATATGCAATTTTCCAGCTAATATCAGCGAAAACAATGTACAAATATATTTAAGGTGTTAACTTTAATTCAAATTCAATGAATAAGTATTTGTTCTCATTGTCTAATTAAAGAATAAAGTTTAGCTTAGGTTTGTAAATTTCTATCATTACACAGATTTAGTATTAATATACAATAACACACTGAGCAAGGCTATGTGATAATATGTAAGAAACAGTATCACGTAACAGTTTTAGAGGTCATAGAAGTAGAGAACAGAACTTTGGTGAGAAAATGGAAGGAAGCTAGCGAGATTATGAGGGCAGGAGACAAGGTGATGAATTGGAATGCAGGATTCTCGATAAATAAAGAGTGGGAGAAGATTCTGCTTAAAGCAGAAGAAATGAAAAGGAAGAAAGAAAGAGGAAAAATTAATAAGTAAAATAAGGATAATTAGAGGACAGAATGTATCGAACGAAAAAAATAAACTTTTAATTAGACACGTGTGCAGGTATAAAGTGAAAGTGAAAGCCACACAAGTGTTACTTTTTAATGAAGGGGCGGAGCCAATTAAAAGTTGATCTCTGGAGACTATATAAGTGATGACCAACTCCCAAGCAGCCAGAAGGAGTGGAAGTTTGATGAAGACACAGTTATTGTGTTGAAACTGTTACGTGATACTGTTTTTTACATATTATCACATAGCCTTGCTCAGTGTGTTATTGTGTATTAGTACAAAATGGAAACAAGGCCTGATAGAATAGTTAGATTTAGTATCTGACCAATTTAAGTATGCGAAGCATTGAAAATAAGTGACAAATGTTCGCTTCAATCAATTCTTAATTTGTCAAAATCTACTAAATTAAGAAGTTAAGTAATTATTCCGAAAAAATAATAACATTTATTCTTGTCCTGTCAAATTATGTTTTTATCTCATATACTTAAGAAATTATACAAAGTTACAAATAAAGTGAAAGTTACATATTTAAGTTACAAATGTAAAAGTAACTACCATACTATCTTCGCATTAAATCCAACATTATACTGCCATTATTATATGTTTCTGTCTCAGCAATCATACTATTATGCCAAAGTACATTTATGTTCGCAATTTGACAGGAAACATTTATTACTGTAAATTGATTAGAAAATTATATTACTCATTATTGGAAAAATACTTATAAAGAACCAAATGGACTTTCGATCAGGCGACTTACATAAACCCAAAAATACGCCGTGCCGTGGAAAATCAGCGCCCCGGGAGAAAGTATACGACGGCGTCCCCAGACATATGAGTGAGTTCGACAGACCAGTCGCCAAGCATCACCATGAATGGCGCTAAGGGTAAGAAAATTTTCGAAACTAAACCCTACTTTTCCTTGATTTTGAGCATCTTTACCTTTCTCTTCCATTCCATATATTTGGACATGAATTTTCCTAACACGAGTAACATTTTCCCCTCTGTTTTTGCTTTTATTTTTTTCTTTTCTTTTTCTCCCAAATTTTGCGCCCTACTTCGGCGCCCGACGTCGTCGCCCCGCTTGTCCCCCTACAGCACGGTACTGCTCACAAATTCCATGATTTGAAGCTGTATAGATGGCATTTGTTTAAAGGATGTTTATAGACCATTTATTGCCATACCGACGATATCATAATACGTAGAACTACAATTTAATAGAAATGTAGTGTGAATGTGTAGTCCATACACACAGATGACTTTCTTTTTCATCTTTTAAATGGTTCTATTTTTAAAGGACGCCATACTTACACAGTTCTCAATTTTCTTCACTTCTAATTCAACCTCAATCTTTCATTTTTTGGCTAACATGACGATTAATAAAGACATAAGGATTTTTCGTTTTAATTTGGAGACTAAAAATTTGTATCTTGGTTCTACAGAACATTGATGTTATACATCGTTCAATTTTTCTTAAAATATTAGCAAGCAAGTTTTCCGAAGTATCCTCTCATAGAAACATAACATGATTCAATTAATTTCTAATCATATTTATGCTTCTCCGAGATAACAACCGAAAGTTGCCATTACTTTTTCAGAATATTATGAATTTTCTGACATTTTGAGAGAAACAGACTTTAAAGTGTTCCAGGTGTAATTCTGGTAAGTTATTCTTTTTAATGTAAAGATTATATTTCTTGGTAAGTAAACTCATTCTGCAGAATATATGATCTCAGAAGTACTTACCTTCTTCATCTACTCACTAATTTAAACAATGTTCCAATTTAGAGAAACATACTTGCTTGCACCTCTTAGTCTATAGGATCTCTCTATTGGATTAATTTATTACGTTATGCTGATGATATGCCTCAGGAGTATATGGTTAACGTACGCGGCAGTCTCGGAACCATGAACTCCCGAGAGTTGAACACTGGTCTTCTGCTCCAAAAACCCGTACGCTCAGCATATAGCCTCCAGAGTGTTCGATTCCCGGTTGGATCTCGTGTGATTCTCATCACACGTTAAGCGGCATGTCTACATATAATAATAGTCTCAATACTGAAATGGACACTAGAACTCTAATCCCACCAACCAACTAAGCATTATGCTGATATCATCTACTGCAGAAAAGGCCATAGAATTAGCACAGTCTCTAACTTTGAACACAGCAAGCGAATAAAAAGTTAAGTCTTCTGTATAAATAGATTAATCTAAACTGTTTCGCACATTTCTATTTTTATTATTATTTTGGTAGAAATTATTTCACAATGATCTCATTATAGAGCCTCATCTACTATTTTTACACCAAAGTTCCTACACAGATTTATGTTGATTTCCAAGTACTAAATTAAAAATTGTTTCTAAAGCACTAAAGCGTTAAGTTCGAAAATGCTTCATTTTAAACATGTGCAAGCATAATTATTCAGTGATAGTAACTATATTATCACAAGATGACCACAAGTAGCCGTAAGTTTTCATACATCTTACTTTTTGGGCTAGAATCAAATACAGTTATTCTACCTCTATTTGTTGCACCTGAGAAATTACCGTGACATAATATTAGTAAAAGCTAATAATCATGTAGAATGGAAACCGAGCTATGTACTTTATTCGAGTTGGAGGTTTGAATCTTGATGAATTTCATCAACGATCAATACTAGTAATGCTTAACCTTTCAAAGAAACCCATGTCAATTTCATGATATTTTTTTAACGAAAACTAACTCTGAAACGAATTCTTAAAGTTGGAAATGGATTGACACCCTATTCCCTGGCTGATGTCAATCCCAAGCAATAGCCTATGACTGTGGAAAACCACAAAATAAGTACATGAAATACTTCATGTAAATTGGATTATTTGTAGGAATTTAGAATTGGGCAAATGCATACACCCTTAATGGATTTCAAGCCCAAGCGACAGATCATATAGAGAAGCTGCAAACAAAGTATACAACATGATCGATGAAAACCCAGTAATATTAGGGATAATGATCAATAAGCATGTTTTTTCAAGATGAGGTAATTGTATCTTCTCGCCTCTGACGTCAATCCCAAGCAATACATGCAAATTTTAAGTACATTGTTTCGCAAATATCGGCAAAATTTTATAAGATTTAACGTAAAAGGAACCAAAAAAATAGAGCAATGAATCCAGCCTCTCAATTTTGAGCTATTACATTCGCAAATAATTAACAAAATCATATCTTGCCCTGATCCCTAGCCTTTCATTAAATAATAGGCTCCACTGAGAAGGTTTTAAAAAACCACACGCCATGTTTAATTTTGAGATTAGATTTGATTTGATAATTTTGAGGATAGATGATGATGCAAAACTATTTTCGAAAATAGAGTGAGTTCATTCTTTGCCTGTCACTGATTTCCATCCTAAGCCTTACGGTATTTCTTAAGGAATACTCTCGTTCTAGCTCTGGTCTCTGCATAACTTAAATAAAAATGACATCTGATCCAAGCGTAAAATAAGATATGACCAACTTAAATATAATTAAAAATCTGTCTTTATTAGATAATGATACTGATAAACATAATGAAAAATCGCCAAAACTTAACACAGATTGGTAAGAATAAGCGTTAGCTTTCGTCAAATTTTATTTTTATTTACATAATTAAGTTTTTAGTTTAGAAAATATAGGATTATAATAGGAAAACTCTAGTAAAATTTATCATCATTTTTTAAAATATTTTGTTTGGGTATTACCCCTTGCTTTTGGTGAAGTAGAATACCAAGCATTGAGGATGATTGCGAAGCCTAAATGAACATATATTTTATATACCATTATTATTATTATTATTATTATTATTATTATTATTATTAGTAGTAGTATTATTATTATTATTATTATTATTATTATTATTATTATTATTATTATTATTATTATCTGTAGTAGTAGTAGTAGTGTTGCAAGAGTATTACAAAAATCTGATAATTTATATTAAAGAAATAGTTAACATTTTGTTGGCTGTAAGTTTGTGCGACCCACAAAAGGCCCTTGGCTGGATCTCTAGATCTAGTCACTAAGCCCTCTATGTGTCTATCTAGGCTGTAATATTTTCTAGGTTCTCTAGGAGTCCACCACAACTTCAAAGACAATTAGTTTTACACAAAATCCTGTTTCTCTTAATTCAGTTTTAAATATGAGACATCAGAGACATCATGACGGTGCCTACTCTCTCCTGAAGATGATCCAGATGCCACATTTTCACACAATACATCTATGATTTAAACATCCTTTATATGCTAAAACCCATGGAATAAAGGTCAGTGATAGTAGACCTATCCATGTTCCCCTGGCCATGCGTCTGAGAAATATCTCCCCTAAAGCGTTTAACGTAAATATTACACTCATCAATCAGACTTTGAAATTCCTCCTTTCACTATATTCTTATTTATTATACCTGTTAATAAATTATTGTAAGTAATGACAAATAAACAAGTGTATATCAAGTAGGTAGGCAAATAACAGGAATATAAAATAGCAGCATGTGATATTTTAACTTTACTTTTTCTTGTTTGAAATTTTCCGTGTGGGATGATCAATGCTGTGAAGCTGAAAGTGTTACGAGATAGAACACAATTGGGTAATACCAAGAGGCAGTCAGGTGTTTACTTAAACAAGATGCTTGCAGAGAGGTATCGGAAAAGCAAACAATCCAGATACATACATGCATTCACAGGGACATACATTGCATTAGAAATTAGCAATACTAACATTTCTACGTAATAATGCCGTCAACAAACACATTTGTACAGATACAATCCGGCCACACAGATATTTATTTGTACAATTAACAATGCAGAATATGTGTATTATTTTGTAATGACAACTTTACACGTGATCTACATCAAACATCCCTTGTTAGTGACGCTTCATTCGAATATTAGTCCTCGCAGATTGTTTCCCTTTAATTATTTATCTAACTTCTCATAAATTCTTTAATTATACTTCATGTAAATAGCTAAAACCTACTTAAATTAAATAAGAATCCAAATATTTTTTTTAAAAAATATTATTTGTGCTTACATTTCTGTTTTGGATCTAGGAATTTTAACGTTTCAAAATTTTTATTTTACTCGTTATGTGGGATCTGTAGCTCATTATAAAGCTAAAATGTACGTAGGAAATACGATTGTTTTATTTGAAGTTACCGTTTATGTATTGAAAGAAATGTATCTGTCATAAATATATTCTAAATGAATGGAAATATTTCCATATACAAAAAATAAACTTGATAAAGTAGGTTGTGATAATAGTGCATTTAGAAATTACTTTATTGAAACAGTGGTCAAAACTAGGTCGAAAAACGGTATATGTGGTCACGGTAGTTGGTGTTTCTTTCGAGCAATGGTATCATTGACAATCAATGTTTTCCTTATAGTATTACTTCAAAGTAATAGATAAATTCACATTATACTGTTTTAAGAAGTGATAGTATCCGTTCCATCACAATCATTCGTCCTCACTGCAACCACAGAATTTGAAGAAGATTTGCAATGCCGTACTGATGTGTAGAGGTAATTCCAATTGCTCTGTATGCATGAATTTGTTAAACGACTGAGTGAAAATGTTCCAGAAAGATATCCACAAATTTACTCTGTTGATATGTGGTGGCATTTACCCAGCTTATAAATTTATACATTGTAAAATTCTGTTCTTTTTTAGGGTAGAGCTACACATGGCACACGTGTAGAACACCGTAATGCAATTTTGTTACCCTATTTATAGGCTTTCATATTTTCTTATCCCCAGTACTACGTATTATTACGAATTGGGGATTTAGAGGCTGGTTGTGGTAGACAAAATTGTATTCATGCTTTTTTCAGCATTGTCCCCTTTTTTAGCAGTGTTCGTACCACCAACTCTTTTAATCATTCTTTAATCATCCACCTACATTTGACCTGAAGGACATCACTGTGGGTGTTCATTTTAAGAATGAAACTTAGGGAGGCAAGTAACTTCACAATACAAATAATGGACATAACGAGAGGAAATCCTAGGAAATCTAACTTAATCTACCGCCACACTAGTAAGGCTGGTGGACTTCTTTCACATGTCTGATGTTTGCATATTTGACTATCTTCTGGATCTATTAAATCTATATCATTCATAAACTCACTATCTTAACTATCTTCCAATCTTAATCATATTTCTTAATATTTATGATCTTCCACTTAATCTTGAATCCCAAAATAAATTTATTTTCAATATGTATCTTATATGCATTCTGTTTGCACAAACTAACTTACGCCTTCCTTAGCAACGGTCAGTGACACATTCGTAAGCACATTGTACAGGGTGCGGCACGTAAAACCGGCCCGTAAAGTGAACACATAAAATGAAATGTAATGTATTGAATATGATTAACTACAACACATAAATGAAATGTAATGTATTGAATATGACTACTCACCTTCACAGCAGCCTTCACAGCAGGTGCTGAAAGTGTCCTCCGCCCACTTAAACACACATGTGAGCACGATTGAGGAGATTCATATATACCCTTGTCAGGTCTTGTGTTGTAATGCTATTGGTGACATCCTGGATCCTGGTCTTGAGTTCTTCAATTGTGTGTGGATTTGTTTCGTATACTCTTCCCTTTAACAGTCCCCATAAGTAAAAGTTACACGTGGACAAGTCTGGTGACCGAGGAGGTCACAAGCCTTTGCTGATTGTCCTCTCTGGTGTAAACATCTCATGCACAAGGGACAATCATGCAGCTGATGTGTGGCATGTTGCATCGTCCTGCTGAAAGTAACATAACTGACGCTCCTCTTCGGTCAGGTGTGTATAAAACTCCTCCAGGATTCCCATATACACGTCACTGTTCACTGTCGTCTCAAAGAATATGGGCCCAATAACGCGTGTGGCGGAAATGGCACACCAAACACCAATCTTCTCGTCATGCAAGGGTACCTGAAGGATTGCGTGTGGATTTTCTGTCGACCAATACCGGTTGTTTTGGGAATTTACGTACCCAGACAGGTGGAACCGCGCCTCGTCACTCATGATGAGCATTCGTGGATCCAAGAAACCACTGGCAACATTGCTCAACAGCCATGAACAGAAATGCACCCACCCGGCTTAACACAACGAGGCCTTTTTCTCGACTGGTTTCGACAAGTTTCACTGGCTGCGGCTGCACGTGACTGCTGCAGGTCACGTAAGTCGACCCGACCTCGACAAGCCATCTCTTGGTAGGAAGGTAGATTATTTAAGTGTTGCCAAAAACACAATATACCAGAATATTACGACGGGCCGGTTTTACGTGCCGCACCCTGTATCATTCTCATATTCCAACAGTGATCCATGCTTTTGAAGATATCTTCCTCCTCAACAGAGACCTTTTCAAGTTTTTATTACATAACTATTTTATTGTTTTCATGTGGTCATTTTATCACTTTCCATTAGCTGTCAATAATCCTTTGTCTGCTACAGCCTACGAGGGAGAAAATGATGCATAGTTATTCAATGGCGGAACATTCGTCTCTACTGTAAGAGGTCGAATTTCGATCCCAGGCCAAGTGAATTTGTCGTGGGGAACACCGTGTCCATGTGTTCTTTGTGTATAAATTCTTCCAGAATCAATAAATTCCGTTAATTATTGTCTCCTTTAGTTTACAGGACATGATCGATCGCTAAACTGAAGATTTTATTTTATTAGAATTTTATTTTATCCGTTAGACTCATCCCTTGCTGTAATTTTGCAGCCACGCACAATATAAAAAATCCTTCGCCATCTTGATTTTGTTCAAGATATCGATGTTCTACAATGGTCTTTTATTACTTGCTGAAATATTATTCCATACATCGTGAATCGGATCCACACTTCGTAACGGAATATCGGGGATCCAATTTTATGTTTGAGAATCCAATTGTGCTGCCACTAAAAGATTTTCAGTCATGCATTTTTGGATAGAGCAGATTACGAATCTAAGATTATAACATGTCACCTCTGCCTAGTATCTAATAGTTGGAGAAACAGTTACCTTTAAAGTTTACTTTCTCATACTTTCTGCAGCCTGTAGCTCTCATACTAAAAGATTCCGAGCAGATATTTACATTTTTTTTTCTATGAGTAGATCCACTTTCCAAGAGTTTCAGAGGGAAACTAGGAAAAAACACATAATTGGAAACTCCATTTCTACAACTAATTTATAATAAAAACTTATCATGGAACTACAGTATATACTGTTAACTAAAAAAATCTTTTAGTCTTCCCCACGTGCTGTAGTATATAATTTATCAAAACAACAACTACACAGTTGCTACCTAGGTACAGATTTCAGATATCTGCAAATACGACGTGTTCACATATTTTCTGTGAATATTTTCTAATTATTCTTTTACATCATCGTACTCTTATTAGAAACAAAATATGAGACAAAATACAATATGAAGAATGGGAAGATTTCAACATACATATCGTTGTATATTCAAATAATTTTCTTCATCTTCTTCACTATCAACTTCTACATTTTCACTCTGAATTTCCAAAGTCTCAAAAATTGAAAACCCACCCCAAAAAATATAATTGTTTCTTAATTCCATTCCTCCAATAAAATATCATTGTGTTTGGTGTAGCAAGAAAATTTGAAGCAACTCCTTTCGATAATCTTAAACAGTGTCTTAAACGTTGGTCTCAATATATGCAATGATATGAGTTCCAGGCCTGTGTATATGAAGAAAGAGACAGAGGGGTACAGACACAACCCCTTAGGTACGTAAGGTGTGCCTAATTTTGTTCTTTGAGATATATTATCGATGATAAAATAACAGTGATTGTAAAATGATCATGAAATGCAAGCAATAGAAGCAGGCAAACGTCAGACGGGTTGGATAACCAGCATGCATACTCACATTTTTTATATATCCAGTCCGCAGCAAGATCATATTGACGAATTGTTGTACATAGTAGCGAATCTAGCCTAGAGCACTCTAGTTTTTTGAATGACAAACGTAATTTAAGCTATTATTTATGTATTTTTGAAAGTTTATATTAAACTCATGATATACCGAGCATAGTCTACCTTCTGGGTCAGCCACTGGTTATACAGTGTTCTCGTTGATTTCACGAATTTTCGCAGCAAAATTTATATTTTTTTTCTGAAATCGATCCGGATAATCATCGCTCTACTATATGTATATATGAAATATGTACAAAACCACTAAAGCCATTTTTGATAATATCGTCTGGATAGAATTAACCCCAAAAATAAAGTATCCCTTCTGGATTTTCTGAAAAATCTAACTTATATTATATTATAGAGTTTGCTAAAGACGTACTGATTTATGAAATATAAATAAAATCGTATTTGTTTTCAATAAATCGCATTTTGTATTATTTTCACCTTTCAGGGAACTACCTTTATTTTGGGAAGAGAAAGAAACTGAAACTCCGTACTGAAGTATCTGAAGAAAACTAAAAATTTAAAATTTGATCCAGATACATTGAACGGTATAACCTCTCGGCACGAGTACATACATCGAGATAAACAAAAAAATCAATGAACGACCGGGCATTCAAAAGTAATATTTCAGGTAACTGAGGGCCATGAAATGTGTCTGTTGAAATGACGAATTTTGGTTGTTTTCTCAATTGCTGTGCTTTATTCTCTACTGCCGCCATTTGAGAAAAATAATGAAAATACAAGTTTTGAATCATCAAAGTTGGAAATATTTTCGTTTGTGTATATATGCTATAACAGTAATTAATCTATTTTAATAAATAGATTTCGATTATTTTTTTGTTTCTTATATATATATCTGATATTCCATTCCGTACTTAACCCTGTCCTTTATACAAAAATATTTATACATACTTTATATACAGTAGAGCGTCGATTATCCGAAGTAATTGGGGGACATGGGTGTTCAGAAAACTGGTTTGTTCGGATAATCGAACTGTACTGTACTGCACTGTACTGTACTGTTCTTCTACAGCCAGTGCCAAACCGGCAGAAGTGTGCTGATTGTTGAAACACAGCGACTGGCGGCTTAGCCGGTCAGCAGCGTCTTATGAAGGCCCCATTAGAAGCAATGTTCCGCCTGCGGTGGCTCAGTGCGGCAACCACTGTGGGAAACTTGGTTTGGGAGTGAGGGGATGATGGACGGGAGAGTGGGAGAGTAACACGTGCGAGCGAGTACATAGTTCGGTTAAGCGGTCGTTCGGTTGACCGACGTTCGGATAATCGACGCTCTACTGTATATACAAAAATTTTTATTCATTCATAAACTTTAAAAATATAGGATTATGAATAGAATAGGATATTAGATAAATGATCTCCTTGGCTTTGCTGGCACATATGCACTCTTTTGTTGAAAATTTCCATGACAGTTTCGCGGCTGAATTTCGTTAATGCATAAATACGACAGCGCTCTGTTTCCTCTTTCAAGGCGTGGGTGGTCTTGTGCTTGCTGGCATAAGCTTTACACTTTAAAAACCTTAAAGAAAAAAGTCCAACGGCGTTAATTTGCATGATCTGGGCGGCCAATTATGATCACCAAAACAGGAAATCAGTCACTCATGCAGTAATTGAACTGTTTCTCAGAATGTACGGCATGTGACACCGTCTTGAAACCACATGTCCTCCGCACCCATATCTTTTAATCTAGGCACAACAAACGTTTTATCATGCCCCTATAGTGAGCAATATTAACTGTTATTGCCTGACCAGCCGCATTTTCGAAGAGCGATGGTCCGATGGTGCCTCCAGGCCAAAATCCGCACCAAACAGTGAGACTTAAAACATTGCTCAACAATGAAAACGCGTTGTTCTTTCTTGTGCCGCTCCATTTTTAATAACCCTAAACTGTCAGGTGTCACGCTGTCTTTTTTTTTTTTTTTTCGTTGCCAACACCTTACTCACAAATGGCGCAAAATTTAATCTTGCGTGAATTTTGGGACACCCTTTTTAAAGAAACAAGAAGATACGTAAGTCTGCGTATTAAAGTAGAACAATTCGTATTGCATCTATACTAAACCTAAAAGTCACAATAATCTAGCATACAAAACGCAAAATAAATGTTGTTTCATCTTGTCATGAACCGACAGCAGAATATTTTATGCAAAATGTACAGCTACGTAGGTGTTAGAAGGATTTTTAATAATTCATTCATAAATTCCTGTTCCCTTGTGTGATGTATGGTTTGTTGCACATGCAGTGACTCCTCTTCCCTTTTAATATTCCAGTGGAATATTGATTGACTATGCCATATCACGAGGGAGTAGACCATCATATATTGTCAATGAACAAAAGATGTCAGAGATGAATCAGAGGATAATAGAAAAAAGCTCGTTGGTTTCTGTTAAATAACCCAAAGACTGATTTACATCCTAATTTGAGCTTAAATTATGCGTATAAGATGTTGAGAGTTATGTTTTATAGTATACATATAATATTTCTCTTAGGATTATATTATATTTACTATAAATTAATATTAAAAACAAATCGCGTGTTTAATAGAATTTATGATGAGCTTCTCTTTACAAGAATAGTGTCGTGAAACAGATATTTCCGACATTCGAGAAATACAAAGGTCCCTCTAATTTCCACTAATAATATTATAATCTGTTATTAACATTTCTAAAATTCTATCTTAAATAAGTTGAATTAAAAAATAATCACCAACCCACTTTTTTTCGTATTTTCAGTTTTCTTTATTCGTCCGCATCTATGTTCCAAGGGTTATTCACTTGCATAATATTACAGCCTAAATCCAACTCAAAATCCTCTTTTTAAAACAAGATAATTTCAACTGAATAGAATAATATCTCAAGTCAAAAGATTTGGGATGTTATTCCATTCAGTTGAGGGATTAAGGCATTCTTGCATTCAGGCTAATCACATAGCTGCAATGGAAAACTATAATAACTAGGAAGAATTTTACTTGGTTATAATGCTTTATTTGACTTTAGTCACAAGCAAGGTAAAACCAAGTTAGTCAACCCTCAAATATTTAATGACAAATTATTATATTAGTACATCAGAATATAACCAATTATTCATACTGTGGACATGTAACGGTACTTAAGAACAGAAAAATATCTCAAATTGAACCTAAATTTAAAAACATCACAAGTCTACAAACATATATACATATATTATACGTTGATTATGTCTCACGCAGTTAGAACTTTAAGGAAAGACACAACTAGGAACATAACTAAAAAGATAAACAACATAAAAGTACTTTTAAAAAAAAACCATTCAATATTATTGAATTTCTTGTTCTTCCTCAAAAAAATAATCCCTCCGATGGACTTGAGATCTTTCTCAATTAAAGTCTTTAATTAGAATCGTATAATTTTTATTATGTTGCATAGGAAGGGTACAATGATCAAAGACACAATGAAAACATGGCTAATGAGACATATAAAATTATCATTAGCTCTAAGTTTTTAGTCTTATATTCTAAAATATAAGACATACGGTACATCATGTTGCCCAAAGTCACGTCGAGTAAACGAACCAAGAATAACGTCAATATTTTTTCTACACCTCACCAATGCTATATAAGTGAGGGCAGAAATGCATGATCATGCTGCATGTTGTCTGTCACGATGATCAACGAAACGAGTTGAATGCATTCAAAAGGGCCATGATTGTAAGTGCTCATAGATTTGGATATACATTCAGAGAGATTTCTCAGCAGCTAAACGTACCCGGTCCACAGTTAGCGATGTCATAGTCAAGTGGAAATGCCATGAAACTATTGAGCCAAAGTCTCGCTCTGGTAGCCCCAAGAAACTAAATGATCGAGACCGGAGAACGTGTTGTGTGAAACAACCACCAGACATCTTTGCCAGGGGTTGCAGAGGATTTGTCTCAGCTCAGGTCAGTGGTAGGACTGTCCCCCGAGAGCTGATAGCACTTGGTTTTCGTGGTTGTGGTGGCGCCAGGAACTCCCTAATTACACACTCACTAATGTGCGGGGGCTTTTGCAATGGTGCAATAAGTATCGTAATTGGACTTTGGAGCAGTGGAAGAATGTAATGTGGAGTGATGAGTCACGATACATTTTCTGGCCCTCTGATGGGTTTTATGGGCCTGGTGAATGCCTAGAGAACGGTATTTACCAGAGTGTATTGTGTCAACCGTAAAATTTGATGGTTGTAGTGTTATGGTTTGGGGCTTTTTCTCTTGGTTTGGGTTAGACCCGTTAGGTTTAATTGACGGGTTTATGACTTCTCGTATGTACAGAGACATTTTAGACAATAGCATGCTGTCGACACTAAGGAAACAGTTTGTAGCAGACCTCTTTCTGTATCAACACAATAATGATCCTCTTCATACAGCACGCACCATTGAGTCGTGGTGTGGCAATAATCAGGTGAAAGTGTTTGCCTGGCGGGCGCAAAGCCCCGACCTGAATCCTATAGAACATCTTCGGAATGAATTTGAGCGTCGGTTATTTGGCAGACCCACTAGACCAATAACAAAGCGTACGTTGTTCACCATGCTACAGGAGAAATGGAGCATAATTCTACCTACAGTGTACCTGAACTTACTGGCTAGCCTACCCCGAAGGATAAACGCTGTAATTCAAGCAAAAGGAGGCCTAATATTTTATTAATTATACGTGTGTTGCCCTTCGAACCAACAATGCTGGGTGTCCAGTGACTTTTGGCAACATAGTGTATATTGGTCAATAGATCGCTTGGAACTGAACAAAATAGCATGGAATCAATTCACATACGTAGATTCCGAGAAAATCAAGAAATACGAACTAAAATGTATGATATACGTTGCCAATAGTAACTGATAATTTTATTTTACTGCAAAAAGTCGTTGGTTATTTATGTACTGCCAAATTATGTAGCAAAATATACAATTACCTTCCTTATTATGTCTATTGTTTTTATCTAGTAGTCTAATAGTCTGTCTAATAGTAACACACTCACTACTTAATAAATTTCTTAGATGTGAACATTTGAAATTTTCTTTAAATTAAGCATTAATTTACCCACTATGTACAGCGGGCCAAAGACTTGAGGGCAACAACTATTAACTTTAAAATGAATGATAACTACTTTTCCATGAAATGAAATTAAGTGAAATCTCAAGTTTTACGTCACATGGTTGTGCCGGTTAGGCTAAAGGAGACAGTGATGATGATAAATGAATGAAATGGTGGAATGAAGAAAGTGGAAGGACCCCGAGAAAACCCACGCACACGGTGTTTGTCCACCACAAAATCTACTTGGCGGGAGCTGGGATCAAACCAGAGACCCCACGCACCAGAGATGAACGCTCTACCACTGAGCCACCGCGACCCAACTCCTTTTCCATTTCATTACTTACACAATACTGTGTTTTCCTTGTACCCTTCATATACTAAATCTAGGGTACAGAATGAAACTTGTTTCTTCTATATCTTTGAAAGCTTTACAATTATACAAAGTTCTTATACTAATAAACAAAGAGATAACTGACAGTATCAAATAAGGCCAATCGTTAACCAAAACATGGGAAAAGTATTAACACAATTGAAAATATTTAGCTGACAGAACTTGGTAGTAGTAACAAGTACTGATATTTACGTCAAACAACATAAAATATGAATTCCACGTGATATATGTATATCATAATACCAAAATAAAAGTTGGGACCGCGGTGGGTTAGTGGTACAGCGTTCATCTCTGATGCATGGTGTACTTGGTTCGATTCCAGCTCGCTTCAAGTGAACTTTGTTGTGGACAAACACCATGTGCGTAGGTTTTCTCAAGCTTCCTCTAAGTTACTTCATTCCACTATTTCCTTCCTTTCTCATCATCACTGTCTCCTTTTGCCTAGCCGGAATAAACGTGATACGTAAAACTTAAAGATTTTTCAAAATAAAAGTTTCGATTTTGTACCACCAACCCTTTCTATCCTTTCGATATTCCCGGGCAGGCAAAGTACATTTTGAAAATTTTTAGGGAACTAAAAGTGATATCAACTTACATCATTAATATTTTAGTAGATTACTTCCATTCAATCGAACTGTTCCTTCCGTACTTTATTCACCTTTACACATAAGCTAAGGAAAGACCTAGGCAGTACTTAATAAAAAGAATTTCTTCTGTTTACTTAAATTGAGTTTGACAATAATACTGAATACATTACTTCTTTGACACTCGTTTAAGCATCATATCCGTTCAAGTAAATTTTGCAGTACAGCAATTGGAAAACACTAATTTAAAAAACGGTGGACCATTATCTCCTTATATTGTAGTCTTCTGGTAACCACTTCGGCTGTCCAATTCAAATGTAACCAGAAAAGAAGAACCAAAGAATTACTGTATATACTAAAAGTTGAATGAATATTGAAAGAAAAGTATTTGTAGTCGGAAGAAAGGGCATACAAACTAAAGGACGTGCCAGTATCATGAATATTGTATTCATTACAAATCAGTAGCTTATCGCAACGTAATAACTAATTGCACATTTACATTTTTTTTTAAGTTGAACGTTCTACAGTTATGTCCCTTAGACTAAAGGATCAGTGCAAGTGAAGGATTGCGTAATTAAGTTTTGGTGTTCTTCCACCGGAATGGAGTCCAGGACTACATATACAAAAAGTATATGTGGTAGCCACTTAAAAAAAAAAAAAAAAAAAAAAAAAAAAAAAAAAAAAAAACTCTTAACTCTTTAATTTATTGTTGTTTTAGTCAGAACACGTGATTATTAGGTTTCGTTCAACCCGAGAGAGTAAAAGCAACCGATGGTCCTAAATCATCAAGTACATTATCCTGATCATTTCTAGACTGCCTATCGCTTGATACAAGCGGAAGTTACCCCGTACACCCCCTCCCTCCTCTACTGAAGCTAGAAAATGAGCGTTTCTAATAAAAGGAAATATCTCCAAAACAAATGAAGATATTAATGAATTTCTTTTGCTCGTTTTACCTGTAAGGTGGGCTTTACAATTTTGTCTATTCATGCTTTGCATAGACAAAACGGATTTTCGAAAAATTTAACATAAACATTAAAAACTGACATATTGTGACCTTAATATTTTCATTTTTGCTCTGTAACTTATCTCCTCAATGAATTGAGATATTGAAAGAACATCCCTAATTAAATTTGTAGAGCATTAAATTATCTTTCCAATGGTACCAATATTGTTACGTTTATTTAAAGAAATAGCCACACAGCGAGGTAAGTTTGAAGGTAAGTGTGCTTTGATTCGAATGCTGATGTCCCGAATGGCACCACTGAAATTCAGCTCACGTCAGTCAATGAAGGTTTTGTTTTCGAGATAAAAGATGATTCTTTTCCCATATTTAAGAACAATTCTCATCCTTCTCCCTTGAGCTCTCCTGCACTGTCATGATCATTTCTAGATCTCTGGTCAATTGATACGACCACGCGTTAAGGATCACAAAATTTTGAGATAAGTAAAGATGTCTTTTATAGTGTTAAAATCCATTTACAATTGATATTCAGGATAATTCCGATTTTTATTCCGATCCTTATTTCTTTAACTAAAATATTTATCGTACCATAATGAAAAAGCAGCAAATATAAATAACTTAAGAATATATGTAAAAATGTCTTAAGTGAGATGGACAAACACCACTTACAGGTGATATACAGCGTGATTGATATCATTGCACACCTGAAGGGTGTTTCTAAAATCACAAATAGGCCTGTATTCTCTCAATGGTCACTTTAAAAATGTTTTTGCAGAATCCTCAATAACTATATTTGTATGTAATTTATTAGAATATTATATTGAACTTAATTAAATATTTACTAATTACTGGAAACAAGCAGAACTATCATAATATTCTAAATTATCATACAAATCTACATTAAATATTTGCAAAATTACATATTTCTTTAGTCTTTTGAATCCGTATTATATGAATCATTTACTGGTACATGAGTGTTTGTAAGTGTATTATAACACTTCTTTCCATTACAGCTACTGAAGCCCAACACACTTGCATTTGTTTATGTAGCACATATGTTTACATGTACAAGACTTTAACTCGGGTCAACTTTTAGGCATAGATTCCGGAGTGGTCCATTTTCCTGAGTGGGCACGAATTTTTCATTCGTAGTTTGTCAACCAAAAGGTTCGGGTTGAAGAAAGTCGTTGGAGTACCACCAAATGTATGTTTGAAGGTGTGTACGCGTATTTCGTTCAGGCACAATTTCTTGAAAAATTAATCCCTAGTTACACAGGCAAGTATCACAAAACCAATCCCTACTTCAGGCCAGCGCATGTCTCATGGAACTAAGTGTGACATTTTGTGCATGCAACCCAGTTTTCACCTTTTTAAACCATGTTCTTCTTTTTGTTACTATCTGAAAGGAAACGGGAGTACATTGTGACTGAGCTTATAAAGTTTCACTTCCCACAAATTCTTACAATAATGTAGAACGTGAAGAAGTGAAAAAGTGTTTATCTCACCCGACAACTCGATATTCACGGTATCGAGGCTTCCGTAATAGTCGAACGGAAAGAGATAAAACTGTAATGTGCAGAAATAAAATGCAGAGATTCCTCCTCTTGACCCCCATTGCAAAATAATACAAGTTATTTTCGTCTTACATTTTGTTACCATTTTTTTTATACCAATGTGCACCTATCACGTTGTACACGAACTGGTGTCCCATTTTCGCCTTATGCGGAATTATGATCTACCAAGTGGGCGAAATAAGGGTTTCTTCTACATGGTAATGATCAACGTCCAAAGCGCAGCTTCACGCTTCTTTTCAGCCGAAGTATAACTGAATATTATACTTCAATTGCCACTAATTAGAAACATGAACTTGAAATACAAAACAAACCTACCTTCAACTTCAGCTTTCACAAGAAGAGAGCTCCTCTGAAACACTACAGATGATGAAAATTATTCGATTTGTCACTGTATGTTCACCATGGGCGGCGACTACGGGGGGCAAAGGGGGGCAGTTGCCCCCGCACTTTTTTGAAGTAACCCATTAATGTATATAGTTTCATTTAGAAATGTAAAGTTTATGTATGTACCTTGTATTAGTGGTTCATAGATAAAATGGTGCCATATATTTGCAGTTCCGTGAGTACGTATTGGTTGTCTTTCCGTGGAGTAAAGAAAACAGCAGGAATTGCGTTTTAATTGCCACAGAAAATAACCCCAAAATTAACCTATTGGAGCACAACAATTTCATCATACTTTCACTTCTTACAAGGGCTCGATATGTTAGTCAGCCGCTTTGAAACTAATTCAGAGACAATTTCGCTAAAGAAGGGGGAAAAAAATATTTCACAAGTGATTTTTTAATTGCACAAAAATTGGCAGTACCTAAAATGTCTTTTCTTCTTTCTAAAGTAAGGAAAAAAGCGTAATAAGAAACAACTTCTATCTATTCCATTGTTTTGTAGTGTAATATATGAGTGAAGTGGTGTGTTAGGGGTGTACGAGTGTATATACAATTAAATTTAGAGAGTTCAACATAATTCTAGGTTTTAGTGTTATTTTGTATAACTGGAGTATGGAGTGAATCTAAGTATTGTTGTGTTTTGATGTGCTCCAAGAAAGTGAAAACTGCACCTAATGGCAACGAATATGTTTCGGGAAGTTGCAAAAGCAAATATTTCTTCAAATGTCGTAGCATATGCTTGTTGTATTTACTGTCTTTCATTTTCTAAGAGTAATAACATACATTTAATAGCATGTGTGGAATTAAAAATTAAGTTGTTCATTAATTCCTGTTTCAATATGACCTTTGCAAAACAAGCATCATTATTTATTACTATGATTAATATTATCCTTTCTATTTATTTGTTTTTCAAATTTATTATTCAATAATCTGATAACACAGTTTTCCAGACAGAATTTTAAGATGTTCCTGAGCAAGGAATCAAATCTCTTCTTACACTTTTGTTGTTTAAGAGTACAAAGGGCTACTAACTACTGGCGTTGCTCTTGTCTATTTACTCAATAAAATATTAAATACTTTATACGGTATTTTAACTGAAAAAGATAGTATCCTATTAGTTATACAACCTTTCGTCGAACAAAATTTAGTAACAAGCAGGAAAAATAACATTTATATGCAAATATTCAGAACATATCTCGCCCACCCCCACTTTTAACGTACAGCCGCCGCCACTGGTGTTTACCACGCATTCCACGCTATTGATTTTTTCTTACAGATTACTGTGTAGGATTATTGTTCCACAGGACTGATATTCAGCAGATTTGTCAACTCATAATAGCTAAAATATACTGGTGAGCGAAATTACGCTACTGGGAGAGATTTGGGTACTTTTCTCTACAAGATGTGAGAGGCCGTAGGTCGAGCAAATGCAGTAGTCTGATGCTAAGTGCCCAGGTAGCACAAGGTTAATCTAATATGTGACAGCCCAACTAAAAACTTCAGGAAGAACGTGAAGGCTCAGTGCCGTGCCGTGAAATATATATATATATATATGTGTGTGTGTGTGTGTGTATGTGTGTATTCTTTTTTCTTCCCAAATTTTGCGCCTTCATACTTCGGCGCCCGGGGCCATCTCCCTGCTCTTCCCCCACGGCACGGCACGATACTGTTTATGCTTACAATGCAAAGAAATCTAGGTATATTATTGATTTACTTAGAGTTATCAATTAACTTTTTTTAAAGAAAAAAGGTGGATGAAATTTTTGAAATATTTATTGACTTGTAGTTTGCTCTCATTGAGTGAACTGGGGAATTTCACTGAAAGCACCGGTAATATAAATCATTAGGACATAACGAGAGAATTGAATACTTGAGACGAATTTACTCGACTCCGCGTGCATTTGTGTGTTTATGTATCTGTTGCTACATAACTCCCGTAAAATTTATATAATTTTATAAATCATGGTATAAGCATTCTTTGAAGCTTAGGAAAAGATCCTATTTGTTGTAGTTGAAATCGATCAAGTGTAAAGAGGGTAAAGAGGAATCTATCACAAGTTAGAACTTTATGTACATACACAAAAGGGGTGAAGTTTTCGGTGACATATTACCCTATTTTCATGTGCATTGCATGTCTCTCAAGCTTTTCAATGGAACTTATAGTATAAATTAAATCAGTCAGAGATAAGGAGATGAAATTATAACATCTTAAATAAAGGGAAAAAAAAAAGAACATCATAAAAGATAAGTTTTCAATAAATTACCTGATATTGTTTCAAGCAAACTAAAGTTTTCAACATTTTGCAATGGAATATGTTGATAGAAGTTAATGTGATTAAGGAATATGAAATAATTCACCCCAATTTTAAGAAAATATTACAATATATCATTACTGTAATTCATAAGAATACATTCATAAGAAAAATGTCTCATTACTGTTCTTAAAAATGGTGTTTATATAATTTGAAACCTAAAACAGTATTTCTACTCTTGGACTAAATTTGTTAAGATTAACAAGATGAATTTCATCTAGTAAAGGAGAAATCCTTTTCTTACTTATATTGTGTACCGCAGAATCAAAGTAAGAATTAGCGACTAAAGGTTAGGAAAAGAAACAAAATGACAGACCAATGTATAACTAGAAAGATAGACCCTATCTCAAAGAGATATTGACTCTCACCAATCGAATATTTTCTTAAAAGAAAACGAAAATCGTCTACGACACCGTACATTGGAGAAAGACAGAATAAAGACAATTTGTTGGAAACTTATTGAATAATACGATTGTTATTGGTAATTAGAAAGCAAATAATATTACGATAATCCTTGCAAAAATTCTACACCAAGATGAACGAAAATGAATGGTAATAGGATACAGTGGTTGTAGTTGGAATTAAGGAAATTATATCAACTAAAGACGTTACATGTAGGTGAAATAAAGTAGAACAAGTTTGATTTTTATATATCTAGGTGATAGTACATGTGAATAAATTAACAGTAAATAGAAATAAAAAAAGTATAAGAACAGAGGAGTGAACATTTCCGAAGAAAAGAAAATGTTTTGACAAGTTTAACAAATAGTTTTAAAAAACGAAAATATGGAGCATTGTTCTCTACAGATTCTAAAATACAATAGCCAAACTATGGGTAAGGAAAAGGAGTTGAAGCTAGATTGATGAAGAATATCTAAATGTAGGAAAGATTATTTGGAAGGAAAATATTAATAGTATATATAATGAGAGAGCGAAAAAGAAACTCTTCTGGACACTAGTTTAAAATTTTATTTTCGGAAATTTGGTAGAAAATAATCTAACAAATTGAACGAATAGAACCGTATTTTCCATAAATCATAACAGAGCCTAAGTACATTTAGGCTATATATTAGTAAGACCTATTTTTTTCGCTTTATTAACATGTAGAGTATGCTACCTAATGTTATCCAGTAAGAAACTGATCTTATAACTTGTTTCCTTTTTTTCTCTTTCCTTACCTGGGCAAATGATGTGTTATATATTTATATGCATCTTAGAAATCATGTTTAATAAACTATGAGGTTTCCACATTTCATGAAATTCCTGCAAGTTTTTTCTTGCCACTGAAAGTCATTAAAAGTACTGGACATTGTGGAAAAAATATATTCTAGATATATAAGGGAGGAATTGAGGAGAATGATGTAATACACAAAGAAGAAGCAGAGTAATTTCTAAATGAAAATAAAGTTCTCAGCTGTGGGAACACTTCTGTCACCCAAAAATCAAAGTAAGTTCTAAAAATGAAAGGAAATGTTCATCAAAGGAAATGTTCATAAAAATAAAAAGTAGTATACTTATATATAGTAAATATCTTCGTGTAGTATCATGTGTTTTTTCTAAATAACTTTTTGCTCATAAGTGTTAGAGACATTGTTGACTGGACCTCGCAGATAACGGATAAAGTTGGGCCATCTCAAGATGTCAAAGCCATATCTGCGGTCTCAGGAGGCAGAGCAGTGGGATGACTGTGAGAATTATCTCGCCGTCCAGAAGGAGCTGAGGGAAAGTGACAGCCACTCTGCCATGCTGAAATCTCAACACGTCCGTGTGTCGAGTAGCACTCGGGCCACCTACCTCTTCTGCTCACCACTCTCTCCCTCCACCCAATTTCATCGAAAATCTGATTAGGACTCGTAATGGCAGCGGAACTGAACAGTAATTAGATTTTCCAGTCGACTGCAACATGGAGTCAGCCTCACATACACATATACAACTTTTCCGTTCCCCAAACATCAATATATATAAAAAGGAGAAACACTGCTCGTGGAAATTCTGTTTAGAAACTCTAAAATAAGAAAACATAGTGGAGGCCTTGATGAAGTTGAAATAATCAACTGAACTATTTCGAAAGCTCTTATTTCTATTGAAAGTATAAAACAAAGAGATGGGACTATTCTCTTTCATTCCTTTCTTATTTTCTTGTGATATACATATGTACACCTACAACTACCGGTATACAAACATAAACTATATAATACTATACATTCATATTGTATGCATAAAATGCTGCAAATGCACGGACTGTCTTTGATGTTCTAGTGTTTGGCGCTTGCACATTGAATGAAAATTAATAAGAAATATTTTGAATAGTTGGATTAACTCCATAGCAATTTCATAATCTAGAAGGAACAGGAAATATTGTGGCCACTGCACTGAGAAAAGTATTATAGGTGACGTACTTAAAAAGGTAGGATACATGTGTTATTCCTGTAGTTTTTGGACTTAACGTACAGCAGACGTACAACTTAAAATGCATGTTTTACAATACTTTCCGTATAAGTGTTCCATCTATACGTACGTTCCGTATGAAATAATATAGGCGGTCAGGATCTCATATAGCTAAGGAATGTAACATAAGTATATGCATGTGATATACGGAAAACTGTTAGATGTCAGACATCCTGCAATAGCATGATATAACATCTAAGGGCAGTGCGTATGCTCCATACTGGTTTCTGTAATAAGCAAGAGGATTCTGTATATTTGTATATTTGTACAATATATCGCTGTCTGGAGAACGGATTTTTCGTGCTGTGGACGAAATAGAGTGCTGTGTACCACTGTCTCCTTGATTCACTATGTTAAGCGTTAAACAAGTAAGTAATAATATATAAGCTTGAGTGTTGTGTATGAATATACTATCACTGTTTACAATTATTAACTACATGAGAAACAGTGAAATACAAGGGCAGATTAAAATTTAGTTGCTTTGACTTGCAGAGTTGGCCACGAAGTGGGTGTCGATCTTGTAAAATTTGACCTTCACCAATACTTGTCAGGGGTGATGTATTTTCCTAGCCTAAAAGAAGGTGATGTTCTTATAACCCAGTGCTGAGTCTACCGTACAAATTTCATTTGTACAGCTCTCTTCAGATTAATAGTCGTCATGAGTGAGGTGCACTGGTACATTATAGTGACGAGTAGGGCTACATCACTGAAACCAATGTTTATATTTCTTTAAGACAGATTCATAACATCATTGTTCTTTGCTTGCATTAATTCATGTACGTTTCTGTGATATCTTCAAATAAAAAGAAATATTGAAAATGAGAAATCAAATTACAGGGTGACTATATTATTGACTTAAGTACATTCTTCGTCAATATGAAGACAATATTTTCTTAAGCAATGAGAACTCAGCTCTCTATATAGAAAAGAACTTTGTGGAATTTTCTAGTTGTTGAAGAATAAACTCATATTTTCTTCTTATATCTTACATAGGACAAGAGATAAATATAATATTCAACAAACTTTTTTGTAGATTGTTTACGTGTTCATAATTGTTGAATTACCTTATTTATTTTCCTCTTTCTCTAAAAAGTATGTCAATATTAAGATAGTCAGATGGAAGCTGGGCTCAAAGCAGTGGAAGGTAGTATGATTGTAAAAACGGCTGCAGAGAAATTTTCTGTGCCTCGAACAACCCTAAATTGCAAGGAAAGGAGGTTACGAAAATAAAAATACTCCTATGTTCTCATTTAACAAATAAAGACGAAAAGTTGCAAGCTGATTTAGTAGTCAGGTGGTAAAGCAGAATTTTCCTAACAAAGGATATTTTGTAAACAATGACAAACTACTCTCAAGGTAGCTGAAATGATATTTTCCACTCAAACATAGTCGAACAAGAAGAAAATTAGAAAAATAATTTCTTAAGAGCCACCCTCGATTAATATCATAAATAGCATCTCAAAACTTGACAGAAAGTTGAGCTGCTGGTTCCGGATCACACATGTTAGACGCAGATAAAACTACATTCTTTCTCAGCCGGAAAAGTGGCAAAATGTACCTCCGAAAAAAGCAAAAACATCTATTAACTGTTATAATCTGATGTGAAGAAACATTTGACTGTGTTGATAATAGGAAAATTGTCATCCGTTGATTTGTTATAAATACGGGTTCTCTTCATAGGATTTAGCAATCAGAGTTCCTATTGGTTGGGTAATAAAATTAAGTAAATTGTCAAATGAGTAGATGACTGGTGATGTATTTTATGCATTTTCAAGTAGCATATTCCATCCTTAGTTAGTCGAAAATTCAGTTTCTTTTTCTGCTATGCTATTCATCGATGGACATTCTTCGCACTTGACAATGCACAATAGTTGTTACTGTGAAGGTCAGACCATTGTTCTGGAAGCTCTTCTTCGAAATTCTACCCATATCTTACAGCGTGTGGATGTAGATATGTTTAAATATCTAAAAATTCGTGGACTAAAACTGTTTAACATTAACAGGAAAAGTTTTACTATGTTGCTGAACATTGTTCTTTGTCGAAGCGTTAATAATAATGAAGGCAATTTGAGGCATGCATTTTAAAAAACAGTGGCATTTCCCTTGGAATCCATTTGCAATAAATTCAAGTCCGAGGGCTAGTCAAGAAAGACTTGGACTGATTTTTTTTCTAGGTAATTTATTATTGCCCAGCAACAGGCACATGATCCTTTTCAAAGTAGTCCCCGCCCATTTCAATGCACTTTTTCATTCGAGTCTTCCAGTCCTCAAACACGTGTCGCAGGCCATTCTTTGAGAGGTCCTTCAAAACCGCCTCCGATGCCTTCAGAACCTCGGAATTATCGGAGAAGCGGCGTCCACGCAGTCTGGATTTTAGGGCAGGGAATAGAAAAAAGTCGCACGGTGCGGTAGGCGTCTCCACAATCCTCAAACCTTTGCAACAGCTCCCTGCAAGTCTCCACTCGAACGGCCTTCTGCTCTGGTGTCAGGAGTCGCGGAATCCATCGCGCACACACTCGGCTCATGTGGAGGTGGTCATGCAAAATTTTGAAGGCACTGCCATGAGATATGCGTAGTGCGGCTGCCAGATCGTCGATACTGATGCGGCGATCTTCTCTAACAATGACTGTTGCCGTGTTAATGTTCACCTCAGTAACAGCTGACGCTGATACACATGGTCCACCAGCTTTCGTGATTGTCATTCGGCCCTCTTTAAACTCTTTGAACAACCAGAACACGGTACTTCGTGGCAGAGCGTCATCTTTGTAGGCTGCTCTCAACATTCCTAGAGTTTCTGTTGCACTTTTCCCCAGGCGGTAGCAGAACCGTATAGCTGCAAATTGTTCATCTCGTAATGACTCCATTTCTTCGACAGGCGACTTCTAGAGGCGGCGCAGAACATCACCTGCAATAAAAAGTCGTGGTTACCAAACATGCAATGATTCCTTAACAACATTTTATATATATGCACAGCAAGACCCACCCTACTTGTATGCCAAACTGTGAAGCTCCAGCGTTAACAGAACTGTCAGGAAAAAAATCAGTCCAAGTCTTTCTTGACTTGCCCTCGTATGTTCCCCAAAGCTATCCCTCCCCCTCCTTCTACTCCATTCTCGAACTACATTTACAGCTGTTTCAAGAACAGACGTACTACTTTCGTTAACACTTGAGAAAAATTATGAGAATTGAAAAGTTAGGAACTTTTATTGAAGCTGAACATGCATGATTTAGGGATGAAAAGATTTATCAGTATTTTGATACTGGAAATATTAGAAATAAACAGATACCGACCCCTGAGGCAAACAAATTTCTCCGCACCAGCAAATAAATTCAGCCAAATGTGAAGACTGAAGTCCTAGAAATAAATCTACACAAAATTAAAGAATATAAATTCTTCTAGCTCTATCGTAAATCAATTTCGGGATTTTAAGAAAGCATTGCCGTAAGAATAAGTAGTCACCCGAGTGTTCCCTCCTCCTTCAAACTTATTTTGTTTTGGCCAGGCCTATATCCAGCGAAGACTGACAAGAGGTTCTTAAAAAGCAAGTGGCTTCAGTGGCTAGCTCAAAGGATTGGCAAGAATATTTCTCACTGAGAGACAAGCCCAGAATGGCTATTGATGTAGTTGAGGGTGCCCACCCTTTTCGTCCAAAGGACATTTCGTCCAGAAACATTTAGTCCAAAGACATTTGGTCCAGGGACATTTGGTCCAAAGGACATTTCGTCAAAACGGCAATTGGTCCAAAAAAAGCAATTCGTCCAGTCTCATTTCGTCCAAAGAACTTTTCGTCCTAAAGGCAATTTTTCCAAATGACATTTTGTCCAAAAGACAATTTTTTCCAAGGGATATTTCGTACAGGGATGTTTAGTTCAAAGCACATTTCGTCCAAAGAACATTTGGTCCGTTAATGCTTGTGGGTCTGGCGTTTGTTTCTATTAGAAGACTAAAAGTGATGCCTATAACATTATGACTCAGTAGCTTCTTATTTCTAAAGGAAATTTGAAATAAAAATTTCTTCCGGAATTTTCATTTCGATAGAACAAATACTATATGCTGAGATATTCAGAAAAACGTAAATGCCTGAAAACAAAATGACCGCAGCCGCTTAGGTGTTGTAAAGATTTTTTTCGTCGTTTTGAAGTACCGTTATATAGAATATACATTCATTTAAAAACTTATTTTTTGATGGATCACTTCGAATGGATTAACTAAATACAAAATGTAGGGCACCTTTCATTAATAATTTTACAAAAATATAGTTTTAGTTTCGCAGAAATATATTGGTAGCTTCGTTGGTTAAGGAATACATCTCCTCCCGAAATAATGATAAGAAATCCTTTGAAGAGCAAACTCCCTCTTCATTTGAGGACAACATTGTCTCCGCATGGTCATGTGAAGCTTCTAGTATTTGGTTTGAGACGTTGTAATGGATATCTTAAATGTACTGTACTGTACCGAGAAAATTAATATGAAAGCCAAAGTATATACTATATTTGCATAAGGAATAACACTAAAATAAAAATACAAGAAAAATGTGGATACGCTTGCATATGTGCATTATTTTTATTCATATTAGTTTCATTTTTGCATATAGTTTAGTTGTTTTAGTGATTTTTTTTATGATTCTTTAAGTGATATTTTGGTGAGTTTTAGTGAATTGTGTTTGCATAGAGTGGCAGCAGTGCTTCCAGAGTTCTCCCCAAGTTGTGTCTGTGCATTCGACAATGTGCTGTCAATTGCAACTAGGAAAGCATATTCATTCATAGTTTTAGAGAAGCATATTTATCCATAGTTTTTAGAAAAACACTCATGTTAATAAATATACAAGATTTACATATTCTTAACAGTGTTTTTAGAGCTACTCAGTTTATGTGTGATCGAAGACAAAAGTGTGTGATCATTTAGCAAGCAACCATGTGGACAAATAATTACTGCAGAAACAAGTTAAGATAAGTAATTCATTGTACTAATATTTAAGTATTATATCATTAACCTACAAGGGCGCCCATGTTGTGGTTTCCAATAGGGGGCAAGTATAAGCGACACTTCAAATGTAGTCTCAAATTTTGGGGGAACTATTCTAAAATATCTATTGGGTTTTCGATCTTCCGAAGCACAATTTCCTCTATAGGGGAGGGGGCAGCGCCCTACCTTGACTCCCCTGAAGGGCGCCCTTGTTAATATATGGACAAAGCATGTCATATTTATTATATTAACGCATGTACTTTTGAATAAGAATTGAAGCAAGTAACATCTAAAATATTCGTTAAGTCTTACTTCTTGTTCCTCTATTATATCTATGTGAAACAGTAAAATGGGTTTTAATCATGCAGTTCATTAGCTGTGGATATGATATGTGTAATTTGTAAGTACAGTTTGTAAGTACAGCATATAAATATATCACTTTTTATACATAACTTTTTTTTTTGGTCCTCCGTCCAGCGGATATTAGAACGAGAAACGTGACTTTGCATTCTTTGTTCTCGTGTGTGTTTGTGTGGGTGCTGCTTTCATAGGTAGGACAGAACTGTTTATATCAGTACAGTGGTGTATGTGCATTCAACCCAGCTGAATTCAAGATTACATGTTTGTAAGTCACTCAGAAGTGAAAAGTAAAATATATTATCAGCGGTTTGAGTAGTTAAAAAAAGGACCGAAACAATGGTAGAACTGCAGTTGGGTCAATTAATTAAGAAACGTGTTTCGGCCAAAGGTCAGGCTACAAGAATACAGACATTTCTTCAAAAACTACAGAATGAAAATAAACCTAGCATACAAGAAGCGAGAACGAAGCTAGTTACACTTGAAGGTGTTTTTGTTAAGTTTGATTAAATACAGTCAGAAATAGAGCTCTTGGATGAGACGGGTGAACAAGAAACGCACAGAATTACATTCGAGGAACTGTATTATGATTCAAAGGTTAAGTTGCAAGAATTTATTGATAGTATTGAACAAAAAGCGGATTCAGGGACAGCAAATAACAAAGCTGCAAATTCTAGTAGTTCAGTACAGTTGCCTAAAATTTCTTTGAATATATTTTGCAGTAAATACGAGGAGTGGTCGCCCTTTATTTTCATTTCACTTATTCACAATAACGCGTCATTAAGTGCAATTTGTAAATTTTAATATCTGCGCACATCGCTTAAGGGAGAAGCGTTTACATTAATAGCAAATCTGCCGGGAAGCTTCTTGTTGAACGCTACGAAAACAAACTTTTGATAGCTTCGACATATGTACGAGGGTTGCTCAATACCAAGCCAGTAACGAAAGAAAACGCTAAAGACATTAGACAATTTGTAAATACCGCACGTAGTAATTTTCAAGTTCTTGAAGCATTGAATTTGGACAAACCTTTGCATGACGTACTACCAACACAACATTTAGTAGAAAAACTTGATTCAGCAAGCAAAAGGGAATGGGAAGCTGAGCAAAGTAATGACTTTTTCCCACCGTTATTGGAATTATATTTGTTTTTAGAAGGTCGTTGTCAAATGTTAGAAAACATTCGTCCTACTTAATCTGAAAGTACTTATGACAACAAAAGCGTAGATTCCAAAGCAAAAAGAAAGAATAACAGTCAAGTGAATTCGTTAGTTACTGTACTACCAAATGTATGTAATATTTGCTGTAACAAAGAAACGCATGCTATTTTCGTTGTTCAGAATTTCTGACATTAACCAAAGAAAGGAGCTAGTAAAGCAAAATAAATTATGTTTTAATTGGATAGGTAATAAATATCAAGTAAAGGCATGCAATTCAAGTACTTGTAAGAAACGTAATTTTAAGAAACGTAAACGTGCAATTGATACACTGTTGCATGAAGATACCACTCAGGAGGCTACTAACAAAGCAAGATCAAGCAAGACAAATAACAATACTTCTAACGTACCTAAAGTTAAGGAACAGAATCAGGTTAAAGTTCAACCACAGGACTCTTATTGCTCATTTAAGATTAATTATGGTCAGCAAATCTTATTAGCAACAGCGTTAGTTAACAGACACTGAAGGTCGCTTTCAACAATGCAGATTGTTATTAGATGCAGCGTCTCAATCGAATTTTGTAAGCGAAGCTTTAGTTCATATCATGTTCCCATTAGAGGTATCAATTCTGTAACCTCCGAAGTTCAGCACAGTATTAAAGTTCATATTTATTCAAAAACATGTGATTTTAATGCAGTGGTCGATTGTTTAGTATTGCCAGACATTAAAGGTTATACACCATCTAAGGATATTGATTACAGTAATTGGAACTTGCCAAAGGATATTTGCTTAGCCAATCCAAATTTCCATCGCTCGTTGTCAGTGGACAAGCTTATAGGTGCTGGTATTAATCTACAGTTTCCTTGAGCCAGGTCAGACGACTAAAAAAGGACATTATCCAATTTTGCAGGAAACGAAACTAGGATACGTTGTCGTCGGAATATGTCTTCAATACTCGAAGAAGCCAACCAGTCTTTAATTTCATGTTTTGCTGAGCTGGAGACAGACTTGGATACACAATTGAGAAAATTTTGGGAACTCGAAGATCTTCAGACTAAGATTTACACGCAGGAAGAAGAAAATTGTGAGAAGCATTTTTTTTTACAAAATACAACCAGAAATGGAGACGGAAGATTTATTGTCAAATTACGAAAGAAGGAAGAGAATGCAGGTTTAGGAGAGTCTTACAACATGGCACTACAAAGATTTAAGCAGCTTGAAAGAAGATTGCTACAAAATCTTGAGTTTCATAAACAATATGCCGCTTTTATGGATGAGTATTTAAGTCTGGGTCACATGCGAAAAGTTACAGAAGAAGACGTGAACAGCAGCAGCAGTTGTTATCTTCCACATCATACTGTATTCAAGATGGACAGACAACAACTAAATTGACAGTGGTTTTCGATGCAAGTGCAAAAACGTCTAATATCAAATCATTGAATGACATTCTTCAAGTTGGGCCAATTGTTCAAGATGACTTGTACTCAATTATTTTAAGGTTTCGATTGTATCCTGTTGTATTTACAGAAGATTTAGAGAAAATATACCACCAAATATTAATTCATGATGGGACAAGTGTTTATAACGCATTCTTTGGAGATACTGAGTACAAGAACCGATCCAGTCGTATGAGTTACACACACTCACGTACGGGACTTCGTCAGCGTCTTTCTTGGCAACAAGATGTCTGAAGCAAATCGCGGAGGATATTTTCAAGGAATTTCCAGAAGCAGCAGAAGTAATAAAGCACAATTTCTAAATTGATGATGTGTTAAAATCAGTACCAAACGTGTCAAAGGCCTTAGAACTACAGAAGGATCTTATTAATATTTTCAGCAGAGCAGGTTTCAAGCTTTGTAAATGGAGTTCTAACAAAGAAGAAGTACTTCAAGGAGTTCCTGAAGACTTCAGGGAAAACAACAGCCAATCATACTTGGTCAGCAAGACGGTGTTAAGACTTTAGGAATAGCATGGATTCCATTAACAGACCAACCTATAATTTCGGACAAAATTTGTAAACATGGAACTGCAGTAGAAAGTAATGTTGCAATGACAAAAAGACAAGTCATCAGCACAGTGTCACCTATCTTCGATCCATTAGGACTAATTACTCCAATTATCATCAAATACAAGAATTTCTTACAGAAGTTGTGGCAGACAGGAATGGATTGGAATGACCCATTAGGCACAGTCCTACAAGTTAAGTGGTATCAATTAATGTCTTGGTTCCTGCGATGGCGAAGATACAAATTACAAGAAACGTAAGGTCTTCAAGGAATGTTAATGAAATTCAATTACATGATCTCTGCGATGCAAGTGAAGAAAAGTTTGAAGCAGTATTGTACATCAGGGCTACAGACGATCAAGGAAACATTGAAGTCAATTTACTTTGTTCAAAGCCGAAGGTTGCACCACTGAAGAAGCAAACTTTGCCTAAATTGGAATTATGTGGAGCACTGTTACTTTCAAAGCTACTAGACAAAACACTATTCATATTGAATATTGAGGTCAGTGGTATACACCTGTGGAAAGACTCGACGATAGTTTTGTCATGGATCAAATCACCTCCTGTGCCGTGTCGACTTCGTGCGGAATGAGGCCGATGAATATGGACACGACACAAGAAGAATTCAATCGAATAAAGGATAATAAAAACTCTGTAAATTAGATTGAGTTAAACATATTTGGTTGTAAGAGTCATTATAGGTTGTGTAAGATTCATTACTTTTATTTATTATTTTCTTCTTTTTAAAATATAGAAAAGAAAAATTAAAAAGGTTAGAAAGGAAGGAAGAAAAAATCATGAAACTAAGTTGAAAATTTAAGTAAAGACAGTTGGAAAGACTGTTAGAGGAGAAGATTGCAGCCGCGAATAGTGGGCGTGGTCATCGAAACCGACTCTACAAGCTAAAGTGGGTCCCGTGCCTACTTTGCTTGTGTTCGTATTTGTATAGCCGGAAGATTGTCCTTACGGAGTATTGTATAGCTGGAAGATTGCCCTTACGGAGTATTGTATAGCCAGAAGATTGCTCTGTTCGTATGGGTATAACCGGAGGATTGTTCAGTCTATGGAGTGTGGTTTCGTTTCGGCAGGTTTTCTCTTAATTGAGAATTGTTCACCGTTGTTATTTATATATAACAAAGTGATCAGTGGAAAAAGGAATGTTTTATTCCTTCACTATTCAATTCTCGCAAGCAAACTTAGTGGCAGGTCAAACGGGCTCTTTTTCTTTCCTCGTTCTATGGCTGCTAATTTATGAAAGTGAATAGGAGAGTGAAAGCTTTCTTTAAGAGTGTATTTTATGCTTGTGAATTGATAGCACAGAAAGTTATTTGCTTTATAAGCTTATTCTCTCGTTTTCTGTTAATTCTTTGCAAAGAAATAGTGAGTTTAAAGGGCAGTGTTCTGTGGGGCCTATTGTGCCAAGTGAAAGTCCGAATAGATCACATTAATAGTAATTCCAACTGGATAGTAGCTGGTTTAGTCGGCTTAAATACCAGTAATAACTCTTTCTTGCTTTATATTTTCGCTTGGAAACTAAGGCACAGGAAGAGTTTTGTGAGGAATTACATTACATTAGAAAACTGACGTTTTCCACCAATCTGATTTTACTCGAACACCAGAAAACCTCAGACGGAAGCCATATTACCTGAAGAGAGAGAGGGTTGCACATAGAAGGTAAATCCATATTCGAAACAAGTCAAGGTGAGTGTAATTTCTGACTTATTCCAAGTAGTGGCTGTGGCTTGTTCAATTGTATGTTTTGTGCGGTTGTCTGGCTTGAGATCCACTCCAGGTTGTATTGCTAAGGCAATTCCAACGTTTTTTCACCCTTACGGAAATTTCCAGATTTTTCTGTATTTTTAATCTTTCGCGGAGTTAAGTAGTAAGGGGGTACAAACCTGACCTTTCTTGGAAAATCGTAATAATTCCAATATTTCCAGTTTAATTTGGTTTATTTTACAGTTAATAGTTATTATTCATTCCATATTGAGAGTTCAGAGTATTTTTGGCGTTAAAAAACCAGATTGCAAAATTTTTTCCTCTAACATTCTCATTTCACGTTTATTAAAAGAGAGTAATAAAAGATATTAAAATAGTATTGATTGAGAATTATTTGAAATGTTGAATAGTATATGTATAATCAAGATTTGATGTTTCAACATTTTATTTCCACTATTCTAAAATTTGAGTTGAAATGTTGAATAGTATATGTATAATCAAGATTTGATGTTTCAACATTTTATTCCCACTATTCTAAAATTTGAGATTGAGAGTTCATATGAAAGAAGAATTGTTTAATATAGTATAACAGAGATTATATATACTTATTTTTCTTGAAAACTTGGATATCGTTAGAATTCGTAAAGAAAGAGAAATTTAGATGCGCGCTTGTAAAGTTGTAAGATTTGAAGTAAAGTTGATAGAAATTATTATTGAGAATCTTTTGCATTAAGAGGAAATTAACGTAAATTTATTCCAATTATATTTGCTTGATAAATAGAATCTTCTTTGAAAAATAATTGTTGAAAGTATATTGCTATTTAGAAATAAAGAATACAAAAGAAATTTAATTGCACATTAGAATCTAAACTAACTCTAACTCTATGGCCTATGGAACCCGGAGGTTCAGTGCACATTAGAATCACTTCACATTAGAATCACATTAGAATCACTTCAATATATTATTAGTATATTTTTTATAATATTTTCTTTTCTTGTATTATTTCGTTAGTGTATCTACATTATTCTAACGTAATAGTGTAAATACACAACCCAAGTTGTTAATAAAATTGTTATTTAAAATTGAATTTCTGTTGTGGTTATTTATTTTATATAATAATTTGTTTCCTATTTATATTGGAATTTTCTGTGGTATTTGGAAATATTGGAATAATAATTAACTTTCACACTGACTAGTTGTACGATGGAGAACTAAATCTTCCGGTCCATGTCCCATCGACTAGGTGTTAATCGGATTGCATTCGGACTGACGATTGTTATTATTATTATTATTACTTTGAATGATAATAGTTGTCGGACTGGAACCTTTCTGTGTATGCTAGGTGGAAGGGGCGTTACAAGATACGAATACAAGTCAAGTATCCTTTTTTATATATATTTAATTATAATATTATTATTGTAGTTAATATTTTTATATAGATTCTTAGTCTCTAGTAATTTCTTTAAGTATTGAATTATACTTTGAAAATAATTTTGTAGTACTTCAAATATTTTGAAATTGAAAAAGAAAAAAATTATTTTTTCTCCAACATTATAATTCTACCAATTTTTTTTGAATTTTGAATATAGAATTAAATATAGATTTTTTGAGAATTATAGTGACTCAATCAATTTAATTCAATTGAATAATATTTTTTCATTGAAAATAAGAATTTATGATAGAAATATTTTTCCAGCCTTTACAAAATTTTGTATTTATTAATGTTATTGGATTATTTGAACATTTTCGATTTTCCTTCCAGCGTTGTTGCTTTGGTCGAGTAGATTTCCATCTTAGTATTATAGTAAAATAGAAAATAGTATTTGTATATGTTTATTTATAGTATATTATTCTTATATTATTTTGTTGTTCTTTATAACATAGTTTATTTAAATATTGATCAAATAATTGAGTCTCGACAAGATTATGTTAGCATTGATATGTCGAATGCAGATTTCTTAACAGTAGACGCTACTGGTTATCCTAGTTTAGATCAAAACTCAACTTTTGGTCATATGAGCATGGAACTTACTCCTCCATTAACGAATAGTTTTAATGTAAGATCATTTAGTGTTCCTATTAATAATAATCAATCTTTGATGAACTCAGTTGATCTAAATAGAGTCAGTAGTATGGCTAATCCATCTAATAGTCATATTGAGAGAAATGATCCTAGAGTAACTTTTTCGGAACCGCCTTTAAGTAGAAACATTCCGAATACTTCTTATAGTAGTAACTCAGGAGAAAGAGTTGGTGTACAGAATAGATATCTTAATCTAGGAAACTATTATAAGAGAGTTTCTAATGTTTTGAGTTCGACTCCGAAAGTGGGTTTAAATAATCCTAGTCTCAGAATGCATGACCATAATCCGAATTATAGGAACCTGAATAGTTCTGAAGGTGATAGGGTTAATAACTTTCCTTTGAATAGACAAGATCATGTATATTCAGATCTTAATTTAGAACACAAGCTGATGACTAAATATACCTTTCATAAATCTTTGACATATTTAGAGAATAAACTGTCAGAAATTAAGAACATTAGTGGAAATAATAGCATTCAAACTTTTGATATGTTATTTAAAATCCAAGAAATATTAATGGATACTAGCTATTCATTTAATATGATTCTTTCAATACTTCTCTCTAGATGTGACTGTATTATATTAAAGGAAGTTACATCAGCTTTGAATAATAACGTTGATTGGGTTTATTTTAGGAATAATATTATGCATAGATATATTACACCCACAGTTTTGCATTCGCTACTAAGTGAAAAGGTCTATAGAAAACAGGGGTTGACAGAATTATATAACGATTATGTTAAATCAGTCATGATATCTATGGATATTTTACAACTCGGGTTGAATGAAGGTCAACTAGTAGGTATCATCTTAAATGGAATGAATCTGAATCAACAATTTCGGATGTTACATTATTACTGTCCAGCTAATAGACAGGAATTCTTAAAAAAATCCGAACAATTTCTTTGGCAAAATAAAGAACAAATGGAGTATATTAAATTGCTGAGGAGTAAAAAAGGCAAAGAGAAAATGGCCTGTTCGAATATAGGTTCTTCAATAAATAAGAATGAATATCGGAATAGTAATCCAAATTCTACTTTGCCTAATATAAAATCGAATCTCATGAATGATAGTTTTAGGGTTTCGGATACTTCAAGATTTTCTGGGAACCTTAATAGGAATCTATTTGTTCCTCCAGTTAAAAAGAATAATAGTGTCCCATCAGAGATGAACGGATTTGTGGCAACGTTCGTCATTGGAAAAATAAATAATATTTTAACAAATATTTGTGTTGATGGGGGCTCTAGCTTTAACTTAGTTAATCGAGACTTAGTGAAAAGATGCAATGTGGAAGAGCATGTTCGTAAGGTGGAAGAAAGAACTATCAATGCGCCTTCTGGTCTTAACTTTGTTACGGATGAAGAGGTGACTTTGGTGATAAACTTATCCGGATTTTTTCAATCTGTGATATTTAGAGTAACTGATAATCTTCCTTGCGACTGTTTATTGGCAATTCCATATCTGCGTTCAGCGTCGGCGTTAGTAGATTACGATAAACATATGTGTGTTCTGTGTAGTGGAAAGAAGCGTGTGCGACCTAATTATCGCAGGGATTTTGTTGAATCACTCCGAAAGGGATTTAGATCTGGTGAACAGGTTAATCAACAAGAATGGACTGGTGGAAAGTTTCGAAAGAATAACTTATCAACCAAATCTTCTGGAATATCTTCTATGTTTATTAGGGCAGATTCGTATTCAATCCGTCCTAATGAAAAGGGTGTGTAATGTGACCTCGATCTTCAACATCTGGAAAAACATATATTAACTATAAATGCTCCTGATGCTTCGCAGCTTCTTGGGGTACGAAATTTAATTGAGGGAGTGTTATCGAGAGACAGCATTAGTGTTGACCAGCAAATTCGGAGGTTGGATACTGATCAGGGTTGTCCAGACACCTCTTCCATTACGCATAAGTCAGTGGATAGTGATCAAGATTGTTTACATCATAAATCTTCAGTGGACTTAGCGATAATTTCGACAAATGTTGGTGATATAGGAGATAAAAACAATTCCAAAGAAGATATGAAGAGTGACACCGGTTATCAGACTGTTCCAGATTTAAACCGTTCAGTGGAGGATCCGAAAGTTAAGAAACAGAAACCAGCGAAGAAGAAGAAGCCAAAGAAAAAGAAGAAGATAAACATCATGGATGGTGAAAATGAACAACAAATTAAGCGCGATCGTAGTGTTGTGTGTGAAAAACAAAAGAAGAACGTTGTCTTAGACCCTACAGAGACTTCTAAAGTTAAGAACAATGAACCATCTAGTTCTTCGGAAGCTTCTGACGTGGACGTCGAGCAGTCAGAGAAATTCCACGACTTGTTAAATAAGAATAGGAAATATATTGGGGAGGAAATTAATAGAGATTCAGTTAATTATTATGATTGATTCGCGCAGGTGAAAAACCCAGAAAACATACAGGTGAAAAACTCTAATCGAGAATCGTGGAGTTTTCGGAATCCTGATATAGATTAATTCATGGGTTCGATAAGAGATCAATACTCTGACGTAATTACAAATAGAATCGGATGTATTAAGGGTTGTATAGGCAAATTGTATCCGGCTGAAAACAAACCTCTTAAGCAAAATCCGTTCCCTGTTCCTAAGAATAAAGAGAAAGAATTCCATGCTCAAATTTCAGAATTAGTTAGGCAGGGTATATTAATTGAAGTTGACCATTCGAACTACGCCACTACTTGCTTTTTACTTAAGAATAAGGACAACAGTTATCGAATTGTATGGAATTTTGTTAAAGCAAATGAGCTTATTGTAACTGATTCTTTCCCGTCTCCAAACATCGAGGAATGTTTAGCTTGCCTATCAGACAAGCAATTCTATTCAAAGATAGATCTTAAGAAAGTCTATTTTCAAATTGTACTAGATTCTAGCTCACATGACATCACTACAATTGTTACGCCAAAGGGTCTTTTTCAATTTACGAGAGTACCAGTAGGTATTAAAACTGGTAGTAACATTCTTAACCGAGTGATGCATAAAATACTTGGAGATTTGGAAGGGGAAGAAGTACGATCTTATTTTGATGATGTTCTCATATTTTCAGATACGATTGAAGAACATAAGAATATTATAATTAAGGTATTAGAAAGATTTCGAGAATATAACGTTACTATATCTCCGGATAAATGTTCTTTCAGACTAAGATTAATTATCTAGGTTATATTATTACCGGAGATCAGATGGAAATCGACCCGGCTAGGGTTTCAGAAATTACAAACATACCACCTCCACGGAATAGGAGAGGTCTTATGAAGATCTTGGGGGTTTTCAGTTATTATGCGAAATTCGCTCCTGAGCTCCAGGAAATGATGGGACCTCTCAGTGAATTGAAATCTCCTAAGAATAAATTTGTCTGAAGTCCGGAACACCAGAGGATTCTAGACAAATTAAGACATATTGGTGGAAAATATAGTATTAAAGACCCCAGATCTAAATAAACGATTTGTATTAAATGTGGATGGATCAGGAAAAAGCATAGCTGCTTGTTTGTCTCAGGAGAACAGTAACGGGGAACTTCAACCTGTTTGTTTCTTCAGTAAAAATTGTCAGAAGTAGACAAACATAGAAGCATATACGAGATAGAGTTTATAAGCCTAGTAAAAACTATGCCGCGATTTAAACACTATTAGGTTAAAGAATTTGATGTCCTGACGGATAACAAGGCTCTGACTTGGATATTAAGCAACTCAAAGCGTCTATTAAAGTATGGCCCTCTTGTTGAGACGTTATGTCAGTTTTCATTTAAGATTAAACACGTTAGATCTGCAGATAACGTGATAGCTGACACTCTCACAAGAGTTTATGACCCTTTTGAGTTTAGTTTAGTAGACGGACCTTTGGGATTAGCGGCCTTTGATAGCAACTTGAGATTAGCTCATAGATGGAAGTTGCCTCTGATTCAGAAACCAATCGAAGATCTTCAAAGAGAAGACCCAGAATTGAAAGCGATAATAGAGAGATTAGAAAATGGCGAGATCATTCCTGGGTATGTTTTAAGCAAAAAAATTCTTATGAAGAAAACTAATTCAGTCCATAACCCTTTTAATATTTTATCCCTAAGACTCTACGAAGAGTTCTGATAGAGTACTACCATGATGATAAGCTTGTAGGAGGTCATGCTGGTACATATCGGACTCTAAAGAAACTAATGAAAAGATTCACGTGGGGAAATATGAAAGAGAAAGTGGCTGAATATGTAAGATGTTGTCATAGGTGTCAGCTTTTAAAGGAAGAGAATATAAGAAAAATGGGGTTACTGATATCAGAATATAGTAAGAGGATTAGATCGCACTGGTACTTTGACATTATTGGTTTATTGCCTAATTCAAAAGGGTTATAGGTATATATTAATTGGGGTTGATAACGCTAGCCGATTTGTAGTGCTAGAGAAATTGAGATCGTTATCGTCAGCCTCTATAATGGACAAAATGTCTGATATCTTCAGTCGTTTAGGATATCCAGAAGCTATTTCCGCCGATAATGCTTCTGTGTTTATTTCAGAATTTTTTAAGATAAGAATTTGATGCTCAAAATTCAGAATTAGTTAGGCAGGGTATATTAATTGAAGTTGACCATTCGAGCTACGCCAGTAGTTATTTCTAGTTAAGAATAAGGACAACAGTTATCGAACAGTCTTGTTCGGACTGGGGATAAAGAACATTACTTTAAGTCCATACCACTCTGAAGCGAACGCTGCGGAGCGTCTTATCAAAACGCTAAAATTCTCTATTAGAGCTTACTTTGCAGACAAGCAACATCTTTGGTCGTCTCTAATACCAGACTTACAGTATACGCTCAATATTAGCGAGCATTCCGTACTTAAGATGTGCCCTATCGAAATATTTTTAGGACGTCCTACTTACACCCCACTAGAAAATCGATGGGACATCTCAGAAGCAGATATTGCCGGAAAGTCAACTAAAGCTTTATGGATGGATGTCATAAAGAATATGGAAAAAAGCTGGATTAGAAGAAAACGACTCATGCTGCAAAGAAGAAGAGAAGTAGCGTTCAAGGTAGGCGACAAAGTATTAATTCCATCGCATGTGAAATCTTCTTTGAAGGACAAAGTTGCTAAATCACTCAGTGATAAATGGAATGGACCATTTATAGTCAGGAGATTCTTGACACCAAATACTGTTCTAATTTCGGACGAGAACGATAATCTTGATTCGTACAAGCGGAGTCACGTCTCCGAGATTAAGATTTATCGGGTCCAGAGGAATTAAAAGTTAAAGGAAATGCTGGAAGAGAAAAATTGAAAAAAAATGGTATAGAAAATTGTAAATAGTAAATATTTGTATATAATGTAATGTCAAATAAATGCTACTAATTAATTGTAAATATAAATTCTTATATTTTAATCACGGCTGTGATTATCAGAAATCTTGTAAATAGAGTATTGTGTATAATAACAATTTTTATCCTTTGAATAGTATATAATGTAGTAGTTTAATTAATATTTTTGTGTATAATTATGTAACATTTAAATTGTATTTTGTATATTAATGAATTTTTTTTATATTTATAGATTTCCATGATTATTAAAAAATTCTGGAGTAGAATTTTTTTTGTAAAGGGCTGGTGAATGTGCCGTGTCGACTTCGTGCGGAATGAGGCCAATGAATATGGACACGACACAAGAATTCAATCGAATAAAGGATAAAAACTCTGTAAATTAGATTGAATTAAACATATTTGGTTGTAAGAGTCACTATAGGTTGTGTAAGATTCATTAGTTTTTTTATAATTTTCTTCTTTTTAAAATATAGAAAAGAAAAATTAAAAAGGTTAGAAAGGAAGGAAGAAAAAATCATGAAACTAAGTTGAAAATTTAAGTAAAGACAGTTGGAAAGACTGTTAGAGGAGAAGATTGCAGCCGCAAATATTGGGCGTGGTCATCGAAACCGACTCTACAAGCTAAAGTGGGTCCCGTGCCTACTTTACTTGTGTTCGTATATGTATAGCCGGAAGATTGCCCTTACGGAGTATTGTATAGCTGGAAGATTGCCCTTACGGAGTATTTTATAGCCAGAAGATTGCTCTGTTCGTATGGGTATAACCGGAGGATTGTTCAGTCTATGGAGTGTGGTTTCGTTTCGGCAGGTTTTCTCTTAATTGAGAATTGTTCACCGTTGTTATTCCTGTTGGTGTAATGTGTGTATTATCGACGTCTATCGATAAAATTATATTGGTGTTGTGTCAGTTATATATAACAAAGTGATCAGTGGAAAAAGGAATGTTTTATTCCTTCACTATTCAATTCTCGCAAGCAAACTTAGTGGCAGGTCAAATGGGCTCTTTTTCTTTCCTCGTTTTATGGCTGCTAATTTATGAAAGTGAATAGGAGTGAAAGCTTTCTTTAAGAGTGTATTTTATGCTTGTGAATTGATAGCACAGATAGTTATTTGCTTTATAAGCTTATTATCTCGCTTTCTGTTAATTCTTTGCGAAGAAATAGTGAGTTTAAAGGGCAGTGTTCTGTGGGGCCTATTGTGCCAAGTGAAAGCCCGACTAGATCACATTAATAGTAATTCCAATTGGATAGTAGCTGGTTTAGCCGGCTTAAATACCAGTAATAACTCTTTCTTGCTTTATATTTTCGTTTGGAAACTAAGGCATTTCACTATTCTAAAATTTGAGATTGAGAGTTCATATGAAAGAAGAATTGTTTAATATAGTATAACAGAGATTATATATACTTATTTTTCTTGAAATTGATTATTTCAGTAATTTGGATATTGTTAGAATTCGTAAAGAAAGAGAAATTTAAATGCGCGCTTGTAAATTGTAAAAATTTTGATTAACTTAAGGTATTCTGATTTGAAGTAAAGCTGATAGAAATTATTATTGAGAATCTTTTGCATTAAGAGGAAATTAACGTAAATTTATTCCAATTGTATTTGCTTGATAAATAGAATCTTCTTTCAAAAATAATTGTTGAAAGTATATTGCTAATTAGAAATAAAGAATACTAAAGAAATTTAATTGCACATTAGAATCACTTCGATATATCGTTAGTATTTTTTATAATATTTTCTTTTCTTGTTGTATTATTTCGTTAGTGTATCTACATTATTCTAACGTAATAGTGTAAATACACAACCCAAATTGTTAATAAAATTGTTATTTAAAATTGAATTTCTGTTGTGGTTATTTATTTTATATAATAATTTGTTTCCTATTTATATTGGAATTTTCTGTGGTATTTGGAAATATTGGAATAATAATTAACTTTCACACTGACTAGTTGTACGATGGAGAACTAAATTTTCCGGTCCATGTCCCATCGACTAGGTGTTAATCGGATTGCATTCGGACTGACGATTGTTATTATTATTATTATTACTTTGAATGATAATAGTTGTCGGACTGGAAGCTTTCTGTGTATGCTAGGTGGAAGGGGCGTTACACTCCCAATCGTTGGAAAACATTTTGTATCCAACAGGGTGGCTCAAATTCAGAGAATCACATCAAACAATCAATGCCAAGTAAAGAAAATGCGGCAGACATTGTTAGTCGAGAAGCGGATCCCAACACTCTTATTCTATCACGAGAGTGGTGGCATGGTCCAGAGTTTTTCTTCACACAGCAGAATGGCCATGTCAAGAACAAAATGAGCTAGCTAGTATTCCAGAAGAGAAGTAGGTCATTTTAAGTTTGGTTTCAGTTCATGAAACAAGCTTTATAAAAAGGTATTCATCGTTAAACAAAATGTTGAAAGTTGTAGCATATTGTTTGCGATTCAAACATAATTGTCATTCCAAGAAATCAGAAAGAATAACCGAGAGTCTTGACGCTTCGAAACTTCGTTTAGCGTTACAGATGTATCAACATACTACCTATCATCAAGAAATATTGAACTGGCTGCAACAAATGGAAGTTTCTACAAAAAGGCCAATCAAGAATCTTTCTCCATTTCTGGACACGGAAGGAATGCTAAGAGTAGAAGGAAGATTGAAACATTCAAACTTGGAGTACGACAACAAGCATCAATTCATCCTACCTGCAGGACATCATTTCACCCACTTGATAGCCAAAGAAGAACATAAAAGGCTGCTTCATACAGGACCACAGCTTCTTATTGCATCTGTGCTTACCAGATATTGAATTCCAAGGGCTAAGAAGATGGTCAAGGCAATAGTATACAATTGTTTGGTTTGTTTCAAGTAGAGATCAATAACTTCATCACAGTTAATGGGACACTTACCAAGGAAAGAGTAAATGAAGCAAGGCTATTTGTACACGAGGGAGTGGACTATGCAGAATTCTTTAATGTCAAGTCCAAAATTCGCAGCAAAATTCAAATGAAAGTCTATGCAGCGTGGTTCATTTGTTTAGGCACTAGACTACTTCACATAGAAATAGTTTCAGACTTAACTTCTCAAGCCTCCATCTTAGCATTGAAGATATTTATTGCTAAAGGAGAGCAAAATGCTTGTCTATCTGTAGCGACAATGGTTCAAACTTTGTTGGCGCCAATCTAGAATTGCAACAATTTTTTGAATCCAAGACTAACGGAAAGGACATCCTGGAATACTCAGGTCAAGAAGGTTTAGAATGGAAATTCATTCCTGCTAGATCTCCTCACATGAGGTCATGGGAAATTTCAATAAAATCCATGAAGTGCCACCTACGGCGTGTTGCAGGATCAGCAGGTCTGACATACTGAGAGTTGAACATGTTACTTATTCAAATTGAAGCCATTCTAAATTCAAGACCATTGACAGACATTTCCAACGATCCTACATATTCAATGTATCTCAGCTCAGGACATTTTTTGATGGGAGTTACACTTCTCAACCTTCCGCAATCAGATCTATTGGAAGTGCCTATCAACAGGCTAGGCAGATGGCAACGGATTCAACAAATGAAGCATCATATTTGGAAACGTTGGTCAAGGGGTTACCTCCACCAGTTACAACAAAGAAGAAAATTGAATTCAGCTCAGCCTAATCTACAACAGGGCATGGTCGTATTGTTAAAAGAAGATAATGTTCCTCCTCAAGTGTGGTAGTTAGGTGTGATTGAAGAAGTTCATCCGGGCAGTGATAATTTAGTGCTAGTGGCAACTGTAAAGTGTAAAAGTGGCATTTTTCGGTGCAGTATTGCTAAATTAATTCCTTTGCCCCTAGAATATTAATTGATTGTGTCCAATTAATGAGGGGGAGGATGGATAAGCTTCCATATGTGCCTTACTTTTATTCATATTAGTTTCATTTTTGTATATAGTTTGTGGTTTAATTGAATTCTTTTGTGATTCTTTTAGTGATTTCTTTTGCTGAGTTTTAGTGAATTGTGTTTGCATTGATTGGCAACAGTGCTTCCAGAGTTTTCCTCAAGTTGTGTCTGTGCTGTGAAGTGCAACTAGGAAAGCATATTCATTCATAGTTTTAGAAAAGCATATTTATTCATAGTTTTTAGAAAAACACTCATGTTAATTAATATACAAGATTTACATATGCTTAACAGTGTTTTTAGAGCTACACAGTTTATGTGTGATTGAAGACAAAAGTGTGTGATCGTTTAGCAAGCAACCATGTGGACAAATAATTATTGCAGAAACAAGTTAAGACAAGTTATATACAACTAGTTACATGCAGAAACAAGTTATATACAAACCCCCAACACACAATATTAGGATGCAATACAATTTTCTATCTCAGTGTATTTCGTACTTTGTATAATCTAAGTGGCATGTATTTATGGAATGATGGTTTATAAAAGGCCTTCTTGAGCAACTTTCCATCTATAAAAAAGAATGATTGTAGGGTAAAAAATAATTCTTAACACATTTTATACCCATATTATCTTTCTAAGATTTTCTAAGTTCTTAAATCAGTCAATTGTCCAATCAGTCATCTTAGATTCAAAATACGCTAGGACTTGATCGCTTCAAGCTTTGTTCCCAGACTCTTCCCCGTCTGAAGCCACAGGCTGAAGTGTCTTTGGACTAAATGTCTCTGGGCGAAATGTCCTTTGGACAAAATATTCCTCGAATCCAATGTCCTTTGAACCAATTGTCTTTTGAACGAAATACCCTTCGGACAAGTGTCTTTGAAGTAAATGTCTCTCCACGAAATGTCCATTAGATGAAACGTATTTTGAACGAAACGTCATTTCGAGGAAATGTCACTGGACCAATTGTGTTTTTTAAGACCGAACGTTCTTTGGACCAAATGTCTTTTGGACTAATTGTCTTTTGGACGAAATGTCATTGGACCAATTGTCTTTTGGACCAAACGTAGTTTGAACTAAATGTCTTTGTACGAAATGTCCTTTGGACGAAACGACCCCCAACCTTAGTTCAGTAGTAGATTGAGACTCATGAGCTAAATGTATTTTGGACGAAACGTCATTTCGATGAAATGTCACTGGACCAATTGTCTTTTGGACCGAACGTTCTTTGGACCAAATGTCCTTTGGACTAATTGTCTTTTGGACCAAACGTCGTTTGGACTAAATGTCTCTGTACGAAATGTCCTTTGGACGAAACGACCCCCAACCGTAGTTGGGTAGTAAATTCAGACTTATGAGCTAAATAGAACTTTGAATTACTTATAGTAACTTGCGATTTCGATCTATCCATTTCAGATGTATAATTATTTTCAATGAGGAAACAAACTTTTAGAAGCATTAGCAGTTAAAAATAGTTTAATGAGTCTTGTGTCACTATGTTACATAGTCAGGTGGCATTTTATATGCAATGAATTACATCAATTATAATTAACATTTTATAATTTGTCATTGTTAGAGAATTGATGCGTTAAGTAAGAACGCGTAAAAAGATATATTACTATGTTATTAAGTATTTGCTTCCTAGTATGTACATGATCACATTCGTGTCAAACCCACTAATTACATTTTATACAGCAAATGTAAAAGTTCAATTGTGAAAAATTCCTACAAAGACTCTAAATTTTGAATGGTGATGAACTGACTTCGTACAGTAAATTATAAAACAAAAACCTCCTCTAATAATTTGTACCCAATCTGGAAGCCACACTGCCTCACTGAATTGCTACTGTGCTGATACGTTGTATAAGGAAAGCAGTGTCCCTATTGTTACCACTAATTTGTGCAATACGTTGGCCTAATTCTTTGATGAAATTGAGAGCTTCAAGGCCCCAGGTGTTTCTAGATTCAATGGCTATGGTCACGATCGGTATCTATGTATAGAGTAAATTATTACATATTCTTCTTTTTTGTATTATCTGCAGACTACAATAACCCTTTCTCTGATCATGAAAGATTAAGGTTTGATGACGCGAAAGTGTCAGAGCAGGTGAAATCCCAGACAAGAATCTTCCTCCTCTTCCATGGCACCAGCGTCATGCCATAAGGTATTTTTTTCAACAGATAGGTTACATTCCGCTGCTTCACGAACAGATGGAACTTCTTCCGCTGATGTAATTGTCCTCCAATAATATCATTCACGTTGGATTGTCTTACTTGTCCTCCGGAACTCCTTACCCAAGAGAGAGGGTGCAGACCATTCTGTTTGACTAATGTACCACATTTAGAGCAATTGTGTGATTCACATACGACTACCCCTAGGCGGAATGCAACTGCAATACTAAGACTTTCATTTGAAATGTGCAATCTTACGGTATGTGATGACAAGGCCTGTAACCAAGCACCTGAAATTAAAGGTGATAAGGCGAGAAGTCTGGCCTCGTCCTCTTTACTGTCTGCTTCTTGTAGTAACACCCAATTGATGCAATTTGATCGGGTTGTTCCAAACTGATTGTAAACTTCTGTCTATTATTTCAGAACGACTTAAACCAGCTGGGTTAGACCAGTCAGATATGCAGTCTTAGATATCAGACTATCTGTGAGGCTTATCTTCCAGATTGATATTTGCACAACGAAAAGATTCGCAATAAAATAAAATTGTTAAAAAATGGTTTACAATTTTTAAAGAAATATTCGAACAGTTATATTGGCGACTATATGTACAGTCAGGTGACGCTTTTAAGGACTATCAAAATTTCAGTGGCGACTTACAGGGAGACCTAAGAATTGTTCTTATTTGTAATTATTTTGATCATAATTCAAACACTAAAACAAATTAGTGCCATCATGCTATTCTGTGACCTTTGTTCTTAAAAAATAAATTTGATATTTGCAAGATGTTCATGAACCTATTTATTTTTATGTTTATAACATAAAGATGCATTTGTACATTTACCTTATTGTGATTTTATTCTCTGTCGAAAATTGACATTCAAAGAATGTGATCATGTAGCTACTAAAGAAATGGGTTGCCTAAGTAAAAATATAATGAAAATTCTTATTTATGTATAACTTTGGTAAAAATACAAAAAGATAATGTACTGCAATTTCAGTCGTTACACACGACTTACTAATAAAAGAGCAGTTCCAAATAGTGCCCAATTTTCCCGTTTGCGTTTTGCGCGAATACAATTCGGTGTGGGAAGAGGTCGTGGCCTAAGACCTTCACATATAAACAATGGTGGTCATAGCTCAGTGGGAACATGGCCAAAAATGAGTCAACAATACAATGGAAATGTCCATAAGTCGAGTATGTTTTTTATATTTTTTGTATATCGCAGAAAAGTGGGGGAGCTCCGTTAAGATTTTATGGAAGCGAGACTACACATTGAGCTCTACAAACAGAGTTTCATCACACTCGAGCCTGCGGAACAGGAAAGTAATTGGTATCAAAGTCGGGATGTACCATCTCCGATGCTCAGACTGGCTTGATATTAAGCAAATCTCTCGGAAGAGACTGCCGTAACCGTGTGTTGTATTTCCACTGAGTAGCATTGGTATAGATGAAATAAAAGGAAATGAATGGTAGTTAGGACTTCTAAAAAAAATAAAAACAGGAATATTCGCTAAAAAAACTGATCATGGCACTAGCGCAACACGTGCTATTGAAAGGTACAAAATGATTGATGCGTTACGTGAGCTGAACTACAAGGTTTCCCTTACTTCCAGTACTGCTGAGGAAGTTGGGGTGATTATTATGAACGATGCAATGTCTTATACGTAAGTATGCAAAAGGTTTCAATCTTCGATTTCCCAATCCTCTAACAGGAATAGTTCATTGTTATCACCAACAGCCTAAATACTCGTACTTCTTCCTGCGAACAAAATAAATCATCCAAGAATGCAGACGACTTCGGATATGGTGCGATTTCTTTGCTTATTCCTAAGTACCAAATAATGAGCGTGATATATGATCCAAATGTCCTTGCTCCATTTGCACATTGACAAAAAATATTCTACCTAGGTATAATGCAACCATCCCCTTCCCGAGCAAGATTGGATAAAACGAAAATGCAATACTTTACCGATTACTATGCCTTGAATGGATATGTGCATGAACAAGGTAAAGTGTTTGTTTCATATCAAGCCAGTCGGAGGATGGAAGGTGGTACGTCCCCTGACTTTGATCCGACGTATATTCCTGCTCCGCATGCTCCAGTGCAATGAAACTTATAGTGCTTATAGAGCTCAATGTGTAGTCTCACTTCCATAAAATTTCAACGGAGTGCGTCTCCACTTTTTGGCAATATACAAAAAACATGTCTAAAACGTGCGTGCCTTATCGGCATTTCCATTGTATTGTTGACCCTCTTTTGGCCACGTTCCCGCTGAGCTGTGGCCACCATTGTTTATATGTGAAGGTTCTAGGCTACGACCTCTTCCACACCGAATTGTATGCGCGCAACGCAAACGGGAAAATTGAGCGCTTTTGGAACAGCTTTAATTTTCAACATTTAGTACTTCATCTTCAAGACAAACAATGGTCACTTAGGTTCAGAAATACTTAAGCCTATAAGAAATGACTATAGAAATGTACACGATTAGTAAAGAAGTTAATTTAAATATGTTTATGATCTTTATACAGAAAATTTTACACCGGAAATAGAAACAGAACTAATAACACTTACATAGATACACTATGATAAGGTAACTTTTTAGATAGTTTCTTTTAGCAATTACTGTTTATATTCTAATGTTCCACGTGATATTGTATGTAAACAATTCCACACGCCAGTGTTTACAAACACCACCACGTGGTTTAGTAAGAGGATTCCACACACCAGAGAGAATTACTATCACCTGCAGACGACGGGCTTCTGCTCGGCGTCGGGAAGTGGCGCTCCCATCGCCCAGTTCTTCGAAACTGCAATCAGCCGCTGGTGCTCCAGGTAGGGGGTTGGGTAGATCGGATCACCTTCCCTGTAAAACTCATCGATCGATAGTAACAACGTAAGCCTCGGATGAAGTCGGCTGGATTTTTGGATTTCATATCACTGTCCTGTCCTGGATATGACTCTGGATTGTTTGGATGATGCTCGGACCTGGGATCATGAGACGGCGGAGTGAAACGTGTGCGCAACCAGCATGACCGGATGGAGTGATGCCCTGAAAGGGAACGCTGGAAATCTGCGACACAGGGATCTCCAATGGAACATAGATCTCTTCCCTAACACGGTAGGACGTGGATCTTCTCAAGAGTACCCATCATTCGCGGTGCAAGTGGCCCTGACCCCTTGTCAAGCATGACTCGAGATGAAGGCTTAGCTTGCTGACATGGGTCATGCAGGTAGGACCTGTCGGCCTCGTTGGCCGCTATGGAACTCAGACGGGAAAGTGGAGATAGTGGGCTTAATTTGATTATGACTTTGCATCACCCTGCTTCGTCCCCAGCTCGAGACCAAACCAAAGTAGAAGAGAATAAAACCATCCTTGTTATCTGATTATTAAAGATAAAAGTGCAAAGAGCTGGTTCTTTAGTAAAGCTCTCGTATTTTTTTTGTATCGCCAACTCTGTCACATCGCCATGGGCTCATTCCCCTATGACCATATTAAGAAATTACGCAATGGCACTTTATTTGTCCATACTGTCAGTGACAAACAGTCGCGGCTGTTGCTGAAATGTGAGTCCATCAGTACCGTTCTTGTCCTGGTTGAAGATTATAATCAGCTCATTTCCAGCAAGGATGTGATTACCTGTTTCAAATTGCAAGATGTGCCTGTTGATGAAATCTGCGCAGAGCTCCGCGACTCCCGGTTACAGGCGTCCAACGGATCCACGTTAAGAAAATTGGGCAACTAGAGGCGACACATTCATATATTGTCACGTTCGACCTGCCCACCTTACCTCCTGCTTTGAAGGTTGGCTACTTCCAGTTGAAAGTCAGACCGTACATTCCTTTGCCGCTCCGATGCTTCAGCAGTCAACGCTTTGGCCATTCGGCGCCTTGTTGTAATGGGACGGCCACTTGGAATTGTGGTGGCCCTCCACGTGGTCCTGCTCCATACACGATGGATCCGAAATGTGTAAACTGTACTGTTGCCCAGCTTGGTCCAAAGATTGTCTCAAGTTCAGAGAGGAGAAGGTGATTAAGGAACTTATCATGACCGAGAAGATCTCTGCAGCGGAAGTCCGCCATAGAGCTTCGCCGAAGTTAACTTTTAAAACCAGTTTTTTCTTCCTTGATGAACTCTGTACGAACTCAGACAACAGATGCATCCACGCAGACCAGTCCTGTTCCAGCTTCTACTGCTGTTGCACTTGTGGCGCCGTTTCAACGTCTCGTGCGACTTCATCGCCTGCTGCTGCCTCTACTGTTTCTGCGCCTTGGTCGCCCGCCAGGGCTACGGCCTCGCAGTCCTCTAGTAAAGCTACTTCTGCTCGCTCTCTCCGCGACCAGTTTCTTAAGTCCTCTACCCCTTGCACACCTAGCAAGCATCTGAAGAAAGAGCGAAAGAAGAAGATGCTGACCCCATCTTCTCAGTCACCATCCTCTGACCGCGCTAGCAAGTCTAAGTCCTCCCGTAAGCCCTCTTCGAGCCCTCCCGACGCAAAGATAAAGCAGAAACCACGCAGTCTTTGTGCGAACGGTGTCTCGTCTTTGGAGGGGGTGCAGGATAACGATCTAGATGCATTTCAACTTGTGCCTGGTCTTAAGGGGAAGCATGCATCGAAATCGTTTGTTATAGATTTCGCTTAACTTATGGCTTTACTCCAGTAGAATCTCAATGGATAATTCTCTCACCATGCTTAACTTCATCAGCTCCTATCAATGTTGGAGCCCGTGATCTTTTGTCTCCAAGAGCACGCCTACCACCACCTGTTTAGTCTTTGATACACGCTATATCGTAACGACAATATCACGGATGGTCCTGCGGCCGGCGGCGTCGCTATTGGAGTGTCTGACTGCTACCATTCCTCGATACTACATGTTACGAGTCCCCTTCAGATTGTTTCTGCCCGTATCTTTCTGCACCAGCCTTTCGCCATCTACTGTGCGTACATCCCCCGCGCCGATGCTTTTACTGCAGCCGATCTGGAACATGTCTCTCCAGCTTTCCACCCCTATTGTCTTCGTGGGTGTCTTCAACTCTTACCATGACGTATGGGGTTCTTGTCGGACTGAACCCCGTATTTACGAGATGGTAGCTTTTCTTGCCGAGACGAACCTGATTCTGTTGAACGATGGCAGTCCCACGCACTTCACTAATGCTAATGGGGCCTTTTCTCATCTAGATTTGTCCTTCTGCAGCAAAGCTCTGAAAGCTCAACTTGAATGGCGTATACATCCTGATCTTTGTAGCAGCGATAATTTTCCACAGGTACTTACTGGGTTTCAACTACCTCCAGCTGCACCGTCGTCAAGATTCAATCTTCGCCTAGCTGACTGAACACGGTTCTCTGCCGACTTTGACTTCATCCCAGATCTGCATCAGTCCGTCGAGGAACAGTGTGCGGCTTTTCAGCGGAGTATCTTGTTGGCAGCCCAAGCGGCCATTCCCGTCCGCCATGGCCTTCGTCGCAAACGCGTCGTTTCTTGGTGGTCGGCAGAGATCGGCCAGGCTATCCTTGTACGTTGACGAGCCTTGCGTGCTTTTCGTTGTGTTCCTAGTGATGCTAAGTTGGAGCAGTTTCGCCAAATCCGTCCCCAAGCTAATTATATTATCAAACAGGCCAAACGACGCAGCTGGCGTGTTTATGTGTCTTCACTTTCTGCCCAGAGTTCAATCTCTGAAGTATGGTCTAAGGTTCGTCCTCTACAAGGGCATTCTCCTTCTAGTGGGATTTCTGCTTTGGTTATCAATGTACTCCTGGTCACCAACCAAGATCTTATAGTGTCCGAATTGGGTCAACGTTTTGCCGATGTTTCCAACTCTGCGCATTATCCAGGGGCCTTCCTGCCCATCAAGCATCGTGACGAGCGTACGCCTCTTCTGGTAGCATCAAGAGCTACAATACCCCGTTTACAGCTGCGAAATTATCTGCTGTTCTACGCTCCACGAAGAACACTGCTCCAGGTCCGTATCATATGCATTATGCTATGCTTCGGCATCTCCGCCTGAAGGTCACCGCCATCTTCTAGATCTCTTCAACCAGCTCTGGTCGGAGGACAATTTTCCTGCTGCTTGACGTGAGGCTTACATTATTCCGATTCTAAATCTGGCAAGCTTGCTACGTCTCCTGCAAACTACCGAACCATCGCCCTATAAAAGTTTTGGAGAAGATGATCAACAACCGTCACGTTTGGTTCCTTGAGCATAATGGCGTTCTTTCCAACTTCCAGCGTGGCTTCCGACGCTATCGTTCCACATCATATCACATTGTTCACCTGGAGACTGCGATCCAGGACGCCTTTCGCCATCGTGAATATCTTGTGGCCATCATTTTGATTTGGAGAAGGCTTATGACACTACTTGGCGCTATGGAATCCTGCACCAACTGCATACTTGGGGCCTCCGTGGCCATATGGCTGCTTTTCTCGAGAACTTTCTTCGCGAGCGTTCATTCCGACTCAAGATTAGATCCACCCTTTCTGTGCCGTTTCGACAGGAGAATGTAGTTCCGCAAGGCAGTGTGCTCAGTGTAACGCTGTTTGCTGTGGCTGTGAATAGTGTACTGCACGAACTTACACCTTTCGTTTGTGGTTTGCTCTATGTGGATGAGGGGGGTGCGGTGGGTCAGTGGTAGAGCGTTCACCTCCGGTGCTTGGGGTCCCTGGTTCGATCCTAGCTCGCGCCGTGAGGACTTTGTGGTGGACAAACACCGCGCTCGTGGGTTTTCTCGGGGTTCTCCCGTTTCATCCCACTTTCTTCATTCCACCATTTCACTCATTTCTCATAATCAGCGTCTCCTTAAGCCTAACCGGCATAACCGTGGGACGTAAAACTTAAAGATTTCATTTCTATGTGGATGACTTCACGATCTACTGTCGGTCCCAATATCTTCCTACCATTGCACGCCAATTACAACTGACGCTCAACCGCTTGCATCAGTGGTTCCTTCGCTCTGGTTTCAAGTTCTCCTCTGCCAAGACCAACTGTATGCACTTCTGTCGTCTCCGAAATTGTGCTTTAGATCCAGATCTTTGCTTGGGACTTGATCGCCTCCAGTATCTTGAGTGTATTCGTTTTCTGGGCCTCCAGTTTGATCACCGTCTTACTTTGAATTAGCATGTTCGCACCTTGAAGTATAGCTGTCTCCGCTCCATGAATTTCTTGCGCCTACTTTCTCATACCACGTGGGGTGCTGATCTTGTTGCGCTGCTTCGCCTTTACGGAAGTCTCAATTCGATCGAAGCTTGATTACGGCTGTGTCGCTTATATTTCTGCTCGGCGCAACGTACTACGCCAACTGGACACCGTCTATTATCTGGGTCTGCGAATTGCCACTGGGGCATTTCGTACGAGCCCTATCCTTAGCCTGTATATCGAAGCTTACGAGCCATCTCTGTTGCACCGTCGCCAAGTCCTGCAGCTAAGATATCTACTTCATCTGAAGGCTATTCCTGATCATTGCTCTTGGTTTACGTTGGAAGCTGGTCCTCGCCTTCAACGTTATCAGGGACAGCATACAGGCACGAGGCCTTTTGGAATCCGTGCCTTGGAATTTCTGGCAGATATTGTTGTCGAGCTACCTACGATTGCTGTTTTGGGTTACCAGCCACTTCCATCCTGGTAACTGCTTCAACCGCCGATCAACTTCTTTTTGGCGCAGTTCAAGAAGGCCACTACCAGTGACAAGGAATATCGCCAGGAATTTCTCTCTCTCGTGGCCTCCTATCCGTGCTACGCTTCATCTTTACCGATGGCTCCAAGCAGGATGACTCTGTTGGCTGTGCTTTTGATCTGGAAGTCCACCGTTCCCGAGTTCAGCTTCCTCCCTTCTGCACCGTCTACACCGCAGAATCGGTAGCCATTCTGGAGGCTCTTCAGCATATTCGTGTCCACCAGCTTCGCGCTATTGTGATCTGCTCTGATTCCAGCAGTGTCCTTCATAGCCTTGCCGATGTCTCGTCTCCGCACCCACTTGTACAGCAAGTACTACTTCAGTGCCATGGCCTACTTGCTAAGGGCTATGATCTTCAGTTTTTTTGGTGCTAGGCCATGCTAGCATCCCTGGAAATGAGCTGGCCGACACTGTTGCTAAAGAGGCTGCTCTTCATGGTCGTTGTTGACGCCTCCCTGTTCCCAGCATTGATGTTCGTCACGTCTTTTCTCGTCTTTTGCATCAGCGCTGGCAGTCATCATGGAATCAGCAGATTAACAACAAACTTCATGCTGTGAAGCCTCGTCTTGGTGCCTGGTCGTCGAGCTCCCGCCCTTCACGATTGGAAGAGAGGGCTTTGGCTCGTCTCCGGATTGGTCATAGTCATTTGACACACGGACACCTTCTACGGAGAACTCCTCCTCCTGACTGTCACCTCTGTGGTCAACGCTTGACTATTCGTCATCTTCTTGTGAACTGCGTGCCTCGTGCGCCTGTGCGTGCTCAGTTTGGCCTCTCGTTGACCTCCGAACTCTCCACCATTTGTCCGCCAAGTTTTATCTGTCATTTGAATTTTCTGTGTGCCTCTGTGACTGTGCACGTTCTGTTCTGTGGATGCACCGCTTTTAATGTTTCATGCATTATTTATTATTTTGTCTTGTACTCTTTTCTGCACTCATCCCAGTGCGCTGCGTGACTGTTTTAATCTGATCCTTATGACCTTCTTTTCTGCGGACAGTACAGTTTCTTTAGCTGTGTCTGTGTTTGAGTCTTTTCGCGTTTACTGTGTGTCCTCCTACCTAGTGATGGGCGCTAAAAGACCTCCGTCGTCACCGCACCCTCCCCAACCTTTTCAATTCAATTCAACGATGGGATTCTGGCCCCTCCCACGGAGCAGACGATGCCAACAGCAGCAGCGCCACCACCACCCAAAAACCTCTATAAATTGGCTGGAAATCGCCAATTCGGTAACAATTTTCTGGTGTCTCTCCTACTGTTTGCGACGGAACATTAGGAGTAACCTAACCTCAGGGCCTCTAGTCTGGTTCGGGACTACACCTATCCCAACTCCTGGCTTAGCCTGCTTCGGGGCTCTGTAAAAATCCTGTCTGTGACTTTACAGTCAAAAACTCCTATAACTAACCTTGCATTCTTAAAGAGATTATTTGTACAATATTTCATAAAAATACTTTTTGTTGTGGAAACTTATAATAAAAGCCGATAGTAAGAGTCAATTCCAAACGCTTTTTTTTATTAACGCTCTACTCATAACCTATATGAAACAAAGTTTAACATGATGGAGGCGTCGGATAACGATCTTGGTACCTCTCGCACCCCAAGACCAACTAGAAATTTACCTTAAACCATTGCAATAGCTGTTGGTTTATCGATTACTCCAGAAGGAAATGAAGAATTATTGTTGCACCCTAGCTATGTGTTTGTCCCGAATATTAATTCGTTGCTCTTACTTAAATTTCGGAGATTATAAATCCAACTTCTTTTTATTGTATGACATAAACTTGCAATACAAGAGAGTCTTCAAAGGTAGTGATTTCCAGTAAAAACAAAATGACGCTGACTGCGTATACTGCAGCAAAGAATACAAACATGCACCATTAATAAAATGACAAAACATATTAAGGAGTGTGTGAAATATCCAGCTGATTTGAAAAACAATCCCTGTCACAAAAATATCTCAAAACAATTCAAACGCAGTTCTATCTTCTTTCAAAAAGACGAAGAAATTGAGAATAAATTATTATCGTTTCACAGTATGAAACTAAGGTCGCGCCTCCATAGGACTCAAATGCGATTGCGAATGCGAATGAAAATTTCCCAGCACGTGTAAATAAATTGGAGTGCCTCGACTAGTTCCGACCTGCGAATTGCGAAAAAATCTGGCTAAAAGATGTGAATGTGAACGATCCCAATCTGCTGGAATTGTTCGTTCGAATTCATGTGAACGGAGAGTCGTCTGCAGAGAAATTGAGCGCTACGCGAGAGAAGAAATTTTTGATTTGCGTGAAAGCAGACGACGTTGCGAGGTGCGGAGATAAAAATAAAATAGAATAAAAAAAATGGTGGAAATAGAAATAGAATGTTAATGCTTTAATAAATTGTGTGTTTTTGATGAAGTTCCATTGTGGAACCAAACTCATTCAGATTACCACAAACGACACGTCGTGAACAAATTATGGGCAGATGTAAGCAAGGAACTTGGAGTGGAGGGTATATATATTTTTCTTTCTTTTGTCTTTAAAATATGAACATTTATTTAATAAACAAACAACACCTTTTTATTGAATTTATATTTCCTTTTTTCCTCAAATATGATTTTACGAATATATGTAATTATTGACAAATATGTTTGAAATGGCAAAAACGGGTTTATTTACTCATGAAGAAAATATTTCACATTGAAGCTTTGAAAGAGACTTTGCAATTTGATTCGCATTCACAAAACTTCGGATCTAGTAAAGGCACATGAATTTGCAGTTTGTATTCGCAATCGCAATCGCAATCGCAATCGAATTCGGAAGCTAGCTAGGCGTGGTCTAAGAAACCAAACTGTGCAAATCCATTAATCAAACTTGAATTATGCACCATGTGTAAGTACTGTTCACAATAGAGTAACAAAATCAAAGATATAACCTGTTCCTTGAACACTGAGTCCATATCAAAAAGGCTTGAATTGAGTTGAATTTCAGTTTAACGTCCCTTTTCAGCAGCGAGGCCATATGAGACGTGGATCTACTGATTAATGTGGAATCCAAACCACATGAGCTCCCGCCGTGAATCGAACCCGCGTCTACCGCGCCAAAGGCGCATACGCTAACCGCTTTGCCACGGAGGAGCTCCATATCAAAAAGGCACTACTCACTACCCTTACTGATTTTGTTCTATGGCAATACGGGTCGAAACCAAAAATTGTTTATTTCAGCCACTTCCAGTTGGAATATAGGTCAAAGGGAGGAGATATAATGACCCTTATGCAGAGTCGTTCTCACGCGTGATTAGTACCATATTAAAGAGTTCGACTAACATATGTTTCCTGCAGTAGTCCGGCTTTTAGTATGACTCTAATCAAATGTCAAAACGACTCTGCATAAGGCCCAATATGTTTTTATGGCACTGATTCGATTGCAAAAAGCCGCTTCTTGGTATGATTTATCGTTTCTGCTCTACGGAAATTGGTACTGAAACCGAAAGTAATAGTAAGTTTGATCCACTTCTAGTTTTGATGGAGTGTTGGGAGTTGCCATGGTACACTGTCTTGAAATACTGAATCATTTGCAAGAAGCCGTTTCTTGCTATCAATTACCATTGTCGTTGTATGTTGACAAACACTGAAACCGGAAATGGCTAATTTGAACCACTTCGTTTTGAATAGAGTTAGCACAAGAGATGGAACCTGCTCTTGGAGCACTGAATCAATTGCAGAAAACTACATTTCGATATATCTTACCATTTTTACTCTGACACCTGTCGACAGACGGACGGGCGAACGGACAAAGCCGTTGTACTTTCGATTCTTATGCAAAGCATCGTTTAGAAGTCTAAAAAGGAAAGAAGAAAGTTACAAATTGTCGGCAACAGATATTTATATTGTTAGTAGTTCACGATAAACTCTGGATGCTCTACCATCAGCAGTGTTTTAACAATGTCTTGTCTATCAAGAAAATATTATCATCTTTGTTATAATTGTGGGTCATATAAATGCAGCAACAAGTGTAAGGTGTTATAAACTAATTACAGGATACTAGCGATGCACTGTAGAATGTTTCGGACGGAAATCTTACCAAATTCGACTTTTATTATTATTATTATTATTATTATTATTATTATTATTATTATTATTATTAAATTAAATATACCTAAATAAAACATAATTTTACGATGAACAGCGTTTTAGTCATAGTGCCAGTACATGTGAAGAAATTATCTTAAACTATGGTATAAATCTTTAACAAATCAGCAAAAAATATTTTCAGCATATAATAGTCATATTTAAAACGTATCATTTTGCTTTGAACATGCTGCTATTAGTTAAACAAAGTAATATTAATACGTTATTAATCTTCTTTACAGCAACCGAGTAAAATGTTACGAAAACTAGAAGGAAATTCTATGGCTACGTAGATTAAAGAGTGTACAGTTACCTTGACAAAAGGTAATTTGCTTCTTTTTTAAAAAAAATCACTCATTGTCCAGCAGAAAAAATCAATGAGCTACAAGTGAATAGAGATATTCCAATCGGAGTTCAAGGAACTGGATAACTGGATCTTAAAAACGCATCCCTGAAATAATTATAATTGGCTAGCTGCTTATGTGGATTTAAAGATGTGGCTAAAAATAATGTTGCGTCGGTCCCTGAAGGAAGTTGACGAATGGAGTGATCGCAGTAAAGGCGAGAAACAAGACTTTGCGTCATCCGATTTGTCTTCTTTATTTTTAGGGTTTACCTCCATGTATTTTATTTTCTTTAACTATAACATCCTTCTATATATTATGTAATGTTGACGTATACTTGCTATTATCTAATGTTTGTATAAAATGGTTAAGTGTAACACATGACAAAGTGCCTTATGTCGCCATTCAAAATAAGGGGTAATACATAAATTAATAAACAAATTTACCTATGTGGTCTTTAACATCTAAGATTACAGACTCAAAACTTTTTACTTTATTGCTACAGTTAAGAAATACACCATATTATTAGGAACTCAAAACCGAAGATATGTATTAAAACAGATTAACAATTCACCTACACTGACTATTTCTGTGTGTAATATGTGCTTTAAAAAAAGCTACATAGATAATTCTTTCTGCTTGAAAAGAGTCCCTGGAATAATCTACCTAGACATATTGTTGTTTGAGTGGTTGCTGTCTCCAATACAAGAACACAATGACATTCATTCATTAAGATTTCATAATTGACCAGGTTGGTATTCTGCCGCACTGGAACCTTTGATAAGGTGGAAATATGCTCCCAGGTTGGATTGGCCGTCCAACAAAGCAGAACATAGTGACAATTTGGCCACCAATAAATCGGATTATAACACCGTGTGACTACTCTTGTGGGAATCCATTAAGGACTGAATTGCTATTCTACCCTTCCCTGTAAATGTGAACACATTACAGCAGCTGCCGCGACTGTTGGCGTGGACATTCTGATGCGATATATTTGCTGGATTGTCGCTTTGACGTCTATCGTTGGTTGATTGATTCACACCTACTATGGTGTCCCGTTCATCACCGAGGTTATATGAAACGTGAATCTATAATTGAACGTAGGATCCGAACCATGTTAGAGCTTTAAGATCATTAAGAATTAGAACTGCCCCGGAAAGCACGTATGCTAATATTGTAGTCACGAAGGAGTTCTGGCATCGATCATGTTACAAAAAAGTCGCACACAAATTTGTGACTTAGCGACGTAAACAAACATTAGAACATAGTTTTGAACTATGTAAGTGTTCAAAACGTGTTAAAAAATATTTTCTTAAATAAAAGGTGTACATTTCTTCAACTTTTTGCCTTGTGAATTAGATAATAAAAAACATGGATGTTCAAATTCAACATAATAGCAATGTGTTACACTGGTTCTGTTCAAATTTGACTCATTCCTGGTGCCACTTCATCGTGATTGTATTCTGGGTAATTTGTTAAAATGATAGTGGTTTAGTTACTTGAAATGGTGACTGGTAGTTTAGAGTCAGTTAATTACACATCAATGTTGTTTCGTATATAGTTGGCAAATAACTGCATTTGCAGAAAGATGTTATCTCTCTGTATCTTTTTTTTCTTCATAACTTGAATGTTACGAGAGATAATAAAATGTGATATAGATTACACTGTTCAACAACAAAAATGTAAATTGAACAAAATCAGCTAAATCTTATTGATTTTGTAGTGCTGATCACGAATTTGAAAGTTATTTTCGAATATTAGCTCTACTTCTCGTTTTACAGGCATGTCTAATAATAACACTTTAAAAATAAATATATTCGCTTCGTTTGTGGTAAAATGTTACACTGATCCGGCAACACTGGAGAAACTATATGAACGCTTAGTTTCATTGTGTTCCTTATCTCAGTAGTGTTCTGCTATTGTTAGAAAAGACAGGTTTAGTGCAGTTATCAGCGTTTTGGGTGTGACGTTTGTGTAGTGCAGGATATAAAGGTACAACTACAAGTACGCAAAAACACTGATATTTCGAATGTAGTTGTCGGAACTATTTCAAGTGATATTCTGAGGATTTCAATAAACAAAAATGCCGCGAAATTGTGTAAACAGTGCGGATAGCTTCTGCTACGTATGTGGGGAAGTGGCATTTTCCTCACAAAAGAAGACTATAACACCAATAATAAGAAAAGCCTATCAATATTACTTTGGTTGTAAAATTGGAGACCAAGATAAATCTTGGGCATCCCACTTTGTGTGTAACACTTGTGCCAGCAATCTAAGAAATTCGATTAATGGGAAGGGGCGCTCAATGCCTTTTGCAGTGCCCATGATTTGGAGGGAGCCAAGCGACCACATCAGAGACTGTTATTTTTGTATGGTTCCTTCCGTCAAGAAGGGATATTCTACGAAGAAGAAGCGGGCCTTGATCTATCCTAACATTCCTTCTGCAATGCGCCCTGTTCCACATGGAGAAGGACTACCTGTTCTTGACCCACCTAAAGAATACGATCTTTTTTCTGATGATCAAGAAGTTGAAACTCCTGAATCAAGTACTTCGAAGGACCCTACGTTTCTTGTAGAAGAACCTCAATGTGAACCACATAGACGTACTCAAGAGGAACTAAGTGATCTAATCAGAGACTTGGACCTCTCGAAAAGCAAAGCCGAAATTTTAGCGTCACGCTTAAAGCAATGGAATTTATTGCAGGAAAAAGTAAATATATCAGTGTATCGGAATAGGGAGAAGATGTTCATTTCATTTTTTACTATGGAAGACACACTTGTGGCATTTACAGATGTAAATGGTCTCATAAGGGCACTTAAAATTAATTACGAACCTACGGAGTGGAGGCTCTTTATAGATTCGTCCAAGGTGAGTTTAAAGACAGTGCTTTTAATATTTTAAATGAACTTCCTTCAATTCCTGTAGGTTACGCAGTTCATATGAAGGAATCTTACGAAAACTTGAAACGTTTACTTCAAGCCATTAAATATTACGATTTTCAGTGGCTCATTTGTGGTGACCTTAAAGTAATAGCACTGTTGCTAGGTATGCAGTTAGGGTATACAAAGTATTGTTGCTTTATATGTGAATGGGACAGTAGAGATCGTGGATCTCATTACCGCAAAAGTGATTGGAGTACCAGATAAACTCTTCAGCCGGGAGTGAAAAATGTGCAGCATGAACCACTGGTAGATCGTAACCGAATTTTGCTTCCCCCTCTACATATTAAATTAGGTCTTATGAAAAGTTTTGTTAAGAGCATGAACCAAGAGGGTGAGGCCTATAAGTACCTAAGAGGACAATTCCCTCGATTAAGTGATGCCAAAGTTAAAGATGGTGTTTTCATAGGGCCACTGATTAGGCAACTATTCAAAGATCACAAGTTCGACGAAATTCTCCAAGGTGAGGAGAAAGCTGTGTGGAAAGGTTTGAAGAGTGTTTGTTCACAGTTCTTGGGAAGACACCGGGCAACAAATTACAAACAACTGGTAGCAAAGTTGTTATTGTGCTACGAAAATCTTGGTTGCAATATGTCTTTGAAACTCCACTTTCTTCATTCACATCTAGACTTCTATCCCGAAGATTGTGGAGCAGTAAGTGATGAACATGGTGAGCGTTTCCATGAAGATATTGCAGCCATGGAGAAGAGATATGAGGGAAAGTGGAGTTTTAACATATTGGTCGACTACTGTTGGACTATTGCAAGGGATGCTCCAGATGTAACCTACAAAAGGCAACCAAGCGAAGACACTCAAAATAAAATAAACATAAACCTGTAGAAGGGATCACTTGAAACTTTTGTCTACATTGCAGTGTAGTTCTTGCACAAAAAAGGTATTTGTACATATTTTTCATGTTTTGATGTTAATACTGATTTTTATTACGGAATTGTTAATGTTTAACTTGACCACGGTTACTTTATTTTCTGTATCGCTGTGAAACAGATATTTGCGCAATTTTGAAAAAGGAAGTACAAGGGTATAAAAAGCTATAGGTTAGGGTACTTCTTAACTCTCCTGCTTATGACATCACAGTGAAATAGATAAAAAAAAAAGTGAAATGTAGGTTTTTACAAGGATTTTGCTTAAATGTTCTATAAATATTAATACATTTGTATATATACAGCTACTGTTGTACAAGGGCGTTTGTTTTCACAACCTGAGCTAAGAAAATGTTTCTATTATCATTTTCTTTCATATTATGCTTAAATGAATGTAAAAATCGCAATTTCAAAGAATTTACATACTTTCGATCAAACTTTGTTGAACAGTGTTATTTATTAAGTGGTTGGAAGGGAAGAAAAATCGTCAGGAAGAAAATGCTCTGAGAACACATGTAATAACATCAAAAACAGACGACACCACTTTAGCTCGTGGAAAGTCTGACAGAGAATTCGGACGCTTACAAAATATTTTCTTCGAAGATACCAAAGAAACCACCTACTCATTTAACCAGCTGCCTCTGTAAACTCTTCGAACGGATTCGTTTCCGACGACTTCATGACTACATCTGGCGTCACAATCTTCTGCCTACGCATCAACCTGGTTTCGGACCTCATTTCCGTTCCTTAAATCAGCTATACCCTGTGATCAAAGCCATTTATAATCAATACAACCAGAGTTTTCCTTTTTTGTTTGGTGACATTTGATACCGAAAAAGAATTTGATTAACTCTGGCATCAAGAGCTTATTTACTACTTTTGTTATTCTGTGTTATCTATTCCATATATACAGTTGATCACTTCCTTCTTAACAGGACGTCTGGCATACTTACTCATCATCAATGCTCTCTCATTCAATATTCTGTGACAGTCTGGAGTTCCTCAAGGTTCGTCTTTATCTCTTCTTCTCTATATACTCTACCTTGCCAGTTTCAGATTATTATATCCTAATAGTTTGCTAACGACACAGCTTTTCCTTCTACAGTCCGTACTATCTAGCAATTAAATCGACTTACGCAACCCGCTATTGATAGTTCTGCCCACTGGTGTCACATGCCTGAGTATTAACTCTACAAAGATACACTCTCTTGTATTTTTACCACCACGATGACACTCCAGATTGTATCGAAAACATACTTTACTATCCTTCCTTGTTGAACATACACCAGTTTCTGTTAATTCGACTTTTATTTACCTTGACGCCGTATTTGATAGCAAGCTATCTCGGATTCCAAATCTTAAGGAAACTGTCACCCAGGCTCAAAATATAGTTAATCTGTTTAAACGGATAGTCTTCTGCATCAGACAAATATTATCAAGAACTTTCTTATCATGGAGCGACATGCCTTACGATTAGTGTATCGAATCAGCTTACCAAGTCTAACCACGCTTATGTACAATCTTATTGATTTTCCATCTTTACTCACACACCTAAAACGGCTTCGAATCTGTTACTTACTACTTGCTTTCAGTTATGTCATGCAATACTTCAGGACTTCATATGCTATGATAGAGACAGCGATGTACTAGTATGATACTTCGCTTCAACCCTATATGATTTTGTATCACCTCCAATTGGATCCTCAGATGTGTTTACCATATATCATCCTACCATTTATCGCCTAACATTTATCCATCATATGTACAGTAAGTATTAACTAATTCTATGTCTACATCAGTTGCTGAATGACCCCAGGAACAGAATAAAATTACATCTCTCCACTAACAAAACCTAGTGATGTCACGTCTAGTGCAATTCATACTCACTTAATTTTACCATCGTCAGTTTAAATGTTATGTTTCTTCTGTTTTATTTTTTATTTTTCTCTTGGTCTTAGCCTTCATGTAAATATATTTTTATTGTTGTTTTTCTCACTTATCTACTAGATTCCTGCACATATTACCATTCATTAATAATGTTATTTTTTAATTAAAGCTACCTAAATTTGTATCTTTCTTACAGTTGAATACATGTATGATGATTTAATAGTTAATGAAGAAAGAAAAGTTTATCAGATCTACTACAATATTATGCCGTCCAAATTCGCACTATGAATCACTTCTCCGAAGAAAGGGACAACTTTAAGTTGGAAGATGACATAAAAATGCACGGTAGTATTTACCGTATAGTTTTATCCATCTGATACATAGGATTTTGAGGCGACTATGATATCGCTAGTAAGTCATTGTTTTCTTTTTTCGAAAATTAAGGTTTCTCTTCTCACTGACGAATAACAGTTATCAATAGTAGTATCCCAATGGCTCATTCACCATCAGAGCTGGAGTTATTAACAGCAAAGCCTATTTATTGTATGAACAACATGGTTGTTCCTATTTCCGTGTTTCTTCTTTTATTCACCTAGTTCTTTCACACCGCTGTAGTTTGTTTTCCTAACCCACTCTGTGTTAAACCGTAACACCATCCTTATGCGAACCACACCTTTAATGTTGTTATAACACATTAAAGTAGACTGATGCTAGGATTATTGATCTGTGTTAAAACTGAGTTATATTGACACGGTATTTCTTGTTGTACTGTATATTATTCATTTGGAGTTTCATGTTGATGAGTACTCATTAATGTAATATATGGTAGTTCAGAATAAATAACTTTTCACCTTATAAATAACTTTTCCTGTATAAAGTTATAACATACTGTGGCGTATCTTAATAAAATAAAATGATGTTTCTCTTAACCAATAATGAGTTTCTTAAAGTAATGAAAAGATTTATGATTTAAATGATAAGGTGAATATTCTACTTAGAAATATTTAATTTGCAAACATAAATTGAATATACAAAACAACGAAAGAGCAGGAATGTTTTTTATGGAGGCATTTTAGCAGAGGATAGATTCAATATATCATCAGTGCATTTTTGCTATTTGAACATTCAGTCAATGCACAACAAATTGACTAGTTACTAAACAAGAAAACCTAGTGACAATAAGAAACAAATAGTACTTGCAACTAAACTACATAATATCATTTACCTGAATAGGATACATTCGGTAATATTGTGAAATATCTTTAAAAAATAAACGAAAATAAACGAAAATTACAAAAAGGTACCTATCAGGAAACCAACCAAATCACATCAGCCTAGTCGTCTTCCAAAATTTCTAATTGAGGAATAATGAAAGGTAAATTTACGTTACTCCAGAAGAGTAAGACATTTTCCTACGATGCTGAGACCAGAAATCAAAACAAGTCGAAGAGGGAATAATTCTAGCATAACTCGTGGTTCTCAAACTCAGTATTTATACATAACTAACTGATTCAAACTTTCACTTTCACTTTTAATATGTCATTCGTTTTTACATTTCTATATTCCTCTCTGATTTAATTTTAAATATCCAAATTTCTGCTAATGAATTACGTAGCATAAAATTTTAATATTTTAATGTTGCAAGTAAATGTTCTAAAACTTTTATTAAACATGACAATACACATATAATACTATTGCAACTATGAATGAAGTCATTTCCATTTGTTAGAAACTTGAAAGGTTTTTTTTTATGAAATATTAAAGACTTAGTAGAACGGATTAATTCTAGTATTTTAACAACTATGAATGGAAAACAATCTTTTGAGAAAAGAAACGTGAATTAAACGAATCTGAAACTCTTATTTAAAAGAATGAATTTTCGAAAATAGCTAAGGCTCGGAAAGGACCTTTACGTTGGCCAAGTGAGTGCGTCTCCTATGAGTGCGTCCCTGGTGCTCATTATATAATTTAAAAAGGGTTATGAATTTTTGGAGATCCGGGCACGGTGCACCCCTGTGGATGCTTCCTGTTCTAGCTAGCATAAATAAATGGATCGATCTTATACAGGTTGTGGCACGTAAAACCGGCCCGTAAAGTGAACACATAAAATGAAATGTAATGTATTGAATATGATTAACTACAACACATAAATGAAATGTAATGTATTGAATATGATTAACTACAACACATAAATGAAATGTAATGTATTGAATATGACTACTCAACCTGTTGACTCAATCTCCTGGTTGACTTTCGAGGACTTCTTGTCATTATCTCCTCCACCTGCATCTTTAATTCAGGTGTGCAGACAGATGGTCGTCTGTTCCTGGGAGCATTTTGAACCGATCCTGTACGCCGCCATTTTTCAATCAATTCCTGAATGGTGCTTTTTGCTGGCACAGAACGTCCTGGAAATTTCTCCCGAAACAAAATCTTTGTTTTCACAAAAGATCCAGTGAGAATGAACCCTTCAACAATGGCAACACGCTCGGGTATCGAATACGGCATTATCACACACTGACACTCACCCGGCTTAACACAACGAGGCCTTTTCCTTAACTGGTTTCGACAAGTTTCACTGGCTGGGGCTGCACGTGACTGCTGCAGGTCACGTAAGTCGACCCGACCTCGACACGCCATCTCTTGGTAGGAAGGTAGATTATTTAAGTGTTGCCAAAAACACAATATACCAGAATATTACGACGGGCCGGTTTTACGTGCCGCACCCTGTATATTGGTGTTTGTTTTGTGTAAAATATCTTCATACGCACTACTGTGTATGAAAATGCAACACGAACAAAGTAAGTAGAACAAAATTAATATCATAAATTAATTATGTTACTTTACAAAACTACACAACACTTCTTTCCTATAAATAGAGATATAAATATTGCACAAACCCTTATGTGCAGATATCATGCTCTATACTTCCTCAAATGAAATTAAAAAAAAAAAAAACACTTTAAATTTATCCCTGAAGAATATCCTACCACTGAGAATATTCGAGCCAACTAGTCATCGATATTGTCTGCTGGTAGACTGTGAAGAACAAAGTGTCAATCAAAAATATAGTATGCCTGCTCGATGGGCAATATGCCAGAAGAATGTAAAGGACAAGGAATCAGCAGCATCCTTTCTTTTGCGAAGAAGGCTTTTACATCCAAAGATACGTGTGACAGACAGAAATGTCCTGACATATAGAATTCGAAAATGTCTTAACAAAGTATATAACCTCACCTCAAGAATATATCTGATATAGAGCCACTGCTGAAGTTACCCTCAATACATTGCAGGCAAGACCGCATGATGCACTTCATGGCTCTTCGGAATTCGTCGGCTATGGAGTTCGACAAATTCTCAATAAAACATTGCAATCACCACGGGAAAGACTAATGGGTTAGATTGGTACAACAGTAAAAGGATACGTAGAAAGGATTATGTAGGGTAAGAGGGTACAATTTCGAACACTTTAGAAACTTTTTTTATTTTCGGACAAACTAGACGCAATAACAGGACAATTTTTGGTAAATACAAAGTTTGTAATCTATGTGTTGCGTTACAGAAATATTACGAAAAAAGCTCTGTTACAATGTCCATAAACATAATTTTTTTGTTAGCACAGAAACGTTCAGATTTGTACCACATCAGGTACAATTCCGAACACTGGTAGGTACAATTTCGAACACATACATTTTCCACAAATAAATTGTTTCTTACCTTGTGCACCTACACACACTTCATGATACCACACTTGGCAAGATTGGCATCGTATCCAGTCGCCTTTCATGACGGATTCTTCACTGTAATAGCTCAACTGACAAAAGTCATATATGTCCTCATTTGTTGGAGTTAATGCCCTGCTTTGCGGCTGTCTTGTAACTTGAAGCTTCTTTCCTGGAGTAGGCCGGTTAACAACACATAATTTCTTAGCCCGTACTTCAACAATGTGAGCGTTGCTTGTAAGATGGAGCGAGGTTAGGAGTTTCCTTTTACGTGTAGAAGGTTTCTTCTCAGGAGGTTTGAGGATGTTACGAACCAAAGCATTTTCCGGAGAATCGGAGGGTTTTTGTGTACGTAAGAGAATGGTAGGTTTGTCTTCGTCTTGTGGTATAGGAGAGCCTGAGGTATTTGGTGTAGGTGAGATAATAGTGGGTCTATCTTGATCTTGTGATGTAGATGAATCATCAATTTTCGATGTTCCTGGTGCACAAATGTCATTAGTTTCAGTGTTATTCCTACACTGATTTTTTTTCTTCCGAAGACGATACGGACATGAGGGAAGGAGCAAATTTGGACTTTGGAACAGTGTCGTCCGAAAAGGGCATGATTCCAGTACACGCAAAACCTTTTTTGGCCGAGCCAACAGAAGCTGCCTCGTTCCAAGCCTCGCAAAAGAGAGGATTAAATCTGAGCTTCGACAGAGTCTCGTTGGGATGGCGATGTTGCCAGTTTATTGCTTTCCTGTGCTACTGTGCCTTCAGAGACTTGAACAAAGTTCTATCTAAAGGTTGAAGAACGTGTCTACTATAAGGTGGTAAACCCACGAGCTCGATCTCATTCTCCTGGCAGAATTTCAAAACATTGCAATTGGTGTGACTTCCATGATTGTCCAGTATAAGCAAAACTTTACCAGGAGTTTTGTGTATACAAAAATGTTCCAACCACCTAAGGAAAACCCTTTTCGTTGATGTAACCAGACTCGCTCAACTCCACAACTGTGCAAGGTGGCAAACCATAATTGAATTCCGGGCGCATTCTGACACCTTTGGAAATGGACTAAGAGCCAGAAGCATTGCAACAAGCAACGACTGTTACGTTTTCCCCTTTTTCAACGTTGGTTAGTGACACGATCTCACGCTTTCCTTTCTGACTTACTATTTTCATGGATCTGTTATTCAAGGGAATCCCTGTCTCATCCATGTTGTATATGCATTGAGGTTTATCAAACAAATTAAAGTCATTCATTACACCTATCAGAATTCTAAAGTAGTTCCTTACTTCTTCTTCATTCATAGCTGCAGCTCTAGCTCTCAATAGTCCTTCTGGTTTTCTCAAACTTGTTTGGGTGCCTTTTCATAAAGGTTTTGAACCAGTCATCACCAGCTATCTTCACATCTGGATTCCATGGGTTCTGAACTCCACAGGCCAGATCCACATGAAAAGAAGAATGTTTTACTTGCAAGGGTGTAAGTCCTAATCCTCTGTTCTCGAAATACACTAACCTATTCACCAAAGCCTTCTCTATTTCTTCCGATAGTACTGTGGGATGTCCAATATTGCCTGTTATCGGTGGAGTAAGTGCAATCTGCCTTTCCTTTTCCTTTCCTACACGGTCACGAAGGGTGCCTAGTGGAATGTGATACAATGCCAATGCCCCTCTTAACGATAAATCACCCGATAAGACGCTCTTCACTGCTGTTGCCATATTAGAAGGATTCCACAAAAGACGCTTCTTCGTTTCAGTTTTCCGTCGTGGCATCTGTAATGACAAAACACGAAAGGCACACTGAGAATGGTAGCACAACTGGCTCATATGTATCTTCAATCTAGTGTTCAGAATTGTACCTTATTGGTGTTCGAAATTGTACCTTTCGCTATACTTTATCTGCGACTAAACAGTTACAAATGCTGCTCGTAGATGGCATCTGGTGTACCATACTTGTTTCCATCATGGACCGTGCAACATACTACAGTAAACTAACAACCAACATTTCGCAATTTAAAGCAACAATACAACGTCAAACAATGAGCTATTTTATAGTACGACATTTTCTAAGGTTGATATACACACCTTTGCTTGAAGAATAATTTCTGTACGGCCTCAACAAACAATTAAACACACAACTCTATCAGAAACAAACAAGCACAGGAGTCACTGTCAACGCCATATTCTTTATTCAGTGTTGGGAACTGTTGTATTTCGAAAAATGGTGCAAAAGCTTACTGTGTTCAGAATTGTACCTGTTCGAAATTGTACCCCCTTACCCTACGAAAACACGATTGTCTGTATGTCAACACGAATGTTTTCACGATTCAATTGCGCCAGGGACATGTGTCGTTGTGACATGTGTGTCACCACTTCATTACTCGGAAGATGCCGTCCAATGGACAAAAGAGACAACTCAACAGCTGTTAGCCTGCTCGCCTACTTCGAACTCCCACTATGAACAACGTTGTAAAGGCTATTACAGCCATGCGGACGAGGTGTCTGTCATCTCGCTGTGTGATCATATTACACGGTACAGTACCCGATCGTCGATTTGTAGAACTTTTGTATGTGTGTGTCCACGGCTTGCATAAACGCATCATGGTTGTAGCGGTATGTCCTGTATGCGCACGAATTTCACGACTCGAGAACCCACTTTCCCATAGCCGACCATACGAAACCCCTCAAACGCATCTTCTGATTACATTGAGTCCTTTAAACATCAATGAGGGATAGTAACGCATGCCGACATGTTTTCTGCTGTCTTATCTGCCCTCTATTACGTGAGTGTTGCTTAAAACTTCTCCTACGTTAGTATAATGTGGAACAAACAAGGTAACCGAAACCTAACATATTTAGTTACATTTATGCCTATCGCACAATGACAACATATGACGGTCATCTTAAATAATTATGTGTTCTATTATTCCTGGCAAGATACAGGAATACTATTCAAGGGTTGTACCCCCAATTATTGGCTGAATATTCTCGCAAAGGTCTTCCACATTTTGTGGACGGGCGTGAAGAACTCCTTTAACATTCCCCACAGAAAAGTATAACATATCTTACATGTAATTTCCTAGGTAGAAAAAGAAATTCAGTCTCTCTGGAAAGAACTTGTCCCGCTAACACCTGTAGCGTTGCTTTATTTCCCTGGATTATGTGAACGCTGGCTCGGTCTTGTTGAAAAACTTTCTGATTGAAATCAAGATCATGCAAATCACAAAATGTCTGTATATCTGCATGAAATCATGCTATGACCTTTTTTATATCCATTAGCTGTAACTGTTGTTGCGTTGCCGTATTTAATTTTGATGAAATAGGGTCCGTTAAGTCCTCGCCGACATGATTACTTTTGTCGAATGGAGTGGTCTTCGTGAGCACTCATTGGGTCTCTCCCAGCGTAAAAGACGCATGAATTGTTTGTTAACGTGATCACTGAGGAGAACACAACTTCTATCAGAAAAAAAATTTCCATATAATATGCATCTTAAAACACATTTGCTAAAACATATCCACAGTATTGCAAGCGAGCATGAACATCTGGGTTTTTCAATTGTTGAAGTACCTGTCTTTTATAAAAATAAGCATCAATATCTTTCGCCATATGACCGACATATGAATTTAACATTACGCATGCAAAAAGCACTTAAACATTTCAGGAAAAATAATAAATTATTCATATCGCATCATGGTTTTGGTTTCGTTTACCTTCTTTTGGCACTACCCTACACTACGTTCGCACACGCTGAATACAGAACAATCATCGAGAATCTCTTAAATTTGGATGCATTCTCAGTATCCCTTCTCAATATTATAATTTTCAGAAACAAAAGTATATGCATAAATAGTTGAGTTAAGCAAAGAACGGATTGATAAATGTGTGCAAAGACATACAAAACTTGCTTTGTTAAATTCTATGTCAGAGACCGCATGTACATTTGATTTTGGTCAGTAGAAAATATGTTAACTGTTACGTTCATTCAAAATGCCATATCATTAAACTAAAGACTGTTTACTTTAAACATAATGTACGATCCATGTAAATGCAATGTCTTTGATCGTACCGATAGATATATACCAGGTATATCATCATGTTATCATGCAAAAGGTTTCACCTCATTTTTTTTTTCTAAATTCACTCTTTCTTAAAGTAAGTTTTTCCAAAGGCGAATACAAGAAGAAAGTCGAAGCAAACGAAGAAGAAACATTTCCTTCTTAAACTAGTGGGATCTCCGAGAACGCAAATTAGAAACTCCAGGCTTCCCTCCCTTTGGCTGTTTCTCTGAAAAGTAATTAAACGAAAGCATCATTAGTTACCAGGGCGTGTATTGAAGTCTTTTTGAAATTGGTTTCGATGTTTTCTACTTGATGAAGTAATTAGAAATATGTCTATAGCGAGCTGTCATCGGAGTGTGTAAATATTCACTCACAGTTGAGCAGCATTAGGTAATGAAGTTCAGTGGTTGTGAAAGTAAATGTAAAAGACACAATTACACAATGTACGTATACCGCAAGAACAGCAGAAAAATATTCTAAATAAAAGCTTTGTAATTTTCTATTGGAGAGAAATGTCAGTTTCTCTTTTTTCTTTCTTTTTTGCAATGAACAAATTTGTTCATTTTCAAAACCTTTTCTCATGCCCTTTTCACTAGATTTTTCATTCAGAAGCGGTTGTGAGAAATTAGAAAAGAACTCTGTAACATGTAGAGTGAGTATTCGTATATTTCAACTATGAAGTAATAAATACGTCAAATTCTCATGAAAATAAGCTTCATTTGTATTAGGATATATATATATATATATATATATATATATATATATATATATATATATATATATATATATATATACGGCACTATTTATGCTTATATAAAAATAGTTTTCGCTGACCTTTTCGTTCTCTCTGGATTCAATTTGTAATACACTGTGTAGTCAGATTTGAGATTTCACCTTTTTTTTTTTTTTTTAATATTTCAAGGTTGACAATTCTGTATTCAGACTAGACCGATTTATGTCTTAAATTTTTTCTCTTGCTAAATTCTGAGCATTCTCGATTTTGCTGTAGCACATTTGCATTTAAGCCTTTATAAGCTCCCTGGGATCTGTCCTATATGAAATCATCAATAATACTGTGAACCACTCAAGAACGGACCTGATCAAGAATGTTCTATTGAAGGAAGTAAACCACATAGTAAAGTTCTCGGAAGCTAGTAATGGGTATCTTATATCAGCATATATTTAATCTTATAATGCATTGTCAATTTTTTTAAATACCAGCACGTAATATGGTTTCTCAGGCCTGCATTTACAATCAACGGAAGATATTAATTTTTCAACGAGAGATCGAAGATAAACATCATAGGTTACTGAAACAGAAAGAAAAATCACTGATTTTAGCATCTCACTACTTAATTCATATACAGAGTTCTTCTGAGGTCGCTGACTCACCTTCCACCTCAGAAGAGCTCTGATGCGAGTTGAAATGGAATTATAAACGTTTTGAATGGTAGCAAATGGAATATCGTCAGTCGGAAAACCTTTTGCACAGAGGATCATGTTACTGTCGCAGATCTGGTAGTAGAAGCCAGTTGATGTGCAAGAACTTTTGGAATTCTTGTAATCAGACGTAAGGTACTGGATCATAAAGATGAGGAAATTTCTCGCAAAATTACACTCCAATTTACAGTCTTTTTTTTCTTTGATAAATACTCAACTGCTTCAAGCCTCTTCAACATACGTTACCAAAATCAACAGCCAAAAATGGCTCAGTTGCTTTCGTTCTGGAAACTGTGATGTGGCGACCAATCACAGTAAAAGTGAAAATGAAATGAAATCTTTGAGTTTTACGTCCCACGGTTATGCCGGTTAGACTAAAGGAGACGGTGATGATGAGAGAAATGGTGGAATGAAGAAAGTGGGAGGAAACGGGAGAACCCTGAGAAAACCCAGAGCACGGTGTTTGTCCACCACAAAGTTCACTTGGCGGGGACTGGGATCGAACCCGGGACCCCAAGCACCAGAGGTGAACGCTCTACCACTGAGTCACCGCGGACATGCCCCATGGACATGCTCCTTTTTCTTTCAACGCTTCCAGAACATTTACAGTTTTTTTTTTAATTTTGCTTATTACCTGTACAAGGGATGAAGACCTTTCTTGTAGAAACAGGCTAAGGATATGTAGAGGTTCCAGTGCATCTCGGATCATGTATATTGCATAAACAAAGTTCCACTTAGTGAGTTCTACGTACAGATCTGAAAATATTGCACGCTGCTGAAAGCTTCTCTGCAAACTTGTAGAAGCTTCTCGAAAGTGTTCCACTAGCACAGGGTAAGACTTCCGCAATGCTTCTACTGAACGGTATGAAGAGCCTAACTTAACCACCGTACATCAAAAACTTTAGTAATATTATAGAAGTGAATACTTAGTTCTCGTGATATTAATTCGATTTCTCTCCTGTTTTCGGGGACATTAAGTAAACACCGTGCAATCACTCTACAAGGCTTTGAAAATGAACCATATCTGAAATCGTATTTACAACGTTGTGAACAGCTTCAGCTTCAGCCAGTTCCAGCTTATGACTCATGCAGTGAAACAAAATAAGTTGGTGTCTAATTCTCGCTGGAGTAAAGAAACAGCACCATTTATTTCGCCTTGCATATTATTTGCGCCATCAATACAAACTGCTACAAATATTCCCCGTAATATCAGTTTGGAAAGATTCATATTTTCACATATTTTAAATATGGAATCACAAACCTCTCTGCCTATTGTTACCTATAACTCAAATAAACCTAAAATATATTGCTATACACCTGATTAACTACAGTACGGGTATACACAATGAGAAAAGATTTATGAGACACATTGGAGGATTCGTCCATCATTAGCACGAAGGATTCATCGGAATTCGCAAGATACTGAGTCATTTTTCGTTCATTTCTGTAGCTACAAATTCAATAATATTTGAACACATAACATTAGAGTAGAGAACTTATTCGAGATTCATTGCATTTATTTCTTTACTTAGTGAGATGCACGGTAAACGAGAGATGATTTTGCGCAATAGCATAGGCAGTTCTAAATATCACAGTTGTCTTTTTAACACAATTTCATTCACAATTAACAATAAAAGCCTCTTACTTTCTTACTTTGTGTACCGGAATTACTTGCCTTTTAATCGTCAGGAGCTTTTCCTTTATTAAAATATATCCATTTCCTTATGTTCTTTTTAAGGTGTTTGTCAACGAAGAAACTACCAATTCACAGCTGCATTGATTGCTCACTAATATCTGAAAATGTTCTATTATTATTATTATTATTATTATTATTATTATTATTATTATTATTATTATTATTATTATTGTGCTACTCAGATGAAGTATAATAATCAGTGGTATCAGCTGCAAGATTTTTCTTCGGGAAACAATTCTATATACAAGACCAGCATAGCTCCCGACAATAAACATACTAAAAAAGTAAAGAATTGTTACTAAAATATGGAGTTGAATTATTGTACTTTAAAACAAATTGTATAGCCTAAGAAAGGTGGAAAATATCTTCCCAGGCTGGGAAGATAGAATTAAACCTAGAGACAGGGAAACTAAAACTTAGAAGGGGAGAAATTCCCAGGCTTCCCTGGCTACAAATAAATCCCTGCTGGTAAGCGGAATAGCTGTCGTGTACCATGCTGACATCTCCAGACCACATATCTTTAAATATTCATCAGAAATTGAGAGAGCTTGACTGATGTTAATATTCAACTTGATAAAGCCGTTGCGATTTCTTTTACTGAGGATTTACACTGGCACTGCTATATTTGAATGTTCTGGTATCTTATGTGTTTTCTTATCAAATGCAAACTTCCAAAAATTTTAAGACCATTCAATACGACTAAGGCATAAGTTAACGCATAATATGAAAATGAAAGATAGTTCAATATTCTGAAGATATCAAAACACGTAATTTTGGAGTGAAACGTTTCCCTATAAAATGCACATTTCCTAGGAAATAAATTTACTTAAAAAAGTTCCCAGTTATGCCTCTTAAATGTTCGTTTCGATTCATATCTTTCTCCTACTGGGCACGCATGCAGTAAAATATATAAAACTAGTTGAAATAGTCGTTCTTTACACGGGGAGTATATTTTTATGGAATTTATTAGAACTCCTTGTTTCTCTTCGGATATGCATTTCAATGAAAGTGTAACTATAAAGATCTGTAAGATAATATATTTCTGGCATTCCTTTTTGAGCCTCCTGCGACGGACGGCAAGCCTTTTCATCAAAATAGCATGACAAAAGTTAAGCTTTTAGTACCTGCTATGTTCCAAAGTTCATTTCAAACTGTATAACCGTTTTCTCATTATTTGATCAGTTTAATTTTTATATATTATTATATTTTTCATATGCCGATCGAGATTTAACTTGAACTAGAAGGTATCATTAGTGTCAATTCACCTCAGTGACTCCGGAAACTATGTAATCGACACTAGTATCGATCATTTTCGATTATTTATAAATGTCACTCCTTGTCCATTCCTACCCTAGGGGTGTTCACAAACAGAGTATTTTTTTCATAAATTATATGTGCATGTGCCAAGTTTAGTTGAATTTGTTGAAGGCGTTCCAGAGCTATGCTGAATATACATACATAGAGCGTGATCAGGAAGTGGGTGTTTTCTGATAGTTTTAAGTTTTACCCACATTTGTTTAGTAACATTGCTTGGCATTGTCTAGTAACATTGCTTTGTATTGTCTGGCTACATTGCTGTCCATGTTCATTTGTTTTCTGCTGTGTTTTGCAGTGTGTGATCAAAGTCCATATAGCATTGAACAAATATTAGTTGTGCATCTTCACCAGCTCCTTTTCTCTGTCCTCCAAGAAATCCCGATCTGACGACACCAGACAATGCTCTCTGGGGTTTCATAAAGCAACAAGTAAGAAACACTCGAAATCACAGAACGCAGGAATTACGAGCAGCTGTGGAACACGCCTTCACCCTCGTGACTCCGCAGTATCACTGCAAAACATCTGCGAGAACTTGGCGCAGACTTCAGCTGTGTTATGACATGGATGGTGATCATACCGATGTTTATGACTCTTAAGACTCTTAAGACTTCAAGGTAACTGTATACAGACATTCTACTATAACTAACATTATACTGTTGAAACTAAAGGGGGGTAAGCTCACTTCCGGACCACACTGTACAGAGAGGGTAAGAGAAAAGAAAGACAGATGATGATATGTTATACGTAACATCGCCTTTAACAAGTATGCATCTAAATTCTCTACAGTTCAACTTTGGCTGTGTACTTCCTAAGATTAAGATTATTACAATTTTTCGGCATGGATTATTTTTTATCACCTAGGTGTGTCTTACCTCACAGGTTGTGTCCAGTTTATAAGTCATACGTGTACCAAGTTTGGTTGAAAATGCTCCAGGCTTTCCAAAGTTATCCTGGAACATACTATGCCGAGTTTCATCTCCTTAATTTTAGGGAAACAGTTTGAACTCTTCTCTAATTTCCCCTTTCCGTTAGGATTTGTGCTTCAGTCAAAGTGAAATAATAAATACATGGCTTGAGTCAAATGAGCATTATATTAAGCTCTAATAACTAAAACTTAACTAATGAACTTTTAATTGATAGCGCTTTACAACTAGCAGAGAAGAGAAAACAGGCAAAATTACATGGACTACAAAATCCGAATGAAATAACTACACACAATTTCGTAGACATCAGACAAAACTTTTAGAACAAAGAAACGCAATTTTTTCAAAGCTAAAATTAAGGAACATGAAGATACACGTAATAGCAAAAATAAAAACATTCGGGACATGTATAAGGGGATCAACGAATTTAAGAAAGGCTATCAACCTCGTGCTGCCAGAAATTAAAGAAAGCTGGCGGAACAGTTCTCACTGATAAGGATAGCTAGCATCTTAAATAGATGGAAAGATTTCATTGACGATTTGCTGAACACGCAGCCAAAAACTAATGTGCATGAAGAAAAGGAAATACACACCGCAGAACCGTATATTCCAGAATCAACCGAATAGAAGTAGAAACCGCTATAAAGAAGTTAAAGAAACACAAATCTCTGGGTGTAGACGAAATTCCGTCTGAGTTAATTTTAGCTGGAACCGAAAAATTGGGGAGCGAAAAACACAAACTCATTCTCCTTATCTGGAACAAGGAAGAATTGCCACAAGAGTGGAAAGAATCAGTCATTGTTCCAATTCACAAGAAAGGCGACAAAACTGACTTTGAATTATCGAGGCATTTCTCTTCTGTCAACATCCTATAAAATCTTTTCAAATATTTTATTAGCAAGATTGACCCCATACGCAGATGAAATTATTGGAAATTATCAGTGCGAATTTAGACAAATCGATCAACTATCGACCAATTATTTACCATTCGCCAAATACTCGAAAAGAAGTGGGAATACAATACCCCGGTACATCAACTATTTATTGATTTTAGAAAGGCGTAGGACTCGGTTAGGACAGAAATGTTATACAACGTTCTTAAAGTACTTGGAATACCGAGAAAGCTAATTAGACTAATTAAGATATGTTTAAATGAATCCCAAAGTAAAGTCCGGATAGGAAAAATTTTGTCCACGAGCTTTCACGTCGAAAATGGCCTGAAAAGGGAAATGCGTTGTCGCCATTATTGTCCAACTTTGTTCTGGAATACGCTATAAGGAAAATCAAAGATAGCGACCAGGGCCCAGAGCTGAACGGTATTCTCCAGGTTATGGCATATGCTGATGATGTAAATTTAATAGAGGATGACAGGAGAGCAATAAAAAAAAGGCAGAGATCTTAGTAAACGCTTGCAGGGACATGGGTTTAGAAGTAAATGCGGAGAAAACTAAATACATGGAAATGCGTCGGGACCGTAATACGGAAAATTATGGACGCGCTAAAATATTAAATACTTTTCATAAAGTGGATACTTTCAAATATCTAGGATCAATATTAACAGACGAAAATAATATTTACGAAGAAATTAAATGTTGACTAAAAGCGGGGAATTCGTGTTATTATTCAGTTCAAAATCTCTTGTCGTGGCAAATTCTGTCGAGGAATTTAAAGCTTAAAATATACAAAACGATAATCATGCTTGTAGTTCTATATGGTTGCGAAACATGGTCGCTTACTCTAAGGGAAGAACATAGACTGAAAGTGTTTGAGAACAAGATCCTGAGACGAATATTCGGACCCAAATGAAACGGAAATGGAGAATGGCGGAAACTTCATAGCAACGAGGAACTACATAATTTACAACGATAACGTTGTATATAATATTAGCAATCTGTGCCAGTTTATAAAAAGGGATCAGAGGCGAATTATTTGAGCAGTATTATGTATAAAGAAAAGAAAAACACATAGAGATTTCGAGATTTATTTTGTAATCGTTAACTAAAGAGAGAGTTGTTACTATAGCAACGTCGTAAATAAATGTACATGTACATAGACATCTTGTTGAGAAAATAAGTGTGTGTATAAAGGTGTAGACATCTTGTTGTATATGCAGAAAGTTGATTATGTACGCTTCTCATGGTTAAGTATTAAAAACCAGCTAAGAAAGTGTTAAAACGTTTGAATTATTTTGAAGATTACTAAATACGAACCAGGAGATACCTTACAAATTTACAAATTATTATTATTAATGTTTACCAAATATTGTTTGGATCATCAAGTCTAGGAGGCTTAGATGGGCAGGTCATGTAACTAGGATGGAAGAAAGTAGAAATGCTTTCAAAGTCTTGACTGGAAAATCAATCGGAAAGCGACCATTAGGAAGACCTAGGTGCATATGGGAGGACAACATTAAGATGGATCTTGCAGAGATTGGAATACAAAGTAGAAACTGCATCCAGTTGACTAAGGATAGAAGTCAGTGGAGAGCTTTTGCGAACGCGGCATTGAACCTTCGGGTTCCATAGACCGTAGAGTTAGTTAGTTATGCTCTACAATTACATATGTTGTAGGTTGAGATACTATTTGTTATTTACTATTTCTGTTTTAAAAGCGAGGGTTCGGAAGATATGAACACCGAAGAGATTCCTACAACTTCTGTGAATACAAAACAAGAAGCAAGCCCAAAGACACAGAACAAGAAAAGAGGAATGAAGATGCATGTTCACCCAAAGAACTTAATAAAATAGATTTCACAATTAAAGAAGTACAAACCATCAGGATAGCTAGACAGGAAGAAATACAAACCACTATCAGAAAACGGTCACCTGGATCTCGTCTGTTTTCACTGCCACAGTCTTCCTATGAGATATATAGATGCTTCATAAAGACATAATATCATACATAATCAGAACTTTAAACCATACGATGCACTACTTTCTAATCAGAAACTACGATAAAATGAAAAGAAAACAGATACAATTTACTGTAAACAAACTATTTTAAGAAAGAAAGAGCAACGAGGTATAAACTAAGCGTAGTCTAGTTTAGTCTTTAGTCAGTTTATCGCTTTCAGAGTATGAGTGGAAAGAACTTCTAGCCTTAAAGCTATTTTGACCATTGCGTTTTATGTTGTATGCGTGTTTATAAGCGAGGAGTCGTAAACCTGGATTGTGTCTGTATTGTATTGTTTGTGATCTTATAGCTGTAGAGTGCTTCAATGTTTGTGTTTGTTTTAATGTAGTTGATGGTCACAAAATGCTTCATTCTTTTGGTAAAAACGGTGTTTTATTCTTAGAAAGTTCCTTGTGTCTGTATGAAAAGGTCTTACTTTTGTGGTTAAAGAGATCTTGATAGTAATAGGTTGTAATCCTTGAAGAAAACTTGTATTAGTCTCAAATTAGATATATCCTTGCAAGTAATTCTTGTAGTAGTGATTTATTGTGCTCTGTACTTGATAATTATTTTGATTGTAATAACCGTCATTCCTTATAGTAGAGTGATGGAGTTAGCTGTGATGGTTTTGTTCTCTTCACTGAAGTGGTGTTTATAGAAGTTATTTTTATGCAACTTCTAAAACTCTTTAATGTTTAACCTGTTCATTTCTTTATTTGTTGGTTTCGGCTCTGCTATTTCATATAGTATTTCGTCTTTGGTCCATAGTATTGTCTCTAATCCACTTTCCCTTTGTTTGGGCAATTAAATGTATGTTTTGCGTATTGAAATACTCACCATAAGCACATAGCAACTTCAACATCAGAAAACAATAAAACAATCACCCAATTAGAAGACAGAAGCCATATTTCAAGCCACTAATGAGAACAGCAAATAACACTATGAAGCCTCTGTTGAAAATTATAGTCATAAGTTCAAGAAGGGAAGAGGAACACATCGCATAAACAAATAACAGCAATTTTTACGTTCGAAAGTTCTTACAGCAAAATCAAAATATTTTCGTGTGACACACTGGGTAAAACCACAAGATCAGCAAAAACCCCTCTCACTCCCTGTAGAAGTGATAAATTGATATAATATGTTCTGTTAATAAATGACATTTACAGACGGAGCGAAAACGTGAAATACGATAGTCCTATACATTATAGCTAAAGATAGATACGATAATTGAAAGTTTCGTATTGTTGCTTAACCAAGGGCGCAAAACTTACAGCCTACAAGTACCAAGATTTGATAAAGTGTATAACTACTAGGTTGAGGATAGTCTCAGGTGTATTTATCCCGAAAGATAGACATGTAATATTCTTGAACATTCTTGTAGATATTTTTGTTCATATTTTTCTTTATTACAGCTTTCAATCATCAGAAACACCACCATAATATATACAGAGTGCTAACAAATTCCCGTTACCCCTTGATAAATGCTAATGTAAGTTTATCCGTTACCTCTTTACAAATGTTAATCTGAGGTATTCCATTGTTTTAGATTGTGTGAACGATGCCTGATACTTCAAGTTACAGTATTGAAGAACGTGTTATCGCAAGTCCTGAGTGCATGAGAGAAACCACACAGTTAAGACACTAGCAGAAGTGCGTGCAGACTTTCGGACAAGGTTTCAACGACATCCTCCCCCGAAACAAACATTTTTACAATCTGAAAAGAAACTATTCGCCACAGGAACTGTGAAGGATAAGGAAAGATGTGACAGATCGTCCACACGAGCAAAAACATGTCGTTTCGTCGCGACGTCCGTGGAGGGGTCGCCGCAGAACTCGACGCGTAAGCGATCCTTGGAACTGGGTATACCTACCCCCGGTCGACTATCCAGCAGCACATGAAACAAGACTTAGGTCTGCATCCATATCGACCTACCCGTGTGGAAGAATTATCGAACACAAACATAGAACGGATCTTTGTTATGAGAATGACGATCGACAGACCGATCCTTGGAAACTTAAGGTTTATCAATACCTCTAAGTAGTTTGAAGCTGAGCCATTAGATGGCGCACCCCTCGGCCAATAGAAATATATTAGAAAATTAAAAAAAGATTGAAACGCAATAACTACTTTATTTAAAGCAATAATGAAACCAAACTTAAAACATTGTCGTACCTCAACATTATCTAGTGCATAATGCGTGCAAAATTTCGACTTAGTCATTTCTTCCATTGTTACAACCATTCATTGTTGAGAACGCGGAACACGATATCTCAATCAGTAATTCACAAATGGATCTCAAATCACGCAGACGTATGTACTAGTACAATATCTAGTGTATTATCCGTGCAAAATTTTGATTTCCTAATTATTTCCATTGTTGTGAGCACTCCATTGTTGTGAGCACTCCATTATTGAGAGCGCTGAACACGATATCTCAGAGAATAGGTTCTTCTAAGTTAAACTCTATTCAACAAGAAGTTTTAGAAATTGTCATTTACGGTCCCCAATTTCATCGCTATAGAACAGAAACGGTAAAAAAAAAGCTAAAAGCATTGTTTGGGAAAAGATTCCATGTCCCAATAGTTTATTCGACTTTCACGCATATTCTTTTACTCAAACCGGAAGAGCAAGATAGCGGGTAAGTAATTGCAATTTGATTTGGATGCAGAGTCGGAGGAACAGGTTCTATCCTTTATCTTATCACTCTGGTTACTTGGTGTTTTGCAGAATCAGTGTACAGCGGTGCCAAGTTTACCCATCCCCGTTCTGAAGAAGTGTCTTAGCAGCTAAATGTTCACGAGTAATTCACCTCAATTTCCTCCTCTTTCGCGTGAAAGAAAAACAAATCGAATGTAAATCTAAGAAAGAGGTGAGACTCGGAATAGCGTTTGCCTTTGTCTGTCATCAATGAACAAAAATCTTTCACTCAAAACGTTTGTTTCCATGGAATCAATTTCCAAACGAAGGATCAATTTCTCAACATGTATTACAAGTATCGGCGTTTCTCAGCGTATAATAAAGATATCGGAGTGCTTCAGGTGCAGTACAGATTTTCGAAAAACCCACATCTCTCATTCTGCAAAATTGGAATGTACACTCATTGCGTATTTTCTGTTCTTCGAAACATAGCAACACTGAACGTTGAAAACCAGTTGGAATCCCTATCTGCCAAACAAGATTCTGCCAAACGAGAACACGAGGATCATTCTATTGAAAACAAAAGTTATAGATGTACTACTTCCAGTTTTATTATTGAATTCCCATAGTTTGGAAGCTACTTATTGTAGTTCTACTTGTACTTTCAAAGAAAACTCACTTGTTTCTCAAACAAAAATATTGTTCAAAAATCTTACCATTTTACAGTACTTCTTACGTTTCTACATCTGATATTCAAATAATATTAAATTAAATATGTCTACCAGTTTTTTTTTTAATGTAAACTGTTTCATGGTGGAAAATTTAGATATAACTTTTAAAGAATTGTAAAGTTTTATGTTGTTTATTTTTCACCTTTTAAAATCTTATTTGAGGCAGACGGGTATACTATAATTTGTAAAACAAAAACAAAAAAAAAAAAGAAAGAAAGAAAGAAAAATGAAGAAATGCACAGCAGAATGCATGAGTTTCCCATAGTTACATGGGTGTATTTGGTACTCCTACAACGTTTCCTTTTACGAATTCAGATTATCCCTCCTATCACGAAATTGTATCTTCTGACTTCATCTTACTCGAGGATCCAGCAACTCTGGTGAAATATAACACATATAAAATGTTTGTAATTTTGGAAACACTTTATTCAAAAAATGATAATCTCTTCGGATACATTCAATTGATAGTCCCTTTGGTGTCCAAACAGCAAAGTCGCAGTACTGTCCAAAGGCGCCGATCCTAGGGTGCCGAGGGGGCCCGGGCTCCCAAAGCTCATGTGGCCCCCTATTGTATTTGTAAAATATACAATATTTGGTACAATATGAGTGCAATTTGTATTAAAATCTTCATATATAGAAAAAATACCTTCTGCATCTGAATGCCCCCCCCCAAAAAAATTACAGAGAAACCGGCGCCCTTGCCACTGTCTACCTGTCACTCGTAACTGTCCCTGAATTTGATAGTAATAATTATGGTTACTTTCCAGTTTTAGCTCCTTTGTGAGAGAGTCTATGTGTAAGTAAAACTTATTCAATTTTGTAGCCGCTTCTGTTGGAGTATAATCACGAGCTGAACTTGGACACTTCACTTCCAACAATCCATCGTCGTTTATAAGCCCATCAGGACTGGCAGCTAACCAAGGACAGAGACTGTGAACTACCCGTCCGCATCGCGTGCACATATATAAAATGGAAGAAAAAAATAATAAAGAGTGCTCAAAACCAATGAAAAGCAGGGTTTATTTTTGAAATTTTTCTTACGCTTCCCGGCAAACATGGCGCTTCACGACTGGTCTGTCGACTTGGGATGGCCAGAACCGGTTCCTGGTGGAACCGGTTGCCGGGTCTGAACAGATCCGGTTCTAAAAGATACGGTTCTTCGGATCCAGGTCTGGAACCGGTTCCCAAATCCGGTTCTGGAGCCGGGTTTACGGACCCAGGCCTTAAATCGGTTCCGGAACCGGTTCTGAAAACCGGATCTCTAAGAATCGAAACCGGTTTCGCTGGAACCGAATCTTTGTGACCATCCGTACGCAAAACCCGAGCTGCTGGCAGGCTGTGAACAGTGTGCTAGATGAAATGGCGGAAGCGACAGACAGGCGCCCAGGCGGCGGCTGCTTGTCACATTTGGCTAAATAAACTGGGTAACTGGCAAACTCATTGGCTAAACAGGCAAACTGGCCAACTCATTTGGCTAAACACCCACTGGTGGACCATTTTTTTTCTGGGGGCACAAGCGGGTCTGGGCAGGGAGGGCACAAGCGCATGGTCCTCTTTGCATTTTTTGAAGGTGAACTTTGTGCCTCCTTTACGGGTCTTCTAAAATCGGATATCCGAGAACCGGTTCCTCGTGGAATCGGTTCCACCGGAACCGGAACTTTGTGGCCATCCCTACTGTCGACCTCACTCATATGTACGGGGGCACCGTCGTATACTCTCGTTCCGGGTGCTAATTTTCCACGGCACGACAATAAGTAGAACTTCATCGCCACCGCAAGATTTTATTCTAGACCAATTTGGGTAATTTTCCTCGCTTAGAGAAATCAAGATGGAACTAGCATTTGAATCGATCGATCTATTCCAAAGATTTTTGTACAACAAAATCTAACGTTGGGATTGTACTTTTCCTTCTGGTTACTAGAAATGTCACGTTTTGAAAACAAAAGGAAAGAAAGAAAAAGAGTATTCTAAGGTTCATGATCTTTGAGAAAAGAACAACTTTAGGTATACTTGGATCTCATATTAATTTTCTTGGTATCGATAAGACGCTATGATCTGCTTAGTTCTAGAACACTGATGGTACGAAATTGTTATTGCCACAGTTACTTTACTAATGATTTTCCCATCACATAGAAGAGTTTATATAGCCAAATGAACAGCGTTTTATTGTATTTTAATTTATTTTCATTGCGGATAAGTTTATCTGTTACTTTTGTTAAATTTTGTACATACAGGTTGCAATTATGACTCAAAATGCGTCGTTGTGAATTTTAGAAGAGAGATGTAACGAAAAAAGTCGAAATATTAAACTCATAATGTAAAAGAGTATAATTTATACAATAGCATATTTTATCAGAAATATTGAGTAAGTTTCAGTGACATATTTAGGATTTTGTTTAGGAGACATAGGGCTATGCACAATATGTCAATAAGCACTTTATTTTTTCCTTATGGTTGTCAGGAAATTTTAACGATTTTCGGGCCGGAGAGGGGACTGGAGCCCGATAGCCTTCTAATACGCCAGTGGTAAGTTTACGAGTTGGCAGCTGGTACTACTATTTTGAATAAGGTACGTAAGGATAATTTGGAGGTTGACATTACATACAACGCTTTCTTGAATAATAGTAATAATAATAATAATAATAATAATAATAATAATAATAATAATAATAATAATAATAATAATAATAATAATAATAATACAAACTTTGGGTAATGTATTTTATGTAGTTAACATAGGTGGGAAGAAGGAGACTCATACGAGAATAAAATGGAAAGCTTATCTGTAGTAAAAGTATAAACTATTGGTTATTTCATATGAATACAAGAATTGCGTTCCAGCAATGCTTTGTGAATCTCCCCTTGACGACTTTTCTGTCTACGCCACTGGCTGGAGCCTTTCATGTGCTTCGGTCCTTTGCTACTCTAGTCATTTCCACATAAGAATTGTGCGTATACGTAGGTATAACTCTGTGTAATATGATTTACGTGGAAAGATGACCGTTTTGCTATTAGTTTTTATATTGAATAAGTCTATATGCATTGAAAGTTTTCCTATGACCCGTGTTACATATAGAGCCAATAACATCTAATTTGTAATGTAAATCATCGCAAGAGAACGATGTTTACCAGACAGAGAGGCTACACATCGAACAGAGGGTTTACAATGGACAAGAATTTTTGTTTTACCACCATTCTCTGCACAGGGACAAGATATGTGACTCCAGGGGGTAAGGCCGGATGAGTTTTGACCTGCACCCTTACTGTATTTGCTGTATTTGTGTGAGTTACACGAAGTGCCACTACGTGGCGCATTCGTCTAACAACAAAATTCTCCAGATGCGTGAATGCCTATTGAGGGACCTTAATGTTCCTTATATCAATAAAACTTCTCAAGAGCATTGTTGTTCATGTCATTCAGTTCTTTCTGTGTAATTATTTACCTACGTTAGTGATTTATGTTACCTATTTTCAGGGGTAACGGGACTTCGTGGCCACTCTGTGCATCGATATTCTTAGTTCAACCATGAGATGATATAAATCGCTGGTTTATGTAGCTGAAATAATGCGATAATTTAAAAATCTGAAACTGCTTTCCTGGTTTGTCGGGATGTGAAAGAAGTTCGGTAAAGAACGTGGAGGTAACTTCAAACATAGGAGTTTTAAGTACTTTAGAAAGTACTCGTTACAAGCATTCATTATATATAATTTAAATGAGTCGTTTCCATGGTATCTGCAAATGAATTCTGTTCCTTCTAACCTATATTTATATGTATATGTCTGTGTGTACATATTCATCTCTTTCCTCATTTTCACATTGCTCTGCTAAAATTAATGGAATGGCCCATTATTCCTGTTTCTTTACTGTAAATAATTAGTCTAATTAATTGCAGTACTTGCCAATTAAAAAGGATTATTATGGTTTTCTGGTTAATTACGAAATGTTTCTACTCTGATACAAGCCTTTCCAATGTAACTGGACAAATTTACATCCTATTAAAGTGTATGTTAACTAAAGGTAGTGTTGTTGTTTTATAAAAGTTTTTTTTTTAATTATTTTTCGTTATTTTAGAACTAAGAGAAACATGACTGATTTAAAAGTACGACTCTAAATTTAGAATTGTAATACAAAATTAAGTTTAATTGTATCCTAATTACCACTAGATTATAAAGGTACACAAATTATAAACACGAAATTCCCATTGAAATCACTGTGTCATTCCCGAAGTTCAAAAAAGGAAAAAAATCAATTCGTTATAGGCTATATCCTTCCCGTTTATTGTTCTTTACAAATGTGTGTTATCGCAGTATATAATACACTAGAAAAAGACGGACGCAATATTTATATTTATTTCTTTATTATTCCAAATGAGAGATCAAACACCTAATCAAGTTCGTTTGTGGAAACTGGGGAGAAATATTATCATTCTGTCCTACCTCCTCCTATATTCTCATGGTCTTCAGATAGCCTAACAGTTGGACATGTACATTGGCATGTTTACAGATATTGTCAAATAACTTTTACATAAGTTATTTGACCCATCTTGATGTAGGAGCGTGAATAATTACAGATGTTTTCAACGAATCAAAAGCTTTTCTATTGTCAAGAAACGCAGGACATAAGAATACTTGTTCGACCTTTCTGTTAGTTCCTTTACCACTTCAAATGTTTTGCTATATTGTAATAACTTCTAATTGTAGTTTTTTGCGATGTTTAACTTTATCTAATTGATAAATGAGTATTTCCGTAAAGATTTTATAAATTTCAGAACTATAATTTATAGCTTTATAAGTGCGTACTATAATTGTATCATTTCTTGTACAGCATAATCTTGGTATTTTTCTACTTCTCGAGAACCAATTCATATCGGAGTTATTTTGTATAGGATATTTGTTATGCTAGAATTTTTCTGGTTCTTTTCTAGTGTATCTCCATCTGGTACCTTTCTTCTTTTAACGCGCGTTATCTCATTGTCAATTCCATTAAGAATTGCATGACAGAGCTCTACTTCCAGCTAAGCTTTGCACAAAGCATTGCATCATCGGATATAAAAGTAATCCAATTCTTCCGAACTCTTTATCCTATCCCCCCAGATTCAAATTCACGCAAAATACTCGCCGGTACATTTATTAAATGTGTATTCGCCTTCTCCTTATGTGTTCATATCCCACTTGACAGCACGCAACCAAATCTTATCTGTGATACCTCCAGGTATTCCAGAACAAGGAAGAAATGGTGATTATTAGAGTTCCAATTGTCACAAAATCCGGAAAGTACATGAATATCTTCAAATTTTGATTTTCCAAAACCTCCATTGCTAATACACCATCCTGCAATACCACAAACTCAACCTTAGCAAATATCGCAACCAAGAAGCACACAGAAGAATTTACAAGATGCCAACACCTTGAACACTAATCCAAGGCATCTGAAATACGAGGACATCTCACTGTCAAGTTGAAACTCAATGGAAGACATAAGGTATTGTACAAATGTTCTTGACAACGAACTGCTACTCTACTGTCGCCATGTTCTGTCTTCTTTTCAACTGTGAGATATCTTCTGATTCTCCAAATTTTTTTCCAATTCTATTTCATCATCTGAATATAATTTGTAATTGGAACTTAAATTTTATTCAGTATCTTTTTTTAGGATTCGTAGCGGTTGTGTCCTCTTTTTACAGCGTTATAATCTGATTTAGTTCATTCTCAAACCTTCGAGTGTGAGAAACGGTTTTCTGTCTCAGTTACAGTGCTTTACGTTGTTCTTAAAGAATCCTCACGTTCCCGTCGTTCTGCAAGTATCTAATTTTCAGATGCAATATATACGGCTTACCTCACTATTTGATGGCTATTAGAACCTATTGAACATTTCAGTCTATAAACCAAAATTATCCTGTTTGATATATACTCAACTTCCTTTGTTCTTGCACTTCCTTCACACTGTCACTTCCCTCAACAGACTGAGAAACCGATTCTTCTTATTGTCCCAATGTTGTTTTGATTCAAATACCCTCTTCCACAATAACTTTTGTGATTTCTTTATATAAATTTCCTACAACTAATTGAGACACCAATTCTTTCATTGACCATACTAGCGACCCTCTATATCCATCTTACTTTAGGTTGATTTGTCTCCTTTTCACTAATGACCTCCACATGAACGATTGTAAGTGTATGTAGATTGTGTTCCTCTTCTCTTAATAATGTCCATCTATTGCAGAGATATAACATGGTTTAAAATATCCTATCTATATACGCTATACGGCAGTGATGGGAAACCTATATGTGAGCTACTGAAATCACAAAATGAATTTACATACTTAATGAAAAATATCTAAATCCAAGCAAATCTCTTTAAAAACAGTTTGCTACCTAAAATTTCTTAAAATAGAGATATACCTTTAGAATAAGGCTCATTCACCTAAACTCACCTAACCCACCAAACAAATAAGCTCCAACACCTTACCAGAAGATTATTTGAGGGCCTCCCCCAGCCTACAACGCAGTCTAAATTAGAAGGTGAACTACGGTTAATAACATTGGTACCTAATTTCTACGTAATCTACCTGCGCAATCGTTATTAATTTGCAACTTATCTAAAAGACTCCCTTAATTAACTCAACTATACAGGTTACTAAAGTTTCTTCTACAAGGCCGGCCCTAGCTCATCTGACTTGTCCCTTAAGATTAGCCCCCTACAATTTCCCTCAGCTACTCTGGTGCTCTCTTGAACTCCCCCGCCACGTAAGATAAAAGCACCTGTGGTCGTCACTTTAAGTTTGAAAGCTTACTCTTTTGTCTCTTCTGTGAGCATCGTGAATCTTTCGGAGCTGTACCATAGTTGGAAAGACACATTGATTCTTTCCATATGTGTCCATCTAGTTAGAATTCAAAATCGAATAACCGTTGAAGGAAATACAATATATTTATAAATCCCTTATATTGCACGAGTAGTCGTGATCTCAAAATCGAAATGTTCCAGTGGTAGTCAGGGTTTCGTACCAGTGTTCGTCACTCACATAAATTGGCATACTTTATTCAAAAATTAACTGTCTATCAGTTTAAGGTTAAGAGTAGAGTGTAAAGTACTAAGCTTAATAACTGTACATCACTTTTAGCACTCAAGAAAAAAAAATAATTTTTTTTTTTTTACATACTTCGTTAAAGCAATTCCAGAAAGAAAACTGTTAACTGAATTCAAAAGTTAATTATATATCACTTTAACCCTAAGTGTACGATATAAAATACTGAGTTTAATAACTATACTTCTATTTAAGCACTCAAGAATAAAAAGAAATCTATTTGTACATAAAGCAATTTGAGAAAAAATATGTTAACTGAATTCCAAATATAACTATACATTACCTTAAGCTTAAGAATACTTTATAAAATACTAAGATCAATAACAATACATTACATTAAGATCTCAAGAATGAAAATAAAAATGTTTTTAGGCTACCTATATTGTATTTATATTTTGTTATTGCTCATTAACATTTGTTTTGATAAGTCACGATCAGACCCAGAGATGCGCACGAGACTAGATTTGAGGCTGTCTTCTCTTGAAAAGGTGCCGCAAAAGTTATGTCTCGTCTCAAAATAACTGTATCTGTTTATACTTGAAGAGCTCTGTCTTGTCTTGAATTTCGTAACGAAAATCTGCCTTGTCTCGTGTTGTGCGCATCCCTAACTGGCTCGTAGCCAAACACGTCATTTCGGGTGGGAATTCGATAGAACTTTGCTATATCCAGCGGTAAAATATGGAAACTTGTACGATATATCGAAATATTGAGAAATATCAAATATCGAAAACATATCGAAAGATCGAACTAGAAGCAATGTTAAAATTTCGAAGAAATAGAAATATCAAACATCCCAAATATCAAAAATATCGATCAAAAATTTCGATATCGATATTTTGATATTTGAACATATCAATAGTTCGATCAAGATATCGCACAGCCCTACGTTAAAACTGCTACAACCTTTAAATTTAATGTGAAAATTGCTAATGAATCTTCTATAAGTAATACTTTCCGGGAAGAACTGGACCCCATAGGCTAACTCCATGGTTACATCCCTGATCATGGTTCACCGCATCTGGGTGTAACCATGGTTAAATCTAAACAATAAAACTGGAGAAAGACTGACTGGAGAGTAAAAAAAGCATTATACCGCTGCTCACTTGATCATTGATGAATTAGATGTGACATCCATGCTTTAGGGGGCAAAAGACACAACCAAAATTTTGAAAGTTGACGCCAGAAAGGCAAAGAGAAGTGAACCGAAGTGAATGAAATTGTGCACAGAAATTGTAGAAATAAAATGAAGGAATACGGATTTGGTATTTTCCTGGAAAAAAGGGTTGGGAGCACCACGTCCCTCCCTAACATTTGGTGACTGTAAACGACATGAAGGATTGCAACATAACTTTGTGTATGGACAATAGGCGAAAAATAAATACGGCTCTTTCTGTGAACAAACGTTTTAAGGCCAAAAGCCCCCACCCGAAAGTTTGAAAGTTGAATTCCGAAATGCAAGGAGAAATGAACGGAAATGAATGAAATGGTGCACAGATATTGCAGACGTAAAATTAGGATACGGGTTTCGTATTTTCCTGAAAAAAACGTTCAGGCGGGGCACGGACCCCTCCAAACATTTGATAACAAAAAATCAAATGTGCTAGAAACATTATGTCAGATGTGTGCAAAGGACATCATGAATTCCAACATAACTTTGTGTTTAGACAATACACAAAAACTAAACGAATCCGGTTTTTTAACATTCTACGGGAGAACGATTTTATGGGGCAAAAGCTCCCAACCAAAATTATCTGTGCACCGTTCTTTTTGCCCGAAAGGCAAAAAGAATGGTGCACAGATATTGTAGACATAAAATGAGGAAATACGGGTTTCGTATTTTCCTGCAAAAAAAGGTTGTGTGGGGCGCCAACTTCTCCGAACTTTGGTCACAAAAAAATGAAAAGTGCTAGTAACAGTACGTCAGATGTGTTTAAGGATATGGAGAGTTGCAACGAAACTTGTTGTATGGATAATACGCAAATAATAAAGGAATACTGGTTCTTTTATATTCTGGAAAAAACTGTATTAGGGGCCAGAAGCTCCCACCCAAAATTTTGAAGGTTGAGGACCGAAAAGTAAGAAGAAGTGAACCGAAGTGAGTAGAATTTTGCACAGATATTGTAGACATAAAATGAGGACATGGGTTTCGTATTTTCCTGGAGAAAACGGTTGGGTGGGGCACGGACCCGTCCAAACCTTAGATCTCACCAAATCAAAGGTGCTAGTAACAGTAAGTCAGATGTGTGTAAAGGATATGAAGAATTGCAACGAAACATTTTGTATGAATAACACGTCAGAAATAAAGGAATACGGATTCTTTTGTTCTCGGCGAAACGGAATTAGTAGCAAAAGCTCCCAAAGAAAATTTTGAAAGTTGACTCGCAAAAGGCATAAAGAAGTGAATGAAATTTTGCAGATATTGTAGACACAAAATGAAGGAATACGGGTTAATATTTTCAGAAAAGAAAAAGTTAGGTGGGGAAAGGACAACTCTAAACCTTCGATCACACAAAATGAAAAGTGCTGGTAACAGTATGTCAGATGTATGTAAATAACATGGACAATTACAATATAGCTTTGTATATGGAGAATATGCATAAGTAAACGAATATGGTCTTTCTATGTGCTTTTCTGCTTTAGAGGGCAAAAGCCGCAACCAAACTTTTGAAACTTGACGCCCCAAAGAAAAGAAGTGAACTGAAATGAGTGAAATTGTTCACAGACATTGTGGACATACAGTGAAGGAATACGGATTTCATATTTTGCTGGAGAAAAGTGTTGGGTGCGGCATGGACCTCCCCTACCTTTGATCACGAAATATCAAAAGTGTTAGTAACAGTATGTCAGATATTGTAAACGACCGGAAGAATTGCAATATAACTTTGTGTATAGACAATACCCAAAAAATAAACTAATACGTTTTTTCTGCGGATAAACGATTTTAGTGGCAAAAGCCCCTAACCGAAATTTTGAAAATTGACGCCCGAAAGGCAAGACGAAGTGAACCAAAGTGAATTAAATTGTGCACAGATATTGTGGACATAAAATCAGGCAATCCGTGTTTCGTATTTTCCTGAAAAAAAAAACGTTTCGGTGGGGCAACGACCCTTCCAAACCTTTGATCACGAAAAATGAAAAGTGCTAGTAACTCTATGTCAGATGTGTGTAAAGGACATGAAGTATTGAAACGAAACGTTTTGTATGAACAATACGAAAAATTAAGAAACACGGGTTTCTTTATGTTTTTCGCGAAGGCGGTTTTAGAACTCACCCCAAAATTTACAAATTTGAATCCGGAAAGGCAAGAACAAGTGAACCGAATTGAATGAAATTTTCTACAAATATTTCAACAGGCGCGGATCCAACGGGGAGGTTATAGGGGCTATAGACCTCCTTGAAGCTCATGTATACACTGGATGAATTGGATTTCAATCCCACTGGATAAAATGAGTTTCAATCCTACATGATCAACAGATGGACTAAACCATAATTTACAACTTTATCCAGTGTAAATAAAGTAGGATTGAACCCCAGTTTGTGTCCTCATTTTATGTCTACAATATCTGTGCAAAATTCCACTAACTTCGATTCACTTCTTTTTGCCTTTCGGGCGTCAAATTTCAAAATTTTGTTGGGAGCTTCTGGTCCCTAATAAGTTTCTTTGCAGAATATAAAAGAACCAGTATTCCTTTATTATTTGCGTATTATCCATTCAAAAAGTTTCGTTGCAACCCTTCATGTCCTTAAACACATCTGACATACTGTTACCAGCAGTTTTCATTTTATTGTAATCAAAGGTTCGGAGAAGTTGGTGCCCCACACAACCTTTTTTTGCAGGAAAATACGAAACCCGTATTTCCTCATTTTATGTATACAATATCTGTGCACCATTCTTTTTGCCTTTCGGGCATCAACTCACTAAATTTAGGTTGGGAGCTTTTGCCCCATAAAACCGTTCTCCAATAGAATGTAAAAAACCGGATTCGTTTAGTTTTTGTGTATTGTCTAAACACAAAGTTATGTTGCAACTCATGTTGCACACATCTGACATACTATTTCTAGCACATTTGATTTTTTGTTATCAAATGTTTGGAGGGGTCCGTGCCCTCCCGAATCTTTTTTTTTAGAAAAATACGAAACCCGTATCCTAAATTTACTACTGCAATATCTGTGCCGCTCCAACCCTTTTTTCCAGGAAAATACCAAACCCGTACCCCTTCATTTTATGTCTACAATTTCTGTGTACAATTTCATTCACTTCGGTTCACTGTTCTTTGCCATTCTGGCGTCAACTTTCAAACTTTTGAATAGGTCTCTTGTCTTCTAAAACCTTTTTTCAGCAGAAAGTATCCTCTATTCGTTTTTTTTTTCGTATTGTCCGTACAAAAGTTTAGTTGCTATTCTTCATGTCCTTTACAAAATCTGACATACTGTTACTAGCACTTTTGATATTTTGTGATCAAATGTTTGGAAGAGTTAGTGCACCACCCAATCATTTTTTCCAGAAAAATACGGAACCCATATTTCCTCATTTTTTGTCTGCAATATCTGTGGAAAATTTCATTCACTTTGGTTCACTTGTTCTTGCCTTTCCGGATTTAAATTTCAAAATTTTGGGCTGGGTTCTTTTGAGAAACCCATGTTCCTTTATTTTTAGCGTATTGTCCATGCAAAATGTTTCGTTGCAATTCATATTGTCCTTTACACACATCTGACATACTGTTACTACCACTCTTGATTTTTCGTCATCAAAGGTTTGGATAGGTCGGTGCTCCATCCAACCGATTTTTCCAGGAAAATACGAAACCCGTATTCCCTCATTTTATGTCCACAATATCTGTGCACAATTTCCTTCACTTCGGTTCTCTTCTTATTACCATTCTCGCTTAAATTTTCAAAATTTTGAGGTGGGTTCTTTTGCCCCTAAAACCGTTTCACCGCACAAAATAAAAAAAAACTTTTCCTTTATTTTCTGCGTGTAGTCCATACAAAAAGTTTCGTTGCAATTCTTCGTGTCCTTTACACACATCTGACATAGTGTTACTACCACTCTTGATATTTCGTGATCAAATGTTTGGAGGTGTCCGTACACCAGCCAACCTTATTTTCCAGGAAAATACGAAACCCGGATTCCCTGATTTTATATCTACAATATCTGTGCACAATTTCATTCAGTTCGGTTCATTTCTTCTTACCTTTCGGGCGACAATTTTCAAAATTTCGGGTTAGGGCCTTTGCCACTAAAACCGTTTTCCCGTAGAAAAAACCGTATTCGTTTATTTTTTGCGTATTTTCCATACACAAAGTTATGTTGCATTTCTTCATGTCGTTTACACAGATCTGACATTTGGTTACTAGCACTTTTGATATTTCGTGATACGGGTGGTCCATGCAGCACCCATCCCTTTTCTCCAGGAAAATGCGAAATCCCTATTCCCTCGTTTTATGTCTAGAATATCTGTGTAGAATTTCATTCACTTCGGTTCACTTCTTCTTCTCTTTGGGGCGTCAACTTTCAAAATTTGGTTGGGGCTCTTGCCCCCTAAAAATGAAAAGAACGTTAAAAGCCCGTATTCATTTACTTTTGCGTATTCAGTATACACAAAGTTATATTGAAATTCTTCATGTCATTTATACACATCTGACATACTGTTATCAGCACTTTTCATTTTGTGTGATCAAAGGTTTCGAGGGCCCTTGTCCCACCTAACCATTTCTTCTTTGAAAATATGAAACCGTATTCCTCAAGGTCGCCCATATTGTGGTTTTCAAGGCGGGGCAAGTATAAGCGTTATTTCAAATATAGTTTCAAATTTTGTTGTAACTAATGTAAAAATTCTATTGGGTTGTCGATATTCCGAAGTACATTTTACTGTAGTGAGACAAGCGCCCCACCTTGCTCCTCTGATGGGCGCCTTTGGTATTCCTTCATTTTTGTCTACAATATCTGTGCACAATTTCATTTACTTCGGATCACTTCTTTTTGCCTTTCGGGCGTCAACTTCCAAAATTTAGATAGGAGTTTTTGCTCCCTAAAACCGTCTTCGAGGGGAGATAAAAAAAACATATTCGTTTACTTTGTGTGTATTGTCCATACACAAAGTTATGTTGCAATTCTTGATGTCCTTTGCACACCTCTGACATATTGTTACTAACACTTTTCGTTTTTCGTTATCCAAGGTTTGGAAGGGTCCGTGCCCCATCCAACCGTTTTTCTTTCAGGAAAATACGAAACCCGTATTCTCTCATTTAATGTCCACAATATCTGTGCAGTGTTTCATTCACTTCGGGTCAATTCTTTTTGCCTTTTGGGTATTATTTTTCAAATTTTTGGGATCCTTTTTCCCCATAATGTCGTTTTTCCGCGAAACATAAAAAACCGGTATTCCTTTATTTTTTGCATATCATCATTACAAATAGTTTCGTTCCAATACTTCATGTCCTTTACACACATCTGACATAGTTACTAGCACTTTTCGTTTTTCGTTATCAAAGGTTTGGAAGGGCCCGTACCCAACCCAACCGTGTTTTCCAGGAAAATACGAAACCCGTATTCCCTCATTTTATGCCTACAATATCTGTGCAGTATTTCATTCACTTCGGGTATTTCGTTTTGCATTTTGGGCGTCATTCTTCAAATTTTTGGGACTCTTTGCCCCTAATATTTTTTGGAGAACATAAAAAACCGATATTCCTTTATTTTTTGCGTATCATTCATACAAAAGTTTCCTTTCAATATTTCATGTCCTTCACACACAACTGACATACAGTTACTAGCACTTTTCATTTTTCGTGATCAAAGATTTGGAGGATTCGGTGCACCACCCAACCGTTTTTTCCAAGGAAATACGAAACGCGTTTTCCGTCATTTTATGTCTACAATATCTTTGCAGAATTTCATTCACTTCGGTTTATTTCTTCTCGCTATTCAGGCTTCAATGTTCAAATTATTGGTTGGGAGCATTTGCCCCCTAATGCAGTTTTTTCGCAGAACATAATAAATCCGGTATTCCTCTATTTTTTGTGTATTATCCATACAAAAAGTTTCGTTTAAATTCTTCGTGTCGTTTACACATATCTGACATACTGTTACTAGGACTTTTCTTTTTTCCTGATCAAAGGTTTGGAGGGGTCGGTGCCCCATCCAACCGACTTCTCCAGGAAAATACGAAACCCATATTCCCTCATTTTATGTTTACAATATCTGCGCTAAATTTCATTCACTTCGGTTCAGTTCTTCTTACCATTCGGGTGTCAACTTTCAAAATTTTGGGGTGGGTTTCTTTGCCTCCAAAAACCGTCTTACCACAGAAAATTAAAAAACACCTTTTCGTTGTTTTCTTTTCAGTCTAGTCCATGGAAAAAGTTTCGTTCCAATACTTCATCTCCTTTATACACATCTGGGATGCTGTTACTAGAGCTTTTGATATTTCGTGGTCACATTTTTGGAGGGGTCCATTCCGCACCTAACCATTTTTTAGAGGAAAATACGAAACCCGAGTTCCCTGACTTTATGTCTAGAATATCTGTGTACAATCTAATTCACTTCGGTTCACTCCTTTTTGCCTTTCGGGCGTCAACTTTCAAAATTTTGGGTTTGAGCTTTCGTCCTCTGGAACCGTTTTTCCGCAGAAAATTAAAAAAACTGTTCCTTTATTTTTTGCGTATTGACCACACAAAAAGTTTCTTTGCAATTCTTCATGTCCTTTACATATCTGACATACTGTTACCAGCACTTTTGATTTTGCATGATCAAAATTTGGGAGAGGTTCGTGCCCCACCCAACCGTTTTTTCCAGGAAAATACGAAACTCGTATCTTCATTTAAGTTTGCAATATCTGTGCACAATTTCATTCACTTCGGTCCACTTTTTCTTGCTTTTCGGGCATCAAGTTTCAAAATTATGGGTGGGGGCTTTTGCCCCTTAAATCCGTGTTTCCACAGAAAATTAATAAACCGTATTTCTTGATTTTTTGCGTATTATCCATACAAAAGATTTCGAGGCAATTCTTCATGTCCCTCACACACATCTGACATACTTTTGCTAGCACTTTTGGTAGTTCGTGGTCAAACGTTTGGAGTAGTCCGTGTCCCACACAACCCTTTTTTCCAGGAAAATTCGAAACCCGTATTCCCTCATTTTACTTCCGTAATATCTGTGCACAATTTCATTCACTTTGGTTCAGTTTGTTTTTGCGTTTCGGGTGTCAACTTTCAGAATTTGGGGTGGGGCTTTTATATTAAAACTTATATATAATTTATTTCTTTTTATGAGATTTTTTTGTTTGGGTGGGGAGAAGAGAAAAAATGCTTTCCTCTGATACATGTTTCTTGTCATTCATTTTGTTTGAACTGCTTGAGTATCCAGCTCCATCACGATAATAAAATTGTCATTTTTAACAATTTGTTTTATTCTCTTATTTGCAATTTGGCACACTTACATATTTGTTACAAAATTGAGGTTTGGTCCAACGCCTTTCGAATTCGCAACCATCCCAACCACCGAGATTTTGGGGTTACCTGCTATTGCAGGAAAATTAGAATTGCAGGTTGCAGTGCACTTTTCGAGTCGTGTATACAAATTTCAGCAAAAAGTGTAAAAGGTATACCTACAACATGCACAAACACAATGCACAATAAGGACAAAACTTCTACTTAGAATATATCGCTACATTTGCCTTCTCTTAATTACTAAAAAAATTCTACAATTTTACTCGCAAAAAAGGGAGGAACTGTATATTTATATTGACAGACTATTAAGACATACATTGAAAGACTACTTAGTACACTTTAAATGAGCCCAATTTTGCATTCAATGCATTGGACCCATTCTTTATTTGGTAAACTGTTTTAGTGATAGTTCAAACACACAAAGCAAAATGTGTCTTCCTCCTCCTCACCTTCTGATAAATTATTCCTTGCATTGTACCTATTTTCTTTCTTATTTCCAGTGGCGGATTCAAGGGCGGGCGATCACTCCGATCCCCCACCCCCAAGAGAAGAAACTTTCTTATTTTGTATATATAAATAAAACCCATCCCATAGTTTGGAGCTCTTAAATGTATCTCTAAGTAGCAGTATTACAACCCACCGCCCCCACCCCAGAAGTCCGTCCTGGATCCGCCCATCCTTATTTCAATGTTATTTCTTATCTTAAAATCTTGTATTTCCTCTAGGTAGAATTGTGGCTTGAGGGGAACAGAATACCGATTGGTTCTTCCTCGTTTTTGTATTTCATTCTTTTCAGGAGTATCTGCCAAAGTAGCGCTTTTAGGCTTCCTCCTGCCTCTCACATAGGGTTCATTACCATGTTCAAAAGCCTTAGGTAAATGCCGGACTGGTGACAATTCATTTGAAGTGCCTGGAATAGCCTACATCTCATATACTGTAGATGTTTGGCAAGACGGTCAGCTGTACAGTTACAAAATGAAGTTAGGTCTACATCTCTGTTAGTGACTAACGCTGGCGAAACTTCGCTTTCATCAAACACATTTCCGTTAAATTGCTAAATTCCTGTCACAAAAAATTCAGACATTAAATTGTTAAGAGTGCAACTAGAAACAAAGCGGCAGAAACTATTTCGGGGATATCATAAATTGACACTCTTTTACCTGGATTATTTTTCATCCATTGATCAATGGTAGAATTGACTTGTTTTTTGAAAGGACCATAAACTCCACGATCAAGTGGCTGTAACTTACGAGAACAGAGGGTGAAAATGATAGAAACACTATTCCATTTTTCCTACAAAAATCAATGACTGGAATATGTAAGTGTGACTCATTATTGTCTAATAAAATTAACACTTTGTTCTCCAAACTAAGTCTGACACGTTTAGCAAAATCCTGAATGAAGGAAAGAAATTCTGAGGCTTACATCCATGTAGATTTAGTTGGTACTCCACCTAACAATCTGGAGGACCACCTCTAACGAAATAATCGCGATAATGCATTCCCAGGAACACAAACATTGAAGGGACAGTGTTATCACAGGAATTCACAGCGAAACACATAGTAACTAAACTGTCCCTCTTAGCACTTGTGATGGCTCCTACACATCCTTATTTCTTGCCTTTTGTCACAACAATTGTATTGGCTGTTTGGACAATAGTAATACCAGTCTCATCGATGTTATATATATTATGAGGTTCAAACATGTATGTATATACACTTGCATATTTATTGGAGAAGAGATCGACATTTTTCTTGTTAAAATTCATGACTCTAGTTAGTTCAGGTTTTCAGATTGAAATATCTGGATGATGCTGAATGATAGATTACAATCAATTAACACCCGCAGTTTCTGTCTCAGTCCATCCTTGATACAATTTTCAAATTAAACATCTTAGCCCAGTCATAACCTAACTCCCTATTTTCCTTAGGAGATAGACCATAATACAAATCTGCAGAAAGCTTAATATAAGTAGGGAGACTAATTCCTTGTTCTCTGGTAAATACTTTGATGTGTGGATTGTAATCATATTTTGGAAAAGCAAAAGGCTCGATTTTGCCGACCTTTTTACAAAATCTCTAAAGCCTTACGCTACAAACTAGAGCGAATGCTTTTACCATTTTTGAGAACAGCATGGGTTGCTGCTTCCATGACTTCTTGGGGCGTTGAGCCTTGGTTTGCCGTTCCAAACCTCGATCTTGGCATTCTGAAACAGCAGAAATATCATAATAAAGTATGGAAATTTTAATTTGGGCTTAAAGTGAAAGAAAAAATACTGATATATTTAACAATGGATGGGATCAACAAACTAAGAGTATAGACTACATAATCAAATTTAAAAGTAGACACATTTAAAAATACACACTCTTCACGCATCAACAACATGCGTGAATGATGAGTTACTTGTTTCAGGTACCGTGCTACATTAGCTCGAAATTGAACACCGCATATAACCTATTTTGAATGAATGAATTGTTCTTATTTTACTACAGTCTGCAAAAAATACAGAATCTACTTTTAGACACAGTAGGACATTGTAAACATTGCCGACACTCTTTGAACAGCTCCACATGACACATATTCATCCCTTGTAAACACTGTGTTGTCCAAGTATGTCTAAGATGTATGTACAAAATGTATGTCATCACTTTGTTTTCGAAATGTTTGTCGAGAAAAAGTGTTTCAAATATATCGTACTTGATACTGTTTTTAGAGAAGTAACGTTTTGGACACGCAAAGCGCACTTTAGAAACACTCATGAATATTCCCCTCAACATCGTTACGAAAAGTGCTTCAACGGTGTTTTATTTTTTTCAGTGCAGGATTAAATATTTATTACAGTGGCCCAACATAGCGTAGTCACTAAAGTACTCGCCTTTGGTGCGAGCAGCCCCTGGTTTGATTCCTGGTGGAATGAAAAGTGTAAAATTTTTATCAGGTTAGCCTCCTTAGTGAGTTTTCCTCAGGGGCTTCATTTCAAACTTCGCGTGAGAGGCGAGGGCAAATGCAGCACCGACATAAAATTTTCACGTTTTGTACTAGTGTATTAGTAGACAATCCATTAAAGTATGTGTATTCCTCATATACTTGGGGGGAGCAATTACCCCATCCTGCCCCTCTAAATGACCTCATTTTTCCTCATTTACACTAGACAAATGCCGGAATGGTACCTAACATAATGGACCGAGGTTCCTTTCTTCCCCATTCCTTTGTTCCTCCCTGATACCTTGGGTAGTGGGATCGCCGATGGACGTCATCCCTCATATGTGAGAGGCTAACATGGCGAGAGATGCCGAAGACCAGAAATCTACTTCCTAATCTTAACCTTCAATTCCGACAGCCTTCTCAACGCTGGCTTCCGTTGTGCCTGAACAATAACTAGCACAGTCATTTACATCTAACCTGGGATTATAACTATGCATTTTAATTATTACTACTTTTTTTTTCAGAAAGGTAAACAGAGAGCGGAAAGATCCCCGACAACCGTTCTCCCTCAGGAGATAAATATTAATAGCATGAGATGTAGAATGCACAGCGTCCATGGTAAAATCGTATAAACCAATAACACGGCTGATTAGAACGGGTGTTGTGGAGATTGAAATTGTTCATCTACGAAATTGTTACGTATGTTGGCAACCCCCACCCCTCTCCATACCCATTCCATTCAACCGCCATGCCATGCCTTGATGTGCTGGGAATTAATTCCAAGCAGAAAGAATAAAACAACATTCCATAGCTAGAGTTGATTGCGGTTTAATCCAGTTGAAATATCTTTGCAGAATACTCAAAATATTTGCTTCTTCCTTCTTCCTGCAACACTACAGCTCTATTTTTTTTAAATAAATAAACAAGAAAAGAAAAACCTTATTTTAGTCAGTTTTACAGATTAAGGTATAAGATATGTGCCTCTTTGTTTAAGCACGAGAGAACACGAAACTGCTTTTAAATTAACTTTTCAAGGACACTCCTATCTCATTTCAATATTTATTACATATCCTCACAAACAAATCATATTAACTTAGGGCTGTAAAAACTCCGCACAAACAAGAAACAAAACAGTTGAATCAACGAATATTGTATGTTATTTAAGATATTATTTTTATAATGTTAATGCTTTACATGCAACATTGATATAGATAATAACTAAAATAGAAAGTTTTAAAGTTACTGCTGCCAAATAATAACTATGTCAAGCCAAAGCCAATACATAACACTTCTACAGTGAAACCTCTCTAAAGCGGACAGCCGTGGGGAATCAAAAATTGTCCCCTATAGACAGGTGTCCGCCTTAGAGAGGTTTCAATATTTTCTTACGTAAATCAGTAAACAATCTAATATGCAATTGGAAAAAATACGTTTGCATATTACCAAAATGTTACTGTACCTGCATTATCCTCCACCATCCAATACTCTATGCTCGAGGCACAACATGTAAATAATATGTTATAATTCTCTGCACTTTACACTTATCACTATTTATTACGTTTTTGAGACAATATGCGCACCCACGGGCAAAAGGTATAAAATTTGTCTTCTGCTTGGTTAGAGATTCCAGCAGGACAATAAAATAAAGTGTCATCCCAAATGGCGGGCAACTGTCAATCACTTTTGTGTCTAAAACAGGTTAGGTGGGAGTGGAATGCACACAAAGGACATGAAAGTGTTGTTAAACATAGAAGCTTCGTCTGGGTTGCTGAGCAGACAGTTGAGGAAGCAAAATGGTGACACATGTATGAATTACTAAAAATGTATTTTTACAGTACTTTTCACCTTGTTTCTAGAGAAAGTGTCCGTAATACAGAGGAAAATAATACCTATAAAAGACTGAAAAGACTTTCCGTGTCCGTACTAGACCGTGTCCGCTTTAGAGAGGTTTGCCAATGTTTTTTTTTTCTTTAACTATTACAGTGTGTGGGGATTCCAAAATGTGTCCGTTACGGGAGGTGTCCGCTTTATAGAGGTGTCTGTTGGTAGATGTTTCACTGTATTACATCTTTTTTTAAGGTAACTATTCGCTTTAGTAATTCAATACTACCAACACTACTCGCTTTAAGTTCAACACTACTTGTCCACAATAAAGAGTCGAAATTTATATGACAGAATTTGCCGCCTTTTCCCTATTTAGGAAGAGGCACCGTGGCTCAGTGGTAGAGCGCGTACCTCTGGGGTCCCTGGTTTGACCTGCGGCCAAGTAAGTTTGTGGTGGACACATCGTGTCCTTGGGTTTTCTCGGGGTACTCTCATTTCCTCTCATTTTCTGATTAAATTAGCTCTTCCATCCTCATTCGCTTGCTTTAATCATCGTCTTCCTTGGCCTAAATGACATAAGCGTGGTACGTTTAACTGAAAGATATTTCATTTTTCCCTATTTAAGAGCAGAATTTTCGAAAAACACTGAAACACAAGTTCGTTATTTTTAATGGAAGCTCATATGTTAAGTTTAAACTTACTAATGTTAGATGCTTTAATCTTGAAAAACGATTTGAACCCCCTTTAACCTGCTCTAGGATACACATATTTTAAAAAAATCTTTCTTATCAGTTGTTTTCATTTCAAGGATGTTTCCTGTCCAAATTTTATGTTTCTAGTCATTGTAGTATGGCCTTTGTATTGAAGAGTGACTCTCTTTTACTCTTTCATATAATAGGATAGGTGTGAAAGAAAAAAATCTAAACTGAGTCAACTCATTATAAAGGAAATTCCAAGCTGCAATAATTAGTGCAATACTGATCAGTGCCATTTGCCTTAATGAAGAAATGCTCTTACACATACACCAAGCATTTATGTGGCACCACCGCTAAAATGTGGGCCATATGGTCGACCAGACTACTTCATCTCTTTTCACACGAAGTTTAGTATTTTCTTTCAGTACACAGAGATGAGGCGGATTGCAGTTGAGAGACATAAGAAAGAAATTACATTCTTTCTGTTTCCTTTAGCTACGCACTATTGACTATTGAAATTTGCTAAAAACGTAAGGCCAGCTAGATGCCTTACGTTCAACTAGATGATGAGTGGCTGGGACATAGGTTCTTTCGAGGCGCCATTATTTATGGCCTTCTGGATGGAATTTCGATACTTCTTAATTCAGGTAGCTCCTCAATTGCCGCATGATGCAGGTCAACACCAGAAACTTTTTGTGCTTTCAGTTACAATACAGAAAACCAGGAGCGATAGGATCGCACTTGCTAACTATGCGACTAAACCGTAGTTAAGTAATAAAAATAAAACAAACTTCTCTTTTAATGCTCTCTATTCGCACCCGCAGATGGTAGATATTGATCCTTATGTTGACGGATAAGTGTTGAAAAAGATGACTGTGATTATGACTGTGTAAAACTTATTTTTCGTAACAATCCATGTAAAAGAATCGTACTACGTCTATACAAAGTAGTCACAAATGGAATATACTATATGAAAGCAGAGCTCCTTCCTGGCAAAGCGGTTAGCGTACGCGCTTTTTTCGTGGGACACCAGGGTTTGATTCCCGGCGTGAGCTCATGTGGTTCACATTCTATGTAAATCAGAAGGTTCGCGTCTTATATAGTCAGCTGCTGAATGGGACGCTAAACACAAAATCAAATCAAAACTGCATGAAAACAGAAAACCATTTCGGTATCACAGTACTAAAGGGATGAATCTCGAGCCGAGTAAGCGCTCTGCCTAAGGCATTGATACTGATAAATCATCAATTTTCTTACCCCCATTTATCTAACTCGATTCACGTAGTTCCTATTTTATTAGCATCTATACTATTGCATAAGTATCTGAGAATGATCTTATTATTTTTTTCTTGATTTTTCTATTTTTACTTTCAAGAGACGATAGTAAAAAAGAAAAATGGAGCTCGAGATTTCAGCGGATTTATACATTTCATGTCCCTTACCTCCCGGAAAACGGATTTTTTATGCCTGATAGTCTGGCTGTTCTTTCATTTATCCGTTCGTCCTGATGTAAAAATGCTTATTCGTTTAGAGTGTAACAGAAGATAATATATAACGCAATGTTCAACAGTGTGGAGTGTGCAAGAGTAGGCATTTCACCCCTCCTATTTAAGCTCCCTATCGTTCGACTGGGAGCCTACTTCAAGATAAAGATGTCTTACTCCATCTAAAAACGAATCTTAAATGAAACAAAAATGTAATTTGGGCTAATTTCTGTAAAATGTTCTCTATTAGGGCCCTAGAAATAACATATATTTCTTAAGCCTTTAAGTTGTGTCAAATATTGTACCCGCAATTTAACTTGCGAAGCATGGAATGGTCGCATCATACAATTTTCAGAAGAACTGAAAAACTATGATGATGCCCTATAATATGAACAAAATATATTTACCTAGGATAAAACATAGATGCCCTGCTTTAATGCCAATTTCAGTCCCTAGAAGTAATAAAAATATTTATTAAGATTTTAAATTCCAGGGGTTGCAATTTCACATTTTTTAGGGAAGCTCAAATTCATCTTTTCTAGGGGTGCCAAAGATTAATTGTGGCCCTTCAAGAAAAGTTTCAACTTACGGTGCTTGTGTTCATATATACTGTATATTCAGTTTTTAGCAGGTGTTCTAAAGGAGCGTTTAGAAAGAAGAAAGAAATTTTTAAAATAACATCTTACTTATTTCTTTCGTCCTGAGTGTTTCTCTTGTCCCGAATTAGAGTCTAGCAATGCTCTACTAACATTGTGGACATCAATTTTCCTTTATAACGTTTTTCCGTAATAGCTGTGTCTTCACAAAATCTTTTCTCATGATTGGCTTAAACAGTACAACAATTTTGTGGGAAGAAGTACAGATTTGAACCCCTGAAATGTAATTTCAAAAACATGTTGCACCATAAATCATTTAAGCTATGATCACTTGATTCACAAATTCCTTTTATTTGAAATCTCTTCTACTTCCAGCAAAGTTTTATGTTTCCTTATTGCAACATAATCATGCTTCATACAAATCGACGATTTCTCAATGTAACTTTATGTGAACAATAATGGCAACCTTTAGAAAGAGGGCCAGAAATCCAAAAGTAATAATACCAACTCTTTCCACAAATTCACTGTATTTGCTGCAAATAATGATGATTCATATTATCCATACGTTCAAATTATAATTACAGAAGTGGCTGAAACTACTTAAAGTTACTGCAGAACTACCTCTGACAGGAAACTTCTGATTTCAGATTTGAATTTACCGTTTTAATTTTGTTTAGAACTTATAATTTCGTCTTAGAAGTAGAACCCTTGTAGCATAGTGTAGTTAGTAATATAGGAGTATACTTTGCTAATATCACTATCATTTTGGAGTTCATTTTTATATGATCTCCAAAACGTAGCCATCTTAATCAGAGACTTATGGCATGACTCTTAGCAGAATGCGAAACAGGTGGAATTTTTTAATTCAAGAGTTACAAATTTCATCAATGAAATTAAAAAAAAAAAGACTAGGTGCTTCGATAACATTTAAAATAAAGTACATTCGAACAACGAAAGTATAGATGAAGCGGACACGTATCGAAAACTCAAGCTTTTTTTGGATGTATCCTTCATATACAGATGGTGATCAGAAAAATGGAAACACCTGAACGAAATTGCAAGTTACCATATTAATATGGTGTCGGGCCATCTTTCGCCTTCAGAACAGCCTTGATGCGACGTGGGATGGAGGCATAGAGGTCGTGAATGGTAGCAAGTGCAATTTTACACCATTCCTCGTGCAGGGCATCGGCCAGTTCTGTGAGAGAGGATGGAAGTGGAAATCGTCACCGGAGTCGTGTTTTCAAGACGGACCACAGATGTTCAATTATGTTGAGATCTGGGGATTGGGCGGGCCAGGGGAAGTGTTGAACTTCATCCCGATATTCCTCAAACCACGCTGCAACAACGCCAGCTGTGTGAATGGGTGCATTATCATCCTGGAAGATGGCGTCATTGTCCGGGAACAACATCCGGAACATAGGATGCAAGTGGTCTCCTAAAATTGCGACATAATCGTTGGCAGTGATTCCTCCGCTAAGTGTGACCACAGGACCCAATGAAAACCATGATATGGCAGCCCACAGCATCACCGAGCCGCCGCCATGTTTCACAGTTGGGCGGAGACACTGCAGATCATAAGCTTCTTTGGGCGTTCTCCACACTATAAACACGGCCCGTGGTTGATAATAGGGTGAAGGATGGCTCATTCGACCATATCACACGTTTCCAGTCCTCAACGGTCCAAGTTGCATGGTCGCGGCACCATTTGCGGCGTGCGAAAGTGTTATGGTCCCTGATGAGCGGTTTGTCCCGTGCAACACGACCCCGTAAATTCATGCCATGTAATTCGCGGCGGACTGTGATTGTCGAAACAGGGTGGGGTAGGTACTGCTTGAGTTCCTCCGTCACTTGCTCCGCAGTGGCACGGCGGTTCTGCGTGACAATGCGCTTTAATACCCGGCGTGACCTGTCACTCATGATTTTCTTCCGCCCACTGTTCCTCTTCCCCGATGTGGTTTTCCCGTGTGTTGTGGAGGCCGTCATCACCTTCAACACTGTTCCACGCGACACACCTAACACAGTAGCCACTGCCGTCACACTCACTCCATATAACCGCGCACCAACAATTTGCCCTCTTTGAAAATCTGAGAGGTCTCCCATTTTACACTATCTCCGTCTGCTGCAGCCACTGGACACTGCTGTTCCACTGCGCCTGACGTAATATGGAGACCGACCTAACACACCACCACCAGCAGTTCGGCGCTGCGGGCGCCACGACACCACTGCCAACCCATACATCTGACATGTTTTCAACTACAGGTGTTTCCATTTTTCTGATCAACATCTGTAAATATACTTTATAATATATTGCAATCAAAAAAAATACAAACGCTAGTGAAAGAGTTTTGAAGGCGTTTGCTATATCTATTTCTGACAGTCGAGTAAATACTAAGAAATAGTCCAGTATTGAAGTATACGTGTATGGCCAAAAATAAAAAAGTCACTATATATATAGTACAGTGCAACATGACCTAAGGAAGTATGTGACATTATAATTACGCAAATGAGAAATGAGTTTGAATCGAATCAAATACTACGCCCGTTTTTAATAGTGCATTAATGGCGATTTTCAACTTCTAAAGATCCCTTCCCGACAAATAACTTAACATTTGTTCTTGTACCTATCCGGTACTGATAAAGAAAATCTTAAATCCAAACTTATTTGTAAAATTAACTGAACCAGTAATTTATTACTGTTTCTGCTTGAAAATCACTGAAAAGACATATTTTCTGAGCTTGATGGATTGGTTGATTGGAAATTTAGCAATATATATTATGCGGATCTATAGATTAACGCGAAATTCAAACTACATAGGCTTCGAATCGAAGTCGGGTCTTCTGCATTAAAGGAGGGGATACGAGAGAGTTTATGTTTTCAGATGTCAAAATTAGTGGACACATAATCAACAATGCTTCTAGCTACAAGAGAATCAGAACGTTGTTTTAGCACATTGAAGAAAAACAGCGAAACTTATTTAAGGTACTTCTTGAGCCAAGACAGACTCAACGCACTAACAATGTTATGTACACACAAAGATTATACAAATCAATAAAGGTTTTCAATACAATGATCATTTAGAAATTCTTCAGGCTTAAGCATACAAGAACTGAATTTATTTTTAAAATTAAATAACGTCCCATGGATGTGCGATTATGCTAAAAGAAACAGATGATCAATTATGTGAATGATGGCTAAATTACATTTGTGCTCTCCCGCCGGGAATCGAACCCAAGACCAAGTACACTAAAATCACACACGGCAGCCACTTGGTATTGCTAATGCTAGTCACTAGAGAAATAGAGATTGGGTCAGTACCCCCTAGATTCTCCTTATGCGATACACGGCATATTGTCGAAATTTTATGTTGCTTCCCATTTAGGTACTGTCTGAAGACCACCTAGTTATCGTATTTAATTTTGATTTCCAATTGAAAAATATACCTAAAATCAACTTAGTTTCTTTTCTAGAATAGGTTATGTCGCACTGAACTCAACAGCAAATATCAGAATCACATATTACATACAGTTGAAAGGCTTGTGTACTTTGGGACGTTAGGGACTCAAAGGGAAATTAGACTCATATCAAAATATAAATTGACCAAGCTAAGTCAAATTAGCAACTTGAAATACCTCAAATTGATTTTAAGAAAAACAGACCACGTTAAGTACTTTTCTCTACAATCCTCATTTAAGTTTTTATTCTTATGTTCAACGATTAAAGTTTGTTGACAGAATTGGAGTATGAAATACACACAGAAATTATGGTGGAAGAATTGATGGATAGTTATAGATTTGTTGAGAATACCAACGAACAGACATTGTCCACTATCGCTCCACGTAGTCTGAGATAAAACCGTGGACTTCCGACTCGATATGAGCACTCTACCCCTTAACCACTGTGTCTCATTATTTACAATACTTTGACCTCCTTATTTACAATCAAAATATTTTCTATATCAAGTTAGAAAAACATTTACAAATTCGCTAACATACAGCTTGCAACTGTATGTAAAAGTCTTCTTATTTGAGAGAATATCTAATTTGTTTTTTTCAAAGATTATACATCCTTTATTTCAGACAAAACATAAAAAATTTGTCGAAGTACTTGGCTGTTACTGTCTTATCAGAGAAACGTTTAATAAAGGCTTTCATTTCTTAGCTTATAAGAACTAATTATCCAAGAAGACCTTAAAGTTTTTTTTTTTAATTGTTTTACGTACTCAAACACAGAATATACGTATCAGTATTCTTTGTCTTTTGAGTGTTATTCCCACTATAGATTTTTACTCTCCAATCTTTGTTGCTAATAAATTAAGCAAAAAACTTACCTCTGTCATTTTGTCTTCTTTTTCCCAGATTTTTGTGAGGAGGGGGTAGAAAGTCTCTGAAAATAATGTTGCTGCTGCCGATTGCCTCTTTTATCCTAAACCAGCGTCTTCTTGCCTCAGAGAATTTCAGTTTACTTTATCTTAGCAAAGTGTGTTATCGCTAGAAGCTTTTTCGTTTAATAGACAATTTTGCTTTTCATTAATGGATAATATCGAAGAAAGCGGTGGCAATCTTGCAAAGAAGATGGTTTCATCAGCTAAACTACAAAGGCAGTTTTAAAGAAGGTGCTGCGTCTTCTAAGGTTAAAACAACGACAACGATGATCTCTCGTCAAAATGTGTTAGTGTTTGATCAACAAACAACCCACTATGCAGATTACCAAAGTTCGCTCCACAACGATAAAATCACGGCTTTCTAGAAGGGTCCTCTACCTTCAAGCAACTCATAAAAATTAATTATCTTCAACTTTGCATAATATACATTAAAACTTTCTTCTGAGAAATCCTTTCGAATCTTTTAGCATGGCATGATCTTGAGTTGAGTAAAATTGAAGTTAATGAAAACACACGAAGCTCTAGAAGAGAAATTTGAAACTAACCAGACATGACACTTGACAATAGTTTAATCCAACTACTACAACTTCATTAGAGTATTTAAAATTTTATTCTTATAGCTTCATTCCTAGTCTCGAATTCTTGTGATATTAAGAAACAAGGGATGTTTCAGCTAAGAAGGAAAAAGTTAAGTATAGTAATTTTAAGGTAGTAGTATAGAACAGTATAGTATTAGTTTAGTAATATATTCCACAGATTACATACCGGAGAGCTACAAAAGTTTAATTAAGCAAGGAAAACTGCACCCAAAGCACGTCATTAACTTGAAAGTTACGTTGGAACTGTTTCTCATACAAATTGTAACACTTTTTAAAATCATTTCTAGTATTATATCTGGTTACTTTAAAATCTTTATGATCAAGGCTGTCTTAATCTTTGATCAAGCGCCGATTTAGGCCAATAGCAGCAAGAGAAAGTGAGCAGTGGGTAAGGGACCAAAAGATTATCACGAAAAATTAATAAAGATCAGTTAAATTTTCTCCAAACAAAGTACACAAATAAAGTCCAGCATAATAATTTAAAAATGAAAATAAATAATATGACCTTACAATAAAAGTTTTATTATATATTTGAAGAACAAGAGTCAATACAGAATAGTTTGACCCATTAAATTGTATTTATTAGTGTATAATAATATATTAAACGTCAGTAATGCGATAATCATCAATAGATACTCATATTTTGTATTTTACTTTGTTATGCCATTATTGGCAGATCATTTGCCTCTCTCCTGTTTCGTACATTTTCATTTGACAATTTACAAATTTAGTACCTTTATTGTTAAAATAGTACATGTTGTAGTAAAAACACATTTAAAAAAAATCGGGTTCAATTATTAATACATGTTTTATTTTGTCTTTGAATATTTGTTCATGTTAACTTTTGTGATCTATTAAGCTTTCGTTGATTTGAAGGAAATTAAAATTTTACTTGTCATAAGGAATTATTTAGGTACCTCACTGTAGATTCAAAAAAAAATATTATTATCCCTTAATTATTGAAACAAATACTCTATTAATGCATCCTTCGTTGTTTAATTCTTTAAAATGTAACACATCCACCTGTTTATTTAGTGTTTCTTGAAATTTTCTAACAACAGAAAATAAACTAGTACTGTCAGATTTTTCGTTGTAAACACGTATTAGAATGAATTAGTGGAAAATGGCAGTGAAAGATTCTAAAATACTGGAAAATGAAAGAGGACAAACGCGTTCATATTAATTTATACAACGATAGACTATAAACTCGCGAAACAGGAAAACCATTCGCATCCGTACGCCTAGATCGTATGTAATTGCACGCAGTGGCGGCCAATGTTAGTGTTGCAGCGTTGTGCAAAGACCAAAGTATTTCAAGATAAAAATATTATTATCAATAGTAGCAAATAAAAAAAAAAATACTTTTTAATACTCGCATATATACACTTTAAATAACATAATTTTTTACTTCTATAACTGCTCGTTCCGTTAATCCGTTTTAAAAAGCGAAAAATGATCCGTCACAGAGCCTCTAATTTATATTGTTGCAGCGAGCATACAACGACCAGATTCCTTCAGCGCGGCAATTGGAGCAAATGTTAAGTCTCCTTTCCCCTATCTCAGAAGTTATAAAGAGACTGGTCGTTGCAGTGCTTCTGGAACACAGCACGGTTTCCAGTGAACGAGAAGGTTTTTCGCGCTAAACAAGATTTCTGAATTTTATTTCATTAACAATTAACAAATGGAATTTGTTTTTATGCATTCATATTTGTAAATTACAGGACCATACTGAAGCAAATCAATATAATAACAATTAAAAAAGTGATTGCAGAATTACAAAATAAGGAAAGAAGATATCTAGTAGAGCAGGAAACAAATGAAAGTAGACCCGCATTTACAAGTTAATACTTAGCTTATATTGATAATGAAGGCTTCTTCCACAGTAATTTGTGATTCAAATATTAATAAGTCAGTATGTATAATCGCCCCCTCCCTCTGTGGATAGTATTTTAGTATATACATATTTCTTTTATAAAATAAGTATATTTTATAATCTTGATAATTTCAACATAAGACTGTATGATGGGGAACGCCACATTGAATTTGAACTAGTTAGCAATGCTCAGGGGCGTAGCTACGAAGGGGTCCACCGGGTCCGGACCTCCCAAAAATTTCGAAACTTGACGAACATTTGTAGACTTTCTTAACGAAATATACTTGTTTAACAGAGAAACGATTGATGTACGCTAAATATTTTATTTTACGCCTCATTATGTACTCTTCTTTTCTTATAAAAATAATCGTTCTATCATTTTTTCTAAAAATATTGGTGAAAGTAAGTAAGAATTACTTATCGTCTTTTCGGGTGCAGTATAAGACAGGTTCCATATTATGTAAACATATTGGACCTCCCTCAAATACTTTGGACCCCTCCCAGTTAACATTTCTGGGTGTAGAACTGGTAGTGCTGTTTGTTTTGATGTTCTTTGATTTTTGGCTTCTGCTACATGCTAATCCTTCATCTGGCGTGTTTCGAGGTTTCCTTTCCAAAACATATCACATTGATAAGCGTTGTTTCGCCTCATGTGGAAGTATATTGTGTTCATCGTGCATTGCGTAACAACCAAGACGGATGATTTGGAATGTAGTTTTTTCTTTTACGCACATGTGTGTGTGTGTTGATGTATGAATATGTGACATTCGGAATTCATATACCAGTACCTCTTTTGTATCAGCTGTTTTGGTTTTTAATTATTAGGTTTAATTTTACTGTGTGTGCTTTAATTCTGTAAATAACCTACAAATTCTGAATGAATTGTATACCATGACTTCTGTAAATAACTTACAAAAAACATTGACGAGATGTCAACTGAGGAAAAATTTGCAATTAAGGCTTAGACAAAACAAGCAAAGGGCAATTCAGGAGAGTGTTCGAAAAAATAATCCAGTTTAAATTTACAGGATATCTTATGACAGTAGTGTTGTTTGCACCAGATACATTTCCTCAATTTGTTTTAAATTTTCCTGGATAAACTGTGAATAAAGTGTTTTCAATGTACATTTTTTTATAATACTAATCTCTGCTACGAACTCTCTTCAGTCAAAGCTGAAGAGGAATTTGGATCACTCTCAGGGACTGAGTTTGCTAGAATGAATCGTTCGCAATAATCTAGAAAAAATATTTAGTGAATCTACAAAGCTTCTGAAATTAATATTAACTGTGTCTATGGCGTCAGCAAAGAACGAAAAGTTTTTTTTTTTTTTTCCACATGAGAAAGAATTGACACCAAGGAATTGAATGTCCCAAGAAAGGTTATCACCATTGGTTATGCTTTCCATCGAAAAGACCTGACAATAAGAATACCAGAGTTCAACCAGCATGTATTAGACAGATTTGCTCCAATCAAAGAGAGGATAATGAACTTACTAATTAATTAAGGTGATTAATCGGATAAAATGTTCTGCGTTTTTTTATTTTTAAAAAACATAATTTTTTTTAATTTAACATGTCACATAGCATTTGCATCTAAAGTTATGCTGATTAGTGAATGAGCCAACTTTACATCTTCTGTCTCTTATCTTTCGTACTGCAACACCCGAAACCACAATCCACCGACCGCCACTGATTGCACGAAGCATTTCTTTAAGATCTGGTTCGTGCTGTTCCTGAATAAATCGTCAAAACATGTTGACCTTTAAGTTACGGGTTCAGTTTTCAATTTTGTGTAACCGGCACATTTCTCACACCAGACATATGATGCGTTCATTCACTATTCCTGGCCTAATTCCAGTGTTCATGTTTTCCTTGCTTAGATACTGTATGTACAATGTCTCCATTTGAATTCGTAAAGAAGAACCATTCATAATTGTGCATTCTTCATGGTGCACTTTCATACAAGTCTGTCAAACACATATTTTCAGTTTAACTGGATACCGAAGCATGTTTCTTGAACATGTATGGAGTTTCTGAAGTCGCACGAATAATTACCTTTGTTCTCTGGTGTAGCCATCCCATCAAATTAAAATTTGTTTTCCTATCAAATGTAAATTTGGAAATATTAATCAATTCCCAGCGAAATGGATATGAGAGGAGATTACTTTGGAGCAATCCCTTCTTATACCATTTTACATTAACTCATTATAAGTATCCAAATTCTGGTCTCAGTAGATCTTTCGGGAGACACATACGTAGCCATTCCTAGAATAATCATCACAGGTAATTTCAAATCAAACTTTTCTGCAATGCATAAAGGTTTATTTGTTGAATTAGTAAATATTAGCATTAGTACTGGATTAATTATAGGATCAGATGAATTAGCAAAATGGCGAAAGTGCAAAACCTTTTATCTTCAGTTTCAATGGAATTTTAGGTTTTGGTTGCGTTCAATTTCTCACATCTGAATCTACGCGTGTGCTGATAGACCAGTCAATGAAGGTAAAATAAGCTAGATGTCGGAAGTAATTCTCGGAGAGCTGAATTTTTTCCTGTTGATAGACTATGATGAGACATGTAATTTTTCCCAAAGTCCCCGGTTCTCCCCCTTGTGCTTTCCCCCCAGCCCCCCTTAAAGGTGAATTTGCCGTCTCTCAGAAAATTAGCCATAACTCCGAAACCAGTGAAGCAAATGCTACGCAATTTTTTTTTATTTTCTTTCTCTAATGTTAAGCTTCAAAAAAGGCGTCTTTTATTTTTCTCGAGAAATGTATAGTTTCGTGGCAATTGTCTTAAAGAGAAAACAACAGTTTTTTGGTGGGGAAAAATTCCCTTTAATTTTTTTCTACGAGGTAAAGTAAAAAATGTTTCAAATGAAGGTTTTAGATCGAAGTCTAAGCTTTAAAACGAGGTATATTATGATAGTATTTATTTGACACATAACGAAAAACATAACAAAAATGTGCTTCGCCGGGTCAGCGAACCTCAGTGCTGGTGTAATCCGACGAAATAGTACAGTGAGCTCAGAAATCTTAGTAAGAGCACAGAAGAGTTATGTACAATTTTTTACCCGATAAACTTAATTTGGATGGGAGTTATAAAGAAGCAATCTGGCTGGAATGGGCTTATGAACATTATCTACATGTGTTATGGCAGTACCATTTATAAATCAAATAATACGTCTACCATCTATCTTTTGCTGCAGATCAATGTAGAAAAAGAAATCAATCTTGCATTGCTACTTTTGACCAACCATTGTATCTGAAAGCAACAGAAATCGTAGAAAGGTCAGATCCTAATAGTGACTTATCAAAGGTTATTCTTAGGTTAGGTGGATTTCACCTTTTAATGTCTTATATGGGATCAGTAGGCCGCATAATGGAAGAAAGTGGCTTACAAAATCTATGGGAAACTGTTTATGGTTCGGCAACAGTTAATCACATGTTAAGTAGGCATGCATATTCTAGGGGAATAAGAGCTTATTGTTTAACTGCAGCGTCTCTCATTACGGTAATAAGAGAAGAATATCCAAAGATTCAAGAGGACTGCAAGAAATTCAAAGACATATGTCAGCAGCTTATTGACAAGAAACTGGATTTCGAGCAAATTAACCTGGATGATGAAGTTACAGAAACTGTTTTAAACATTGAAACACATTTTGAAGAGATAAAAAAATCTAACAGGACAGCAAAGCTTTGGCTAAATCTAATTAAGTGCATAGATCTTATGTTGAAATTTATATTTGCAGAAAGAACTTGCAACTGGAACATGCACTTGAGTATAGTAGTAGACATGCTTCCATACTTCCATGCTGGAGGCCACTTGCCCTATGCTAAATCTGTGCATTTATATGCTCAGCAAATGTTGAAACTCGAATCTAAACTATCAAAAGAAGAATACGAATTATTTACTAAACAAGGTTATTTTACCGTTCGCAGGAATGGGAAATGTTGGTCGGGAACTTGGACAGACATGGACAGACATGCCTAATGCGTCCAATGAAAGCGGTGGGATGGCTGACGCATGGAAGGGGAATAGCAGATAGTATTTTGTCAAAATGGATTCATAGAACACCCTACTGTTTAAAGATACAAGAAGCCTTAGATAAATTTGCAGGAACAGGCTTAAATTTTACTGAACAGCGTGTTGAACTGCGGGAATCAAGGAAAGAAAGAGATCACAAGGATATTGAGAAAATGAAAGGTAAGAGTTTTGGAGAGCTAAAATTGAAAAGAAAAGACATGGTAATTACTCAAGCCAGTCATAAGTCTGTATCGGTTCGATCATTAAAAGTGAACATAAACCCACAACAGCTTTTTAATAGAATTTTATGTGTATGTGGCAGCCCCAATAAACTGAAATGTATTTGGAATATGAATTGTCTTCTGTACCTCCATCGATTTTTGATGATACTTATCTTCGGAAAGGAACTAAATCGTCTATAGTTAAAGCATTTTCAGAAGGAATCGTTGAGCAACCATGCTTAGAAGATGTTGGGATAGTTATCGATGGAGGTTTCCTTCTTCATTATGTTTCATGCCCTAAGGATGCTACATATGGAGATACTGTTAGGAACTATTGCTCATTTGTGCTGTCCAAGTATGGAAATAATTGTACAGTGGTGTTCGATGGTTATCCAGAAGAGGCGACTACGAAAGATGAAGAACACCAAAAGGGGACACTGAAATATTCCTCCGCGAAATACAGTTCGACGAAAATACTAAATATGTATTATACTTATAAAAAGAGCCTTTTCTTTCTAACAGAAAGAACAAAAAGAAATTGATTGAATGCACATGTAAAAAGTTGGAAAAGGTTGGATTAGCAGCAGTTATAGCTGAAGAAGATGCTGATACTGAAATTGTAAAAACTGGAATTGACAAACTTGATATCTTTTCCAAAGTGATTGTTGTTGGAAACGACACGGGCATTTTAATATTGCTAGTTGCATTAGCACCAGAGAAGAGACCCATTTTCTTTCGAAAAGATGTTGGAGGAAAGAACCCGTCAAGCACTTGTTTTGATATCGATAAATTGAAAAGATCCAACAAAAATATAGACAAACTTCTCCTTTTTGCCCATGTTATTTCTGGCTGTGATACAACTTCGCCATTTTTTGGAATTGGGAAAACAAAAGCAGTTGAATTAATTAAAAAAACACAGAGGCAAAATGTGAGGCAGAATGTTTCTTGCAACAAGATGCATCAAAAGATACTCTTCTCGAGAATGGAGAAAAGTTTGTTCTTTCAATGTACGGGCTAAGTAGATATTCAACTTTAAACGAAGCTCGTTATTTCAGATTTACAAGACTAACTGCAAAGACTTCTTTGAAGTCAAACTTTGATTTAGCTAAATTACCACCGACCTCAAAAGCGTGTCGTCAGCACCTGTTCAGAGTATACTTACAGGTGCAATTGTGGTTAGGAAACAAACTTAATCCTACTGATTGGGGTTGGAAACATGAATATATCAAAGAAAGTGTTGGAAAAATAGAGTCTTAAGACCGATACTAAGTATGAAACCTTTTGCTCCTGATGACCTCCTAGCAATAATTTCATGCTCTTGCAAGGCAGCGTGTGGAGATTATTGTCGCTGCAGAATATATGACATTACTTGTTTAGCTATGTGTAAGCACTGTAATGGGTTATCATGCAACAATGTACCTCAATACAATGAAGATTTTGAAGATCAATTACATGAATAAACTGGCTTCATTTTAAAATGAATATTAGAAAACATTGCACACAGTATTCTTAGGTTAGTGGTGGGTGGGTGGTCCGTGATGCTGTTCTTGTTATGAATTTATTTAAAAGTATAGAAATTAAAATAAACTCATAATATAAGAAAGCTTCCAGTTGTTGCCAGTCCGGAACACGGCGGGTCTATAGGTGGTGGATAATGGAAAGCCCCCCCGAACCAAAACTGGCATTTTCTGATCTTATTCCTACGAGTCTTGAAGCATATTCTTATGACGTCCAAAGCTACATTACCCAGCTCTGGCTTTACGTACTGTGACAATTTATACCTCGTTTTAAAGCTTACACTTCTATCTAAAACCTTCATTTGAAACATTCTTTTACTTTACCTCGTAGAAAAAAATTAAAGGGATTTTTTCCCGCCGAAAAACTGTTGTTTTCCCTTTAAGACACAATTGCCACGAAACTATACATTTTTCGAGAAAAATAAAAAACACCTTTTTTGTAGCTTAACATTAGAGAAAGAAAATTAAAAAATTGCGAAGCATTTGCTCCACTGGTTTCGGAGTTATGGCTAATTTTCTGAGAGACGGCAAATTCACCTTTAAGGGGGGCTGGGGGGAAAGCACAAGGGGGAGAACCGGGGACTTTGGGAAAATTACATGTCTCATCATAGTCTATCAACAGGAAAAAATTCAGCTCTCCGGGAATTTGTTCCGACACAAAACCTATTTTGACTGGGCTATAAAGTTCGTAAACGAAAACCAATAAAAAACGTGAAAAACTAATTTTTAAAACGTCGTATCTGATGTAAGAAAATGTAAAAGCAGGATGGTTTTATACCTCTCCTGAAAAGTTTGGCTTTGATGAGTTACGAAGTTTTGCACTTTCGCCGTCGAAATGCTACGCTATTTCATTGTCATGGAACATTTCAAAAGTGCGAGATTCGGATCTGATATCCTGTGTTTTGAGTCATCATCCTACCCCAGATAAGACATTATTTTCTCTCGTTTTGTCCACCCTACTTGAAACGGGAATATTGATCTAATAACAATACTCGATGGCGTTTTTCTTATTTCTTCCGTATCTAAGGGTATTTTTGACAAGATAGATTCAGAACATGTATAATTACCTTGTCTTTGTTTCATTTCTTTCATCAGCAATCCCGTTCTTGTACATATTTTCAGCAACCCTATTATGTTCATTTCCATTAATAATTAATTACAAATGGCATTTTGAAAGATTTCATCTGAATCCTGCATCCTCAGTAAGTACTTCTATAGCAGTTTGAAGTATACCCCCTACTAGATCACTGAAAACACTTTCTTCGTGACCTATAAAACCGTTATGAGTCAACTCACCAGAGACAATATTAGTTGGTAGAAGAAAACCATTTGCTTCCTGAGCATCATTATCTTATAACTGTGGTGTTATCTCATGCAAAGTAAGGTCCAGTAAAATAGAAAACAAAAGGCGCTGACATTGAACATTTTCAATATTTTGTTACTCAGATTTAGTGATGCTGGTTTTTGTGAAAAGTTAGCTTTAGAAATAACTCAGGACAACTGGGGAGCCTTTGAATAAAAACTAGACACATTATTTCATATTTGAAGACTTGCTGTAGAAAACAATGTAAATACCTTCTTGCAATTGTTTCACTTATTTTATCTTTTAATACGTTTATGGGTTAATTAGATTTTCATACTTCGTTATATGCTACGTTATATTTCTAAGCAAAAATATTTTCTATTTTGTGACGCTGCAGCACAATTTACTATCTTTTGTCTCTACTGTTACAGTAACTTTTGTGTCAGTCACTTACAGGGGCGTCATTTAGGGAGGGCAGGAGGGGGCAATTGCCCCCCCCCCCCAAGAGTTTGAGTAATACATATACTTTAATCGATTGACTACTAATATACTAGTACAAAACGTAAAAGTTTTCTTATATCGGTGGTGCTCTTGCCCCGCTCAAGCGAAGTCTGAAATGACGCCCCTGGTCACTTACATTCTTTTATGCAACGAATCTTCATTTAACCATTTGCGTATCAATGACATCCATGTGGGTGTCATGAAAACATATCTTATTAAGGGTCGTATGAATCCTGGAGATGATGAAATTTGTCAGTGGATTCAAGGCTAGACTGTTCTACTCTTTCTCCTCAGGTGATAGCATCTTACTGACAAAAAAATTGTCTCAGTAGATGGCCAAGGGAGCATTCAATTATAACATACATGTGTTTATTTGGACGATAAACAATTAGCAACTTCGAGATCAGAAAAGGAAAAACTTTGTCTTTGATCTCCGGTCAGTGTTGCTAACGAGAAACAGCATAAAATCCCTTCAGAACATCAGAATTTCCCTTTTTCAATCCAAATGTCCTACAATCCAAATAATTTTTTTTATCAGTAATGTGAATCCCCACGCGCACACAATAACTAAGCCCTATGTAATGACCCAGACAGTCTTTTAACAGTGAATGAAAGCGGTTTTACAGCACACACATAGGAAAATGACACATAGGACGCAATGGGTTAAAAATATCTTGTGAGTATTCACAAATCATCATTCTCGATGATAAACCGAAATATAGATTACGAATTAGAATATCATTTCAAATGGAAGTATTTCAAAAAAAAGTGGTAGAGTCATACAGTTCCAGTTTTCAAAAAAGAAAAAATCTGGGAGATATTTTGTCAGTATTGAGTTTAGAATAATTTGACTTCGAGCACTCCCATTGTTCTAGATAGCAAGTATAACCTTGGGATATAGTGCAACCACTAAAGTGTACAAGTTTAAATTTGCTTCGACATGTCATTGCATGTTATTCATTGCTAATCGAAAGCTCACAAAGTGGAAAATGTACAAATTAAGAATACGAAGATAGAGGGCATTCATGTTAATGTTTATGGATAAGAACTTCTCTGACTAATCGTTGAGTTGAGTTGAGTTGATTTTGGTTTAGCGTCCCTTTCAGCAGCGAGGCTATATGAGACGTGGACCTACTGATTAACGTGGAATCCGAACCACATGAGCTCCCGCTGGGAATCGAACCCGGGTCTCCCACGCCAAAGGCGCGTATGCTAACCGCTTAGCCACGGAGGAGCTCCCTCTGACTAATCGTCTGGTAAAGGAATAGTGATTAATTCTTCATTTGCCCTATACTGAAATTTTTATTGAAACAGTTTCATAGATAACTACGATGCCAATAAATCTAATATCAGAGGAGCTAATCTTAGAGATGTATACAAATATTCTTGTTGTGACAGAAACTGAATTGTGCTTTATTGTGCCTCCTTCTACAAACACCGGCAATACATTCACGTTTCCCAGTCTTTGGCTGTTGTCTCTGTAATCATTGGATTCCTTTTCACCATGAAGAAATCATAACATAAATATCATAGGAGTATCCGTTCTACATCATTCCATCTCCCTTTACTAAAATTCAGGTAGAAATATTAGGTGATTTATCCTCTTTCAAATATAGGATTGCCATCTTTCTAAATAAATTGTATGAACACTTCATCAACAGTTAATTGGTGGGAGAGATTTCAACAACGGTCCTTTTTTTCGTAATAGTGAAATACAAGTGTTTCTAGCAAAGAGCAAATCACAATTATCTAATTAGTAAAAGGAAAATAGGGCACTTTAAATCCGATATGCTCTATTTCATATACTTAGTATAATAAAAATGTGACCAAATATGGCCAAAAGCAGTATAGGCGTAAGTGTTACGTACCTAAATATATGCCTGCCTCAGTACAGAGGAGGAGATTATGAGACTTCCATTTGTTTGAAAGCTCTCTTGCAAACTAAATTCCAACAATAACAATAACCATCATCATTATCAACTTCACATATAAACTTGATAATCGGTGCATTTTAAAGTTACGACACAACCACAACAGAAACAGAACATTTTCTCAGAAATCGGGACGGGTGGCAACCCTATTCTAACAGTATTGTCTTCCGGTGACTACTATCTAATGTTATTAATGACGGATGAAAGCACTATGTTGATAACCAGGGAAGACAGCGGAAGGACAGTTCACTGTAGCCAGTAGCGTTTTTCTGAACAAGCAATTTAGACCAAAAAAAAAAAAAAAAAGACAAGATCCTGAGTTTCCGAGGTGTTTCTACTTTTATTTTTGAATATTCTCTCAATGCTAAATACTTAAATAATAACAGCCTTACAGTTTTTCATTGGGAACACTTCCTTCTACTTCTATTCGCGTTGATCAGTATGGATTTATGTGTTTGGTCTTGTAATATGAGTAACATTTGTGAGTTAATTACTTCAAAGTATATATACGTGGTGAGTAAATAAAGTAATGATTCTGGCTACACTGAACACGAACCCACAACGATGGTGACGTGGGACTTGGAAAATGTGGTACATCATGAATGTAAATGGTAACTGACTAGCAGCATGTTAATTGTCCATAGTGATTGTTTTAGTAAAGCAGGTTTTGCTTCTGCGTTCTAACAATGATTGACACGAATATCCAGCAAAGATATGCGATCAAGCCTTGCTTCAGACTCAGACACAGTGCAATGGAAACTTTGAAAAAACTTCGCCAGACCTACGGAGACAGTATTTTATCAAGGCCCCAGGTGTTTCGTTGGTTTAAGGCATTTGCAGAAGGAAGATAATCAAGTGAAGATGAATCTCACAAAGGAAGGTCTTCGGTTGCAAGAACTGATGCAAATGTTGAAAGAATAAAGAAACTTGTGCATTCCGATCATCGGTTGACAGTCAGGATAGGAGCAGAATTGAATTTGAGTCACACCACAGATCATCAGCTGTTGACAAATGAATTGAGGATAAGAGAAATCTGCGTCACTGTTCCAAACTAGTTGCGAGAATCCTCACACGCAGAGGGTCAGGAGCGTTAATTTTTTGGATTCGATTCATATCACACAAATGTTTTGGAACATGTCATGGTTCATCTTCAATTGGCTCTCTTTCTTCTGCAAATGCCATAAACCAACGAAACACTCGGGCCCTTGACAAAACACTGTCTCCGATGCCTGGCGACGTTTTGCGAAAGTTTCCGTTGCACGGTGTCCAAGTATGAAGCAAGACCTGATCGCATAGCGTTCCTCGATATTCGTGTCACTCATTGCCAGAACGCACAAGCAAAACCTGCTTCAGTAAAAGAATCGCTACGGACAACCAACGTGACGCTAGCGATTTCCCACTTATACTGATGAAGTATCACATGTTGAATCACCTTCGCCCTAAGTACCACATCACAAGTATTACAGGTTCGTGCATAGTGTAGCCAGTCTCATTACTTTATTTTCACACCACGTATATGAACGATTAATTACAGCGAAATATTTCTAGCACACAATCAACGGAAAATCAGTATTATGTTTTCTCATTAATTTGCTGGATTTGGAAACAAAAACATACTACAATATTTATGATAAAGAGGATGACAATATCATCCATTCTAGGATACAAACTTTCGAGTCATTTCTATCGCATCATAATGTCATTCTAAGATTCACATGAACAAAATGTCTGTTTCGTGTTATATCTTTTAAATCTATGCGATGTGAAATTATCGAAATATTAACTTAAGAGCATAGCATATGGTCATTAAAAGTCTATGATAGCGTATTCCTATGGAGGCAATGGAAATCGTAAATTTGCTTTTGATTTTCCGTAGCGTAGACCAATGCAAGCTACGAGTGAATAAGCAAACAAATCCCAGAATTTCACTCTTTTTCCTGGAGGAAAGAAAAAAAGAACCAGCGAGAAACTTGTTTCCATCGGACAATAACCTAATGATTCATTTATATCTCGCTTTTCAACATACGCTACGTGTGTGTTTTGTAACATGTGATCGATATATGCAGAAACCATGAATAAAATTTGAATAAGGTATAAGTACTAAAGCAAACAAGAAATCCTTTGTCAAACATTTCGCTAAATCTATTGAAAAGTCAGAAAGCCCATAGGTATAAAAACAATTGGTCATTTCAATTTTTCAGAATGGTTTTCTCTTGCCTTGGATCAGCAATGCTCTACCACTTCACGGAAGCTATGAAGCAAAAATAAAATCCATAATAATGAAATTTAAAAACACGAAAGCACTGCGAATTGTTTGTTTCAGCCACAGCAGAGAAGTTCTAATCCACTGGGAGTATTAATATTTCAGATGCTTAGTCGATAGATCAAAAGAGACAGGTACATGAGAAAATCATAGAAAACTTTAAGTCAAACGAAAGCATATTATTGGATCTATTTCTCTGTGTAGTTTTTTTTCCTTTTATCGGTAAAACCAGATTACTTCAGAGTGATTGTGAATGTCAGGAACCTTAACACGAAGTAAAGAGAAAGTTTTAGATATTAAAAAAGAATACTAAGTAGCTTCACGGGGCAAGAGATGTGAGAAGAGATGTTCACAACAATTTGAGAAAGAATAACTTTCAAAACCAACAAGTGTACTTTGTCGCAAGAGCCCCGGGTACGAATCCTGGCGGAAGCTCATGTGGTACGGATCCCACATTATACTTTAGGTCCACGTCTCATATCCTCGGTGCTGAAAGCGGTGCTAAACTTTAATCAATCCAATTAGCTAAAGAATGTATGTAAATAAGAATTGACCATTCTGTGGGGGTATATATATATATATATATATATATATATATATATATATATATATATATATATATATATATATATATATATATATATAGCGCCGGATTTAGGGGGTGCAAAGGAAGTTAGCAGTGAATGTTGCAAAACCAATATTTTAAGTCAATTTTCTGAAAGTTGAAGGAAAAGAATTCATCGAGAATACGCACTTAGCAGCTCCAAAGGAATTTCTCATTCAAATCACAGATGCCTAAAGGCATTTTTTAAAAAATACATTTAGTTCAAATGTACTGGTAGTTATTGGTGCAGCCCCCTCAGAGAATCCTGGATCCGGCCCTGTATATATATATATATATATTTCTGTGCTCCAGTATATAATCTCATTCCACAAATTCTTCCATCATCATTCACTCGCCTTATACCTCCGATTCCCTTAGCCTAATGGGCATAATTGTAGAACGTGAAACTGAAAAAATCCATTCCATTACATTTTTACTTCCGAGCAACGAAAGAAGGGAAGAAAGTATGATGGTCGTGAAAAGAAAAGTATTCGAAATTTCAACGGATTTACACGTTTCATAACAGATACCGAAAAAGTTACTTTCCGACATATGTCCGTCTGTTCGTCTTGATGTACACTTCACCTAGAGATTCTGTTTAACATCAACCAAATTTTACACTTCAGACCATGGGCGCTCGAAAGAGAAGGCGTGTTGGGTTCCCGAGCCTCCCTTCCTTCGGCTCACGAAAATGTATTAAATTTCTTAAAATTTTATTCATATAAACAAAAAAAAATACCAAACGTAATAAAGCAATCAGAAATTTGAGTCCCCCTAGAAAATTTTCTTCAGGCTCCCATGCTTCAGGTGCTTTGTGATTCTCCAGGAGGGTCGAGTTACCTCCCTACTCCTAAAAATAATGGTAGTTTACTTAAGGGTAAATACCAAGAATTGGTATTTTCTCAAAAACCACTGTAAAAATTTAGTTTATATTTCATAAATCAATTTTCAAAAACAACCCCGTTATGTGATATGTTATTTCTCTAGGAAAAATCGAGAAGGCGTACTTATTCTTGGGATGAGTGTTTTCGTATGATTCTCTCAAAAATGACTCGGGAGATTTTGTTCATACTCCATAATCAAATATTTCCTTAATAACATGACAATACGACATAACTCATTTGTTCTGAAAAGTGTACGAGGAGTAGTTTATTCTTAGCAGAAGTTCTTCGGACGATCTTCACCGAAATGACTCAAGTAACTTTGTTCATATTTTATAAATAAATATTTCATTAATAGCTCTGTAATATTGAGTAAATTATTTCTTACGAAAAAAAAAATCACAAGGGGTATTTCACTCTTGGGGGTGAGTTTTATTATTTTGAATTATTCCCTATGTAAAATACCACTCATTTGATTTTATTATTATTTTATAAATAAATATTTTATTAATAACCGTAACATATAGGATAAGTAAATTTTTACTGAAAAATCTACAAGGTGTAGTTTACTTTTGAGGACGAGTTTTCTTTCGGTGAAGTTTCCCAAAAATGCCTCATAATTTTGTTTGTGTATTTCAGAAGAAAGTACACAATAATAACAGCAGCACTCATGATTAAGTTTACAGAATTGAAGCGAGAAAGTTTAGTGCCTTGTCCATATCTCGTATTTTTTTAAATCGATTTTTGGTATGACCAGACAACTTCCAATCTGTAGTGAGAATTGAAATTTATCGTTGTTTCTAATGTTTTAGGAAAGTTCACTTGTTCAATTTCAGAAGTAATTAATGAGTAGTGTCCAGTACATTAAGCCAAATTTTCCTTTACGTTTCTAACACTATTTTTAGGACAGAGGAAGTATTTTAGATAAATATGATCGAAATAAAATTTCATTACGTTCCATGTAAGTTGAGTCTGTATAAAAACAATTATCCTTTCAAATAAAGAATAATTGTATTTCTGGTCTAGGCAAAACATTTCTAGTCTGTTAAGGAAATTTGAAATAACACACTATATTTAGTACATGTTATATAATATGTATTCGTTTTAACTGTCGGTGTACAATGCAAGCTGGTACAAATTCGCAGCGGCACCCTGTCTATATGTATTTGTATATGTGTGTATGTTATCATCTATCTTGTATTGCCATTGCCTTCTCTTAGACATAAAGACAATCTATAATGGAAGATTATACAAGCAAGATAATCCCCGCTTATACGATGTAACCAAGTGTAACTATAAGCTAGTCTGACTGAAGGGAGCAATTTCACTGGCTAACTGTTGTTAATCCTTATCAGATGACAGCAGACTTATATTCACACACGAGAAGATGTACTCAAAACAAATTCCGCGAGAGCTTTCGTGTGAATACAATTGTTCTGCGTTCTGATGACAGAGACTTACTAATCTTCTTACTGGAGTTAGTATCACCTGGAAAGTCAAAAGATGATTCGTTCCAATATTCCAATGGAATGTTTGTTGAAGTAAACTACTTCCAGTTATTTCAGGAATTAGAGTTTCAGTGCATTATCGAGGAAGTTACTTCATGAAAACTTTATCAACTCAAGCATTCAATTCTGCATTTTAAAATCTCTTCATTTTATATCGTTATTCCACTTTATTATTTTAAACGCTTTACTTCGTAAAGGAGGCAAGAATGAACAGACAGTATTGAAACTTGAAACGTCAGACTTTTTAGCAGTAATACTTATAGAAAACTGTTCGTTATCTGAATGAACATTCAAGTTTTCGTGTTATTTCCCAAAATTACTTGTGACAAATCCTTATCGTGCAACATGTATTTGCATTTTCTAGATAAAATGGCGAGGCGATCAGTGATAGGAAAAGTCTATGTCTCCAATACAGTGACCCCATATGCGTATTCATAGACACAAAAGTGAGCGGAAAAATCTAGCATGTGTTCACATCCTCCACAAAGGATCATGTTTCGCATTCTGATATTTGAGAAGGCGGAACTATAAGCTACGTATTTGGTTCATCTCCATCAAGCTTTCATTCATAAAAGTATGACTATTGTGTCGTTCATTCATGAAATTATCCATGTTGTTCTGCGACTTTTTTTCCACATTTTAGTTGATTAGGCCTATAACTTCCAACAGTATAACGCAAGTCTCTATGCTGCCAGGGCAATTAAGTTTGCTGTTTTCTGTATACACCTTTTCCCATAGCCTGTAAAATCTCTGGAATTAAACCCTATCGAGCACATCTGGAAAAAAGTGAGACTTCACAGGGCTCAAGCAACCCCCATCATCCAGCTACGTTAAATTTAGAAAGAGCATTCTGAATGCTGCAGAGAGAAATTCATCTCCATGATTAGCTGTCTAAACGAAATGCTGCTTGCGCGGTCTCTCATGGTGATTACACTGAAAAAAAAAAAGACTTGGTCAGGAATACCAAATTTGTTTGGTTAGGGCATTTAGTCACCTTATTTGGTTAGTTTAACCAAAATTTGGTCATTTTTACCAAACACGTTTGGTCATGAACACTATATTTTTTGGTCAGAATATTTGATTGATTAATTTCGTTATGCCAACCAAATCTTAAGTGATTTGGTAAAGATTTGGTTTTCCTAACCAAAGTGTTTAGTTACAAAGTCACATGTATCAGTTTGACTTTTGCGTAATCTTTATGGAAGCTATCAGTGTTTTAAGCGTATATATATCCCCCTCCCCTCCCACAATTTTTGCGGGGCTGAATTTGGATTTAAATCACATCAGAAGTGTCACTGTTCATCTCAGCGACCTCAAAAACTATAGATTCGACACTAATATCAGTCATGTTCGATAATTTCAAAATGTCTTTTCCTTCCTTTAAGTTACATCGTCAAAGTGATATGGCAAAAGTCATCTCATGTTCGAACTTCATCTAGGTTGAAAATTTGATCGAGATCGGTCCAGTGGTTCAAGAGGTATAAAGTTTTATTTATTTTTATATATCTTCCTCTCCTACCTCCTCCCATAAGTTCTATCGTCAAAGTGAATAGATAAATACCATCCGAGGCCGCAACCTCATCTATGTCGAAAATTTGATCGAGATCGATCAGGTGGTTCAAGAGTGAAGTCACATAGACAGTCACTTTCACTTTTATTTTTCTACATATATTTCCGCTTCCCCCTCCCCCTCCACTACGTTGCACCGTCAAAGTTAAATGATAAAAAATATCCCAAGCCAGAACGTCATCTAGGTTGAAAATTTGATCGAGATCGGTTGGGTGGTTCAAGAGTTATTTTTATTTTCTTTTATATATCTGTCCCCTCTCCTCCCCCTCCCCTAAATTCTACCGTCAAAGTGATATAATAAAGACAACCCCAGCCCCAAACTTCATCCATATTGAAAATCTGATTAAGATTGGTCCTGTGCTTAAAGCGCGATGATGTCACAAAGACAGTCACTTTTTATTCTTTTTCCATATATATATCTCCCCTCCCCCTCCCCTAGGTTGCACCGTAAAAGTGAGCTGACAAACAATTCCCAGGTCCGAAACTTATCTATGTTGAAAGTTTGATCAAGATCGGTCTGAGGGCTCAAGAGTTTTTAAGTTTTATTTATTTTTGTAGATTTCTCCTCTCTCCTCCCCAGCCCTAAGTTCTACCGTTAAAGTGATATAATAAAAAAAATATCTCAAGTTTGAACCTCATCCATGTTGACAATTTGGTTACGATAGGTCGGGTGGTTTAAACGTGATGAAGTCACAAAGACAGACAGTCACAAAGTCAGACTTTTATATTTACTTTTTTGACACATATATCCCCTCCCCCTCCCCTTCGATGCATTGTAAAAGTGAAGTGAAGAAAACATTTCAGGACTGAACCTTATCTATGTTGAAAGTTTGGTCGAGATCGGTCAGGTGGTTCAAGAGTTAAAGATCTACTATCAAAATGAAATTATATATATATATATATATATATATATATATATATATAAACTTCTCAGGTTTAAACTTCATATATGTTGAAAATTCGATTGAGATCGATCGGGTGGTTCAAAAGTTATTAATTCACGAACATAGTCACTTTTATTTTTATATATTTCCCCCTCCACCCCCTCCCCTACGTTGCTCCGTCAATGTGAAATAATAAAGATCATGCCAGTCCCGAACCTCATCTACATTGAAAATTTGATCAAGATCGGTCGGGTGGTTCAAGAGTTATTAAGTTTTATTTATTTTTCTCTATGTCCCCCTCTTCCCTCTCCTAAGTTCTACAGACAAAGTAAATAGCTAAAAACACTCCCAGGCCAGAACCGCATCTACGTTGAAAATTTCATCGAGATCGGTCGGGCGGTTCAAGAGATTAAGAGTCACAAACATAGTCACTTTCAATTTTATAATATAGATAGGACCTAACAGGAGGCTTATTACACCATAAATAGATTTACAATCTATCACCTAACATTTCGGCCATCCTATTTAATTGCAAGGATGATTATTTTCTACAAATCATAAAGACATTGCCCGAATCACGTTCCAGCAATGAGCCAAAAGGAACATGATGGGTTCAGGTGCTTACGCATGATGCATCGTAACATTCATTTTTACATAATCATAAATATACCTAATCTTTGGATTGCTAGGAGTTGAATTTTCTGTCATGTTGGATTTACTGTTGTTCCTCTAAATAGAGGGAATCAGTGGATAACGCCTGCTATGATAGGAAATACGGCTCCTATACAGTAGATAGTACATGGTGAAAATGTGCTAGAACATAATAAGTGTCATGGGGGACAATGTCTAGGGATGAATTTGCTAATATAACTCCAGTAAGACATCCTACGATGAATAGGAAAATGAATCCTAGGGTTCTTACAGTTGAGGGGGAATAAGTTATTTGTGCAGCATGAAGGGGACAACAGTTATTACAAATTTACTTTCAATTATTTCTTACTGAGGGACAATACTAGTACAATGAATTTGAGATGGATTCGCCGTAGATAATGCCACCTTAAATAGATTCTTCGCCTTCCATTTCCCTTTACCTTTCATTCATAGTACATTACTATTTCTTCATCAAACAGGTTCCAACAACCCTCTAGGACTTAACAGAAATAAAGATAAAATTCCTTTCCACCCTAGGGATAATTCCATTCCGTGACCAAGTACCTGGGGATAACCTATATCGTCTGAAAGCTCTTGTCATTTGAAGTACGAAACCGTTTTCAGATCACGGGCAAACCCACAACCTGACCCTATGAGGAGTCAGTTTGTTGGTGTTTGTGACCATATGTATGGCATATTCGACAAAATTAAAAATGAATGTTACGATGCATCATGCGTAAGCACCTGAACCCATCATGTTCCTTTTGGCTCATTGCTAGAACGTGATTCGGGCAAGAGTTTGATACTATCACTTTGCACCCAGACGTACCCATTATTTCAGTGTTGCCAACGAATCGTAAATACAATGAGGCAGATAATGTCTGTACCACCGGATGTATATTCATGAAACGTAGCATAGACATTACGTGGTACACTGGCAGAGCGTTCACCTCTGGTGCATAGGGAACTTTGTGGTAGTCAAACACCGTGTGCGTGGTTTCCTCGAGGTTATCCCGTTTCCTCCCACTTTCTTCATTGCACCATGTCATTTGTTTCTCATCATCATCGTCTCTCTTATCCTTAGCAGCATAAGCGTAGGACGTAAACCTGAAAGATTTCATTTCGTTCTGTGGAGGTTCCTTTAGGGCTTTTGCCGGTGGGAATCATTTAACGCAGATGGTTTAAGATAAGTGGAAACGTACCATGAAGTGCACATGATTGGTGACTTTTTGCTTTAAAGTTTTCATTGTTCGTACTTTAAAAAATGGTTTAAACCTTTAAAAAGTTATTATGGGATGTGTATTTTCATTCAACCTAGACGTAATATTTACAAATGTACTAACTTTCCATTTGCATGTTGAAGAATTTCTTGCTTTGTTACCATATTTGTTAGAAAAAAGTTCCCATGACTTTTGTGATAACCGTATTATTTTCAGTTTACTACCTATACCAACAGTATCTGGTAATTTCTACCAAATGTTTTGGTCAAATTCACTAAATGCAGGCTTAGTATTTACAACCAAATTATTTAGTTCCAAGAACCAAATCTGGATCATTTTAACCAAATATTTGGAATTCCCAACCAAATCCTACTTATTTGGTCATTATTTGGTCAAAATTACCAAATGCATAGTTTGTCCTGGTAACCAAATACTAGGTTCCTTCAACCAAACAAATCGTACCAAACAATTTCGTGCTGGTGACCAAACTTTTGGTTGGCACTATATTGACCAAACTGTTTGGTCACTATCACCTATCTTTTGGTCAATCTGACCAAACCTTTTTTCAGTATATATGTACCCTTAAGAGTTTTCTTTTATTATTATTACCCATTATTTTAAATCTCGAGATTTCCCGTGAATACTAAATACGTTGGAGACATTAGCACTTGCTTTTTCTGTGTAAGAAGCTCCTACTGGTTGTTATTAAATACGTTGCCATCATTTTGCCACAAACCGCATGAAAATCGGACCTCAGTTAGAAATTCTAGACCCAAATGAAATCCGTGAGATTGAAAAAAATCACTCTGTATAGTACAGTTGGCAGTATGCTATAGTACAGCAGTGGTATTTGCAGTCAGTCCTATACTCTTTAAATGTGTTGTAATAAACGTGTTTTCTTGATATAAACAAAAATTTTAAAACACTTTCTACTATACTGCTCTTTTAGATTATGTCAGTTAATCCAGGCATTTGTTAATATGGCCAACTTATTTCACGATTAATCCAGATTAATGATGCATCACTGTAGTTTCTTTTGTCAAAAATTTTCCAGAATATTGAAAATGCATATCGATTTCGATGTGAGTTTTACTTTTTATTATTTTATTTTATTTTATTTTATTACTGGAATCAACAATTAGTTTAACAACAATCAATTTGATACTTGGTAAGCCCACATGAAAGTACTCATACATGCGCGATACCAAAGTTTTTATCTTTCTTTTATATCAAGTGACACTGACGTAATTGTAGTGTAATTAATGTAAATTACGCTTAATGATTGTTTTACAGATCAGAACTTGTAGAATGCAAAAATTGAGATGATGTGTTTTACTCTTTATTCTAGGCAGAATTCAACCCAAAGGTGTTAAGATTATTACAATGTCCTAAAGAAATTAAAGACTACATTTTGTTAAAATCTAATAATTTTTACAGAGTTTATACCGCGAAATATATAAGAATAAATGCAAATGAAAACTTGCAACATGGGTTAACTTTATCGTCTTTATCCATTATTCTTCAGGAATTACAACTAAGAACTATAGGCTTATGTATTTCAAAACTAACTCTAACTAACTCTGTGGCCTATGGAACCCGAAGGTTCAATGCCGCGTTCGCAAAACCTCTCCACTGACTTCTATCCTTAGGCAACAGGATCCAGTTTCTACTTTGTATTCCTATCTCTGCAAGATCCATCTTCATGTTGTCCTCCCATATACACCTAGGTCTTCCTAATGGTTGTTTTCCGATTGGTCTTTCTGTTAAGACTGAAGTTCTTACTTTCTTTCATTCTGGCTACATGAACTGCCCACCTGAGCTTTCTAGATTTGATTCTAACAATGTTTGGTAATACGTATAAATTGTGTATTTCGGAAAATTAGAGGGAAGTATATTTTGACTATACAGTAGAGCGTCGATTATCCGAAGTAATTGGGGGACATGGGTGTTCGGAAAACTGGTTTGTTCGGATAATCGAACTGAGCTGTACTGTACTGTACTTCTACAGCCAGTGCCAAACCGACAGAAGTGTGCTGATTGTTGAAACACAGCGACTGGCGGCTTGGCCGGTCAGCAGCGCCTTATGAAGGCCCCATTAGAAGCAATGTTCCGCCAGCGGTGGCTCAGCGCGGCGACTACTGTGGGAAACTTGGTTTGGGAGTGAGGGGGATGATGGACGGTAGGGTGGGAGAGTAACAGGTGCGAGCGAGTACACAGTTCGGTTAAGCGGCCGTTCGGTTGACCGACGTTCGGATAATCGACGCTCTACTGTAATTAAAATCGTATAAATTTTACGAAAGTAAACGGGCAGACATACAAACGCCAATCGAGCCAAACAAAAAGCAGGCTATACTCGCTTCAATAATGAACAATGCTATAAAATGTTACATGATGTTGCGTCTCTCTTTTGTGAACATCCTATAAAATTCACTTAAAGATACTGTTAGCAGGATTGACCTCATACGCAGATGAAATTATTGACGATTATCAGTGAGGGAGATTATGTTTTTGTATCTACACGTGTACAAAAACATTGACACTGACCACTACCTGGCAGCAGTAATTATGAGAGAGAGATTATCGTTCAGAAAAGAAAATCTTCAGCATCTGAAAATGGAGAGTTTTGTGATAATTTAAAGAAATTAAAGGAGGTCAGGTGAGAAGGTAATACCAAATTCAAGTGTCGAATAGATTTTCGGAATATACTAATGCTGAGAACACTTGACTTAAAATTAGGGCTAGCATGAAAATTAAAGCAAAAGAAAAATGATCGCACACTGAAATACATAGGAAAAAACCATGATTGACCCAGAAATGCACTAAACTAAAAGAGAAAACAATCAAAATTACGTTTGCTATAAAATCCGAACTACAGAACTGCACAAAATTTCGCTGATGTCACGCGGGAAATTTCAAAACTTCTAGAACAAAGAAATGTGATATTTTGAAAATTAAAATTATTGAACTTGGAGATAATAGTAAAAACAAAAATATTTGGAACATGTAAAGACATAAACGAATTATCGGAAACGCATATATATGAGGGTTGAGACGAAACCGATCAACTATCGACCAAATGTTTTCCATTCTTCAAATACTCAAAAAGAAATAGAAATACAATACTCTGGTACATCAAGTATTTATTGATTTTAGAAAGGCTTACGACTGTGTTAGGAGGAAATTTTGCATAACGTTCTTACCGAATTTGGAACATTGAAAAGGCTAGTTAGAAAATGTATTGAAATGATTCTCAAAGCAAAGCACAAGTAGGAAAAACATTTGTCCACGAGCTTTCAGGTTGAGAATGACTTGAATCAGGGGATACATTGTCTTCATCATTATTCTATTTTGTTTTACAATATGCCTAAGAAAAATCAAAGATAGCAACCAGATTCTAAAGCTGAAGTGTACTCATCAGGTTATGACTTATGCTGATGATGTAAATCTGAGTGGGGGGACTATATGGAGACAACAGCAAGAAATGTAGAAGTTTTATTAAACGCTTGTAGAGACACGAGATTAGAAGTAAATGAAGAGAAAACTAAGTACATGAAAGTTCCCCATGACCGTAATACTACAAATTATGGATATGTTTAAATATCAAATATTTTCAGTAAAGTGGATATTTTCAAATATCTTCAACATTAACAAACTAATATCAACATCAACATTAACAAAGAAATTAAATATCAATTGAAAGCAGGGAATTCGTGTTATTATTCAATCCAAAATCTTTTGTCTGCAAATCCTGTTGAAGAATTTGAAGCTTAAAATATATTTAAAAAAAAGATAATTATGCCTGTTTACACTACGGTTGACAAACATGGTCGTTTGCTTCAAGGGAAGAACACAACGTATTTGAAAATAAAATCGTAAGGCAAATATTTGGTTCCAAGAGGGATAGGAATGGGGAATGACTGAAACTTCACAAGGAAGTGCATAATAATAATAATAATAATAATAATAATAATAATAATAATAATAATAATAATAATAATAATAATAATAATAATAATAATAATAATAATAATATCGGTGCATTTAGTTGCGGAAGCCCTTTGATGCCCAACGTTGTATATTGTTAAATATACCATATTGAGGTCTAAAATTTAAAATTTGCGCATTTATACCTGCTCCATGTGAATTTTATAAAATGTAATTCATCCGTGTTAAACGTCACATCGGACATCTAATACAGGTTTATGGTTAATGTACCCATTGCTGACGTTATGATTGCACTTCGAAACGTTAATAGTATAAAATCCTAAAAAAATGTCTTTGGTTCATATCTGAATACTTTGTATCTTAACTGTTACTCCAAGGTGACCAGAATTTTTACTTTCAAAAACGGGATGCATATGAATCGGCGACGAGGGGGGGGAGGGGTGACTTCCACATTGCATTTCGGGACTCAGTAGTGTTTACAATTTACAAAATACACAAAGATGAATGATAACACAGTGTTTCTAACTTACGTTCTACCCAAAAATACTTTTAACTACTTCAACACTCAGAATTCCAACTCAATTTCCACTTGAACCACAGAACACTCAATTCTCATTTGAACATTCAGAAGTTCTAGACACGGCTGAACCTTCCCAGTGAGTGTTGGTACGAAAGAGTGTGGAATTAGCATTGACCATTTATATTTTGAATAATAATTACGGGACACCTGGGTCATGTTTGCTTAAAAACGGGACATTCAGGCGTCCCGTTTGGGAATAAGAAAAAACGGGACAACGGTTGAAAATAGGGGACTGTCCTGGCTAAAACGGGACGTCTGGTCACCTTGTGTTACTCATGAGTCGAGACGAGGAATTTTTTTGTCTCACCTCGAAATTTTTCTAGTACCTTCTATAAATTTATATTCAAAATTTATGACCTGGCAGTTTTCTTAATTTCAACTAAAAGTGATTATAGTCTTTCCGAGTCACGAGAGATTCAGGAAGCGTGTGATATAACATTTAAACCATAATTATTATTGGATGAAGAATATTGTGTAATAACTTTCGAATCTTTAATTGTTGATAAATGAAAACTCTTCATTATGTTCGTACAATCACTTTACCAATTTATTTATTTTTTTACTATAAATCGCGTAACACTAAAACAGTGTTTGAGATGTAATACTTGGGTGATCTAGTGTTGCCAACGAGACTCGAGGAGAGAACTGTCATATTTTTAGGCTCGAAATTAAAAAGATACTTCACGTTACGAATTGTAGACAAGACAAGACATTTGAAAGATTAGCATCAATATAACTTGTTTCATATTGTACAAGAATTGGATTGTGAATGCCTAATCGAACTGAGGCAACTGCATTTGATTTGAGAATTTTCTGCGGCTGCAAGCCTAGAAGTTTGGGTTTTAGGTCTCGCAAATAATGTCTTCTGGGAAATGCATACTACATACAGTCCTATTTTAGGCCTTATTGTATTCTTTTGTTTTACATGCGTCGAGACTCCATTGAGGGTCAAAAGAAAACTATCAGGTTTACCCTCTCGGGCCTAGTTGACCTTGAGAAAGGTAGCCTATTGTTGTGTCTGTTGACAATTACTTTTTGTCTCAAAACTTTACAGAGCCCAGGAAGGAAAACCAATGTGTATCAATTCCGATACATACGACCTGAACGTGTTACCTTTTTAAAGTACATCTTAGCCCGGGAGGGGAACCAGCAGGATTTTCCTTGTAAGGGTAACTCTGTAAAACTCTGTAAGGGGTAGTTTACTTTTGGTGATGAGTTTTCTTTCTGTGAAGTTTTCAGAAAATGCCTTATAATTTTGTTCATATTTCACAAGAAAATGTTTCATTAATGACTGCAGCACAACATGATTTAGTTTAACCTCTTAACTACCAATGACGACTGAACTCGTCATGAGAATTTCTCTTGTACTTGCAGTCTGACAACTACTTTCGTCATAAAATTCGTGTTGGGCCTGACAAATTAATACGAATAGATTCGTATTGTTCGTGCTACGTAAAACTCAAAGATGTCATTTAATTTCATAATACGTGTTTTTAAGAATTTTATTCCCCATTCAGATGCAACTTTCTGATTCGAAAACTCCCCAGTTAACAGATTAAGGAATTAGAGAAAGAAAGTTTAGTGCGGTGGCTCTACTTTTTATTAATTTAGCAAAGATGTCCGATTCCCTGATAAATAATCTAACGCTACATGTTTCCTTTTGGATGGAACAGAACTGAATTCACCAATTCGCGACATTTACTTTTGTACGCTTCAAACTCTATTACAATTAAAAATTTAGTCACAACAGTATGTTAGTTACAGTAACAATGCAAGAAGAACAAAGAAAAGAAGAAGGCAATGAGAAATGAGATTATTTTGTCGACCTGATTAGTGAGTGTAGCGTATTAATATTGTTAGAGTCATCAAATCTGTTAGATGTTAGAGTCATCAACTCTAACATTGTTAGAGTCGAGACTTAGCTGGGCAGGTCATGTAGCCAGAATGGAAGAAAGTAGGAACACTTTCAAAGTCTTAACTGGAAGTCCAATCGGAAAACGACCATTAGGAATACCTAGGCGCAGATGGGAGGACAATATTAAGATGGATCTCGCAGAAATTGGAATAGAAAGTAGAAACTGGATCCAGTTCGCTAAGGATAGAAGTCGGTGGAGAGCTTTTGTGAACGCGGCATTGAACCTCCGGGTTTGATAGGCCATAGAGTTAGTTAGTTTTAGCGTATTAACATTTTTCCCTATAAACATTCAGTCTTAGAAGTTTCAGTGCACATTTCTTTGTACAAAAGAAAGGCAACAGATTACACAAAATTCAATTATTCGATCTAATAGTAAAGAACTTATATAACTATAATTGAAATCACTAGACCATTGTGGAAACCATCATGTAGATACAGAGCGAGAGGAACATTGATTGCCCTTCCTATCCAAACTCTAGAACAGCAGATTCAAATGGTTTTCCAACAAGTAGTTCCAGAATTAATGAAGAGAAGATGATTCGATATAATATCGTAAAACTAATCGCATTGCTGGAAACAAATCATTTGTGATCATTCTTAATTATAGTTATAAGCACAGTTCCATACTTATCTAATAAACTACATGGATCTATTACTGGAGAGAAGGAAGTTTTACTAATTACAGTTTGGTTATTTCCTCTATAAGTTAATGATATTTTAAAGAAAAAAGGATGGAACAACATTGTGTTCACTGATGAAATTAGATTGGTATAGAAACCAGAGAGTCAGTTTCCGTTGGGAATACTTCTCCCAATGGAAGCAGCAGAAAGATCTTAATTGAAGATCTGGTCGTTTGATCTTAAGTAAGCCTGAAGACAGGAAGTCACGATTCTAAATTACCGAAGAGAACAGTTCGTAATTGAAGACTGAACGAAAGAAAACTAATATCCAATACTGAATCCATTTTCACAAATACAATTTATTCACAATAAGATAAACTTCTCTAATTTCAGATTTTGAACAAAATAAATTCCAGTTTTAATTTGAAATTTATTTAATGAATATAAACCTTAGTATATTAGATGCTTAATTTCATAAATTGAACACAAAACTTGAAGACTGAAACTAACAAAGAAAAGGGAACAAACTGATTATACATATTTTGGCACAATCATAAATTCCTAATTAAGCAATATCAATAGACATTCTTACCCCACTGTACAATCATAAATTTATACTTTTTAAAGTCAAATTTTTAATATTTTTTATTGATGCACGTCGTTTTTATTGAATCCTTAATAAATAATTTAAGGATTCAGAACATCATATTTGGCCCAAGCCTAAAATATGATAAAATTTCAATTACAGTCCTTATAAAATAATGAAAATGAATGCTTTTGAAATGCGAATGAAAATGAAAGCCATAGGCGATGAAATCCATATTTACGTGCTAATCAGAAAAACGCTTTCTTTCATGTCTGCTTTAAGGGTCCTTAAATATTACATTATATAGATTTTTTTCAACAAAGGAAGATGCATATTTAGTTCAGTTGTGTTCCGACTCATCATTTGCACTTCAGATAGAAACCATCCTCCTTCCTACAGTCAGCGCACTGGTAATGTGTTCAAAGTTCTTGGCACAATTCATAGAACCAGTACTTGCAGCTCACACACTGTATTTACTACTTACGAAATTCGTTATTTCTTTTCTTTGGACGTGTGTCCTCTGGTAAAGTCTATTGGCTTTCTTGAGAAAAAGATTTTACTTCATCTTATAACAAACCCGAAGCCACTTCATCTAGATTTCATATCCTCTCTAGATATGAGAGGAATTTCTCCTTTTCTTCAATTTTCACCAGAACAGCAAAAAGATAAATAAATAAATAAAAAATATTCAACTGCAGGTTTTAAAGTTACTGCTGATATCACAAGGAAAGTTCGCGAGAAAGCACTCTCCTGCAGAGAAACTAAATATGACATTTGAAAGACCAATTCATGGCGATTACTACAATCTAATAATCACCACCTCAATATTTTAGGTATTCGAATTGGAAGATTGGATATCACCTTTGTAAGAATGTCGGGTAAAATTACCAAAATTTTATGCTTGAATACACGCTTTCAGCTCATCAAGATCTTAGGGTTCATGTGGTAAACGTGGCCCTTCGCATGGCTCAAATAAAAAGAAATTTAATTGATTAAGGCCACTTGAATACAGGAGCGTGTAGATGCCACAGTTATAGTACTTGGGATAACCCAATGCGATGACATTTTGTTTGAAGTGTTCACGCAAAAGTTTGAAAATGGTAGTTTTACAGTAGGAGCGTGCTCCAATAATTTTTAAACTCACGTTTACGTAATGCTTGTATGATAAGAATGATCTCATTCTCAGATATCAGCTATAGTTGTGGGAAGACATATTTCATTCTGAAAACATTGGTCCCACAATCCAAAAGTACATCACATTACACAGTCACACATTTCGGGGAACACTTGAAACAATTACAACATGGAGATTCGCCAGGGAATACGCACAAAATTTCGTGCTTCGAATTATCGCCGGGCCAAAATTTTGCAAGTCTAAACTCTCGCGAGGATAAAACCTTGCCACCTCAATTTATATAGTAGAGACTATTCAATATGAAACACTTTTTAGAAAATGGACGGGGAGATTCAGCTACTAATTATTGAAATATTTTAATGTCATGCAGGTGGTTGATTGAAAACATCAAAGAAATCACGCGCCATATTGCATTACAATCAAATAAACTTTCTTACGAAAATTATCATGGAATATATATTTTCTGGTGAGATTATTTCATCTTATCATTCTTGACACATTTGAAGTCTAAGAAGAATCTGATAGGAGGAACGGAAGAAAATATACATGTTGCGTCAAAATCGAATAATTTTAGCGAAAGTTCTGGGGGGGTTATATTTAAATAAGGACATTGTGAATTACATCTTTTGACTTCTTATCTTTGATCTATTTCAAGTGCAAGCAAAAGTAATGATGAAGAAAGCACTAAGTACAAATATACATTACATTGTACTTAAAAAGTAAGTTTTTTAATCTCGAAAATTGTGTTTTTTATTATTTTCAAACTTGCAAATTGAGTAGGGTTTTCCGCCTCTTAGCTTCTCTTCTTAAAAAATTTCAACTTAAAAATCGGTTTATTTTTCAACATTGGAAGAAAGTACGTAGGTTTAGTAAATTTGGACAAATCGCATCTTCAAAAGTATGTGATTTTCATCTAGAATTTGAAAATGAAATGAAATGAAATCTTCCAGTTTACGGTCTCACAATTATTCCCTTTAGGATAAGGAAGACGGATGTTTAAAGTAAGTGACTGTTGATGAAAGAGTTGGTCGAATGAGAATGTGAAAGGAAACAGGAGTACCCGAAGAAAATCCACAGACACATTGTTGCCCATCACTAACTTATTTTTTCAATGATCGAACCAGGAACCCCAAGCACCAAAGGTAAGCGCTCTACCAGTGAGCCACTGCGTTCCCTAGCTAGAATTTGACTTTGAACCACTGTATTATGCTACAAACCGGTGATACTCCTTGAAAAATGACGAACTTCACTAAATTCACCTGACAGGTCAACCCTGAACATCAGCACCTCTTCTGGACTTACTCAATTGCTCTGACTTTGAAGAAACTCCCCTCAAATCTGGCGTATCTTGCGTGAGGCTGCTTTTTAAATTGCTTATTACTTTGAAATAATTTTGCTTGTGAGTGTGCCCTAAAATCTCATTAGTGCACTTTGATTTATAGTTCCCTCCCTATGGACATCCCTGCTAGTTAAAGTATTTGGTGAAAATTAATTTTTAAAAAAATTGGTAGTAGTGTTATATTAGTCTGTGTTAGAAAGTATTTATCCAACTATCTTTGCTTTTTTTCTGTAAAATTAATAAAATTAATGTAAAATTATTTATACTTTTTTATCATTTTTATTATTTTCCAATCGTTTTTTCTGCCATTAATTTAATGTTATTTTATGTTATTCCTTAATATATATACTATATACATACAACGACATGTTGAACTTTCTAACTTTAAAAAATGTTAGAAGATTTTGTCCTGGGAAGGTTTTGTTTTCAGTGAGATTTTGTTCCACGAGGTTCTGACCATGTAGGATTTCGCCTGATCATACGAAATTTTAGCCCACGAGATTTTGACTGTTAGGTTGTGGCTATATATATATATATATATATATATATATATATATATATATATATATATATATATATATATATATATATATATATATATATATATATATATATTTACCGAGATTATTTCCAAGTTCTACCGGTTCACAATACAATCTAGCAAAAAAGAAAATATGCCTCATTTGTTACGCACGGTTCTCTCTTCTGGACTTCGGTAGGCATTTTCTGAGCAAATTGTAGTTACTGTTCCATCTGTATAACAAAGTGAGACAGGTAATAAATATGTAATTTATGCGTGGCGACATAAAAGGACGGCATTTACCATCCTCAGTTTGGTATATCCATTTCACCCTACATTGTAACCGCAGGCGCAAATGATCAATCTGAATGTTGGTTACTTTTATGAATGGAATCAATAAACATTACAAAACCGCTCCTAAACTTTCCATGTAAGACCTGTTGTATACTCATTATTACAAAACCTTAATTAATGTTATATTTAATTTCTTGAAGAATAGAATTGAGTTCGTAGCACTCTTTACTGAGTAGGGTATCACACCAGGCAAGGGAAGCTAACAAAAAGAAAATTAAAAAGAACAGCCAATGGGAAGAAAACCGAACGAAAAAAATCCATTGAATTCTTTGTTTGCCATATCACTGAAAAACAACCCTCAACTCATACATTTTTCCTTTTAGTTCTCAATTTATTACGCTGAGCTGTTTAACCCAAGGCGCAAGCTTGAACCGTTTTTATTCGAAGCCTCTAACTTTCACGGATGAAAGAGGATTATGGATTCATGTGCAATTGCTTCTCACTAAATGCGGCGATCATTAGCATTGAATAGTTTTGCCCCAAGTTTTACTCTTAATTGGATTTTTTCCCTTCTTCATCCTGTTCCAAGAAAAGCAGAGCTGCAAATCCTCATTAAAGCAACGTTCAACTCGCCATTTATCAGGAACAGAGACCCAAAGATCTTTTCAACCATGTTCACTCTACCCTTCTCCTCTCGGTAATGCTATTTCCTTATTTGGAAGACTCTGCACCTGAAAAAGAATTTTCTACTTGAATAACATCGTCTTTTCATTACATACAAGCAGTGTTAGCATCTTGCTTACAAAACTCTAAAACTTAATGATATCACTAGATTTCTTTCACTAGGCAAATTTACAAAATCAACCACGCTTCTTTGGAATTCAGTGCTTTGTTTTGTTGCAAGTGTGTTACATGAGCACGTAATAAACTATGCTTCTATTAATTTCCAAAATTTCTATTACTTACATAGTTGCAGTTTTGAAAGTTATATTTAATTGTATAATTTGGTTGGTGAGTTTTTCGTTCCATGGATGCACCATAAGACATGAATCTACAACTTATTAGTAGAGTCCGATCTACATGAAATTCCACGGGTAAAAGTAATCGAAAATAGGATTCCTGTAACTAAGCCGCATCATTATTCATAACTTAGAAGGACCTCAGATCTGTACGTACGTAGCGTTGGGACGTTCTACGAATACGTTCACCAGAGCCAGTGCGAAGACGCAGAGTGGGACCTTGACTATTTCTCCTAGTTACCTGAGAAGGATGAAGCATGGTATAAAACAGTGTTCCGCAAACTTTTTCTACTCACACCACAGCATGCATTTCTCACTCAAAGCGGCACGCCAAACCGAATTATATGACACTATTAATATAAATGCTTATTGTAATTAATCTGTCACTATTTTTATTATTAAACAGAAATCAAATCTTGCCTTTATTAATAATTTATTAAATCAATTAAAGCGTATTATGGCAATAAAGGCAACATATGTGAAGTTATTCTACTGTAGAAAATACACTTTTCTATTGCTATTAAGTATATAATATTTTACTCTTTTATTACATTACAACTGCATTTCGCATTGTCAATTATAGAATGTATGGTATTTATAGTATTCTCTTATTTTTTAATAATAATAATACCTGTTAAATTATATGATTTACAAAATGGCAAAGCTTACGAAATAACATGAAAATTAATTCTATCACAGAAAGAGTTTTAGAGAACAGGTGAAAGATTTTTAGTACATTTAGATGGGAAATATAAAACCCCAATGCCACAATGATATTATGAAGATACAGAGCAAGAAATTACAGATATGAAAAAACATATGCTATTTATGCATTATGATCTTATGAATCCGTTAATAATGGATATTCTATACATCAAATATTTTTCAAGAATGAGCCGGTAAAATGAATATTTTTTGAAAATTTATAAGGGAAAATTTATGTTTAATTAAGATAAAAGATTTCTTCTAACTTGTGTGAAGGGAAGGAGCTTAAGATACTAATCGCATTGCCTCTTTGTATAGCTAGGCTAATGCGTTGTACTAAAAATTGTTGGCTTCTGGCGTCGCCTAATTTAGTAATCAAATTGGAACCCAGTTCTTTCAAAAATTTGTGGGCTTCTTTGCTGAAAACCCCCATGTTTCAGTTGCAAAAGCAACGAAAAGATGCTCTTCTTTCAGTTTAGAATATTTGGAGTGTTTTCTCTTGCAGGCCACTTCAGCTGCACTACCTTCTTCGTTTTGTGTTGATGGCAAATAAGATGGTGCAAAGGTATCCACGCATGGTGCAAAGGTATCCTAACCTAACCTAACCTAACCCATTTTCCATGGAGTTAGGGTAATTCCATCTGGCCGCTTTCCATCTTCTCGAAACATTCCTGGTGGTTCCAAAATGCTTGGAAAATCAATGCTCGCCAGTGTTCGTTTTATTATGTTGTTCAATTCACCATGGCGTACTAATCTTCCTCCACTTTTAGTACAACTTAGTGCGTGTAACCCTTTTTCATCCATTCTGCTTTGGCATGTACAAGTAAATGTATGGCAGATATTTACCCCCAGACGCAAAGCTACACATATTTGAAAAACTTTGTTATCTAAGAAACTTCCAATTGTTGTAGATGGCGTGGCTTGCAACCAAGCACCGGTCTCTTTTTTCTGTAAAGCTTTCATACGCACAGTGTCAATTATACTTTCAGGAATTACTTCATTATCTATTACTTCCTATAATAATATTGCATCCCAACTTTTTTGTAATTCTTTTGCCTCAGGAATTTTACTGTTGTAAATCCCCTTCCAAATTTCCAAAGCCTCATCCATGTGATGTATATCCACGTTGTCAATTGAACTATTTAAAATATTGGAGACAAGTGGACACACCCCATGGCAAGAGGAAAGGAAGGCTGGTAGGCTCAAGTCCAATGCTTTCCGTATGTCTAGACCTCCTAAGCGGACTGGAAGGTTTGCTTGTGTCCATTGGGTTTCGTTTAGGGAATAGTTGATTATTAGCTGTAAGGCCTTTTTCAAATAATTATCTATCTGTAAAACTTTAGATGGTCTTTTCCATGTTGGAACAGTTCTTAAAAAGTACGTTAGCTTTGGAATTCCGAAGCAATTTTTGAGAAGAAAATAAGCTATGTGATTTGGTAAATTTTTTAGTCTCTCAATTATTACTTTGAAACTATTCATATGTTTCTCGAAATGGATACCATACCCTTCTTCGTGGAGCGGAGACCCTAATAACGATAATTCATCTGGTTGTAAAACACGTATGCCTGGCAACAGCTCTTTAAATTGGTTTCTACGTCTGTGTCTATTTTACCCGATGTGTAATAGAGTTCACATTTCGATGGATTCACCTCTAGCCCAATGTTCTTAGATTCTGCAATTAAATTCTTCATGTCCTCCATGACTATATTCGGCGATCCTCCTAGGGTTCCATCATCCAGATAAAAGGCGTTCAATTCAGAACAAAGCACTTGGACTATCGGATGAATAGCCAAACTAAACAACATTGGACCTGCAGGATCTCCCTGTTGGCATCCTACTTGCGATGAGATAGTTCTTTCTCCATAAAATAATAATGATGGATAAGCATAGCTTTGCCAAAAAAAAAAAAAAAAAAAAGGATACAAATGTGGCATAAAAGATTTCACTTCTTTTAGCATTGAATCTCTTTCCACCGAATTAAAGGTATTTTTGTAATCAATTTTTAAGATTACTTTGCGTTTTCATTTCTCTTTATGTATGTCCGTGTGGCATGCATAATAGCTTCATTACCTTTTTTAGTTGCAAACCCCAGTTGGTGTGGTTGTAAGTATTGAGAGCATTGGTTGTAAACGAGCGAAACAGCTATCTTGGATGCTAGTCGTCGAAAAACACATCCAACTGCTATAAGTCTGATTCCGCCATCCTTTTTTCGTAAAGCACACAAATTGGCTCCAAAAAGGTATTTCCACACATCTTGATTTACGTTTCCATTTAAAATGGTGTTATATTTACTCTTATCTTCAATATGATTCTTGTGCTTGCTTAATTGCACACAGGCGTTTGATTCATTGAGGAATCGCTAGTAATGTAAATCTTATTTTTTCACCGACGGATTTAAGTCTTTCCTTTTTTGACGTTTTAATTTGAGTCAACGTCGAAAAGCCCAGTTCACATACATATGTAGTAAATATTATAATAACACGTTAACTTCCATATTGAAGGTAGCTAGGTATTCACTCCTTATTGTCAACCAGAATGTATCTAAAGGAACTTCAAGAAATTTGAATATTTTGTCGGCTTATAAAGCTGCGGGTTCTTCTTGTATATTAATTGTAAGATGTTCTGAATTCGCAGCAACTAAATAACGAGCCCAATCGAAATCTAGAACACTTCTTCCGAAATATTCTTTGAATTTCTACTGAAGATTTGTCCTAAATGTTCTTTAATTAAATCCATCATCGCTTTGTTATCGTTAGCAAGTGACCTGATGTTTGGGAACGACCCATTTTCAATTATCTGTACCCACAAATTCAGCTTATGCATAAAGCCTTCTATCTTATCAATACTAATCAACACAGTTTTGTTCTTACCTTTCATTTTTAAGTTCAACAGTACACGAAAATATCGGAAAGATATGCCAGCTTACATACACAATCACTATCTGCAAATAAATTCGCGTATCCATGCCCTTTAACAATCAAAAATGCATAGATCTCCTCTTTAACTTTACTACATCCGCCAGGAATTTGAATGAAGTCGTAGAGTCAAACGTTCGGGGCTCTGGTGACCTCTCTATCACAGAGTCATGATTGATACAACGTTGGAAAGTTTATGGAACACAGATTTCAAAGAGGAAACATTTGTGCAATCCCCGCCCTATTCGTTGAAGAAGAGGAAGAAACAAAAAAGCCCTAAAAATGTGAAACCAAAGAATTTGGGGGACCTGTCAAAACTTGTAAAAATTGTTGCTTTGCTAGATTGTTTTCAAAGTAACAACTTGTTACTTTGAAAAATTTATCATAATGTGTAGGCAACAAACTTCTATCGACAATATTAATAAATGTTGCAATACTAAGCGAGATAAAAATTTAAAACGAAACTCGTAGCAAAAAAGAAATGTACTCATATCAAAACGAAATTGTGAACTGTGGAACCGTCGATAGCAGTCTCGGACGCAGAGTGGACATTTCAGCCAGTACGAAACATCCAGGTATCCTTAAGAGCATTGTTACTCGCACAAACTCGACAGCGCCTAAGGCTGTCGAGTTTGCTTGGAATGTGTTCCAAGATGTCCCTGGATGGATTGTTCCTAGCTACGGATCCGCGCTCTAGGGCAAATTTGCGAATGGTTACTTCCTCTCTTCCCAGTGCCACCAATCCACGCACGACCTGTGCCTGAAACTCGATACGCATCGATAGAGCGTTGGAACATTCTTCGATTAGGTTCACCAGAGCCCGGACGAAATGGAAGAACAACTTCTTCGCCACTTCCTGATTCTTCTTACTGTCGAGTACGAATTGGCCATCCCATTCACCAGATTGACACCTCATTTGTAAGTTATAGTCCTGTTCTGTATCAGGCTTATGGGTATCTCCATCTGCGGCTAGGAATGTCCCGATTTGTGATGCAGTGTGCATATTTGTGAGAACATTAACATCACGTTTATCCTCACACAGTACTGCGGCAAGATCACTTCTAATGTATACATCCACGTCACTTTTATTCAGCCTGTTAGAAGAAAGGTCACGAGGCATGTTCTTACGCCAAGGTGCTACCGTACTGCAGCAATAAATATTCAAGAGCCTTAGTTCATCCAACTATTTAGAAGAAGAAAAATGGTTTCCATAAGAACTCAATTTCTCTCCATTGTACATTTTCAGCACACGTAGTTCCAATAGCGTGCAATACTGTACCATTACACTTCACTGTTATGTTTAGTGATAATAGTGCATTTAAAATCTGTGCATACTTGTATATGGTGCTATTTCAAACAAAATATTCTTATGCTGAGTTGCAACACTGCTTCGCCTATGGCAACACTGTTTATGATTTTCGATAGGGCATTTTGTTCTCATTATATTGTGCAACTTTTGTTTTGATTGCTTTAACGGTTTTCAAAATATCTACTTTAAACGTACATAATTCCATGATATAATTTTTTGGATATTCAAAATTTGAAGCTCCCTATCTCCTATCCTTCTGGTCCATAGCACCTCAAATTTTGCTCATGTTCATTTCTCATGATGCTCTGTCAAATGTGCTATGTGGCAATCAGATTTTAGTGACAACTTCTGGGACCCTCCCGAGTGAGATAGAGTAGGTAATAATAATAATAATAATAATAATAATAATAATAATAATAATAATAATAATAATAATAATAATAATAATAATAATAATAATAATAGTAATAATAATAATAATAATAATAATAATAATAATAATAATAATAATAATAATAATAATAATAATAATGGTTCATTCTAAAAGTTCTGCTGTTCATGGTAGCTATGTTTTCTATGAAGTGCTTCAAACTCTACAACGAAAGTCGTTTCTATCCGGACACAATGACGTCTGTATGCATGTGTGTGTAGACGTGCAGATAAGTCAGAAAATCTAGCGTATGCCCGCTTTTACAGAACCCAAACCTTCTGTTCTATTGTGACTAACATTAAGCCAGGCCTATTTATTCTGTTCGAGTCTGGTTACCATTAAAGATAAAGTAACCTGTGCATCTTACATTCGTGACGCCGTCAATCCCGTTTTCAGACATTACCTGGACACTTTGCGAAACTTTTTATCTTCCAGTAGGTTAAAAATAGAATACACTAGTTGGCGGGTTTCTTGTGAACAAACGAAGGTACCAGAACTTGCTCTAATGTTTATAGAACAATGTTTGGGTACTTGATAGTCATTTAAGAGAACTCCCTTTCTTTCACTTTTATGTTCTCGTATACACTAATACACCTTGGGCCATATGCACAGTCGTTTTGACGTATGATTAGCGTCATGATAAACTCCTGATTACTGCAACAGGAAATATATGTTAGTCGAACTCTTTAGTATGGCACTAATCACGCGTCAGAACGACTCTGCTTAAATTCCATTTTATTGAAGACTGTTTTAAAGTTTGCGTTCCGTTCTTAGCTCAAAAAGTAGGGTGAGAGCTATTATTAATAAACTTTATAGTTTTATTACGTGGTTTCCAGTTTTTCCAGTATGTACATAAAAACTATTTAAGACTGTTCCAAATTTCAGTGTTTTCAGTTACAGAAGTCTCGAATGCCTGCCTGTCTCTTAGAACATCTCCTGTTTAATGCTAAGAAAGAATTGTGCTTAACCAAGCTATATATTCTTTTGAACCTTTGATTCTTTTTTCAAGGTTACATATCAAAACAAGCTAGTTATAAGAGAAGCAGAGAGGTTTCAAATTTCTTGGCATATATCTGTCCTATGGAAGAGGACACTTTTAGCCAACATCTTTGTAGGAAGGTCAATTGGATTGGACACATCTTGCGAAGATATTGTCTTCTTCATACCACCATAGAAGGAAAAACAGAATGAAAGCGAGAAACAGGAAGAAGAACACAACTGATCAATAATTTGAAAAATAGGAGAAAATATTGGGAGTTAAAAGAGGAAGCTTAAGATCGGAAAAAAGTGGAAAAAGTATTTCCAGTCTAAATTTAAAACTGAAAATACAAAATCATTAGTCCCTAGACTTGTCGAAAGACAGAATTCTTAATAATATTAATAATGTTTTGAAACAAAACTTTCGTACGTATTGATATAATAAATAACATCAATCAAGTAATAGACATGCTAATTTTCAAGCTTATTTTCAAAGAAGAAATGAATCTTAAACACCGTTAACTTCAAGAATAACAAAATGTACATTTCTGTTGAGTACAAGCATATCTGTTGATGTTGAGAAAATTATATTTCCTTTCTCGTTCAATCGTCTTCGTGCTTCATTGCATGAAATTGCGACAATTTTCCCTTTTTGTAAAACGTTCTTCTGTTATGCTTATTCTTCAATTATGAGATCTTTTATCCTTTCATATCGTTTCCTAATTGCAATCGTTAAACCGTTAAGCTAGTTGACGTTGCCAATTAACCACTTCAAAGTCAAATCAATTTTGCTTTCTAAAGACAGAATATTTTGATCCTCTCAGATATATCTCTGTAGCTTTATTCACAGGAGAATTAGAGTAGTTTCAATGTTTGTAAGTGATACGCACGTTCAAAGTTACACTGTTCAATACTTCCCCTGCATAAAGGAGCTCGATGCTTAAATCTAACTACAAACATTAATTTGATCTTCGTCCTTGTTTTGAATATTAAAATTCTTTTTGAAATAAGTCTTCAGAATTAACTTATGTAAATTGTTTTTCACAGCTTGTTACCGTTTATTTCTCTTTTTTCTTATGAATAATTCTTGTTATAAATTATTTTAAATAAAATACACATTTTAACAAAACAACTGACAAAAGACAAAACTAGAATTCGGATAACACAGCATCCTGAAACAACAGCCGCATTTACACTCCTAAAGTCTTCTTAGATCAATGGTGACTATACTTGCCATGGATCTTGACGCAATTAGGTTAATTATCGTACTAGTATATTCCCTAGAATTTAATAAACAAATTGTACGATTCCGAAACTTAGCCAGTGACTTGATCTAATATAATCCCTTCAGGTATCATCATCATTGTTATGGGTATTCTGTCATGATTGACAGTTTAGTTGCCGAAACTGAGAAGCTTCCATATTCCACGGTCTTCCGCTAACCTCTTTCTCTTCACGTACGATCTTTTTTATTTTGATACCGTCCATCAACTGTAGCCTCCTTCGGCCTGTTCCTCTCCTTCCTGCCACCATACTATCTAGTATGTTCCTCATATAACAGTTCTTAGACGATGTAACAACCAGTTTCTCTTCTTCTCTTTAATAATATCTAAAATTTTTGTCTTCTCCTATACCATTCCTGTATGGTCTTTACCTGCAGATGATCTTGATTAGATACGTGTTAATCATATTTTAAATAAATTACAATTCTTATACATTATTTTGAAGGTTGTTAAGTGTTTAAATACTTTAATTCTCTTTTTCTAACACCCTTTTGTTGTGGCTTTTCTTAGATGATGCTTACAACTCAGAATAATTACGTGTAGAAGTCTATAGACTACATGAACGTTTATAGCAAGTTCTTAAATTATTCCCCAACTGCAAAAATTCTGTATTTCTATGTTTTAAAATTTCTAAAGCACTATACTCTGCATGTTCTCCAAATCTCAATTTCTCCCCTTTTCCCTCTTCAACCTGTTCCGAAAAAGCAAAACACAAGTTTTATTTGCAATAACTTTAATATTGGAACAACTCTTTAGCCTGACTGTCACTAAATTTATCAATGATTTCTGAAGTTTCTGTAGTATAACTACATCTTTATCTGTACCTAATTTTCTTCTTTCTTTCGTTGCCAAAGTTTTGTTTATAAAGTGATATTAATTTTGTGGTTTGTAGAGGAAGGCGTTGTACTTAGGAACACTTAGGTTCCTTGAAAATTACGTTCTACAATTCGGCAATTTTCCCCCAAATTTTGTCGCACATTTCAAGCACCGTGTCTTTACTATAAAACAAGACATTTGTGTTAAACAATTACCTTACTTTCTATGGGAAACAATAAATAGATGTCCCGTTTTGTTCACAAGTACATTATGCTTATGTATCATTGAACAGGCTCTCTTGTACCTTTAAACTAAATGATAAACACGAAGTTTTTATGGCAATAACACCAGAAATTAACATGAATGAAAAATTATGTCTAACAAAATAAGGATAAGCTGAAATAAGGTTACATAAGGTTGCAAAACTGAAAGAAAATTCTAACAAATACTGGTGCAAAATGAACTTCAAATAGAATTGATGTTGGGTTACTTGTAAGTCGAGTGTTTGGCATTGATTCTTATGGAGAAGACTGATCAGTAACGTCGTAAGAACACACACAAAAAATCATCATCAGTAACTGAAAATACTAGGGTCTAAAGAAAAGGTTTCAGTTAATTTAAGTCCACTTGATTTATTACAAGTACTGAATGTTCTGTACTACACTTAACCAGCAAGCTCTGCAATTCCATAAATGTCAAATTGGTTTCCATGATTGTTTTGAAGCTACGCATCTAACGTTTGGTAATAATATGCCTTAAATGATCCAAATACAGTTTAGTCTAGTGCCTGTAACTTGATTGAGTTATGAGGATCTGGTGCTACATTTACTACTTCAACTTCTCTTGCTATTTCAATTGCTTGCATACCAATATGTGATTCGTGGTTGTCAAAAAACAGTTGTTCATTTTAGATGTGTTTATATGAGCGGTAAAATAATATAAAAACTAGAGAAAAGAATTTTCATTTTTCCACCTCTTAGGATTTGCCGCTCCAATTGTGCGACTTGATGTACCTTTTAGCATAAAATGTTTGAGGTTAATCCTAGGAAAAATCAGCATAGCTGGTATGTAATTACCAATGACATTTACTGCTGCTTTCATTGTCACTGTTTCTCCACGTTCGGCTTAAGTTGCTGCACTAGCTTGCTTCATTCTCTTGAGGGACAGAATATTCTGGAATTCTGAATTGCTGATAAGCCTGTTTCGTCTATATTATATATCCGTTCTCGTGGGATTGGCTAGTAAATACAGTGAACCTTCCTTAAATTTTCAACAACAACAAAAGAGTTTAAGTTTTCACGATTGAAGCTTGTGGATTTTGTGAGGATAGTTACTTCTGGTTCCCACAATGAAATTTCCTATTTGTGTCTTCATAATCGTGTTCTTCCATTCCCTACAGCAATTCCGTTAATATCCCATTGATTGGAGATATCTTTCCGTTTAACAAGAGCAACCTTGTAAGCTAATTCTCTTGTAGATTCGAGCTCCTTCGTGGCTAAGCGGTTAGCGTACGCGCCTTTGGCGTGGGAGACCCGGGTTCGATTCCCGGCGGGAGCTCATGTGGTTCGGATTCCACGTTAATCAGTAGGTCCACGTCTCATATAGCCTCGCTGCTGAACGGGACGCTAAACTAAAATCAACTGAACTCTCTTGTAGATTCCTTACTTGGATCATAGTTAACCTTTGCGTACGTTTTTAGGTAATGTGAAAGCTCTTTCTTTTAACCTTCTTCAACTTTCTTTTAACCTTCTTTAACCTTGTAACACTGTATGATAACCTTATTTTACATTGTGGCATGCTTATGGAGAGCTACTAACTTCACATTGTGGATTTTGCAAGCTAACGAAATGAGATTCATTTATTTGGAGGTGAAGTTACAGCAGCAACAAATGCATTCATAACTTCTGGATCAATGGCTTCCCCTTTTTATCCTAGTTTTACTTCTCAGTGTTTTACCTGAAACACACACATCAATAAGCAGACATTTAGAATTTACTCCAAATTACATTTATCAGTATTATTTTTCGTTTAAAGGTATATGACAGATTACAGTTCACATGTATAATAGGATTGCCATTATGACCTTAGGTTATATGAGGCAGATGTTCAAACTGTTGTTGTGCTCACCATGGTTCTACCACAAACTTTGGGGAATAAAGAATTGCAATACCGAAGAGCTCAAAACCCGAAACAAAACCTTATAAAATATTCGGTATGTGGGTAAGAAAAACGAACATTATTCGGCACAACACTTAGTAAACAATTGTAAATCACGTCAGTGGAGTTCTCTTTCCATTTCTTTTTAAACGAATTATATAATGATGGTTTTGAAGTCGAGAAATTTACAAGTGTTCAAAAGTACATTGTTTCAAGGTGCAACGCTTGTTCTTTCAATATTTATTTTAGTTATCAAAAGCTATCAAGAAGAGTTTTTGTGTAGTATTAACTAAAAGCAAAGAGTGTGGTTTGAGACAGAAAAAATGCCAGATGCATATATTATCCCTTCTAAACATAAGAGAATATTTTATTCTGAAATGGCTACGTTACGTGTTCATCTAGGCGCTCTATATTAATATAAATTACTCGCATATTTCATGAAAATGTTGGTGGAATACCACCAGTGACGGGAGTCATAGTAAACTACGTGTGATTAATATAGTCAAGTTATATTATTATTCTCAGGAGAAAAATGGCTGCAGCATATATGTTACAATTCTTTCCTTATTTTTCGGGTACAAAACCAATCAAAGAAATAAACTAACGCAAAGTTTGTAACATTACATATCTCTTGTTATTTGATTGATTTATTTTCATTTCTTTCAATGAAATAACCATGTCTACATTAGGAAATGCCTCACATTCTCTTCTGTATCTTTCAAATAGAATTTGTCTCAATTAGAAGTCTCACACAAAAATTCAAGGGCCTTATGCAGAGTCGTTCTGACGTGTGATTAGTGCCATACTAAAGAGTGCGACTAACATGTGTTTCCTTCAGTAGTCAGGCTTTTTGTATAACACTAATCATATGTCAAAATGAATCTGCATACGGCTCCAAGAGTCCCATATGGCTATCTTAGGAAAACATACTAAGAGAAAAGGAAAGATGCAGGATAATTGCTGAAATATAATCGAAAAAGTAATAATGTATTGCATATAGGGTGTGTTTCCGTTAATTTTCGTGAAAGAATAAAATTTAAATATTAAGCCTGTTGCGATTAGACACATGTCAACTCATACAACACTGACCTTGATCCAAATAAATAATCAAAATGAATTTACTCAAACCCAACCTAGCTGATGAAAAATATTAAATCAGTTATTGAACTTATTGTTTCAATCAGATTTGATTCATGTACTGGACTTTGTGATGGACAAACACCGTGCTCCTGGGTTTTCTCGGGGTTCTCCCGTTTCCTCCCACTTTGTTCATTCTACCATTTCATTCATTTCTCATCATCACCGTCTCCTTTAGCCTAACCGGCATAAACGTGGGACGTAAAACTAAAGATTTCATTTACTGTTTTTTTCTATTCGCACTCCTTGTTCAACAGTTGGATAGCTGTTGGAAATTATGGAGAAAAAAGGAAGAAAAAATCCAAATTGAATGTCACAACATTTAGATGCAATTGAAGTTCTCCGGATTCAGAGGCTATTGCCACTGAAATAGGGTCATTTGCCCAAGTGTCTATTTCCTCAAGTCTCTAAACCAGAGTCATTTCCTACAGTGGTTATCTTTTTTCTTAATCTGATGATCATCAACCGAAACAGAGGGGACACCTGCTGCATTCTTAGCAAATACCAGAAAGGGGATGGGTGGTTTCGCTGCAGGCTATTATGAAATATCTGCGATAGACAGGGTTGCAGAGTGTCACATAAAATTGTGTTGCTTTTAAAAATATGGTAAACTAAGCATAGTTGAAACTAGTTGAACTTAAGAAGAAACATAAACTAAGACTACAATATAAAATGTTTGTATTACAATAAATTCACTGAACTTTTCTTTAAAAACAAATCACAATCTAAAAGTACTGACTAAATTATCTCAACGTGAAAACGAAGCAAAAACAAGAAGTTATATTGATTAAGTATCGAATTTCTATTGACGCCGTTATTTTATTTTTTAGCCTAACGTCTTATGATTATGCACCGAGGCTAAAGGACACAAGCATGAGACGGATCACAATACTGGAATAAAGGAAGTTGGAGAAAACGGTAGGATCCGAGAAAACCAACGCACACGGTGTTCACAACAAAGCCTACTTTGCTCGGGCTGGAATTGAACCAGGGACCCCACGAACCAGAGGGTTGACGCCGTTAGAACCAAGTTTTCAAATATATGCTGAATAAGTCAGTTTTATTATTATTATTATTATTATTATTATTATTATTATTATTATTATTATTATTATTATTATTATTATTATTATTATTATTATTATTATTGTTGTTGTTGTTGTTGTTGTTGTTGTTGTTGTTTCGAAAGAGATGTTCAATTTTAATTTAAAGTTACGTTCTTTGGTCAAATGTTTTGTTATTTTCCTACGTACTAGGCATAACTCTTACTAGTAGTTCTATCAAAATTTCCGTCAATCTTAATTAAGAAGAAAAGACAATATTAAAATAGTATCTGGTACATAGTTTGTGCTGTACTTACTAATCGTAAGATTCCGAGTTCAAATCCCAAGTCCGTACATCCTGGTTAGGCCATCCAGGCAAGCGTGGATCCAAGGAAGCGGGGGATCGGGCGACTTGGATTGAATTTTAATTACTACTTAAAAAGAGTGGATTTCAGACTACTTAAAGTTTGGAAAAGTGACAATCTTAATGTGTGGAGGAGGGTTAATTTATAGGCATTACGTTACATCGCTTCCAAATGTTTAGAAAATTTTTAACAGGCTACAGCATATACTTATCCAAATAAAGGGATATTTTAACCAAACCGTGAAGGAATTGTAGAGACGATTATTTCAAGCACCACACCATAACTGCATTGGACAGGAGATTTGGATTAGATCCCCGATTGTATTTTATACATTCCCAATGTTTTCCAGAGTGGGATTTGTATTGCATAGTGTACCTCAAGAACTTTTGAAAAGGGGAGATAAGACAAAATTCCAAATATTTTATTATTTATAAATAAAGAAGGAAAATCACATTTACTTATTTTAGTTAAATAAACAAATAATGGGGAGAGGGAATATCGGGATTTGGCATTTGGGACCTGAATATCAGGGAGTGGAGAAAACGTATGAAGAGTAGGCGAGAAGAACGATGAAAATCAATTTTCAATTTAAAACAGTTAAAAAAAAACGGTATCTCAGAAATGTGAAAATATGATTTTCATCGTTCGTCCCACGTACTCTTCATATTTATGTGCAGAGGGGGAGTGTTAGGATGAGAAGTGAACATGCGATCTACGAAACACAATAGGAAGATATTATTATTATCACAGTTATTACATATCCCCTCCCATCGAATATTTCTACCAAAGCCTGTGTAGTATATAGGTCTATAATCAAATTTAACTTCTCTCAATTGCGCTCAAAGGCTATAGGAGGCATTGATGAATGAAAGAATGAAAGAAACATGCCATAATTAGAATTTATATATACAAAATATGGTACATTTGAAAATAATGGGGTATTACGCGAAAATTTCTATAAACTTATTTAGCAAATAGTCCGAAGAGAAAACGTTATTTAAAGCAAAATTCAGTTTTTTATAAACTATAAAAGTATCTATAGTACATAAAAGACACATAAATTAACCAATTCTGGTAAGGTGCACTGCTGGGACATAAGCGATACAGTTGAGTTGGATCAGACCCACTGCTGCTTCAAATTGAAAAAGTTGTTGAAACGACGAGTTTGAAGCAGAGCGTTAGGGATGCGCACGAGACTAGATTTCTGGCTGTCTCATCTCGAAAATGTGCTGTAAAAGTGATGTCTCGACTCGAAAAATGTATATTTTTCTATTGGAAGAGCCGTGTCTCGACTCGAATTTTGTCAGGAAAATCCTGTTTCGACTCGTCTCGTGCGCATCCCTACAGAGCGTTTCTATTTTAGTAATTTAGGTTTCATATAATAAACTCTGCTTCACTTATTACTCTGAAAAATTAAAAAGAAAAAGAAAGAAGAAACTTCGAAAGATTCATAAAAGTAACGTATAATTCGAGGGTAGTTCAACACTAATATAACGCCAACATGTCTGAATAAAACGCCGACATGTACAATCTCGAAGATTACTAACCTAATAGTTGGATTAAGTAGTTGAGAGTATTACACTTGCAATACACAAGCTTAAAAAAAAAAAAAAAAAAAAGTTTGGTGCTGGTGTGTCCAAACAAGTAATTGAGTATATTCTTCATTTACTCCTCCGATCTACAATCAATTGCTGGAATATCTTGCTCTAGTCAAGTTTTCTCCTGGTGGTACACCTTCAATACGTGTCGTCTGCTCGAACTTGCTCTTATAGGTAAAAACTGAGGAATGGGTGACTGGTGTGAAATAAATCTTCTGTATACGAAATATAGAGACAAAGCCAGTGCGTTTTCATCATACGATGCACAAAAGAAAACTACTCTTGAAAGAAACAGACACAAGCCTACTCTATCATTTGTAACTTCATATCTACCTAACCTACAGAGATGTATTATATATCAAACGAAATGAAATTTTACTTCCAAAATATTTTGTTATAACTTTCAAGACCCTAGAATTGAACGTAAAGTAAGAAATCAAGGAAAGCATCATTCTTCTATAGACGAAGGCGGCCAAATTAGGTATGGCAGCCATATTTCGTGAAGTTTAAAGAGCACTTCCAGGATATGCCTATAGTTGATGGAAAGAAGCTGCCCTGCAAGTTTAATTAAGTTACTAATTATTTTTTTCCGAGTTCAGACCCCTACATACTGGACTAAAAAGTTTGCACTTAATTAAACTTCTCAAATATATATCAACCCACAGACCAAACTGCTCAAACTATAAACTTGAAATTTGGACAATATGTAATATTTATGACATAGGGTACTACTAAAAAAGAATTTTTGGAAATTCGACGGGGAAGGGGGAGAAATAGGGATGGAAATTAATTTAATAAGATGGCCAAATCTCCGAATTCCTTAAAGTTACAGATTTGAAATTTGGTATTGAGATTTCTCATTTAAAATAATGTGATAGTTTTTTTCAGCGTTTTCTGATATTTTACTAAAAGGGTAAAAAAAAAAAAAAAAAAAGAAATGGAAAAAGAAAAAGAAGTGGGGATTTGCAATTATTATATATCGATATTTCGAATCTCTGAAGGTTAGAAACCTCTGATATTTTAGTAAAAAGAGGAAGAAAAATGGTGGGGGAAAAGGTAGGGAATGCAATTATTAGGCCTACAATAAGATGTCACTCTATACGTATTTTTTACATCTGGCTTAGAAGGAAAGAAAAAAGGCGAGAATTACAATTACAATAAGATGTTCATATTTTTGGATCCCTGAAGATTAGAGGCATGAAACTTGGTATTTGAACTGAAATTCGGTACTCTATAGGTTCATGGGATGTAAACCCGTAGGCCGATCGAACGCAGGTTTGGGGGCAAAGTCCCCTGGTACTTGAAATTATCAGTGTATTTCGGCATTTAGGACGGTTAGAGAAATGAAAGTTAGTATTTGAACTGAAATTCGGTGTGCTTGTACGTTTATGAGGTGCGAGACAGTAGGCTGAACAAATGCAAGAGTCTGAGGGCGAAACACCTAGCTAGTCGAAGTATTACTATTATTAGGATTACGTTGTGGTACTTATAACATTACAAATGTTAGTACATACGTCCGTTATTCCACACGATAACTTTTGAACAAATGCGAATTTTTAAATTCTGTTTTTGCAATAGATAGATAGAGTGATTATCTCGAGGGAGTTCGTTGATGGAGGTGATTTGCCTACCGGAAGTAGTAGAAATGAGACATTTCCGGTTTCCACATTTATCATTGTAGAGGAAAAACGGAAATAGACAGAAATAAACGGTTTTCGGAAATCAATTACAAATTTCAAGGACAACTTCATCTTCATCCTTAACACCCTAGTGAAACCGCAAGTTGTACAAATAAGGCACATCTTGTTTTAACGTTGATCACTATATAACAAAAACAGTAATATATAGCGAAAACCTGTTTTCGTAATCGATAAAACGTTTCAAAGACAACATTAATCTTCATCCGTAACATTCTAGAATAACCGGAGGTAGAAATTACTCTCTTCCAGTTATAATGTTGATCACTATAAATTAAAAATGGTAATAGATAGCGAGAAGCAATTTTCTTTAATCAATTAAGTGTCCCAAGAATAGCCTATATTCCATTTCAACACTAATCTTTCTACTCAAACAGGAATTGAAAACAACATACTACAACTTCCATATTCAATATTAAATGATAAAATATTACGTAATCCTCTTTACGGATTATAATAATACATTCATATCTAGGGATCCCGAAAGTTAGAAACATGAAACTTGATGTTTGAACTGAAAATCGGTATGCTTGCAGGGGTATGAGGTGTGAGGCCTAGGCTGAGGAAACACGGCAATTTTTGGGCAAAGTCCCCAGACAACCGAAGGTTAGATATTAAATACATATTTTTATCGTATTCTGATTATGCATGCAGTAGCAGAAGTTTCCGTTTTCCTTACAGGAAGATAAGGTGTAATAAATATAATATCGGAAATTTAAATTGTCACACTCGGCACTTTATGTATAAATAAAAGGAATTTTCAATATAATAAATATGACCTTCTTTTTGCTCTTGAAATATGTGTTCCCCTATTTTTAATTAAAAATCTACGTACTGAATTCCACATCTCCAACTAAAGCGAATCTTCACATTCGACAGTCTCTGAAGAAAGGAAGAGAAGTTTGAATATTATAGAAATGTCTCCGTTAGAAGCGGCATTTTTGAAAGCGCTAAAAATACGTATTCTCTTGTTATAAAGAAGAGTTTATATGCTGAGTTTCATCTCTCTAATTTCAAAAACTTTAAAAACCTCTTTATTTTCCTTGGAATACATGCTCCAAAAATTCTTTCTTATCTCTTGCCTCCGTAATAAAAGGGATAGGCCGTAGGCCGGGAGTGCACAAATAAAGGCCTCTGTGCGATCATGACATAAATAAGAAACCTCGAGTGCACAAAATATGATGCAATGATACTCCATTGTATAAAACAGTTTTTGGCAATAGTGTTTTTTTTTTTTTTTCAAAATCACCATCCTCCACCGTCGAAACAAATAGTGCATTATCACTGGGCACAAGATTAGTTAATTTATTTCGCGCTGGAGAAGAAAACAGAATTTGGAGATAGGTCAACATATTACGTGTCACGTCTTTATACTTTCATATTGTCAGCATATTCTTAAAAAAAGTAAACTGCTGTTCTCTATTAACATATGGTATCATTTTCAAAGTAAACAGCAAGAATAATTGTGCATAAAAGAAATTCAAGAATCCTATTTTAAATTGTCTAAAACTGGTACACAAACAAACTTAAATCTTCCCCTTCACGAAAGTTACACATTTAGCGGTACTCATACTGTTGTGCTAGCTGGTGATGTTCACTTTCTTCTTTTTTATAGGTGCTAACTAAAAATGGGTAAATGTCAATTAAAGACATATCGTGGATATAAAATTTACTATATAATAATATTACGTATATGTTATACTTCTTGCTATTTATCTTTTCATTCAAAACATATTCCCGTATTTTTCACAAATCAAAATGTGGCAATTAATCGTGTAATCGTGTTATAATAAAGTCTATTATATTTCTTGATATTTGCCTCTGTATGTAACAGGAACAATCTCTTATATAGCCCTAATTTGTAAAACAAATCTAAACATGACAACGCAATATCGAATATTGTGCGCTCGAGATACCATAAGCACTTTATTTCATTTCTTTGTGCGCTAGTGGAGTACACCCGAGGAATATTCTGTCAAAAATTTCACGTTTATTTTTACCTAAAGAAGCATGATCTAGGCGATGATGAGCGAATCACTTCCATTCTTTTATATAATAGTACTATATAGATTATGGAATTAGTGTTACCCAACATAATGTCGAGAGAGAATTTTGGAGATGACACCGAACTCTTTCAAAAACTCATTTTTAAAGACAACACTTTCAAGCCTCCTTTTCAAGACGAAACAGCCTTAAATCTCTTCTCTTGGCTAATACTATTCTTAATCGTTTTTATACTCTACGCATAAAACATTTTGTTTCAAACAATGGAACATTTAATATAATTTCCTTCAATACAGCTCATTTGAATTATACTGTGCATAACCTGAGAAATTAATGTTATTTATTTAAGAATTCGTACATACTGTGTATCGTCTGTAATTAATTATTCTCTTTTTCTTAAGTCTTTTAAGCAATAAAAGAAATCCAGTTTGTACCTTGAATTGCTCAGATACAGTGTTTTGCCTTCGTAATATGGAAAATATGATATCTAACTTGTGGCAACCCTGCATATATTTTATCATATATGAGAATCTCAACCTCCCGTTTTGGGCATTAGCAAAGATTTTCGCGCCTGTGATGGATTTCCAGTTCATGATCAATAGCCAGATAAGACACTTGAGGAAATGTCCCACATTTTAATGGTTGGGCAAAACACACTTGAGCATCTGACCTGATACCATTGCCACTAGTTTCTATTCACTCGCCCTCGTTAAGGTTGAAGAGCCAAAATCTATCAGCAACAGAAAGAGTTATTATATTCAGCATATTTGTATCCTTCATGACTTATGATTTGAATCGGTAATTATAAATTCTTTATTAATGGTACAACAACAAAACAGTTATTACGGATTCTTAACACTATCGTATGTTCTTTTGCTTAAAATAAGTTACGCGCACACTACCATTCATACCACATTAAGATAAAAGATTTAAATGTATTAGGTTAGTAATATTTGAAAATAAAATCCACTAACTACAGTTTTATACATTTTTATTAGAATTAAGGAAAGAAAGAGTAAGAAATTTTAAAAAGTCATATAAATGAACAACAATATTATTTTTACATATAACACCGTATTATATAATTAATTCCTTGCATTAGCTGTTTAAGTTATTCGAATATATCTTGACATTCCTAAACGACGCATAAGAATTTTACTTTTAGATCTGTAAATCTAAACATGAAGACAGAAATGTCATGCTTCTAGGAAGTAACTATGAATACAATCTTGATTTTTACAATAAGGAGACAAATTCTCCATTAGCTCTCCAAAAGAACGAAGATAAAATCGTAATCTTTATAATGGTCTAATTATTATTGAAGCAAAATTTGATATGAGACCTTCACGCTCAACATTCCACAATATGTATTAAATTGTGTCCACTTTCGCGCTAGTCTTAGCGTACATTCACAATTTACGTTCATTAAATTATGCATCATTAACTTTGTATTTAATTTACTTTGATACAGTCACAACATTTACGACAGTACTTAAATACAGAAACTGACATGGCACAATAGCCAATATAGTCAAAAAATTGGTTCAGAATTTTTTACTTTTCAGAGATTCCAGTTCCGAGATGCTTAAAATACTTATTTGCTTTCCAGATAATTAGTTCAGTATGAGGTGGTAATTATCACCTTTTTTGCAGAAATTTCCCAAATAATAGTTTTCGAACTGATGGTATTGAGTAAGGAACCAATATATAATGAGAAGTCGATAGGGAGCGAATATTACTTGGAAGGGTGCCTCGATTAAATAAATAAGACGGATTAAATAAATGCTGTACTCCTAAATCACTTCACTTTTGCTTTTAGTTTGCTCCGACGAAAATTACTACACTGAGGAGAAGATGGGAAGTTTAGTTGAATAGTTCTGAGAATAAAGGTTTTACTGTATAATTATGGATATATTATGGAAAATCACGCTAACCTACTATTCTACTCCATCATAAAACATAATTTTAGTAGTTGTTAGTACAATCAATGGTGCTATTCAATCGGTTCGCGAGAACCGATTGATAAAACATTTCGAGTTCGCAGAACTGTTTGTTTTAAGCCTACCCAGACATAAACACACACAAATACATGACCTAGCCAAGAGTGAAAGCAAAATCCCAAAACAAATTTGTGAAAATACCTCTGTACTTTTTTCCACTCGCTTACATTGCTGTGAAAGTAAGCAACTTTGAATTGTCTCAATTCAATGGGCAGACAGAAATTTGAAAGAGAGGACGCAGTGAAATTCATTTGATGCGGACGACAGAGCTTCGCAGTCATGTCAATAAAAGATGAATAAAGGTTTTAATTGTTAATACTTGAACCGCTTACTGAAGAAAGCAAACATGACCACATTTCGTAATTTTACAGGAGAGACAAAAACTGAAGAAAACTACGATATTTCCACCATAACATGTATTTTTCCTTTAATGACGGAAGTATACGTGATTAAAATACACATACAAAATTTGTGTATGACGTAAGGGAATAAAGGGGACACTGTTTTGTGTTTTGGATAAGTTTCCTTTCTGCAGTAAATACGAATTGTGGATTGATTTGACTAAAGAAAATGAAAATGAAATTGATAAATATTCTTTATTGGAAGAAAAAGCTGTTAAACATTTCTGAATATGTGAGTTATGGAACTACTAATTAATCAGTCATCTTTGTCATCAGAGCATGTATCCGTGTGATGGGCCAGAATTCTGTTGAGCTCCAAAACAGCATCTTTTCTTGAAGCATTTAGACCAATGATTTTTGATGATACCCGTTTTCTTGTTGTTTATGGGCAGGACAGAGATGTAGGCTTCTCTGGAAGGCAGGTCAAAGTGTTTAGAAGAGTTCCTCAGCCTAAAAGTATCTACCATTAAACCACCAATATTCATGTTATTCTGAACATTATGTGGAGTTAGAGATGAGAAGTACATTTCATGGTATTTTGAAATGCTGAAATTCGTTTTTATGTATTTAGGGAAATTTTTGCTGTAAGAGTCATCGCTCAGACACGCTTTCTTGTAAAATTCAGGCCATCAGGAACTCATGTCAATGAAATCAGTCGCTTTCACTTGAACAATGGAAACCTTTTTGAAGATGGTAGAGGAAGTTTTAATGAGCTCAACAATGTCATCCACTTTGTAGCATCTTTCCTCCTTCCTCAGCTTCTTCCATATTATCTCGAAATCCCTAAGATTGGACAGTAAGGAGTGACCTCCAACAGGAAAACTACAAAGTCTCATTTACTCCCGATATGGAAGTCGTCCGGCACCACGGAAAATTAAAGACGTCGCAATGCCCGTTGTTATTCAGCGGACAAGAGTCATTTTGGTGCTAAACGATCCATTGACCTATTACAAACCATTATTGTCACAAAAAAGAAAATGTGTAAATGTTAGACATGTTTGCGTTCTGCAGTAAGCGGTTCACTTTTGAGTGTTTCTATATTCACTTGAAATTTTCAAACAAAAGATTTGTTTTGGTAAAGCTTTGAAGCTTTGGTACATTCACTAAATCTCACTAACAAAAATACAGTTCTAAAAACATTCTGTCATATATTTTCCCCCCTTTTAAGTCAGTTTTCTTTAAACGTACTGCTACAAAATATAGTAGAAACAGTTCTTAGTTCTCCGGCTATAGCTATTGAACATGTGATTTATATGTGTTACCGATAACACTTACTTTGTACTCACACTAACACTTAATTTGAATTCTGCAATTTCACTTCAAAACTCCAAAACCTCATTCCAATTGTAAGGTACACTGGCAAATATTTGCTGTTTTTCTTCAGGTGTGCTCTATCTTACTAAGGATGAATGTAAACAGTAAACATAGTTCCATAAATTTCCCATCCATCCTTGTTGGATAAAGATCTTTCGAATACTATTTGACATCCATCAATTTTGGACAATTCGTTTCATAGGTATTCGCAGTGCTAACTAATTTCGTAGGTCTGTACTTGTCACTTGTGGAATGCAGTAAAAAAGTTTGCTTTTCTCTACCTTCTGTGTTCTTTTTTCCGTAAGAGAGTTATATCCATCTACCTATTTACCTATTCATCTATTCTCTCTCTCTCTCTCTCTCTCTCTCTCTCTCTCTCTCTCTCTCTCTCTCTCTCTCTACATATATATAGGGAGAGAGAGAACCGGTTGTTCAAAAATTAGAACAGCACCACTAAGTACAATCAAGTTAACACACAAATACTTCATACAAATAAAGCTCACATTCATCAATTTCGGTAGTATACTCTCCATATTTCATACAAACAAATCGAAAAAGAATATAAATATGGTAGCAAATACGCTAATCGGGTAGATACTAACCGAGCACAACGAAGCACATCGTGTCATTGACCGATACGTTACACAAATATATCATACATTTTCACATATAATTATACATATATATTAACAAAGTATCGTCATATTCATTAATATGACTATATTTAGTCGCTTCGCTATTGCATGCCCAGTCTACACAAATTTTCAAATCTATTACTCGAACATTAGTCATATACGAAGGCGAGTCAAAAATTATCTACACTTTTGTCAACTTTTCTTACATTGCGCACTTTGTCTTCTGTCCTCGTATATTTTATTGTTATACTGTTGTGATAATGCTGTGAAAGTGTGATATTAATTCCTCCATTTTTCTTTCTTCTGTCAGATATATCATGGCTGCTCCATTAGAAGTTTGTACCAAAGAGGAACAACGAGCAGTGATCTGATTCCTCTGGTCGGAGGGTGTGATAGGGTCAGACATGGTGGAAAGACTACAAGGTGGATGCAATGCAGCGCTACATTCTTGTCGCTCTGGCACATGACGTCATCTTGGTCGCAGGCGTGGTCAACGAGAGGCAGATGAACTTTCAACAATCCCTTGCTCGCTAGTATCTCACACGCAAACTTCTCTTGTATTTGTAGTGATCTTCAAAGAAGTGAAAATTTTAGTACAAACAGTGATTATATAAACGTAATGTAATCAATGATCAAGCTAGGTAAAATCAAAGGAAGATATTTACAATAGCAAAAGCATGGTGGAAAGACTACACCAGTCATTCTTAACTTTGTAATCATGACTACAAGTCATTCTTGACTTTGTAATTCTGAAGGGAACCCCTAAATATGTATATATAATTATCCAAAATTATTATTAAAATGAACAAAAATTTCAAAATCTGGGTGTAAAAATGTCCCGACAATGTCACCCTGACATGGTAGGTGGATACTTTATTCTCTTGATCTAATACATTGTTGTATATCTTTGTAACCGTTAATCGTTATTACGAACCTTCCATTCGTTAGTTAATTTGAAGTGCAAGGTCCCGTTTCAACACCAAGGCTACAGAGAATGCATACCTCCAGAATGAACTACATTAACGCGTTCAATGCTCTCCATATGCGTAACTCGAGGGAGGTAATGCCCCCTAGAACATCGTGCATGCCTGCCTCTGTGGGGAAAATTTTGTCTCAATATCTTATGGAAATGATCAACTCTGCCGCTCCCCCTCCCTCATGATTTCGAATCCGGGTCTTACCTCGAAGTTCGTCTTTTTAAATCGTACTATTGGATTTTTGTACGCATAATCAACACAAGCTACTGTATATACTACTATTACAACTATTAATACTAAACAGAAATTACATAATGAAATCGTGTTTATGGAATTCCATTTAAGATTGCATTTATTTATTATTTTCATGTAAAACTTATCATATTTTAGGTTTATTTTGTCCTGTCACCTGGAAGTAAAAATCCATTTCTGGAGACATTCCCCCTGTTCTTGAGGAAATCTAAAGTATTTTATATTAGTTCCTTTACTTTTTCTGTAGTAACTACTACAACCGTACACTGCACAGTTAGGCATTCTCGATATCACTTAACAGAATAAAGTAACAAAGAATTTCCACTTGTCACTTCCAGCCGTGACTTTTCTCGTTGTCCCTAGCGACCCAGATGACGTCACAGCGCTTCAGACGACATGCGCATGCAATCACCTTGTAGCCTTTCCACCATGGGGTCAGACATTCATCGCAGACTATCATCGCAATATGAGAGAAGTGTACTATCACATAAAACTGTGTTTTTATGATTCGAGAAGTTTAAAAGTGATCGAACAAGTGCAACGCATGAAGAGGGAGCAGGACGGCCATCAAGCTCCACTACAGATAACAACGTTCAGCAAGCTGGAGAGATGGTTCTGGCGAATAGGCGAAACACTATCGATGAGGTAGCAGCTGTTTGAACATCAGTCATGGCTCTGCCCATCAAATCATCCACGACGAGCTCGGTTTTCATAAAGGTTGTGCACGGTGGGTACTAAGAAAGCTTACTGCAGAACACAAGCTCACTCGTGTTAGGGTCTGTCAACGCTTACTCACTCGCTTCAGCAACGAAGGTAGTGCATTTTTAAGCAGAATAGTCATCGGCAATCAAACATGAGTTCATCACTATGAGCCAGAATCAAAGCGCCAGAGTATGCAGTAGAAACACCCTGGATCTCCGACGAAAAAAAATCAAGACTAGCCATCCGCAGTAAAGGTTATGTTAACTGGGTTTTGGGACTCACAGGGCCTCATAATGACAGAGCTCATGGAAAAGGGAAAAACGATCAACAATGCGAGTTATAGTGAAGTGTTGGAAAAGAACCTGAAGCCGGCAATTCACAACAAACGCCGAGGTTTGTTGTCGAAGAAAGTTTTGTTGTTGCATGACAATGCACGGCCACACACGGCTCATCACACTATTGAAACCAAGAACAAGCTGAAATTTGAGCTATTGGAACACCCTCCCTAGGCCCAGATCTAGCTCCATCTGACGTTCACTGTTTGAGCCACTCAAGGATGCCTTGCGTGGTCGCCGATTTGCCTCAGATTTAGACGTGCCAAATGCGGTGCAAAAGTGGCTTCACGACCAACCGAAAACCTTTTATTTGGAAGGAATACATAAACATGTTCACCGTTGGGCCAAGTGCATTGATAAGGAGGAACACTACGTAGAAAAATTATATGCATAGTATAACCCTAGCTTCATGTAAATAAACTGTTGAATGAAAAGTGTAGATAATTTTTGACTTGCCCTTGTAATTCCCGACCAGAAAATGAGTAACCGTGTGGGATTTATGTAATGTGTACTTCGAAAATACTCTCACATATCAAATACTAGTTAGCATGTCTATCTATGTACACTCCGCATCTAAAAAATTGCTACAGCTAACGCCGTGCAGCTAGACCACCCAATATACACCTTCTTATCCCATAATCGCGTCTGGTAAAGAGACTCCCTCTCTCTCCTCCTTCCTCTCTCTCATACTAAACTCAGCTAACAACATGGGCGCAGTTCTAGTTTTAAGCTACACATGTATTAGCATCGATAAAATAAAAAATAAAACCGAGACGAAACAAGATTCATAAATTGATTTAGGAAGAAACTTAAACACACACAATGAAAAATTGAAACCAATGGATGTCTATTACACAGAGGTTAAAAAATAAGGAAAAGAAAGAGAGAGAGAGAGAGAGAGAGAGAGAAGGGGAGAGATAAAGAAAAAGAAAAGGGAGAACAGATAAAAATGTGAAATTTAAACGTAGTAAAAAAGAACCTAATGTTATAAAGTTCCGTTTCCAGAAATCAAACAGTAATGTAGAAGTGACGTTTGTTTTTTATACATTTTTTCAGGAATATTCAAATATATAGAGGATGCTTGAAACATTCATTAAGTCATTTTCAAAAAAAAAAATAAATAAATAAATAAAGGGTACTTATTTTCTAGTAGAACTGTAGATCTGCGAGACACATCTAGGATAATGTCAAAGTTTGCTTCCGCGTGGTTCAGTTGCAAATTCGGTAGTGTTCATTGGACGCACTGATCCAAAATACATTCTAATAAACCCAGTAAGTAGCGTAGGTCATATCTTCCATTCCAGACTACTAATGCAAACTGAACGAAAAAGAAATAAAAGAAGATAAAAAGAAAGAAGAAATGGAAGGAGTACTATTTTACTGCTAAATTTCTATCAGAGAAACCTAAATTAAAAGTCCAAACGGTAACATAATGAAAAGTTACAAATGTTCAAAAGGAAAATTGGGTGTTCCTTATAGATGTAGCAGACCTTGCATATTTGAAATTTCAAATGTGTATAAAACACATTGAATTATAGGATGGAATCTAATTTTGTGTGGAACTAGTATAAATAAAGTATTATTTTAAAATTACCAAATTGGGGGCAATTTTCTAGTCTTCTCCGAAGATTTATCTGTTCCGAACATTCAGTGTCGAGTTCATCTATTGCAAATATATCGTTGTAACTCGCACAGATAGAATGAACACGCTAGAGCTGAAACGGGTCATAGCGTCAGTCGGATGATGTTTGTTAGCTTACGGATCACTGGATCGAGGATTCGAACCCGTAGTGACCCGGTGATTCGTTTGAGATTCGTTAACCTAGAGAATAAAAAACGATTGCACATATTCCTGTGCGTTTAAACAGTATTTCTTTCAGAGATGTCCAGGAATGGAGATGTTATCCCCAGAGCAAGAAAAACACGACGCCGAAGTTCCCAGTTAATTAGATTTTCGAGACCGGGTCGATCGGGCTCTTGCTCCGTTTTATCTCTGAAATACGCATACGCACATAAGTGTGTATGAGGAAGAAAGGAGAGAAGATAAAGATTCAAAGACAGAATAGGGAAACACCTAGAAAGACAGACAGAGAGAGGGAGAGAGAGAGAGATGGATATAAATATGAAATATACTTATCATTTCAGTGTATGATGACGAATGCACACACTGATTACTCGAATTCTTATCAGTAAGGCCTTGTAACTTCTCGAACAGACGATGATTCTCTGTTAGCAGCCCTTATTTTGTGCGAAGAAATGATCCTACCTCAATCAAACCAAGGTTTTTCATTTAGAAGTTCATCTCGCTACCACTGTTTCACCGATTTATCTACCCAAACTTAGTTTAACAAATGGTGTAGGGTTTGTTTCTGAGAATGATAACACGAAAAATGTATACTGCAAATCAATGAGGTGTTCCGAATGTCTTGGTAATTCCTTTGCCGTTTCCCAACTAACATTTGTAAATCGTCTCTATCATGATAAAGGTGTTTGCTTCCACATTGATCGTCTAGTATGTCAAGTCCATTTTTCACAACCAATTTGCAAAAAAATTAACTTTGGCCTGAACGGAATTTGAACCATGTTTAATAGTTGTACTATTCATAAATCAATTACGTTACCTGTACACAATCATCCCACTTTTTTAAAATACATTTTTTGAACTATCATAACTAGTACTTAGCAAACACTGATGTTATATTGCATCAGACAAGTATACTATGGAAGCTTACAAGATCACTTTGATAAAATTAGCAAACTCAGAGTAGTCATAGGAAAAGTCTGATTACGAGCATATTTTAAGTATAAACAATATTCCGGGATAGAGGGCATAGTATAATAGATAGTATGCCCGATAAGAGAATTAACGACATCGAGTTTTGTATAGAGATACCACACATAATCCGGAAAGGCAAGTATACGGCGGTCAAAATAGCTGGTTTAAGACAGATCACGGCAAGTAATCCACATAATGAGGTCCAGGTGCGAGTCGTATCAGTGCAGTCTGACATACGTTGCAAAAGATTATCCAATCGAGCGCAGTACACACAATTAGGAGATTCAGTGCAACGAATAGTGTGAAGTGTAAGTCATGAATAAAGCACAACCAAACGCTACGAATGTCCGAAGATAAAATTTTCGTGTGCACATTTCGCTAGATTACATGCCTGTCATACGTGGGAAACTTATTGCAAATTCCGGGCACAGAAGGACACACAACACTGTTGATGACAGTGACATACAACATTTTAGTGGACATGGTGCAAGCCTCGGGTAACTGTGGGACATATGTCCATGCGGAAATGAGTTCTCGCTAATATGCAGGGCAATGGAAAAAAGCGAATATATGGTGGATTATTTTCAGTTAATGAAACAGTCCAGCACGATATCCATTGCGATATGTATGAGTCAGAATCAAAAAATAACTGCAATTCATTACGCATATTGTCTTTGCATTTTTGTCTCACATTAGTAACTTGTAATCCGCCTTTAAAATATGAGCAATAGATAACATTTCGTGGGAGTCGAAAATAAAATCCAGTCCACATAAACCAGCCTATGAGAGAGTCAATCTTCCTCGCATAACATTCAGGCAGGGGAAAGATCTGAGCTGCATACCACACTTTAGAAAGAATGTAAGTATTAACAAACCAGGCGCGTTGGATCAAATTCAAGGTCCACATTTATTGTCTGCACTAAGTAGGTGTAATGTCTGAAGAATAGGGTCCCAAATTATATCCGTCAGCACGTCATTTAACCGTAAAGGTAATTCCAAGTATTTTGACGTGGTCATTTATAAGATAATGGTGATCAACAGAAAAGGGTGACTGGACCATGGAAGCATTATATAACAACAACTTTGATTTACTCACATTGATTTTTTCACCACTCACCTGTACGAAAGTCTGTAGACACTGTTCAATATGCACAAACTGTTCATTCGTAGTGAAGAGAAGTGTAACATCATCAGCAAAACCTTGAACGTTGATAGTTTGAAAATCATGATCAGCTGACGAGGGGAGAGACATTAAATGGTAGAACGGATGTTCAAGCGCTAAACTAAATACAAAGATAATGCACATCCTTCTCTTACTCCACGACCTATTGAAAAGGGAGCTGCCAGGTAGCTATTTATTTGCACACAGGAAGTGGCTGAAAAATACAGCGCACGAACCAGGTCAATAAACGAGGTGCATTTCGCCAGCCCCCCCTTGGAATTTCGAAACGAAACCTATGGCAATCGTTTGTGCTACGTTTGTGCCGGAATGTACCGCAAAAATTTTCGTTTCTACCACTTCCGGTACGAAGTTCTAATGGTTTTATAGTGGGGGGCTGGGGAAACGGCAGCCCCCCCACCTAGGAATTTCAAAACAAAACCTATGCCAATCCTTTGTGCTACGTTTGTGCAGGAATGTACCGCAAAAATTTTCGTTTGTACCACTTCCGGTACGAAGTTATAAGGGTTTTAAAGTGGGGGGGGGGCTGGAGAAACGGCAGCCTCCAAACTTGGAATTTCGAAACAAAACATATGGCAATCGTTTGTGCTACGTTTGTGCCGGAATGTGCCCCAAAAATTTTCGTTTGTACCACTTCCGGTACGAAGTTATAAGGGTTTCAAAGTGGGGGGCTGGAGAAACGGAAGCCTCCAACCTTGGAATTTCGAAACAAAAGGTATGCCAATCGTTTGTGCTAGGTTTGTGCCTGAATGTACCGCAATAATTTTCGTTTGTACCACTTCCGGTATGAATTTATAAGGTTTTAAAGTGGGGGGGGCTGGAGAAACGGCAGCCTCCAAACTTGGAATTTCGAAACAAAAACTATGCCAATCGTTTGTGCTTCGTTTGTGCCGGACAAAAATTTTCGTTTGTACCACTTCCGGTACGAAGTTATAAGGGTTTCAAAGTGGGGGAGCTGGAGAAACGGCAGCCTCCAACCTTGGAATTTCGAAACAAAACCTATGCCAATAGTGTGTGCTACGTTTGTGCCGGAATGTGCCCCAAAAATTTTCGTTTGTACCACTTCCGGTACGAAGTTATAATAGTTTTAAAGTGGGGGCTGGGGAAACGGCAGCCCCCCACCTTGGAATTTCGAAACGAAACCTATGCCAATCGTTTGTGCTACGTTTGTGCCGGAATGTACCGCAAAAATTTTCGTTTGTACCACTTCCGGTACGAAGTTATAAGGGTAATAAAGTGGGGGGCTGAGGAAACGGCAGCCTCCAACCTTGAAATTTCGAAACAAAAGCTATGCCAATTGTTTGTGCTACGTTTGTGCCGGAATGTACAGCAAATATTTTCGTTTGTACCACTTCCGGTACGAAGATATAAGGGTTTTAAAGTTGGGGGGGGCTGGAGAAAGGGCAGCCTTCAAACTTGGAATTTCGAAACAAAAACTATGGCAATTGTTTGTGCTACGTTTGTGCCGGAATGTACCGCAAAATATTTTGTTTGTATACCTTCCGGTACGAAGTTATAAGGGTTTCAAAATGGGGGGGCTGGAGAAACGGAAGCCTCCAACCTTGGAAATTCGAAACAAAAGCTATGGCAATTGTTTGTGCTACGTTTGTGCCGGAATGTACCGCAAAAATTTACGTTTGTACTACTTCCAGTACGAAGTTATAAGGGTTTCAAAGTGCAAGCTGGAGAAGCGGCAGCCTCCAACCTTGAAATTTCGAAACAAAACCTATGCCATTCGTGTATGCTACGTTTGTGCCGGAATGTGCCGGGAAAATTTTCATTTCTACCACTTCCGGTACGAAATTATAATAGTTTTAAAGTGGGGGCCTGGGGAAATGGCACCCACCCACCTTGGAATTTCGAAACGAAACCTATGCCAATCGTTTGTGCCGGAATGTACCGCAAAATTTTCGTTTGTACCACTTCCGGTACGAAGTTATAAGGGTTTTGAAGTGGCGGGCTGGGGAAACGGTAGCCCCCACCTAGGAATTTCCAAACAAAACCTGTGCCAATCGTTTGTGCTACGTTTGTGCCGGAATGTACCGCAAAAATTTACGTTTGTACTACTTCCAGTACGAAGTTATAAGGGTTTTAAAGTGGGGGGATGGAGAAACGGCTGCCTCCAAACTTGGAATTTCGAAACAAAACCTATGCCAATCCTCTGTGCTACGTTTGTGCCGGAATGTACCGTAAACATTTTCGTTTGTACCACTTCCGGAACGAAGTTATAAGGTTTTAAAAAGGAGGGGGGGCTGGAGAAGCGGCAGCCTCCAAACTTCGAATTTCGAAACAAAACCTATGGCAATCGTTTGTGCTACGTTTGTGCCGGAATGTACCGCAAAAAGTTTTATTTGTACCACTTCCGGTACGCAATTGTAAAGGTTTTAAAATGGGGGGCTGGGGAAACGGCAGCCCCCCACCTAGGAATTTCAAAACAAAACCAATGCCAATCGTTTGTGCTACGTTTGTGCCGGAATGTACCGCAAAAATTTTCGTTTGAACCACTTCCGGTACGAAGTTCTAAGGGTTTTAAAGTGGGGGGCTGGGGAAACGGCAGCCCCCCCACCTAGGAATTTCAAAACAAAACCTATGCCAATCGTTTGTGCTACGTTTGTGCCGGAATGTACAGCAAAAATTTTCGTTTGTACCACTTCCGGTACGAAGTTATAAGGGTTTTAAAGTGGGGGGGCTGGACAAGCGGCAGTCTCCAAACTTGGAATTTCGAAACAAAACCTATGGCAATAGTTTGTGCTACGTTTGTGCCGGATTGTACCGCAAAAATTTTCGTTTGTACCACTTCCGGTACGAAGTTATAAGGGTATCAAAGTGGGAGGCTGGAGAAACGGCAGCCTCCAAACTTGGAATTTCGAAACAAAAACTATGCCAATCGTTTGTGCTTCGTTTGTGCCGGACAAAAATTTTCGTTTGTACCACTTCCGGTACGAAGTTATAAGGGTTTCAAAGTGGGGGGGCTGGAGAAACGGCAGCCTCCAACCTTCGAATTTCGAAACAAAACCTATGCCAATAGTGTGTGCGACGTTTGTGCCGGAATGTGCCCCAAAAATTTTCGTTTGTACCACTTCCGGTACGAGTTATAATAGTTTTAAAGTGGGGGCTGGGGAAACGGCAGCCCCCCACCTTGGAATTTCGAAACGAAACGTATGCCAATCGTTTGTGCTACGTTTGTGCCGGAATGTACCGCAAAAAGTTTCGTTTGTACCACTTCCGGTACGAAGTTATAAGGGTCTTAAAGTCGGGGGCTGGGGAAACGGCAGCCTCCAACCTTGGTATTTCGAAACAAAAGCTATGCCAATTGTTTGTGCTACGTTTGTGCCGGAATGTACAGCAAAAATTTTCGTTTGTACCACTTCCGGTACGAAGATATAAGGGTTTTAAAGTGGGAAAGGGGGCTGGAGAAAGGGCAGCCTTCAAACTTGGAATTTCGAAACAAAACCTATGGCAATCGTTTATGCTACGTTTGTACCGGAATGTACCGCAAAATATTTCCTTTCTACCCTTTCCGGTACGAAGTTATAAGGGTTTCAAAGTGGGGGGGCTGGAGAAACGGCAGCCTCCAACCTTCGAATTTCGAAACAAAACCTATGCCAATAGTGTGTGCGACGTTTGTACCGGAATGTGCCCCAAAAATTTTCGTTTGTACCACTTCCGGTACGAGTTATAATAGTTTTAAAGTGGGGGCTGGGGAAACGGCAGCCCCCCACCTTGGAATTTCGAAACGAAACGTATGCCAATCGTTTGTGCTACGTTTGTGCCGGAATGTACCGCAAAAAGTTTCGTTTGTACCACTTCCGGTACGAAGTTATAAGGGTCTTAAAGTCGGGGGCTGGGGAAACGGCAGCCTCCAACCTTGGTATTTCGAAACAAAAGCTATGCCAATTGTTTGTGCTACGTTTGTGCCGGAATGTACTGCAAAAATTTTCGTTTGTACCACTTCCGGTACGAAGATATAAGGGTTTTAAAGTGGGAAAGGGGGCTGGAGAAAGGGCAGCCTTCAAACTTGGAATTTCGAAACAAAACCTATGGCAATAGTTTATGCTACGTTTGTACCGGAATGTACCGCAAAATATTTCCTTTCTACCCTTTCCGGTACGAAGTTATAAGGGTTTCAAAATGGGGGGGCTGGAGAAACGGAAGCCTCCAACCTTGGAAATTCGAAACAAAAGCTATGGCAATTGTTTGTGCTACGTTTGTGCCGGAAGGTACCGCAAAAATTTACGTTTGTACTACTTCCGGTACGAAGTTATAAGGGTTTTAAAGTGGGGGGCTGGAGAAACGGCTGCCTCCAAACTTGGAATTTCGAAACAAAACCTATGCCAATCCTTTGTGCTACGTTTGTGCCGGAATGTACCGTAAACATTTTCGTTTGTACCACTTCCGGAACGAAGTTATAAGGGTTTTAAAGTGGGGGGCTGGAGAAACGGCAGCCTCCAAACTTGGAATTTCGAAACAAAAACTATGGCAATCGTTTGTGCTACGTTTGTGCCGGAATGTACTGCAAAAAGTTTCGTTTGTACCACTTCCGGTACGAAGTTATAAGGGTTTCAAAGTGGGGGCCGGAGAAGCGGCAGCCTCCAACCTTGAAATTTCGAAACAAAACCTATGCAATTCGTGTATGCTATGTTTGTGCCGGAATGTGCCGAAAAAATTTTCATTTGTACCACTTCCGGTACGAAGTTATAATAGTTTTAAAGTGGGGGCCTGGGGAAAGCACCCACCCACCTTGGAATTTCGAAACGAAACCTATGCCAATCGTTTGTGCCGGAATGTACCGCAAAAATTTTCGTTTTTACCACTTCCGGTACGAAGTTATAAGGGTTTTAAGGGGGGGCTGGAGAAACGGCTGCCTCCAAACTTGGAAATTCGAAACAAAACCTATGCCAATCCTTTGTGCTAGGTTTGTGCCGGAATGTACAGTAAACATTTTCGTTTGTACCACTTCCGGAACGAAGTTATAAGGTTTTAAAATGGGGGGGCTGGAGAAGCGGCAGCCTCTAAACTTCGAATTTCGAAACAAAACCTATGGGAATCGTTTGTGCTAGCTCTGTGCCGGAATGTACCGCAAAAATTTTCGTTTGTACCGCTTCCGGTACGAAGTTATAAGGGTTTTGAAGTGGGGGCTGAGGAAACGGCAGCCCCCCACTTAAAAATTTCAAAACAAAACCTATGCCAATCGTTTTTGCTACGTTTGTGCCGGAATGTACCCCAAATATTTCGTTTGTACCACTTCCGGTACGAAATTATAAGGGTTTCAAAGTGGGGGGCTGGAGAAACGGAAGCCTCCAACCTTGGAATTTCGAAACAAAAGCTATGCTCATTGTTTGTGCTACGTTTGTGCCGGAATGTACCGCAAACATTTACGTTTGTACCACTTCTGGTACGAAGTTATAAGGATTTTAAAGTAGGGGGCTGGAGAAACGGATGCCTCCAAACTTGGAATTTCGAAACAAAACCTATGCCAATCGTTTGTGCTACGTTTGTGCCGGAATGTACCGTAAACATTTTCGTTTGTACCACTTCCGGTACGAAGTTATAAGAGTTTTAAATTGGGGGGGCTGGAGAAACGGCAGCCTCCAAACTCGGAATTTCGAAACAAAAACTATGGCAATCGTTTGTGCTACGTCTGTGCCGGAATGTACCGCAAAAGTTTTTGTTTGTACCACTTCCGGTACGAAGTTATAAGGGTTTTGAAGTGGTGGCTGGGGAAACGGCAGCGCCCCACCTAAAAATTCAAAACAAAACCTATGCCAATCGTTTGTTCTACGTTTGTGCCGGAATGTGCCGCAAAAATTTTCGTTTGCACCACTTCCGGTATGAAGTTATAAGGTTTTAAAGTGGGGGCCGGAGAAGCGGCAGCCTCCAACCTTGAAATTTCGAAACAAAACCTATGCAATTCGTGTATGCTATGTTTGTGCCGGAATGTGCCGAAAAAATTTTCATTTGTACCACTTCCGGTACGAAGTTATAATAGTTTTAAAGTGGGGGCCTGGGGAAAGCACCCACCCACCTTGGAATTTCGAAACGAAACCTATGCCAATCGTTTGTGCCGGAATGTACCGCAAAAATTTTCGTTTTTACCACTTCCGGTACGAAGTTATAAGGGTTTTGAAGTGGCGGGCTGGGGAAACGGCAGCCCCCACCTAGGAATTTCAAAACAAAACCTATGCCAATCGTTTGTGCTACGTTTGTGCCGGAATGTACCGTAAAAATTTACGTTTGTACTACTTCCGGTACGAAGTTATAAGGGTTTTAAGGGGGGGCTGGAGAAACGGCTGCCTCCAAACTTGGAAATTCGAAACAAAACCTAAGCCAATCCTTTGTGCTAGGTTTGTGCCGGAATGTACAGTAAACATTTTCGTTTGTACCACTTCCGGAACGAAGTTATAAGGTTTTAAAATGGGGGGGCTGGAGAAGCGGCAGCCTCTAAACTTCGAATTTCGAAACAAAACCTATGGGAATCGTTTGTGCTAGCTCTGTGCCGGAATGTACCGCAAAAATTTTCGTTTGTACCGCTTCCGGTACGAAGTTATAAGGGTTTTGAAGTGGGGGCTGAGGAAACGGCAGCCCCCCACTTAAAAATTTCAAAACAAAACCTATGCCAATCGTTTTTGCTACGTTTGTGCCGGAATGTACCCCAAAATATTTCGTTTGTACCACTTCCGGTACGAAATTATAAGGGTTTCAAAGTGGGGGGCTGGAGAAACGGAAGCCTCCAACCTTGGAATTTCGAAACAAAAGCTATGCTCATTGTTTGTGCTACGTTTGTGCCGGAATGTACCCCAAACATTTACGTTTGTACCACTTCTGGTACGAAGTTATAAGGATTTTAAAGTAGGGGGCTGGAGAAACGGCTGCCTCCAAACTTGGAATTTCGAAACAAAACCTATGCCAATCGTTTGTGCTACGTTTGTGCCGGAATGTACCGTAAACATTTTCGTTTGTACCACTTCCGGTACGAAGTTATAAGAGTTTTAAATTGGGGGGGCTGGAGAAACGGCAGCCTCCAAACTCGGTATTTCGAAACAAAAACTATGGCAATCGTTTGTGCTACGTCTGTGCCGGAATGTACCGCAAAAGTTTTTGTTTGTACCACTTCCGGTACGAAGTTATAAGGGTTTTGAAGTGGTGGCTGGGGAAACGGCAGCGCCCCACCTAAAAATTCAAAACAAAACCTATGCCAATCGTTTGTTCTACGTTTGTGCCGGAATGTGCCGCAAAAATTTTCGTTTGCACCACTTCCGGTATGAAGTTATAAGGTTTTAAAGTTGGAGGGCTGGAGAAACGGCAGCCTCCAAACTTGGAATTTCAAAACAAAACCTATGCTAATCGTTTGTGCTGCGTTTGTGCCGGAATGTACCGCAAAAATTTTCGTTTGTACCACTTCCGGTACGTAGTTATAAGGGTTTTAAAGTGGGGGGTTGGGACTGGAGAAACGGCTGCCTCTAACCTTGGAATTTCGAAACAAAACCTATGCCAATCGTGTGTGCTACGTTTGTGCCGGAATGTACCGCAAAAATTTTCGTTTGTTCCACTACCGGTACGAAGTTATATGAGTTTTCAAGAGGGGCTGTGGTAACGTCAGCCCCGCACCCAGTAATTTCGAAATGAAACCTATGCCCACTCTTTACACTACTTTTGAACAGGAACGTTTCGCTAAACTCTTTTCTATACCACTTCCGGTACAAAGATACGAGAGTTTCAAGCTACGGGGCTGCCGTTTTGATGCCCCCTCGGAATTTCGAAACGAGACCTATGCAAATCGTTTAACAGCATTTGTGTCGGAATGTATCGCAAACATTTTTGTATGTATCACTTCCAGTACAAAAATATGACAGTTTTAACTAGGGGGCTGCCGTTTCCAGAACCCCCCATCTTGGAATTTCGAGATAAGACTATGTCAATCGTTTGTGGTACGTTTTTACCGGAATGTACCGCAAAAAAAATTACGTGCCTGAAGTTGGCCCCCCACCTCTCCCAAATCACACCAAACGTTGCACATCGTTAATGCATCGTTAGTGCACGTTAGTGCATTTAGAACTAACGTTAGTGCTATCAGCGTTTACGAGATATTGAAGATTTTGGTTTGGGACCTACTTCATATGAAGTTAGCCCCCCACCCATCTTTATGCAGACAGATTTTCACTAAACTTAGCGCATCGTTAGTGCATCGTTAGTGCACTTAAACACACGAAGCACTACCGTAAGTGCTACCATATTTTGGGATTATTCAAGATTTTCGGTGGGGGGGGGCAACTTCAGAAATATCAAATTCTATACAAATAGAGGTAGAAACATGGGGTTGACGGTAATCGTTAGTGCATTGTTAGTGCACTTAAACGCAATAAGCACTAACATTAGTGCTACCATATTTTGGGATTTATTCAAGATCTTTGGTGGGGGGCCAACTTCAAAAATATCAAATTTTATACAAATAGAGGTAGAAACATGGAATTAACGGCAATCGTTAGAGCGTGATTAGTGCACTTAAATGCACTAAGCACTAACGTTAGTGTTACCACATTTTGAAATTTATTCAAAATTTTTGGTGGGGGACAACTTCAGAAATATCAAATTCCATACAAAGTGTCAGTATTTTCAGGAATCAGTAACGAATGCACTAATTACTTTCTTAGTGCTTGAAGAGGGCGCAAATTCACGCTGACCACCAAAGATATTTTACTTGTAGCACCTACACTAATTAAGCACTAACGTTAGGGGTTGGTGCACGAAGAAGCACTAACGATGCACTAAGGATTGTGCTGGAAATGATCATTAGTGCTTTTTAATTTGGCAGAAATTTGACACAGTGAAAAACTCCCCTTAAATTTCTTATGTGAGTTTCCTGAGATGTAACTGGCCATAACTACACTAATAGTGAAGCACTAACGAAAACAGCTCTAATTTTTTCGTTATTGGTTGAAGTGGGGCGCCAAGTTCATGAAAGCTTTCAAAGGTTTTTTTACTTGTAGGACCTACATTAATGAAGAACTAACGTTAGGTGTTAATGCACTAAGAAATACTAACGATTTCAGTAGAAGAGGTCATTAGTGCTTTTGATTTTGGCGGAAATTTGACGCAATGAAAAATTCCACATGAATCTCTTATGGGATTTTTGTGGCATATAATTGGCCATATCTACATCAATAGTTAAGCATTAACGGAACTATGAGTGTTTTGCAGAAGCGCTAACGATACATTAACGAATGGACTTATTTTTCGTTACTGCTTGAAGTGGGAACCAAGTTCACGCTGGCCCGCAAAGGTTTCTTACTTGTAGCACCTACACTAATGAAGCACGAAACTTAGGTGTTGGTGCACTAGGAAGCACTAATATTACAAGGAAAGAAAACTTTCGAATTTATCGTGAACTTAGCCCCCACTACAAGCACCAACGAAAAAGTTAGTTTTATACGTTAGTGCATTGTTAGTACTTCTAGAAGATACAAGTAGTTTCGTTAGTGTTTCACCATTAGTGTAGAAATGGCCAATTATATGTCTCAAAACTCCCATAAGAAACACATGGGGAATTATTCATTGTATCAAATTCCCATCTCATTCAAAAGCACTAATTACCTCTGTTAGTGCAATTGTTAGTGCAACGTAATTGCTTCTTAGAGCACAAACACCTAACGTTAGTGCTTCATTAGTGTAGGTGTTACAAGTAAAAAAAACCTATGGAGAAGTCAGCGTGAATTTCGCACCGATACTTTAAGCACTAACGGAAAAAATAGTCCAATTCGTTAGTGCTTCACTATTAGTGTAGTTATGGCCAATTACATATCACGAGACTCACAAGAAATTTAGGCAAATTTTTCATTGAATCAAATTTCCGCCAAATTCAAAATCACTAATGATCTCTTCTAGAGCGATCGTTAGTGCATTGTTAGTGCTTCTTAGCGCATCTACACCTAAGGTTAGTGCTTCATTAGTAAATGTGCTACAATTAAAATACCTTTTGAGGCCAGAGTGAACTTAGCAGCCCCACTTCAAGCACTAACTAAAACTTAGTGCCATTCGTTAGTGCATTGGTAGTGCTTCTGGAAAACACTAACAATTTAGTAAGAACTTCAATATTAGTTTACTTATGGCCAATTACATGTAACGAAACACATAATAAATTTATGGGAAATTTTTCATTGCGTCAAATTTCCGTCAAATTCAAGAGTACTAATGATCTATTCTAGTGCAATCGTTAGTGCATCGTTAGTGCTTCTAGAAAACACTAACAGTTTCGTTTGTCCTTCAATATTAGTGTAGTTATGGACAATTACATGTCTCTAAACTCCTATAAGACATTTATCGGGAATTTTTAATTGCATCAAATTTCCGCCATATTCAAAAGCACTAATGATATCTTCTAGTGCAATTGTTAGTGGTTCTTAGTGCACCAACCCCTAACGTTAGTACTTCATTAGTGTAGGTGCTACAGGTACAATATCTTTGGAGGGCACGGTGAACTTGCGTCAACTTCAAGCACTAACAAAAAATTAATGCGATTCATTAGTGTATCGTTAGTGCTTCTAGAAAGCACTAAATGTTTGTATGAAATTTGATATTTCTTAAGTTGGTCCCACCAGAACTCTTGAATAAATCCCAAAATATGGTAATGCTAACCTTAATGCTTAGTGCATTTAAGTGCACTAACGATGCAATAACGATTGTCTTTAACTGCATGTTTCTACCTCTATTTGTATAGAATTTGATATTTCTGAAGTTGGCCCCCATCTAAAATCTTGAATAAATCCCAAAATATTGTAGCACTAACGTCAGTGTTTAGTATTTTAAGTGCACTAACGATGCACTAACGATTGCCCTTAACCCCATGTTTCTATCCCTATTTGTATAGAATTTGATATTTCTGAAGTTGACCACCCCACCAAATTTTTTAAATAAATCTCAAAATATAGTAGCGCTAACGTTAGTGCTTAGTGCGTTAAAGTGCACTAATGATGCACTAATGATTGCTGTTAACACTATGTTTCTACCTTTATTTGTATACAATTTGATATTTCTGAAGTTGGCCCCCCCACCAAAAATCTTGAATAAATCACAAAATATGATAGCACTAACCTTAGTGCTTATAAGTGCACTAACGATTCCCGTTAACTCAATGTTTCCATCTCTATTTGTATTGAATTTGATATTTCTGAAGTTTGCCCCCCACTTTAAAACTATTATAACTTCGTACCGGAAGTGGTACAAACGAAAAATTTTGCGGTACATTCCGGCACAAACTTAGCACAAACGATTGGCATAGGTTTTCTTTCGAAATTCCAAAATTGGAGGCTGCCGTCTCTCCAGCCTCCCCCCACTTTAAATGACTTATAACTTCGTACCGGAAGTGGTACAAATGAAAATTTTTGCGGTATATTCCGGCACAAACGTAGCACAAACGATTGGCATAGGTTTTGTTTTGAAATTCCAAGGTAGGGGATTGCCGTTTCTCCAGTCCCCCACTTTAAAACCCTTATAACTTCGTACCGGAAGTGGTACAAACGAATTTTTTTGCGGTACATTCCAGCACAAACGTAGCACAAACGATTGCCATAGGTTTTGTTTCGAAATTCCAAGTTTGGAGGCTGCCGTTTCTCCAGGCACCCAATTTAAAACCCTTATAACTTCGTACCGGATGTGGTACAAACGAAAATTTTTGCGGTACATTCCGGCACAAACGTAGCACAAACGATTCCCATAGATTTTGTTTCGAAATTCCAATGTAGCGGGTTGCCGTTTACCCAGCCCCCACATTAAAACTCCTAAAACTTCGTACCGGAAGTGGTACAAACGAAAATGTTTGCGGTACATTCCGGCACAAACGTAGCACAAACGATTGGCATAGGTTTTGTTTCGAAATTCCAAGGTTCGAGTCTGCCATTTCTCCAGTCCCCCACATTAAAACTCCTAAAACTTCGTACCGGAAGTGGTACAAACGAAAATGTTTGCGGTACATTCCGGTACAAACGATTGGCATAGGTTTTGTTTCGAAATTCCAAGGTTCGAGTCTGCCATTTCTCCAGTCCCCCACTTTAAAACCCTTATAACCTCGTACCGAAAGTGGTATAAACGAAAATTTTTGCGGTACATTCCGGCACAAACGTAGCACAAACGATTGCCATAGGTTTTGTTTTGAAATTTTTAGGTGGGGGGCTGCCGTTTCTCCAGCCCCCACTTTTAAACCCTTATAACTTCGTACCGGAAGTGGTACAAACGAAATTTTTTGCGGTACATTCAGGCACAAACCTAGCACAAACGATTGACATAAATTTTGCTTTGAAATTCGTAGGTGGGGGGCTGCCGTTTCCCCAGCCCCACACTTCAAAACCCTTATAATTTCGTACCGAAAGTGGTACAAACGAAAATTTTTCCGGTACGTTCAGGCACAAACGTAGCACAAACGATTGCCATAGGTTTTGTTTTGAAATTTTTAGGTGGGGGGCTGCCGTTTCTCCAGCCCCCCCACTTTGAAACCCTTATAACTTCGTACCGGAAGTGGTACAAATGAAAATTTTTGCGGTATATTCCAGCACAAACGTAGCACAAACGATTGGCATAGGTTTTGTTTAGAAATTCCAAATTTGGAGGCTGCTGTTTCTCCAGGCACCCAATCTAAAACCCTTATAACTTCGTACCGGAAGTGGTACAAACGAAACTTTTTGCGGTACATTCCGGCACAAACCTAGCACAAACGATTGCCATAGGTTTTGTTTCGAAATTCCAAGTTTGGAGGCTGCCGTTTCTCCAGCCCCCCACATTAAAACCCTTATAACTTCGTACCGGAAGTGGTACAAACGAAACTTTTTGCGGTAAATTACGGCACAAACGTAGCACAAACGATTGGCATAGGTTTTGTTCTGAAATTCCAAGGTAGCGGGTTGCCGTTTCCCCAGTCCCCACATTAAAACTCCTAAAACTTCGTACCGGAAGTGGTACAAACGTAAATTTTTGCGGTACATTCCGGCACAAACGTAGCACAAACGATTGGCAAAGGTTTTGTTTCGAAATTCCAAGGTTCGAGTCTGCCATTTCTCCAGTCCCCCACTTTAAAACCCTTATAACTTCGTACAGGAAGTGGTATAAACGAAACTTTTTGCGGTACATTCCGGCACAAACGTAGCACAAACGATTGCCATAGGTTTTGTTTTGAAATTTTTAGGTGGGAGGCTGCCGTTTCCCCAGCCCCCACTATTAAACCCTTATAACTTCGTACCGGAAGTGGTACAAACGAAATTTTTTGCGGTACATTCAGGCACAAACCTAGCACAAACGATTGACATAAATTTTGCTTTGAAATTCGTAGGTGGGGGCTGCCGTTTCCCCAGCCCCCCACTTCAAAACCCTTATAACTTCGTACCGAAAGTGGTACAAACGAAAATTTCTGCGGTACTTTCCGGCACAAACGTAGCACAAACGATTGCCATAGGTTTTGTTTTGAAATTATTAGGTGGGGGGCTGCCGTTTCTTTAGCCCCCCACTTTGAAACCCTTATAATTTCGTACCGGAAGTGGTAGAAACGAAAGTTTTTGCGGTACATTAAGCCACAAACCTAGCACAAACGATTGACATAAATTTTGCTTTGAAATTCGTAGGTGGGGGCTGCCGTTTCCCCAGCCCCCCACTTCAAAACCCTTATAACTTCGTACCGAAAGTGGTACAAACGAAAATTTCTGCGGTACGTTCCGGCACAAACGTAGCACAAACGATTGCCATAGGTTTTGTTTTGAAATTTTTAGGTGGGGGGCTGCCGTTTCTTTAGCCCCCCACTTTGAAACCCTTATAATTTCGTACCGGAAGTGGTAGAAACGAAAGTTTTTGCGGTACATTCAGCCACAAACCTAGCACAAACGATTGACATAAATTTTGCTTTGAAATTCCTAGGCGGGGGGGCTGCCGTTTCCCCAGCCCGCCACTTCAAAACCCTTTAAATTTCGTACCGGAAGTGTTACAACCGAAAATTTTTGCGGTACATTCCGGCACAAACGTAGCTCAAACGATTAGCATAGTTTTTGTTTCGAAATTCCTAGGTTGGAGGCTGCCGTTTCCCCAGCCCCCACTTCAAAACCCTTATAACTTCGTACCGGAAGTGGTACAAACAAAAATTTTTGCGGTACATTCCGGCACAAACGTAGCACAAACGATTGCCATAGGTTTTGTTTCGAAATTCCAAGTTTGGAGGCTGCCGCTTGTCGAGCCCCCCCGCTTTAAAACTCTTATAAGTTCGTACCGGAAGTGGTACAAACGAAATATTTAGCGGTACATTCCGGCACAAACGTAGCACAAACGATTGCCATAGGTTTAGTTTCGAAATTCCAAGTTTGAAGGCTGCCGTTTCTCCATCCCCCCCACATTAAAACCCTTATAACTTCGTACCGGAAGTGGTACAAACGAAAATTTTTGCGGTACATTCCGGCACACACGTAGCACAAACGATTGGCATAGGTTTTCTTTTGAAATTTCTAGGTGGGGGGGCTGCCGTTTCCCCAGCCCGCCACTTTAAAACTATTATAACTTCGTACCGGAAGTGGTACAAACGAAACTTTTTGCGGTACATTCCGGCACAAACGTAGCACAAACGATTGCCATAGGTTTTGTTCTGAAATTTTTAGGTGGGGGGCTGCCGTTTCCCCAGCCCCCACTTTTAAACCCTTATAATTTCGTACCGGAAGTGGTAGAAACGAAAGTTTTTGCGGTACATTCAGCCACAAACCTAGCACAAACGATTGACATAAATTTTGCTTTGAAATTCCTAGGCGGGGGGGCTGCCGTTTCCCCAGCCCGCCACTTCAAAACCCTTAAAATTTTGTACCGGAAGTGTTACAACCGAAAATTTTTGCGGTACATTCCGGCACAAACGTAGCACAAACTATTGGCATAGGTTTCGTTTCGAAATTCCTAGGTAGCGCGTTGCCGTTTCCCCAGCCCCCACATTAAAACTCCTAAAACTTCGTACCGGAAGTGGTACAAACGAAAATGTTTGCGGTACATTCCGGCACAAACGTAGCACAAACGATTGGCATAGGTTTTGTTTCGAAATTCCAAGGTTCGAGTCTGCCATTTCTCCAGTCCCCCACTTTAAGACCCTTATAACTTCGTACCGAAAGTGGTATAAACGAAAATTTTTGCGGTACATTCCGGCACAAACGTAGCACAAACGATTGCCATAGGTTTTGTTTTGAAATTTTTAGGTGGGGTGCTGCCGTTTCCCCAGCCCCCACTTTTAAACCCTTATAACTTCGTACCGGAAGTGGTACAAACGAAATTTTTTGCGGTACATTCAGGCACAAACCTAGCACAAACGATTGACATAAATTTTGCTTTGAAATTCGTAGGTGGGGGGCTGCCGTTTCCCCAGCCCCCCACTTCAAAACCCTTATAACTTCGTACCGAAAGTGGTACAAACGAAAATTTCTGCGGTACGTTTCGGCACAAACGTAGCACAAACGATTGCCATAGGTTTTGTTTTGAAATTTTTAGATGGGGGGCTGCCGTTTCTTCAGCCCCCCACTTTGAAACCCTTATAACTTCGTACCGGAAGTGGTACAAATGAAATTTTTGGCGGTATATTCCGGCACAAACGTAGCACAAACGATTGGCATAGGTTTTGTTTTGAAATTCCAAGGTAGGGGGTTGCCGTTTCTCCAGTCCCCCCACTTTAAAACCCTTATAACTTCGTACCGGAAGTGGTACAAACGAAAATTTTTGCGGTACATTCCGGCACAAACGTAGCACAAACGATTGCTATAGGCTTTGTTTCGAAATTCCAAGTTTGGATTCTGCTGTTTCTCCAGGCACCCAATCTAAAACCCTTATAACTTCGTACCGGAAGTGGTACAAACGAAAATTTTTGCGGTACATTCCGGCACAAACCTAGCACAAACGATTGCCATAGGTTTTGTTTCGAAATTCCAAGTTTGGAGGCTGCCGATTCTCCAGCGCCCACATTAAAACCCTTATAACTTCGTACCGGAAGTGGTACAAACGAAACTTTTTGCGGTAAATTCCGGCACAAACGTAGCACAAACGATTGGCATAGGTTTTGTTTCGAAATTCCAAGGTAGCGGGTTGCCGTTTCCCCAGTCCCCACATTAAAACTCCTAAAACTTCGTACCGGAAGTGGTACAAACGAAAATTTTTGCGGTACATTCCGGCACAAATGTAGCACAAACGATTGGCATAGGTTTTGTTTCGAAATTCCAAGGTTCGAGCCTGCCATTCCTCCAGTCTTCCACATTAAAACCCTTATAACTTCGTACCGGAAGTGGTATAAACGAAAATTTTTTCGGTACATTCCGGCACAAACGTAGCACAAACGATTGCCATAGGTTTTGTTTTGAAATTTTTAGGTGGGGGGCTGCCGTTTCTCCAGCCTCCACTTTTAAACCCTTATAACTTCGTACCGGAAGGGGTACAAACGAAATTTTTTGCGGTACATTCAGGCACAAACCTAGCACAAACGATTGACATAAATTTTGCTTTGAAATTCGTAGGTCGGGGGCTGCCGTTTCCCCTGCCCCACACTTCAAAACCCTTATAACTTCGTACCGAAAGTGGTACAAACGAAAATTTCTGCGGTACGTTCCGGCACAAACGTAGCACAAACGATTGCCATAGGTTTTGTTTTGAAATTTTTAGGTGGGGGGCTGCCGTTTCTCCAGCCCCCCCACTTTGAAACCCTTATAACTTCGTACCGGAAGTGGTACAAATGAAAATTTTTGCGGTATATTCCAGCACAAACGTGGCACAAACGATTGGCATAGGTTTTGTTTAGAAATTCCAAATTTGGAGGCTGCTGTTTCTCCAGGCACCCAATCTAAAACCCTTATAACTTCGTACCGGAAGTGGTACAAACGAAACTTTTTGCGGTACATTCCGGCACAAACCTAGCACAAACGATTGCCATAGGTTTTGTTTCGAAATTCCAAGTTTGGAGGCTGCCGTTTCTCCAGCCCCCCACATTAAAACCCTTATAACTTCGTAGCGGAAGTGGTACAAACGAAACTTTTTGCGGTAAATTACGGCACAAACGTAGCACAAACGATTGGCATAGGTTTTGTTTTGAAATTCCAAGGTAGCGGGTTGCCGTTTCCCCAGTCCCCACATTAAAACTCCTAAAACTTCGTACCGGAAGTGGTACAAACGTAAATTTTTGCGGTACATTCCGGCACAAACGTAGCACAAACGATTGGCAAAGGTTTTGTTTCGAAATTCCAAGGTTCGAGTCTGCCATTTCTCCAGTCCCCCACTTTAAAACCCTTATAACTTCGTACAGGAAGTGGTATAAACGAAAATTTTTGCGGTACATTCCGGCACAAACGTAGCACAAACGATTGCCATAGGTTTTGTTTTGAAATTTTTAGGTGGGAGGCTGCCGTTTCCCCAGCCCCCACTATTAAACCCTTATAACTTCGTACCGGAAGTGGTACAAACGAAATTTTTTGCGGTACATTCAGGCACAAACCTAGCACAAACGATTGACATAAATTTTGCTTTGAAATTCGTAGGTGGGGGCTGCCGTTTCCCCAGCCCCCCACTTCAAAACCCTTATAACTTCGTACCGAAAGTGGTACAAACGAAAATTTCTGCGGTACTTTCCGGCACAAACGTAGCACAAACGATTGCCATAGGTTTTGTTTTGAAATTTTTAGGTGGGGGGCTGCCGTTTCTTTAGCCCCCCACTTTGAAACCCTTATAATTTCGTACCGGAAGTGGTAGAAACGAAAGTTTTTGCGGTACATTAAGCCACAAACCTAGCACAAACGATTGACATAAATTTTGCTTTGAAATTCGTAGGTGGGGGCTGCCGTTTCCCCAGCCCCCCACTTCAAAACCCTTATAACTTCGTACCGAAAGTGGTACAAACGAAAATTTCTGCGGTACGTTCCGGCACAAACGTAGCACAAACGATTGCCATAGGTTTTGTTTTGAAATTTTTAGGTGGGGGGCTGCCGTTTCTTTAGCCCCCCACTTTGAAACACTTATAGTTTCGTACCGGAAGTGGTAGAAACGAAAGTTTTTTCGGTACATTCAGCCACAAACCTAGCACAAACGATTGACATAAATTTTGCTTTGAAATTCCTAGGCGGGGGGGCTGCCGTTTCCCCAGCCCGAAACTTCAAAACCCTTAAAATTTCGTACCGGAAGTGTTACAACCGAAAATTTTTGCGGTACATTCCGGCACAAACGTAGCTCAAACGATTAGCATAGTTTTTGTTTCGAAATTCCTAGGTTGGAGGCTGCCGTTTCCCCAGCCCCCACTTCAAAACCCTTATAACTTCGTACCGGAAGTGGTACAAACAAAAATTTTTGCGGTACATTCCGGCACAAACGTAGCACAAACGATTGCCATAGGTTTTGTTTCGAAATTCCAAGTTTGGAGGCTGCCGCTTGTCGAGCCCCCCCGCTTTAAAACTCTTATAAGTTCGTACCGGAAGTGGTACAAACGAAATATTTAGCGGTACATTCCGGCACAAACGTAGCACAAACGATTGCCATAGGTTTAGTTTCGAAATTCCAAGTTTGAAGGCTGCCGTTTCTCCATCCCCCCCACATTAAAACCCTTATAACTTCGTACCGGAAGTGGTACAAACGAAAATTTTTGCGGTACATTCCGGCACACACGTAGCACAAACGATTGGCATAGGTTTTCTTTTGAAATTTCTAGGTGGGGGGGCTGCCGTTTCCCCAGCCCGCCACTTTAAAACTATTATAACTTCGTACCGGAAGTGGTACAAACGAAACTTTTTGCGGTACATTCCGGCAAAACGTAGCACAAACGATTGCCATAGGTTTTGTTCTGAAATTTTTAGGTGGGGGGCTGCCGTTTCCCCAGCCCCCACTTTTAAACCCTTATAACTTCGTACCGGAAGTGGTACAAACAAAATTTTTGCGGTACATTCAGCCACAAACCTAGCACAAACGATTGACATAAATTTTGCTTTGAAATTCCTAGGCGGGGGGGGGGCTGCCGTTTCCCCAGCCCGCCACTTCAAAACCCTTAAAATTTTGTACCGGAAGTGTTACAACCGAAAATTTTTGCGGTACATTCCGGCACAAACGTAGCACAAACTATTGGCATAGGTTTTGTTTCGAAATTCCTAGGTAGCGCGTTGCCGTTTCCCCAGCCCCCACATTAAAACTCCTAAAACTTCGTACCGGAAGTGGTACAAACGAAAATGTTTGCGGTACATTCCGGCACAAACGTAGCACAAACGATTGGCATAGGTTTTCTTTCGAAATTCCAAGGTTCGAGTCTGCCATTTCTCCAGTCCCCCACTTTAAGACCCTTATAACTTCGTACCGAAAGTGGTATAAACGAAAATTTTTGCGGTACATTCCGGCACAAACGTAGCACAAACGATTGCCATAGGTTTTGTTTTGAAATTTTTAGGTGGGGGGCTGCCGTTTCTTCAGCCCCCCCACTTTGAAACCCTTATAACTTCGTACCGGAAGTGGTACAAATGAAATTTTTGGCGGTATATTCCGGCACAAACGTAGCACAAACGATTGGCATAGGTTTTGTTTTGAAATTCCAAGGTAGGGGGTTGCCGTTTCTCCAGTCCCCCCACTTTAAAACCCTTATAACTTCGTACCGGAAGTGGTACAAACGAAAATTTTTGCGGTACATTCCGGCACAAACGTAGCACAAACGATTGCTATAGGCTTTGTTTCGAAATTCCAAGTTTGGATTCTGCTGTTTCTCCAGGCACCCAATCTAAAACCCTTATAACTTCGTACCGGAAGTGGTACAAACGAAAATTTTTGCGGTACATTCCGGCACAAACGTAGCACAAACGATTGCTATAGGCTTTGTTTCGAAATTCCAAGTTTGGATTCTGCTGTTTCTCCAGGCACCCAATCTAAAACCCTTATAACTTCGTACCGGAAGTGGTACAAACGAAACTTTTTGCGGTAAATTCCGGCACAAACGTAGCACAAACGATTGGCATAAGTTTTGTTTCGAAATTCCAAGGTAGCCGGTTGCCGTTTCCCCAGTCCCCACATTAAAACTCCTAAAACTTCGTACCGGAAGTGGTACAAACGAAAATTTTTGCAGTACATTCCGGCACAAATGTAGCACAAACGATTGGCATAGGTTTTGTTTCGAAATTCCAAGGTTCGAGCCTGCCATTCCTCCAGTCCCCCACATTAAAACCCTTATAACTTCGTACCGGAAGTGGTATAAACGAAAATTTTTTCGGTACATTCCGGCACAAACGTAGCACAAACGATTGCCATAGGTTTTGTTTTGAAATTTTTAGGTGGGGGGCTGCCGTTTCTCCAGCCCCCACTTTTAAACCCTTATAACTTCGTACCGGAAGTGGTACAAACGAAATTTTTTGCGGTACATTCAGGCACAAACCTAGCACAAACGATTGACATAAATTTTGCTTTGAAATTCGTAGGTGGGGGGCTGCCGTTTCCCCTGCCCCACACTTCTAAACCCTTATAACTTCGTACCGAAAGTGGTACAAACGAAAATTTCTGCGGTACGTTCCGGCACAAACGTAGCACAAACGATTGCCATAGGTTTTGTTTTGAAATTTTTAGGTGGGGGGCTGCCGTTTCTCCAGCCCCCCCGCTTTGAAACCCTTATAACTTCGTACCGGAAGTGGTACAAATGAAAATTTTTGCGGTATATTCCAGCACAAACGTGGCACAAACGATTGGCATAGGTTTTGTTTAGAAATTCCAAATTTGGAGGCTGCTGTTTCTCCAGGCACCCAATCTAAAACCCTTATAACTTCGTACCGGAAGTGGTACAAACGAAACTTTTTGCGGTACATTCCGGCACAAACCTAGCACAAACGATTGCCATAGGTTTTGTTTCGAAATTCCAAGTTTGGAGGCTGCCGTTTCTCCAGCCCCCCACACTAAAACCCTTATAACTTCGTACCGGAAGTGGTACAACGAAACTTTTTGCGGTAAATTACGGCACAAACGTAGCACAAACCATTGGCATAGGTTTTGTTTTGAAATTCCAAGGTAGCGGGTTGCCGTTTCCCCAGTCCCCACATTAAAACTCCTAAAACTTCGTACCGGAAGTGGTACAAACGTAAATTTTTGCGGTACATTCCGGCACAAACGTAGCACAAACGATTGGCAAAGGTTTTGTTTCGAAATTCCAAGGTTCGAGTCTGCCATTTCTCCAGTCCCCCACTTTAAAACCCTTATAACTTCGTACCGGAAGTGGTACAAACGAAATTTTTTGCGGTACATTCAGGCACAAACCTAGCACAAACGATTGACATAAATTTTGCTTTGAAATTCGTAGGTGGGGGCTGCCGTTTCCCCAGCCCCCCACTTCAAAACCCTTATAACTTCGTACCGAAAGTGGTACAAACGAAAATTTCTGCTGTACTTTCCGGCACAAACGTAGCGCAAACGATTGCCATAGGTTTTGTTTTGAAATTTTTAGGTGGGGGGCTGCCGTTTCTTTAGCCCCCCACTTTGAAACCCTTATAATTTCGTACCGGAAGTGGTAGAAACGAAAGTTTTTGCGGTACATTAAGCCACAAACCTAGCACAAACGATTGACATAAATTTTGCTTTGAAATTCGTTGGTGGGGGCTGCCGTTTCCCCAGCCCCCCACTTCAAAACCCTTATAATTTCGTACCGAAAGTGGTACAAACGAAAATTTCTGCGGTACGTTCCGGCACAAACGTAGCACAAACGATTGCCATAGGTTTTGTTTTGAAATTTTTAGGTGGGGGGCTGCCGTTTCTTTAGCCCCCCACTTTGAAACCCTTATAATTTCGTACCGGAAGTGGTAGAAACGAAAGTTTTTGCGGTACATTCAACCACAAACCTAGCACAAACGATTGACATAAATTTTGCTTTGAAATTCCTAGGCGGGGGGGCTGCCGTTTCCCCAGCCCGCCACTTCAAAACCCTTAAAATTTCGTACCGGAAGTGTTACAACCGAAAATTTTTGCGGTACATTCCGGCACAAACGTAGCTCAAACGATTAGCATAGTTTTTGTTTCGAAATTCCTAGGTTGGAGGCTGCCGTTTCCCCAGCCCCAACTTCAAAACCCTTATAACTTCGTACCGGAAATGGTACAAACAAAAATTTTTGCGGTACATTCCGGCACAAACGTAGCACAAACGATTGCCATAGGTTTTGTTTCGAAATTCCAAGTTTGGAGGCTGCCGCTTGTCGAGCCCCCCCGCTTTAAAACTTTTATAAGTTCGTACCGGAAGTGGTACAAACGAAATATTTAGCGGTACATTCCGGCACAAACGTAGCACAAACGATTGCCATAGGTTTAGTTTCGAAATTCCAAGTTTGAAGGCTGCCGTTTCTCCATCCCCCCCACATTAAAACCCTTATAACTTCGTACCGGAAGTGGTACAAACGAAAATTTTTGCGGTACATTCCGGCACACACGTAGCACAAACGATTGGCATAGGTTTTCTTTTGAAATTTCTAGGTGGGGGGGCTGCCGTTTCCCCAGCCCGCCACTTTAAAACTATTATAACTTCGTACCGGAAGTGGTACAAACGAAACTTTTTGCGGTACATTCCGGCACAAACGTAGCACAAACGATTGCCATAGGTTTTGTTCTGAAATTTTTAGGTGGGGGGCTGCCGTTTCACCAGCCCCCACTTTTAAACCCTTATAACTTCGTACCGGAAGTGGTACAAACGAAATTTTTGCGGTACATTCAGCCACAAACCTAGCACAAACGATTGACATAAATTTTGCTTTGAAATTCCTAGGCGGGGGGGGCTGCCGTTTCCCCAGCCCGCCACTTCAAAACCCTTAAAATTTTGTACCGGAAGTGTTACAACCGAAAATTTTTGCGGTACATTCCGGCACAAACGTAGCACAAACTATTGGCATAGGTTTTGTTTCGAAATTCCTAGGTAGCGCGTTGCCGTTTCCCCAGCCCCCACATTAAAACTCCTAAAACTTCGTACCGGAAGTGGTACAAACGAAAATGTTTGCGGTACATTCCGGCACAAACGTAGCACAAACGATTGGCATAGGTTTTGTTTCGAAATTCCAAGGTTCGAGTCTGCCATTTCTCCAGTCCCCCACTTTAAGACCCTTATAACTTCGTACCGAAAGTGGTATAAACGAAAATTTTTGCGGTACATTCCGGCACAAACGTAGCACAAACGATTGCCATAGGTTTTGTTTTGAAATTTTTAGGTGGGGTGCTGCCGTTTCCCCAGCCCCCACTTTTAAACCCTTATAACTTCGTACCGGAAGTGGTACAAACGAAATTTTTTGCGGTACATTCAGGCACAAACCTAGCACAAACGATTGACATAAATTTTGCTTTGAAATTCGTAGGTGGGGGGATGCCGTTTCCCCAGCCCCCCACTTCAAAACCCTTATAACTTCGTACCGAAAGTGGTACAAACGAAAATTTCTGCGGTACGTTTCGGCACAAACGTAGCACAAACGATTGCCATAGGTTTTGTTTTGAAATTTTTAGGTGGGGGGCTGCCGTTTCTTCAGCCCCCCCACTTTGAAACCCTTATAACTTCGTACCGGAAGTGGTACAAATGAAATTTTTGGCGGTATATTCCGGCACAAACGTAGCACAAACGATTGGCATAGGTTTTGTTTTGAAATTCCAAGGTAGGGGGTTGCCGTTTCTCCAGTCCCCCCACTTTAAAACCCTTATAACTTCGTACCGGAAGTGGTACAAACGAAAATTTTTGCGGTACATTCCGGCACAAACGTAGCACAAACGATTGCTATAGGCTTTGTTTCGAAATTCCAAGTTTGGATTCTGCTGTTTCTCCAGGCACCCAATCTAAAACCCTTATAACTTCGTACCGGAAGTGGTACAAACGAAAATTTTTGCGGTACATTCCGGCACAAACCTAGCACAAACGATTGCAATAGGTTTTGTTTCGAAATTCCAAGTTTGGAGGCTGCCGTTTCTCCAGCGCCCACATTAAAACCCTTGTAACTTCGTACCGGAAGTGGTAAAAACGAAACTTTTTGCGGTAAATTCCGGCACAAACGTAGCACAAACGATTGGCATAGGTTTTGTTTCGAAATTCCAAGGTAGCGGGTTGCCGTTTCCCCAGTCCCCACATTAAAACTCCTAAAACTTCGTACCGGAAGTGGTACAAACGAAAATTTTTGCAGTACATTCCGGCACAAATGTAGCACAAACGATTGGCATAAGTTTTGTTTCGAAATTCCAAGGTTCGAGCCTGCCATTCCTCCAGTCCCCCACATTAAAACCCTTATAACTTCGTACCGGAAGTGGTATAAACGAAAATTTTTTCGGTACATTCCGGCACAAACGTAGCACAAACGATTGCCATAGGTTTTGTTTTGAAATTTTTAGGTGGGGGGCTGCCGTTTCCCCAGCCCCCACTTTTAAACCCTTATAACTTCGTACCGGAAGTGGTACAAACGAAATTTTTTGCGGTACATTCAGGCACAAACCTAGCACAAACGATTGACATAAATTTTGCTTTGAAATTCGTAGGTGGGGGGCTGCCGTTTCCCCTGCCCCACACTTCAAAACCCTTATAACTTCGTACCGAAAGTGGTACAAACGAAAATTTCTGCGGTACGTTCCGGCACAAACGTAGCACAAACGATTGCCATAGGTTTTGTTTTGAAATTTTTAGGTGGGGGGCTGCCGTTTCTCCAGCCCCCCCACTTTGAAACCCTTATAACTTCGTACCGGAAGTGGTACAAATGAAAATTTTTGCGGTATATTCCAGCACAAACGTGGCACAAACGATTGGCATAGGTTTTGTTTAGAAATTCCAAATTTGGAGGCTGCTGTTTCTCCAGGCACCCAATCTAAAACCCTTATAACTTCGTACCGGAAGTGGTACAAACGAAACTTTTTGCGGTACATTCCGGCACAAACCTAGCACAAACGATTGCCATAGGTTTTGTTTCGAAATTCCAAGTTTGGAGGCTGCCGTTTCTCCAGCCCCCCACATTAAAACCCTTATAACTTCGTACCGGAAGTGGTACAAACGAAACTTTTTGCGGTAAATTAAGGCACAAACGTAGCACAAACGATTGGCATAGGTTTTGTTTTGAAATTCCAAGGTAGCGGGTTGCCGTTTCCCCAGTCCCCACATTAAAACTCCTAAAACTTCGTACCGGAAGTGGTACAAACGTAAATTTTTGCGGTACATTCCGGCACAAACGTAGCACAAACGATTGGCAAAGGTTTTGTTTCGAAATTCCAAGGTTCGAGTCTGCCATTTCTCCAGTCCCCCACTTTAAAACCCTTATAACTTCGTACAGGAAGTGGTATAAACGAAAATTTTTGCGGTACATTCCGGCACAAACGTAGCACAAACGATTGCCATAGGTTTTGTTTTGAAATTTTTAGGTGGGAGGCTGCCGTTTCCCCAGCCCCCACTATTAAACCCTTATAACTTCGTACCGGAAGTGGTACAAACGAAATTTTTTGCGGTACATTCAGGCACAAACCTAGCACAAACGATTGACATAAATTTTGCTTTGAAATTCGTAGGTGGGGGCTGCCGTTTCCCCAGCCCCCCACTTCAAAACCCTTATAACTTCGTACCGAAAGTGGTACAAACGAAAATTTCTGCGGTACTTTCCGGCACAAACGTAGCACAAACGATTGCCATAGGTTTTGTTTTGAAATTTTTAGGTGGGGGGCTGCCGTTTCTTTAGCCCCCCACTTTGAAACCCTTATAATTTCGTACCGGAAGTGGTAGAAACGAAAGTTTTTGCGGTACATTAAGCCACAAACCTAGCACAAACGATTGACATAAATTTTGCTTTGAAATTCGTTGGTGGGGGCTGCCGTTTCCCCAGCCCCCCACTTCAAAACCCTTATAATTTCGTACCGAAAGTGGTACAAACGAAAATTTCTGCGGTACGTTCCGGCACAAACGTAGCACAAACGATTGCCATAGGTTTTGTTTTGAAATTTTTAGGTGGGGGGCTGCCGTTTCTTTAGCCCCCCACTTTGAAACCCTTATAATTTCGTACCGGAAATGGTAGAAACGAAAGTTTTTGCGGTACATTCAGCCACAAACCTAGCACAAACGATTGACATAAATTTTGCTTTGAAATTCCTAGGCGGGGGGGCTGCCGTTTCCCCAGCCCGCCACTTCAAAACCCTTAAAATTTCGTACCGGAAGTGTTACAACCGAAAATTTTTGCGGTACATTCCGGCACAAACGTAGCTCAAACGATTAGCATAGTTTTTGTTTCGAAATTCCTAGGTTGGAGGCTGCCGTTTCCCCAGCCCCCACTTCAAAACCCTTATAACTTCGTACCGGAAGTGGTACAAACAAAAATTTTTGCGGTACATTCCGGCACAAACGTAGCACAAACGATTGCCATAGGTTTTGTTTCGAAATTCCAAGTTTGGAGGCTGCCGCTTGTCGAGCCCCCCCGCTTTAAAACTCTTATAAGTTCGTACCGGAAGTGGTACAAACGAAATATTTAGCGGTACATTCCGGCACAAACGTAGCACAAACGATTGCCATAGGTTTAGTTTCGAAATTCCAAGTTTGAAGGCTGCCGTTTCTCCATCCCCCCCACATTAAAACCCTTATAACTTCGTACCGGAAGTGGTACAAACGAAAATTTTGCGGTACATTCCGGCACACACGTAGCACAAACGATTGGCATAGGTTTTCTTTTGAAATTTCTAGGTGGGGGGGCTGCCGTTTCCCCAGCCCGCCACTTTAAAACTATTATAACTTCGTACCGGAAGTGGTACAAACGAAACTTTTTGCGGTACATTCCGGCAAAACGTAGCACAAACGATTGCCATAGGTTTTGTTCTGAAATTTTTAGGTGGGGGGCTGCCGTTTCCCCAGCCCCCACTTTTAAACCCTTATAACTTCGTACCGGAAGTGGTACAAACGAAATTTTTGCGGTACATTCAGCCACAAACCTAGCACAAATGATTGACATAAATTTTGCTTTGAAATTCCTAGGCGGGGGGGCTGCCGTTTCCCCAGCCCGCCACTTCAAAACCCTTAAAATTTTGTACCGGAAGTGTTACAACCGAAAATTTTTGCGGTACATTCCGGCACAAACGTAGCACAAACTATTGGCATAGGTTTTGTTTCGAAATTCCTAGGTAGCGCGTTGCCGTTTCCCCAGCCCCCACATTAAAACTCCTAAAACTTCGTACCGGAAGTGGTACAAACGAAAATGTTTGCGGTACATTCCGGCACAAACGTAGCACAAACGATTGGCATAGGTTTTGTTTCGAAATTCCAAGGTTCGAGTCTGCCATTTCTCCAGTCCCCCACTTTAAGACCCTTATAACTTCGTACCGAAAGTGGTATAAACGAAAATTTTTGCGGTACATTCCGGCACAATCGTAGCACAAACGATTGCCATAGGTTTTGTTTTGAAATTTTTAGGTGGGGTGCTGCCGTTTCCCCAGCCCCCACTTTTAAACCCTTATAACTTCGTACCGGAAGTGGTACAAACGAAATTTTTTGCGGTACATTCAGGCACAAACCTAGCACAAACGATTGACATAAATTTTGCTTTGAAATTCGTAGGTGGGGGGCTGCCGTTTCCCCAGCCCCCCACTTCAAAACCCTTATAACTTCGTACCGAAAGTGGTACAAACGAAAATTTCTGCGGTACGTTTCGGCACAAACGTAGCACAAACGATTGCCATAGGTTTTGTTTTGAAATTTTTAGGTGGGGGGCTGCCGTTTCTTCAGCCCCCCCACTTTGAAACCCTTATAACTTCGTACCGGAAGTGGTACAAATGAAATTTTTGGCGGTATATTCCGGCACAAACGTAGCACAAACGATTGGCATAGGTTTTGTTTTGAAATTCCAAGGTAGGGGATTGCCGTTTCTCCAGTCCCCCCACTTTAAAACCCTTATAACTTCGTACCGGAAGTGGTACAAACGAAAATTTTTGCGGTACATTCCGGCACAAACGTAGCACAAACGATTGCTATAGGCTTTGTTTCGAAATTCCAAGTTTGGATTCTGCTGTTTCTCCAGGCACCCAATCTAAAACCCTTATAACTTCGTACCGGAAGTGGTACAAACGAAAATTTTTGCGGTACATTCCGGCACAAACCTAGCACAAACGATTGCCATAGGTTTTGTTTCGAAATTCCAAGTTTGGAGGCTGCCGTTTCTCCAGCGCCCACATTAAAACCCTTATAACTTCGTACCGGAAGTGGTACAAACGAAACTTTTTGCGGTAAATTCCGGCACAAACGTAGCACAAACGATTGGCATAGGTTTTGTTTCGAAATTCCAAGGTAGCGGGTTGCCGTTTCCCCAGTCCCCACATTAAAACTCCTAAAACTTCGTACCGGAAGTGGTACAAACGAAAATTTTTGCGGTACATTCCGGCACAAATGTAGCACAAACGATTGGCATAGGTTTTGTTTCGAAATTCCAAGGTTCGAGCCTGCCATTCCTCCAGTCCCCCACATTAAAACCCTTATAACTTCGTACCGGAAGTGGTATAAACGAAAATTTTTCGGTACATTCCGGCACAAACGTAGCACAAACGATTGCCATAGGTTTTGTTTTGAAATTTTTAGGTGGGGGCTGCCGTTTCCCCAGCCCCCACTTTTAAACTCTTATAACTTCGTACCGGAAGTGGTACAAACGAAATTTTTTGCGGTACATTCAAGCACAAACCTAGCACAAACGATTGACATAAATTTTGCTTTGAAATTCGTAGGTGGGGCTGCCGTTTCCGCAGCCCCCCACCTCAAAACCCTTATAACTTCGTTCCGAAAGTGGTACAAACGAAAATTTCTGCGGTACGTTCCAGCACAAACGTAGCACAAACGATTGCCATAGGTTTTGTTTTGAAATTTTAGGTAGGGGGCTGCCGTTTCTCCAGCCCCCACTTTTAAACCCTTATAACTTCGTACCGGAAGTGGTACAAACGAAATTTTTTGCGGTACATTCAGCCACAAACCTAGCACAAACGATTGACATAAATTTTGCTTTGAAATTCCTAGGCGCGGGGCTGCCGTTTCCCCATCCCGCCACTTCAAAACTCTTAAAATTTCGTACCGGAAGTGTTACAACCGAAAATTTTTGCGGTACATTACGGCACAAACGTAGCACAAACGATTAGCATAGTTTTTGTTTCGAAATTCCTAGGTTAGAGGCTGCCGTTTCCCCAGCCCCCACTTCAAAACCCTTATAACTTCGTACCGGAAGTGGTACAAACAAAAATTTTTGCGGTACATTCCGGCACAAACGTAGCACAAACGATTGCCATAGGTTTTGTTTTGAAATTTTTAGGTGGGGTGCTGCCGTTTCCCCAGCCCCCACTTTTAAACCCTTATAACTTCGTACCGGAAGTGGTACAAACGAAATTTTTTGCGGTACATTCAGGCACAAACCTAGCACAAACGATTGACATAAATTTTGCTTTGAAATTCGTAGGTGGGGGGCTGCCGTTTCCCCAGCCCCCCACTTCAAAACCCTTATAACTTCGTACCGAAAGTGGTACAAACGAAAATTTCTGCGGTACGTTTCGGCACAAACGTAGCACAAACGATTGCCATAGGTTTTGTTTTGAAATTTTTAGGTGGGGGGCTGCCGTTTCTTCAGCCCCCCACTTTGAAACCCTTATAACTTCGTACCGGAAGTGGTACAAATGAAAATTTTTGCGGTATATTCCAGCACAAACGTGGCACAAACGATTGGCATAGGTTTTGTTTAGAAATTCCAAATTTGGAGGCTGCTGTTTCTCCAGGCACCCAATCTAAAACCCTTATAACTTCGTACCGGAAGTGGTACAAACGAAACTTTTTGCGGTACATTCCGGCACAAACCTAGCACAAACGATTGCCATAGGTTTTGTTTCGAAATTCCAAGTTTGGAGGCTGCCGTTTCTCCAGCCCCCCACATTAAAACCCTTATAACTTCGTACCGGAAGTGGTACAAACGAAACTTTTTGCGGTAAATTACGGCACAAACGTAGCACAAACGATTGGCATAGGTTTTGTTTTGAAATTCCAAGGTAGCGGGTTGCCGTTTCCCCAGTCCCCACATTAAAACTCCTAAAACTTCGTACCGGAAGTGGTACAAACGTAAATTTTTGCGGTACATTCCGGCACAAACGTAGCACAAACGATTGGCAAGGGTTTTGTTTCGAAATTCCAAGGTTCGAGTCTGCCATTTCTCCAGTCCCCCACTTTAAAACCCTTATAACTTCGTACAGGAAGTGGTATAAACGAAAATTTTTGCGGTACATTCCGGCACAAACGTAGCACAAACGATTGCCATAGGTTTTGTTTTGAAATTTTTAGGTGGGAGGCTGCCGTTTCCCCAGCCCCCACTATTAAACCCTTATAACTTCGTACCGGAAGTGGTACAAACGAAATTTTTTGCGGTACATTCAGGCACAAACCTAGCACAAACGATTGACATAAATTTTGCTTTGAAATTCGTAGGTGGGGGCTGCCGTTTCCCCAGCCCCCCACTTCAAAACCCTTATAACTTCGTACCGAAAGTGGTACAAACGAAAATTTCTGCGGTACTTTCCGGCACAAACGTAGCACAAACGATTGCCATAGGTTTTGTTTTGAAATTTTTAGGTGGGGGGCTGCCGTTTCTTTAGCCCCCCACTTTGAAACCCTTATAATTTCGTACCGGAAGTGGTAGAAACGAAAGTTTTTGCGGTACATTAAGCCACAAACCTAGCACAAACGATTGACATAAATTTTGCTTTGAAATTCGTTGGTGGGGGCTGCCGTTTCCCCAGCCCCCCACTTCAAAACCCTTATAATTTCGTACCGAAAGTGGTACAAACGAAAATTTCTGCGGTACGTTCCGGCACAAACGTAGCACAAACGATTGCCATAGGTTTTGTTTTGAAATTTTTAGGTGGGGGGCTGCCGTTTCTTTAGCCCCCCACTTTGAAACCCTTATAATTTCGTACCGGAAGTGGTAGAAACGAAAGTTTTTGCGGTACATTCAGCCACAAACCTAGCACAAACGATTGACATAAATTTTGCTTTGAAATTCCTAGGCGGGGGGGCTGCCGTTTCCCCAGCCCGCCACTTCAAAACCCTTAAAATTTCGTACCGGAAGTGTTACAACCGAAAATTTTTGCGGTACATTCCGGCACAAACGTAGCTCAAACGATTAGCATAGTTTTTGTTTCGAAATTCCTAGGTTGGAGGCTGCCGTTTCCCCAGCCCCCACTTCAAAACCCTTATAACTTCGTACCGGAAGTGTTACAAACAAAAATTTTTGCGGTACATTCCGGCACAAACGTAGCACAAACGATTGCAATAGGTTTTGTTTCGAAATTCCAAGTTTGGAGGCTGCCGCTTGTCGAGCCCCCCCGCTTTAAAACTCTTATAAGTTCGTACCGGAAGTGGTACAAACGAAATATTTAGCGGTACATTCCGGCACAAACGTAGCACAAACGATTGCCATAGGTTTAGTTTCGAAATTCCAAGTTTGGAGGCTGCCGTTTCCCCAGCCCCCACTTTTAAACCCTTATAACTTCGTACCGGAAGTGGTACAAACGAAATTTTTGCGGTACATTCAGCCACAAACCTAGCACAAATGATTGACATAAATTTTGCTTTGAAATTCCTAGGCGGGGGGGCTGCCGTTTCCCCAGCCCGCCACTTCAAAACCCTTAAAATTTCGTACCGGAAGTGTTACAACCGAAAATTTTTGCGGTACATTCCGGCACAAACGTAGCTCAAACGATTAGCATAGTTTTTGTTTCGAAATTCCTAGGTTGGAGGCTGCCGTTTCCCCAGCCCCCACTTCAAAACCCTTATAACTTCGTACCGGAAGTGTTACAAACAAAAATTTTTGCGGTACATTCCGGCACAAACGTAGCACAAACGATTGCAATAGGTTTTGTTTCGAAATTCCAAGTTTGGAGGCTGCCGCTTGTCGAGCCCCCCCGCTTTAAAACTCTTATAAGTTCGTACCGGAAGTGGTACAAACGAAATATTTAGCGGTACATTCCGGCACAAACGTAGCACAAACGATTGCCATAGGTTTAGTTTCGAAATTCCAAGTTTGGAGGCTGCCGTTTCCCCAGCCCCCACTTTTAAACCCTTATAACTTCGTACCGGAAGTGGTACAAACGAAATTTTTGCGGTACATTCAGCCACAAACCTAGCACAAATGATTGACATAAATTTTGCTTTGAAATTCCTAGGCGGGGGGGCTGCCGTTTCCCCAGCCCGCCACTTCAAAACCCTTAAAATTTTGTACCGGAAGTGTTACAACCGAAAATTTTTGCGGTACATTCCGGCACAAACGTAGCACAAACTATTGGCATAGGTTTTGTTTCGAAATTCCTAGGTAGCGCGTTGCCGTTTCCCCAGCCCCCACATTAAAACTCCTAAAACTTCGTACCGGAAGTGGTACAAACGAAAATGTTTGCGGTACATTCCGGCACAAACGTAGCACAAACGATTGGCATAGGTTTTGTTTCGAAATTCCAAGGTTCGAGTCTGCCATTTCTCCAGTCCCCCACTTTAAGACCCTTATAACTTCGTACCGAAAGTGGTATAAACGAAAATTTTTGCGGTACATTCCGGCACAAACGTAGCACAAACGATTGCCATAGGTTTTTTGAAATTTTTAGGTGGGGTGCTGCCGTTTCCCCAGCCCCCACTTTTAAACCCTTATAACTTCGTACCGGAAGTGGTACAAACGAAATTTTTTGCGGTACATTCAGGCACAAACCTAGCACAAACGATTGACATAAATTTTGCTTTGAAATTCGTAGGTGGGGGGCTGCCGTTTCCCCAGCCCCCCACTTCAAAACCCTTATAACTTCGTACCGAAAGTGGTACAAACGAAAATTTCTGCGGTACGTTTCGGCACAAACGTAGCACAAACGATTGCCATAGGTTTTGTTTTGAAATTTTTAGGTGGGGGGCTGCCGTTTCTTCAGCCCCCCCACTTTGAAACCCTTATAACTTCGTACCGGAAGTGGTACAAATGAAATTTTTGGCGGTATATTCCGGCACAAACGTAGCACAAACGTTTGCCATAGGTTTTGTTTTGAAATTTTAGGTAGGGGGCTGCCGTTTCTCCAGCCCCCACTTTTAAACCCTTATAACTTCGTACCGGAAGTGGTACAAACGAAATTTTTTGCGGTACATTCAGCCACAAACCTAGCACAAACGATTGACATAAATTTTGCTTTGAAATTCCTAGGCGCGGGGCTGCCGTTTCCCCATCCCGCCACTTCAAAACTCTTAAACTTTCGTACCGGAAGTGTTACAACCGAAAATTTTTGCGGTACATTCCGGCACAAACGTAGCACAAACGATTAGCATAGTTTTTGTTTCGAAATTCCTAGGTTAGAGGCTGCCGTTTCCCCAGCCCCCACTTCAAAACCCTTATAACTTCGTACCGGAAGTGGTACAAACAAAAATTTTTGCGGTACATTCCGGCACAAACGTAGCACAAACGATTGCCATAGGTTTTGTTTTGAAATTTTTAGGTGGGGTGCTGCCGTTTCCCCAGCCCCCACTTTTAAACCCTTATAACTTCGTACCGGAAGTGGTACAAACGAAATTTTTTGCGGTACATTCAGGCACAAACCTAGCACAAACGATTGACATAAATTTTGCTTTGAAATTCGTAGGTGGGGGGCTGCCGTTTCCCCAGCCCCCCACTTCAAAACCCTTATAACTTCGTACCGAAAGTGGTACAAACGAAAATTTCTGCGGTACGTTTCGGCACAAACGTAGCACAAACGATTGCCATAGGTTTTGTTTTGAAATTTTTAGGTGGGGGGCTGCCGTTTCTTCAGCCCCCCCACTTTGAAACCCTTATAACTTCGTACCGGAAGTGGTACAAATGAAAATTTTTGCGGTATATTCCAGCACGAACGTGGCACAAACGATTGGCATAGGTTTTGTTTAGAAATTCCAAATTTGGAGGCTGCTGTTTCTCCAGGCACCCAATCTAAAACCCTTATAACTTCGTACCGGAAGTGGTACAAACGAAACTTTTTGCGGTACATTCCGGCACAAACCTAGCACAAACGATTGCCATAGGTTTTGTTTCGAAATTCCAAGTTTGGAGTCTGCCGTTTCTCCAGCCCCCCACATTAAAACCCTTATAACTTCGTACCGGAAGTGGTACAAACGAAACTTTTTGCGGTAAATTACGGCACAAACGTAGCACAAACGATTGGCATAGGTTTTGTTTTGAAATTCCAAGGTAGCGGGTTGCCGTTTCCCCAGTCCCCACATTAAAACTCCTAAAACTTCGTACCGGAAGTGGAACAAACGTAAATTTTTGCGGTACATTCCGGCACAAACGTAGCACAAACGATTGGCAAAGGTTTTGTTTCGAAATTCCAAGGTTCGAGTCTGCCATTTCTCCAGTCCCCCACTTTAAAACCCTTATAACTTCCTACAGGAAGTTGTATAAACGAAAATTTTTGCGGTACATTCCGGCACAAACGTAGCACAAACGACTGCCATAGGTTTTGTTTTGAAATTTTTAGGTGGGAGGCTGCCGTTTCCCCAGCCCCCACTATTAAACCCTTATAACTTCGTACCGGAAGTGGTACAAACGAAATTTTTTGCGGTACATTCAGGCACAAACCTAGCACAAACGATTGACATAAATTTTGCTTTGAAATTCGTAGGTGGGGGCTGCCGTTTCCCCAGCCCCCCACTTCAAAACCCTTATAACTTCGTACCGAAAGTGGTACAAACGAAAATTTCTGCGGTACTTTCCGGCACAAACGTAGCACAAACGATTGCCATAGGTTTTGTTTTGAAATTTTTAGGTGGGGGGCTGCCGTTTCTTTAGCCCCCCACTTTGAAACCCTTATAATTTCGTACCGGAAGTGGTAGAAACGAAAGTTTTTGCGGTACATTAAGCCACAAACCTAGCACAAACGATTGACATAAATTTTGCTTTGAAATTCGTTGGTGGGGGCTGCCGTTTCCCCAGCCCCCCACTTCAAAACCCTTATAATTTCGTACCGAAAGTGGTACAAACGAAAATTTCTGCGGTACGTTCCGGCACAAACGTAGCACAAACGATTGCCATAGGTTTTGTTTTGAAATTTTTAGGTGGGGGGCTGCCGTTTCTTTAGCCCCCCACTTTGAAACCCTTATAATTTCGTACCGGAAGTGGTAGAAACGAAAGTTTTTGCGGTACATTCAGCCACAAACCTAGCACAAACGATTGACATAAATTTTGCTTTGAAATTCCTAGGCGGGGGGGCTGCCGTTTCCCCAGCCCGCCACTTCAAAACCCTTAAAATTTCGTACCGGAAGTCTTACAACCGAAAATTTTTGCGGTACATTCCGGCACAAACGTAGCTCAAACGATTAGCATAGTTTTTGTTTCGAAATTCCTAGGTTGGAGGCTGCCGTTTCCCCAGCCCCCACTTAAAACCCTTATAACTTCGTACCGGAAGTGGTACAAACAAAAATTTTTGCGGTACATTCCGGCACAAACGTAGCACAAACGATTGCCATAGGTTTTGTTTCGAAATTCCAAGTTTGGAGGCTGCCGCTTGTCGAGCCCCCCCGCTTTAAAACTCTTATAAGTTCGTACCGGAAGTGGTACAAACGAAATATTTAGCGGTACATTCCGGCACAAACGTAGCACAAACGATTGCCATAGGTTTAGTTTCGAAATTCCAAGTTTGAAGGCTGCCGTTTCTCCATCCCCCCCACATTAAAACCCTTATAACTTCGTACCGGAAGTGGTACAAACGAAAATTTTTGCGGTACATTCCGGCACACACGTAGCACAAACGATTGGCATAGGTTTTCTTTTGAAATTTCTAGGTGGGGGGGCTGCCGTTTCCCCAGCCCGCCACTTTAAAACTATTATAACTTCGTACCGGAAGTGGTACAAACGAAACTTTTTGCGGTACATTCCGGCAAAACGTAGCACAAACGATTGCCATAGGTTTTGTTCTGAAATTTTTAGGTGGGGGGCTGCCGTTTCCCCAGCCCCCACTTTTAAACCCTTATAACTTCGTACCGGAAGTGGTACAAACGAAATTTTTGCGGTACATTCAGCCACAAACCTAGCACAAACGATTGACATAAATTTTGCTTTGAAATTCCTAGGCGGGGGGGCTGCCGTTTCCCCAGCCCGCCACTTCAAAACCCTTAAAATTTTGTACCGGAAGTGTTACAACCGAAAATTTTTGCGGTACATTCCGGCACAAACGTAGCACAAACTATTGGCATAGGTTTTGTTTCGAAATTCCTAGGTAGCGCGTTGCCGTTTCCCCAGCCCCCACATTAAAACTCCTAAAACTTCGTACCGGAAGTGGTACAAACGAAAATGTTTGCGGTACATTCCGGCACAAACGTAGCACAAACGATTGGCATAGGTTTTGTTTCGAAATTCCAAGGTTCGAGTCTGCCATTTCTCCAGTCCCCCACTTTAAGACCCTTATAACTTCGTACCGAAAGTGGTATAAACAAAAATTTTTGCGGTACATTCCGGCACAAACGTAGCACAAACGATTGCCATAGGTTTTGTTTTGAAATTTTTAGGTGGGGTGCTGCCGTTTCCCCAGCCCCCACTTTTAAACCCTTATAACTTCGTACCGGAAGTGGTACAAACGAAATTTTTTGCGGTACATTCAGGCACAAACCTAGCACAAACGATTGACATAAATTTTGCTTTGAAATTCGTAGGTGGGGGGCTGCCGTTTCCCCAGCCCCCCACTTCAAAACCCTTATAACTTCGTACCGAAAGTGGTACAAACGAAAATTTCTGCGGTACGTTTCGGCACAAACGTAGCACAAACGATTGCCATAGGTTTTGTTTTGAAATTTTTAGGTGGGGGGCTGCCGTTTCTTCAGCCCCCCCACTTTGAAACCCTTATAACTTCGTACCGGAAGTGGTACAAATGAAATTTTTGGCGGTATATTCCGGCACAAACGTAGCACAAACGATTGGCATAGGTTTTGTTTTGAAATTCCAAGGTAGGGGATTGCCGTTTCTCCAGTCCCCCCACTTTAAAACCCTTATAACTTCGTACCGGAAGTGGTACAAACGAAAATTTTTGCGGTACATTCCGGCACAAACGTAGCACAAACGATTGCTATAGGCTTTGTTTCGAAATTCCAAGTTTGGATTCTGCTGTTTCTCCAGGCACCCAATCTAAAACCCTTATAACTTCGTACCGGAAGTGGTACAAACGAAAATTTTTGCGGTACATTCCGGCACAAACCTAGCACAAACGATTGCCATAGGTTTTGTTTCGAAATTCCAAGTTTGGAGGCTGCCGTTTCTCCAGCGCCCACATTAAAACCCTTATAACTTCGTACCGGAAGTGGTACAAACGAAACATTTTGCGGTAAATTCCGGCACAAACGTAGCACAAACGATTGGCATAGGTTTTGTTTCGAAATTCCAAGGTAGCGGGTTGCCGTTTCCCCAGTCCCCACATTAAAACTCCTAAAACTTCGTACCGGAAGTGGTACAAACGAAAATTTTTGCGGTACATTCCGGCACAAATGTAGCACAAACGATTGGCATAGGTTTTGTTTCGAAATTCCAAGGTTCGAGCCTGCCATTCCTCCAGTCCCCCACATTAAAACCCTTATAACTTCGTTCCGGAAGTGGTATAAACGAAAATTTTTTCGGTACATTCCGGCACAAACGTAGCACAAACGATTGCCATAGGTTTTGTTTTGAAATTTTTAGGTGGGGGCTGCCGTTTCCCCAGCCCCCACTTTTAAACTCTTATAACTTCGTACCGGAAGTGGTACAAACGAAATTTTTTGCGGTACATTCAAGCACAAACCAGCACAAACGATTGACATAAATTTTGCTTTGAAATTCGTAGGTGGGGCTGCCGTTTCCCCAGCCCCCCACCTCAAAACCCTTATAACTTCGTACCGAAAGTGGTACAAACGAAAATTTCTGCGGTACGTTCCGGCACAAATGTAGCACAAACGATTGCCATAGGTTTTGTTTTGAAATTTTAGGTAGGGGGCTGCCGTTTCTCCAGCCCCCCACTTTGAAACCCTTATAATTTCGTACCGGAAGTGGTAGAAACGAAAGTTTTTGCGGTACATTCAGCCACAAACCTAGCACAAACGATTGACATAAATTTTGCTTTGAAATTCCTAGGCTCGGGGCTGCCGTTTCCCCATCCCGCCACTTCAAAACTCTTAAAATTTCGTACCGGAAGTGTTACAACCGAAAATTTTTGCGGTACATTCCGGCACAAACGTAGCACAAACGATTAGCATAGTTTTTGTTTCGAAATTCCTAGGTTAGAGGCTGCCGTTTCCCCAGCCCCCACTTCAAAACCCTTATAACTTCGTACCGGAAGTGGTACAAACAAAAATTTTTGCGGTACATTCCGGCACAAACGTAGCACAAACGATTGCCATAGGTTTTGTTTTGAAATTTTTAGGTGGGGTGCTGCCGTTTCCCCAGCCCCCACTTTTAAACCCTTATAAATTCGTACCGGAAGTGGTACAAACGAAATTTTTTGCGGTACATTCAGGCACAAACCTAGCACAAACGATTGACATAAATTTTGCTTTGAAATTCGTAGGTGGGGGGCTGCCGTTTCCCCAGCCCCCCACTTCAAAACCCTTATAACTTCGTACCGAAAGTGGTACAAACGAAAATTTCTGCGGTACGTTTCGGCACAAACGTAGCACAAACGATTGCCATAGGTTTTGTTTTGAAATTTTTAGGTGGGGGGCTGCCGTTTCTTCATCCCCCTCACTTTGAAACCCTTATAACTTCGTACCGGAAGTGGTACAAATGAAATTTTTGGCGGTATATTCAGGCACAAACGTAGCACAAACGATTGGCATAGGTTTTGTTTTGAAATTCCAAGGTAGGGGATTGCCGTTTTTAGAGTCCCCCCACTTTAAAACCCTTATAACTTCGTACCGGAAGTGGTACAAACGAAAATTTTTGCGGTACATTCCGGCACAAACGTAGCACAAACGATTGCTATAGGCTTTGTTTCGAAATTCCAAGTTTGGAGTCTGCCGTTTCTCCAGCCCCCCACATTAAAACCCTTATAACTTCGTACCGGAAGTGGTACAAACGAAACTTTTTGCGGTAAATTACGGCACAAACGTAGCACAAACGATTGGCATAGGTTTTGTTTTGAAATTCCAAGGTAGCGGGTTGCCGTTTCCCCAGTCCCCACATTAAAACTCCTAAAACTTCGTACCGGAAGTGGAACAAACGTAAATTTTTGCGGTACATTCCGGCACAAACGTAGCACAAACGATTGGCAAAGGTTTTGTTTCGAAATTCCAAGGTTCGAGTCTGCCATTTCTCCAGTCCCCCACTTTAAAACCCTTATAACTTCGTACAGGAAGTGGTATAAACGAAAATTTTTGCGGTACATTCCGGCACAAACGTAGCACAAACGATTGCCATAGGTTTTGTTTTGAAATTTTTAGGTGGGAGGCTGCCGTTTCCCCAGCCCCCACTATTAAACCCTTATAACTTCGTACCGGAAGTGGTACAAACGAAATTTTTTGCGGTACATTCAGGCACAAACCTAGCACAAACGATTGACATAAATTTTGCTTTGAAATTCGTAGGTGGGGGCTGCCGTTTCCCCAGCCCCCCACTTCAAAACCCTTATAACTTCGTACCGAAAGTGGTACAAACGAAAATTTCTGCGGTACTTTCCGGCACAAACGTAGCACAAACGATTGCCATAGGTTTTGTTTTGAAATTTTTAGGTGGGGGGCTGCCGTTTCTTTAGCCCCCCACTTTGAAACCCTTATAATTTCGTACCGGAAGTGGTAGAAACGAAAGTTTTTGCGGTACATTAAGCCACAAACCTAGCACAAACGATTGACATATATTTTGCTTTGAAATTCGTTGGTGGGGGCTGCCGTTTCCCCAGCCCCCCACTTCAAAACCCTTATAATTTCGTACCGAAAGTGGTACAAACGAAAATTTCTGCGGTACGTTCCGGCACAAACGTAGCACAAACGATTGCCATAGGTTTTGTTTTGAAATTTTTAGGTGGGGGGCTGCCGTTTCTTTAGCCCCCCACTTTGAAACCCTTATAATTTCGTACCGGAAGTGGTAGAAACGAAAGTTTTTGCGGTACATTCAGCCACAAACCTAGCACAAACGATTGACATAAATTTTGCTTTGAAATTCCTAGGCGGGGGGGCTGCCGTTTCCCCAGCCCGCCACTTCAAAACCCTTAAAATTTCGTACCGGAAGTCTTACAACCGAAAATTTTTGCGGTACATTCCGGCACAAACGTAGCTCAAACGATTAGCATAGTTTTTGTTTCGAAATTCCTAGGTTGGAGGCTGCCGTTTCCCCAGCCCCCACTTCAAAACCCTTATAACTTCGTACCGGAAGTGGTACAAACAAAAATTTTTGCGGTACATTCCGGCACAAACGTAGCACAAACGATTGCCATAGGTTTTGTTTCGAAATTCCAAGTTTGGAGGCTGCCGCTTGTCGAGCCCCCCCGCTTTAAAACTCTTATAAGTTCGTACCGGAAGTGGTACAAACGAAATATTTAGCGGTACATTCCGGCACAAACGTAGCACAAACGATTGCCATAGGTTTAGTTTCGAAATTCCAAGTTTGAAGGCTGCCGTTTCTCCATCCCCCCCACATTAAAACCCTTATAACTTCGTACCGGAAGTGGTACAAACGAAAATTTTTGCGGTACATTCCGGCACACACGTAGCACAAACGATTGGCATAGGTTTTCTTTTGAAATTTCTAGGTGGGGGGGCTGCCGTTTCCCCAGCCCGCCACTTTAAAACTATTATAACTTCGTACCGGAAGTGGTACAAACGAAACTTTTTGCGGTACATTCCGGCAAAACGTAGCACAAACGATTGCCATAGGTTTTGTTCTGAAATTTTTAGGTGGGGGGCTGCCGTTTCCCCAGCCCCCACTTTTAAACCCTTATAACTTCGTACCGGAAGTGGTACAAACGAAATTTTTGCGGTACATTCAGCCACAAACCTAGCACAAACGATTGACATAAATTTTGCTTTGAAATTCCTAGGCGGGGGGGCTGCCGTTTCCCCAGCCCGCCACTTCAAAACCCTTAAAATTTTGTACCGGAAGTGTTACAACCGAAAATTTTTGCGGTACATTCCGGCACAAACGTAGCACAAACTATTGGCATAGGTTTTGTTTCGAAATTCCTAGGTAGCGCGTTGCCGTTTCCCCAGCCCCCACATTAAAACTCCTAAAACTTCGTACCGGAAGTGGTACAAACGAAAATGTTTGCGGTACATTCCGGCACAAACGTAGCACAAACGATTGGCATAGGTTTTGTTTCGAAATTCCAAGGTTCGAGTCTGCCATTTCTCCAGTCCCCCACTTTAAGACCCTTATAACTTCGTACCGAAAGTGGTATAAACAAAAATTTTTGCGGTACATTCCGGCACAAACGTAGCACAAACGATTGCCATAGGTTTTGTTTTGAAATTTTTAGGTGGGGTGCTGCCGTTTCCCCAGCCCCCACTTTTAAACCCTTATAACTTCGTACCGGAAGTGGTACAAACGAAATTTTTTGCGGTACATTCAGGCACAAACCTAGCACAAACGATTGACATAAATTTTGCTTTGAAATTCGTAGGTGGGGGGCTGCCGTTTCCCCAGCCCCCCACTTCAAAACCCTTATAACTTCGTACCGAAAGTGGTACAAACGAAAATTTCTGCGGTACGTTTCGGCACAAACGTAGCACAAACGATTGCCATAGGTTTTGTTTTGAAATTTTTAGGTGGGGGGCTGCCGTTTCTTCAGCCCCCCCACTTTGAAACCCTTATAACTTCGTACCGGAAGTGGTACAGATGAAATTTTTGGCGGTATATTCCGGCACAAACGTAGCACAAACGATTGGCATAGGTTTTGTTTTGAAATTCCAAGGTAGGGGATTGCCGTTTCTCCAGTCCCCCCACTTTAAAACCCTTATAACTTCGTACCGGAAGTGGTACAAACGAAAATTTTTGCGGTACATTCCGGCACAAACGTAGCACAAACGATTGCTATAGGCTTTGTTTCGAAATTCCAAGTTTGGATTCTGCTGTTTCTCCAGGCACCCAATCTAAAACCCTTATAACTTCGTACCGGAAGTGGTACAAACGAAAATTTTTGCGGTACATTCCGGCACAAACCTAGCACAAACGATTGCCATAGGTTTTGTTTCGAAATTCCAAGTTTGGAGGCTGCCGTTTCTCCAGCGCCCACATTAAAACCCTTATAACTTCGTACCGGAAGTGGTACAAACGAAACATTTTGCGGTAAATTCCGGCACAAACGTAGCACAAACGATTGGCATAGGTTTTGTTTCGAAATTCCAAGGTAGCGGGTTGCCGTTTCCCCAGTCCCCACATTAAAACTCCTAAAACTTCGTACCGGAAGTGGTACAAACGAAAATTTTTGCGGTACATTCCGGCACAAATGTAGCACAAACGATTGGCATAGGTTTTGTTTCGAAATTCCAAGGTTCGAGCCTGCCATTCCTCCAGTCCCCCACATTAAAACCCTTATAACTTCGTTCCGGAAGTGGTATAAACGAAAATTTTTTCGGTACATTCCGGCACAAACGTAGCACAAACGATTGCCATAGGTTTTGTTTTGAAATTTTTAGGTGGGGGCTGCCGTTTCCCCAGCCCCCACTTTTAAACTCTTATAACTTCGTACCGGAAGTGGTACAAACGAAATTTTTTTCGGTACATTCAAGCACAAACCAGCACAAACGATTGACATAAATTTTGCTTTGAAATTCGTAGGTGGGGCTGCCGTTTCCCCAGCCCCCCACCTCAAAACCCTTATAACTTCGTACCGAAAGTGGTACAAACGAAAATTTCTGCGGTACGTTCCGGCACAAATGTAGCACAAACGATTGCCATAGGTTTTGTTTTGAAATTTTAGGTAGGGGGCTGCCGTTTCTCCAGCCCCCCACTTTGAAACCCTTATAATTTCGTACCGGAAGTGGTAGAAACGAAAGTTTTTGCGGTACATTCAGCCACAAACCTAGCACAAACGATTGACATAAATTTTGCTTTGAAATTCCTAGGCGCGGGGCTGCCGTTTCCCCATCCCGCCACTTCAAAACTCTTAAAATTTCGTACCGGAAGTGTTACAACCGAAAATTTTTGCGGTACATTCCGGCACAAACGTAGCACAAACGATTAGCATAGTTTTTGTTTCGAAATTCCTAGGTTAGAGGCTGCCGTTTCCCCAGCCCCCACTTCAAAACCCTTATAACTTCGTACCGGAAGTGGTACAAACAAAAATTTTTGCGGTACATTCCGGCACAAACGTAGCACAAACGATTGCCAAGGTTTTGTTTTGAAATTTTTAGGTGGGGTGCTGCCGTTTCCCCAGCCCCCACTTTTAAACCCTTATAAAATCGTACCGGAAGTGGTACAAACGAAATTTTTTGCGGTACATTCAGGCACAAACCTAGCACAAACGATTGACATAAATTTTGCTTTGAAATTCGTAGGTGGGGGGCTGCCGTTTCCCCAGCCCCCCACTTCAAAACCCTTATAACTTCGTACCGAAAGTGGTACAAACGAAAATTTTTGCGGTACGTTTCGGCACAAACGATTGCCATAGGTTTTGTTTTGAAATTTTTAGGTGGGGGGCTGCCGTTTCTTCAGCCCCCTCACTTTGAAACCCTTATAACTTCGTACCGGAAGTGGTACAAATGAAATTTTTGGCGGTATATTCAGGCACAAACGTAGCACAAACGATTGGCATAGGTTTTGTTTTGAAATTCCAAGGTAGGGGATTGCCGTTTTTAGAGTCCCCCCACTTAAAAACCCTTATAACTTCGTACCGGAAGTGGTACAAACGAAAATTTTTGCGGTACATTCCGGCACAAACGTAGCACAAACGATTGCTATAGGCTTTGTTTCGAAATTCCAAGTTTGGATTCTGCTGTTTCTCCAGGCACCCAATCTAAAACCCTTATAACTTCGTACCGGAAGTGGTACAAACGAAAATTTTTGCGGTACATTCCGGCACAAACCTAGCACAAACGATTGCCATAGGTTTTGTTTCGAAATTCCAAGTTTGGAGGCTGCCGTTTCTCCAGCGCCCACATTAAAACCCTTATAACTTCGTACCGGAAGTGGTACAAACGAAACTTTTTGCGGTAAATTCCGGCACAAACGTAGCACAAACGATTGGCATAGGTTTTGTTTCGAAATTCCAAGGTAGCGGGTTGCCGTTTCCCCAGTCCCCACATTAAAACTCCTAAAACTTCGTACCGGAAGTGGTACAAACGAAAATTTTTGCGGTACATTCCGGCACAAATGTAGCACAAACGATTGGCATAGGTTTTGTTTCGAAATTCCAAGGTTCGAGCCTGCCATTCCTCCAGTCTCCCACATTAAAACCCTTATAACTTCGTACCGGAAGTGGTATAAACGAAAATTTTTGCGGTACATTCCGGCACAAACGTAGCACAAACGATTGCCATAGGTTTTGTTTTGAAATTTTTAGGTGGGGGCTGCCGTTTCCCCAGCCCCCACTTTTAAACTCTTATAACTTCGTACCGGAAGTGGTACAAACGAAATTTTTTGCGGTACATTCAAGCACAAACCTAGCACAAACGATTGACATAAATTTTGCTTTGAAATTCGTAGGTGGGGCTGCCGTTTCCCCAGCCCCCCACCTCAAAACCCTTATAACTTCGTACCGAAAGTGGTACAAACGAAAATTTCTGCGGTACGTTCCGGCACAAACGTAGCACAAACGATTGCCATAGGTTTTGTTTTGAAATTTTAGGTAGGGGGCTGCCGTTTCTCCAGCCCCCCACTTTGAAACCCTTATAATTTCGTACCGGAAGTGGTAGAAACGAAAGTTTTTGCGGTACATTCAGCCACAAACCTAGCACAAACGATTGACATAAATTTTGCTTTGAAATTCCTAGGCGGGGGGGCTGCCGTTTCCCCATCCCACCACTTCAAAACTCTTAAAATTTCGTACCGGAAGTGTTACAACCGAAAATTTTTGCGGTACATTCCGGCACAAACGTAGCACAAACGATTAGCATAGTTTTTGTTTCGAAATTCCTAGGTTAGAGGCTGCCGTTTCCCCAGCCCCCACTTCAAAACCCTTATAACTTCGTACCGGAAGTGATACAAACAAAAATTTTTGCGCTACATTCCGGCACAAACGTAGCACAAACGATTGCCATAGGTTTTGTTTCGAAATTCCAAGTTTGGAGGCTGCCGCTTGTCCAGCCCCCCCATTTTAAAACCCTTATAACTTCGTACCGGAAGTGGTACAAACGAAATATTTAGCGGTACATTCCGGCACAAACGTAGCACAAACGATTGCCATAGGTTTAGTTTCGAAATTCCAAGTTTGAAGGCTGCCCTTTCTCCAGCCCCCCCCCATTTTAAAACCCTTATAACTTCGTACCGGAAGTGGTACAAACGAAAATTTTTGCGGTACATTCCGGCACACACGTAGCACAAACGATTGGCATAGGTTTTCTTTTGAAATTTCTAGGTGGGGGGGCTGCCGTTTCCCCAGCCCCCCACTTTAAAACTATTATAACTTCGTACCGGAAGTGGTACAAACGAAACTTTTTGCGGTACATTCCGGCACAAACGTAGCACAAGTGATTGGCATAGGTTTCGTTTCGAAATTCCAATGTGGGGGGCTGCCGTTTCCCCAGCCCCCCACTTTAAAACTATTATAATTTCGTACCGGAAGTGGTACAAACGAAAATTTTTGCGGCACATTCCAGCACTAACGTAGCACACAATATTGGCATAGGTTTTGTTTTGAAATTTCTAGGTGGGGGGGCTGCCGTTTCCCCAGCCCCCCACTTTAAAACTATTATAACTTCGTCCCGGAAGTGGTACAAACGAAACTTTTTGCGGTACATTCCGGCACAAACGTAGTACAAGTGATTGGCATAGGTTTCGTTTCGAAATTCCAAGATTGGAGGCTGCCGTTTCTCCAGCCCCCCCACTTTGAAACCCTTATAACTTCGTACCGGAAGTGGTAAAACGAGAATTTTTGTCCGGCACAAATGTAGAGCAAACGATTGGCATAGTTCTTGTTTCGAAATTCCAAGTTTGGAGGCTGCCGTTTCTCCAGCCCCCCACTTTAAAACCTTATAACTTCGTACCGGAAGTGGTACAAACGAAAATTTTTGCGACACATTCCGGCACTAACGTAGCCCACAATATTGGCATAGGTTTTGTTTCGAAATTCCAAGATTGGAGGCTGCCGTTTCTCCAGCCCCCCCACTTTGAAACCCTTATAACTTCGTACCGGAAGTGGTACAAACGAAAATTTCTGCGGTACGTTCCGGCACAAACGTAGCACAAACGATTGCCATAGGTTTTGTTTTGAAATTTTTAGGTGGGGGGCTGCCGTTTCCCCAGCCCCCCACTTCAAAACCCTTATAACTTCGTACCGAAAGTGGTACAAACGAAAATTTCTGCGGTACGTTCCGGCACAAGCGTAGCACACAATATTGGCATAGGTTTTCTTTCGAAATTCCAAGATTGGAGGCTGCCGTTTCTCCAGCCCCCCCACTTTGAATCCCTTATAACTTCGTACCGGAAGTGGTACAAACGAAAATTTCTGCGGTACATTAAGCCACAAACCTAGCACAAACGATTGACATAAATTTTGCTATGAAATTCGTAGGTGGGGGCTGCCGTTTCCCCAGCCCCCCACTTCAAAACCTTTATAACTTCGTACCGAAAGTGGTACAAACGAAAATTTCTGCGGTACCTTCCGGCACAAACGTAGCACAAACGATTGCCATAGGTTTTGTTTTGAAATTTTTAGGTGGGGGGCTGCCGTTTCTTTAGCCCCCCACTTTGAAACCCTTATAATTTTGTACCGGAAGTGGTAGAAACGAAAGTTTTTGCGGTACATTCAGCCACAAACCTAGCACAAACGATTGACATAAATTTTGCTTTGAAATTCCTAGGCGGGGGGGCTGCCGTTTCCCCAGCCCGCCACTTCAAAACCCTTAAAATTTCGTACCGGAAGTGTTACAACCGAAAATTTTTGCGGTACATTCCGGCACAAAGGTAGCTCAAACGATTAGCATAGTTTTTGTTTCGAAATTCCTAGGTTGGAGGCTGCCGTTTCCCCAGCCCCCACTTCAAAACCCTTATAACTTCGTACCGGAAGTGGTACAAACAAAAATTTTTGCGGTACATTCCGGCACAAACGTAGCACAAACGATTGCCATAGGTTTTGTTTCGAAATTCCAAGTTTGGAGGCTGCCGCTTGTCGAGCCCCCCCGCTTTAAAACTCTTATAAGTTCGTACCGGAAGTGGTACAAACGAAATATTTAGCGGTACATTCCGGCACAAACGTAGCACAAACGATTGCCATAGGTTTAGTTTCGAAATTCCAAGTTTGAAGGCTGCCGTTTCTCCATCCCCCCACATTAAAACCCTTATAACTTCGTACCGGAAGTGGTACAAACGAAAATTTTTGCGGTACATTCAAGCACAGACCTAGCACAAACGATTGACATAAATTTTGCTTTGAAATTCGTAGGTGGGGGGGCTGCCGTTTCCCCAGCCCGCCACTTTAAAACTATTATAACTTCGTACCGGAAGTGGTACAAACGAAACTTTTTGCGGTACATTCCGGCACAAACATAGCACAAACGATTGCCATAGGTTTTGTTCTGAAATTTTTAGGGGGGGGCTGCCGTTTCCCCAGCCCCCACTTTTAAACCCTTATAACTTCGTACCGGAAGTGGTACAAACGAAATTTTTGCGGTACATTCAGCCACAAACCTAGCACAAACGATTGACATAAATTTTGCTTTGAAATTCCTAGGCGGGGGGGCTGCCGTTTCCCCAGCCCGCCACTTCAAAACCCTTAAAATTTTGTACCGGAAGTGTTACAACCGAAAATTTTTGCGGTACATTCCGGCACAAACGTAGCACAAACTATTGGCATAGGTTTTGTTTCGAAATTCCTAGGTAGCGCGTTGCCGTTTCCCCAGCCCCCACATTAAAACTCCTAAAACTTCGTACCGGAAGTGGTACAAACGAAAATGTTTGCGGTACATTCCGGCACAAACGTAGCACAAACGATTGGCATAGGTTTTGTTTCGAAATTCCAAGGTTCGAGTCTGCCATTTCTCCAGTCCCCCACTTTAAGACCCTTATAACTTCGTACCGAAAGTGGTATAAACGAAAATTTTTGCGGTACATTCCGGCACAAACGTAGCACAAACGATTGCCATAGGTTTTGTTTGAAATTTTTAGGTGGGGTGCTGCCGTTTCCCCAGCCCCCACTTTTAAACCCTTATAACTTCGTACCGGAAGTGGTACAAACGAAATTTTTTGCGGTACATTCAGGCACAAACCTAGCACAAACGATTGACATAAATTTTGCTTTGAAATTCGTAGGTGGGGGGCTGCCGTTTCCCCAGCCCCCCACTTCAAAACCCTTATAACTTCGTACCGAAAGTGGTAAAAACGAAAATTTTTGCGGTACGTTTCGGCACAAACGTAGCACAAACGATTGCCATAGGTTTTTTTTTGAAATTTTTAGGTGGGGGGCTGCCGTTTCTTCAGCCCCCCCACTTTGAAACCCTTATAACTTCGTACCGGAAGTTTTACAAATGAAATTTTTGGCGGTATATTCCGGCACAAACGTAGCACAAACGATTGGCATAGGTTTTGTTTTGAAATTCCAAGGTAGGGGATTGCCGTTTCTCCAGTCCCCCCACTTTAAAACCCTTATAACTTCGTACCGGAAGTGGTACAAACGAAAATTTTTGCGGTACATTCCGGCACAAACGTAGCACAAACGATTGCTATAGGCTTTGTTTCGAAATTCCAAGTTTGGATTCTGCTGTTTCTCCAGGCACCCAATCTAAAACCCTTATAACTTCGTACCGGAAGTGGTACACACAAAAATTTTTGCGGTACATTCCGGCACAAACCTAGCACAAACGATTGCCATAGGTTTTGTTTCGAAATTCCAAGTTTGGAGGCTGCCGTTTCTCCAGCGCCCACATTAAAACCCTTATAACTTCGTACCGGAAGTGGTACAAACGAAACTTTTTGCGGTAAATTCCGGCACAAACGTAGCACAAACGATTGGCATAGGTTTTGTTTCGAAATTCCAAGGTAGCGGGTTGCCGTTTCCCCAGTCCCCACATTAAAACTCCTAAAACTTCGTACCGGAAGTGGTACAAACGAAAATTTTTGCGGTACATTCCGGCACAAATGTAGCACAAACGATTGGCATAGGTTTTGTTTCGAAATTCCAAGGTTCGAGCCTGCCATTTCTCCAGCCCCCACATTAAAACCCTTATAACTTCGTACCCGAAGTGGTATAAACGAAAATTTTTTCGGTACATTCCGGCACAAACGTAGCACAAACGATTGCCATAGGTTTTGTTTTGAAATTTTTAGGTGGGGGCTGCCGTTTCCCCAGCCCCCACTTTTAAACTCTTATAACTTCGTACCGAAAGTGGTACAAACGAATTTTTTTGCGGTACATTCAAGCACAAACCTAGCACAAACGATTGACATAAATTTTGCTTTGAAATTCGTAGGTGGGGCTGCCGTTTCCCCAGCCCCCCACCTCAAAACCCTTATAACTTCGTACCGAAAGTGGTACAAACGAAAATTTCTGCGGTACGTTCCGGCACAAACGTAGCACAAACGATTGCCATAGGTTTTGTTTTGAAATTTTAGGTGGGGGGCTGCCGTTTCTCCAGCCCCCCACTTTGAAACCCTTATAATTTCGTACCGGAAGTGGTAGAAACGAAAGTTTTTGCGGTACATTCAGCAACAAACCTAGCACAAACGATTGACATAAATTTTGCTTTGAAATTCCTAGGCGGGGGGGCTGCCGTTTCCCCAGCCCGCCACTTCAAAACTCTTAAAATTTCGTACCGGAAGTGTTACAACCGAAAATTTTTGCGGTACATTCCGGCACAAACGTAGCACAAACGATTAGCATAGTTTTTGTTTCGAAATTCCTAGGTTAGAGGCTGCCGTTTCCCCAGCCCCCACTTCAAAACCCTTATAACTTCGTACCGGAAGTGTTACAAACAAAAATTTTTGCGCTACATTCCGGCACAATCGTAGCACAAACGATTGCCATAGGTTTTGTTTCGAAATTCCATGTTTGGAGGCTGCCGCTTGTCCAGCCCCCCCATTTTAAAACCCTTATAACTTCGTACCGGAAGTGGTACAAACGAAAATTTTTGCGGTACATTCCGGCACACACGTAGCACAAACGATTGGCATAGATTTTCTTTTGAAATTTCTAGGTGGGGGGGCTGCCGTTTCCCCAGCCCCCACTTTAAAACTATTATAATTTCGTACCGGAAGTGGTACAAACGAAAATTTTTGCGGCACATTCCGGCACTAACGTAGCACACAATATTGGCATAGGTTTTGTTTCGAAATTCCAAGATTGGAGGCTGCCGTTTCTCCAGCCCCCCCACTTTGAAACCCTTATAACTTCGTACCGGAAGTGGTACAAACGAGAATTTTTGTCCGGCACAAATGTAGAGCAAACGATTGGCATAGTTCTTGTTTCGAAATTCCAAGTTTGGAGGCTGCCGTTTCTCCAGCCCCCCACTTTAAAACCTTATAACTTCATACCGGAAGTGGTACAAACGAAAATTACTGCGGTACTTTCCGGCACAAAAGTAGCACAAACGATTGACCTAATTTTGCTTTGAAATTCCAAGGTGGGGGGCTGCCGTTTCCCCAGAACTCCACTTTAAAACTATTATAACTTCGTACCGGAAGTGGTACAAACGAAAATTTTTGCGACACATTCCGGCACTAACGTAGCACACAATATTGGCATAGGTTTTGTTTCGAAATTCCAAGATTGGAGGCTGCCGTTTCTCCAGCCCCCCCACTTTGAAACCCTTATAACTTCGTACCGGAAATGGTACAAACGAAAATTTTTGTCCGGCACAAATGTAGCACAAACGATTGGCATAGTTCTTGTTTCGAAATTCCAAGTTTGGAGGCTGCTGTTTCTCCAGCCCGCACTTTAAAACCTTATAACTTCATACCGGAAGTGGTACAAACGAAAATTTTTGCGGTACATTCCGGCACAAAAGTAGCACAAACGATTGACCTAATTTTGCTTTGAAATTCCAAGGTGGGGGGCTGCCGTTTCCCCAGCCCCCCACTTTAAAGCTATTATAACTTCGTACCGGAAGTGGTACAAACGAAAATTTTTGCGACACATCCCGGCATTAACGTAGCACACAATATTGGCATAGGTTTTGTTTCGAAATTCCAAGATTGGAGGCTGCCGTTTCTCCAGCCCCCCACTTTGAAACCCTTATAACTTTATACCGGAAGTGGTACAACCGAAAATTTTTACGGTACATTCCGGCACAAACGTAGCACAAGCGATTAGCAAGGTTTTTGTTTCGAAATTCAAGGGTTGCAGGCTTCCGTTTCTGCAGCCTCTCCACTTCAAAACCCTTATAACTTCGTACCGGAAGTGGTACAATCAAAAATTTTTGCGGTACATTCCGGCACAAACGTAGCACAAACGATTGCCATAGGTTTTGTTTCGAAATTCCAAGTTTGGAGGCTGCCGCTTGTCCAGCCCCCCACATTAAAACCCTTATAACTTCGTACCGGAAGTGGTACAAACGAAAATTTTTGCGGTACATTCCGGCACAAACGTAGCACAAACGAATGCCATAGTTTTTGTTTCGAAATTCCAAGTTTTGAGGCTGCCGTTTTTCCAGCCCTCCACTTTGAAACCCTTATAACTTCGTACCGGAAGTGGTACAAACGAAAATGTTACGGTACATTCCGGCACAAGCCTAGCACAAACGATTGCCATAGGTTTTGTTTCGAAATTCCAAGTTTGGAGGCTGCCGTTTCTCCAGCCCCCCACTTTAAAAACCTTATAACTTCGTACCGGAAAGGGTATAAACGAAAATTTTTGCGGTACATTCCGGCACAAACGTAGCACAAACGATTGCCATAGGTTTTGTTTTGAAATTTTTAGGTGGGGAGCTGCCGTTTCCCCAGCCCCCACTTTTAAACCCTTATAACTTCGTACCGGAAGTGGTACAAACGAAATTTTTTGCGGTACATTCAGGCACAAACCTAGCACAAACGATTGACATAAATTTTGCTTTGAAATTCGTAGGTGGGGGCTGCCGTTTCCCCAGCCCCCCACTTCAAAACCCTTATAACTTCGTACCGAAAGTGGTACAAACGAAAATTTCTGCGGTACTTTCCGGCACAAACGTAGCACAAACGATTGCCATAGGTTTTGTTTTGAAATTTTTAGGTGGGGGCTGCCGTTTCTTTAGCCCCCCACTTTGAAACCCTTATAATTTCGTACCGGAAGTGGTAGAAACGAAAGTTTTTGCGGTACATTCAGCCACAAACCTAGCACAAATGATTGACATAAATTTTGCTTTGAAATTCGTAGGTGGGGGCTGCCGTTTCCCCAGCCCCCCACTTCAAAACCCTTATAACTTCGTACCGAAAGTGGTACAAACGGAAATTTCTGCGGTACGTTCCGGCACAATCGTAGCACAAACGATTGCCATAGGTTTTGTTTTGAAATTTTTAGGTGGGGGGCTGCCGTTTCTTTAGCCCCCCACTTTGAAACCCTTATAATTTCGTACCGGAAGTGTAACAACCGAAAATTTTTGCGGTACATTCCGGCACAAACGTAGCTCAAACGATTAGCATAGTTTTTGTTTCGAAATTCCTAGGTTGGAGTCTGCCGTTTCCCCAGCCCCCACTTCAAAACCCTTATAACTTCGTACCGGAAGTGGTACAAACAAAAATTTTTGCGGTACATTCCGGCACAAACGTAGCACAAACGATTGCCATAGGTTTTGTTTCGAAATTCCAAGTTTGGAGGCTGCCGCTTGTAGAGCCCCCCCCCCCCGCTTTAAAACTCTTATAAGTTCGTACCGGAAGTGGTACAAACGAAATATTTAGCGGTACATTCCAGCACAAACGTAGCACAAACGATTGCCATAGGTTTAGTTTCGAAATTCCAAGTTTGATGGCTGCCGTTTCTCCATCCCCCCCACATTAAAACCCTTATAACTTCGTACCGGAAGTGGTACAAACGAAAATTTTTGCGTTACATTCCGGCACACACGTAGCACAAACGATTGGCATAGGTTTTCTTTTGAAATTTCTAGGTGGGGGGGCTGCCGTTTCCCCAGCCCCCCACTTTAAAACTATTATAACTTCGTACCGGAAGTGGTACAAACGAAACTTTTTGCGGTACATTCCGGCACAAACGTAGCACAAGCGATTGGCATAGGTTTCGTTTCGAAATTCCAAGGTGGGGGGCTTCCGTTTCCCCAGCCCCCCACTTTAAAACTATTATAATTTCGTACCGGAAGTGGTACAAACGAAAATTTTTGCGGCACATTCCGGCACTAACGTAGCACACAATATTGGCATAGGTTTTGTTTCGAAATTCCAAGATTGGAGGCTGCCGTTTCTCCAGCCCCCTCACTTTGAAACCCTTATAACTTCGTACCGGAAGTGGTACAAACGAAAATTTTTGTCCGGCACAAATGTAGCACAAACGATTGGCATAGTTCTTGTTTCGAAATTCCAAGTTTGGAGGCTGCCGTTTCTCCAGCCCCCCACTTTAAAACCTTATAACTTCATACCGGAAGTGGTACAACCGAAAATTTTTACGGTACATTCCGGCACAAACGTAGCACAAGCGATTAGCAAAGTTTTTGTTTCGAAATTCCAAGGTTGCTGGCTTCCGTTTCTGCAGCCTCTCCACTTCAAAACCCTTATAACTTCGTACCGGAAGTGGTACAATCAAAAATTTTTGCGGTACATTCCGGCACAAACGTAGCACAAACGATTGCTATATGTTTTGTTTTGAAATTCCTAGGTTGGAGACTGCCGTTTCCCCAGCCCCCCACTTCAAAACCCTTATAACTTCGTACCGGAATAGGTACAGACAAAAATTTTTGCGGTACATTCCGGCACTAACGTAGCACAAACGATTGCCATAGGTTTTGTTTCGAAATTCCAAGTTTGGAGGCTGCCGCTTGTCCAGCTCCCCCACTTTAAAACCCTTATAACTTAGTATCGGAAGTGGTACAAACGAAAATTTTTGCGGTACATTCCGGCACAAACGTAGCACAAACGAATGCCATAGTTTTTGTTTCGAAATTCCAAGTTTTGAGGCTGCCGTTTTTCCAGCCCTCCACTTTGAAACCCTTATAACTTCGTACCGGAAGTGGTACAAACGAAAATTTTTGCGGTACATTCCGGCACAAACGTAGCACAAACGATTGCCATAGGTTTTGTTTCGAAATTCCAAGTTTGGAGGCTGCCGTTTCTCCAGCCCCCCCACTTTAAAACCCTTTTAACTTCGTACCGGAAGTGGTACAAACGAAAATTTTTGCGGTACATTCCGGCACAAACCTAGCACAAACGATTGGCATATCTTTTGTTTGGAAATTCCAAGTTTTGAGGCTTCCGTTTCTCCAGCCCCCCACTTGGAAATCCCTATAACTTCGTACCGGAAGTGGTACAAACGAAAATTTTTGCGGTACATTCCGGCACAAACGTAGCACAAACAATTGTCATAGGTTTTGTTTCGAAATTATAAGTTTGGAGGCTGCCGTTTCTCCAGCCCCCCCACTTTAAAACCCTTATAACTTCGTACCGGAAGTGGTACAAACGAAAATTTTTGCGGTACATTCCGGCACAAACGTAGCACAAACGATTGGCATAGGTTTTGTTTTGAAATTCCTAGGTGGGGGGGCTGCCGTTTCCGCAGCCCCCCACTTTAAAACCCTTATAACTTCGTACCGGAAGTGGTACAAACGAAAATTTTTGCGGTACATTCCGGCACAAACTTAGCACAAACGATTGCCATAGATTTCGTTTCGAAATTCCAAGGTGGGGGGCTGCCGTTTCCCCCCCCCAGCCCCCCACTTTAAAACTACTATAACTTCGTACCGGAAGTGGTACAAACGAAAATTTTTGCGGTACCTCCCGGCACAAACCTAGCACAAACGATTGCCATAGGTTTTGTTTCGAAACTCCAAGGGGGGGGGGCTGGCGAAATGCACCTCAATATACGTTTCAAGAAACTTTCGGCTTGTAGAATAGTGTAGAGATAGTCGTAGCAAGTCGTAAAAAGTCAAAACCATTTTGGAAGTCCACTAATAATAAACATGCATGACTGGCAAATGCAGTCCGCCAATCGGCTCCGGTTTACTCGGCGGCAATGCTTTCTTATGCGTGAATGCACAAGCAGCCGGTAATGCCAGAGCCGGCTTGCTGATAGATTTCTTCAATCTAGCTAGAGTGAGTGAGTGGCAAGGCGTTGTGTATTCTTCTTTGTTTCCCTGTATTTGGATTTTTTGTTTACTTCAGTTTTTTTCTGTTATTTTTCACATCATTTCAATATATAATGTTGAATGAAATAATCAAAATGGCTGTCAGGTACCTCAAATATAGCGGCTTGCTATTTACATAATTTTTCAGCAAGGGAAGTTCAGATCTTGTTTGAATTACCCAACTACGGCAACTCGGAAAGAAAGTTTCATAGATGTATGTATGCATATTAATTTGTTATCTTCTACAGCCAAAACTTACGTAAATGATTTTAAAAAATTGATCGTTGGATCGTTTTCATACAGAATATGTCTTAGCATATATGAAGTCATAATTTTAAAAAATCAACATGGCCGAAATGAACAAAATGGAGATATGAACAAATTATGAATCTAGGATAGTTGCCCAGTGTTTATCCTGTTAATTATGCAACCCAGTATATAGGGTATGAATAACCTTCATAAGAAGAAAACAAGGTTCTAATCTCCATCATAATGGCGAAGTACGCATTCCCAAGCATAACAAAGGTTGTAAATAAAACTAAAATAAATAAAAACTAAAACACAACTACGGAAAGAACTGAAAAAGCACAAACAGAACAGGAAAATTTCCAGTATTGTAGTTACATGCTGCTTTACCCTATAGTTCATAATAAAAATATTAATCTTTCTAGTGCTGCTTTTTTTTCTCTTTCTTCGCCGTAAGTACAGCAAGGCAAGGAGATATTGTTTGTTTATTGCTGGAATCATGTTCTCTTCTTCACGTTCAAACCCAAACTACTTCTCGGCACCGGCATTACCGGGATGTGTGTGCAAAGCAGCGCCGGCCTCGGTTTTTCCGGCCGCGTGTGCAAAGCAGCCCCAGTTGCGGTTCCGGATTGTCGGGTCCGGGCCGGCATTGCCGGGGTCATGTGCAAACGCTGTTAGGGTAGTGGCCTGAGAATTCGTTTCGCGAGTTAGGGTCCGCGGTTCGAGTCCCTCCGACAAAATTCAGAAAAAAATATAAATTACAATGCTGATACTTCTGATGTATAATAACATGAATTTCTCTCGTTCTTACAAGTTAGAGTTGAAACGACTTCCTTTACAGGGGAAAAACTAACAACATGACGTCACACTCTATAATATCGATTCCTACTGTCTGAAAACTTCGCGTGTTTCGCAAACAATTCGTGAATACAAAAGGATAATCCTTAAGGCCTAGTATGAGTCATAAATTTGTCTGAAACGTCATTGTGGAATTGTTTCTAAGTTCTTCCAATCTTACTAAAAATAATATTAGTATTTTCGTCCGCCATTTTCAACCAAAATTGGTAAATAGGAACTATTCTTTTTTATATTTGTATGTATATTTTGTTAAAATATCAATATAACGCATACATAATCCAATGTCTTTTACCCAAAGAAAGGGCGTTACTATGTATCGTGATGAAGACAAATCCTACTTAGTTTTTGTTAAGGCATCCGAAGGTTCGATTTTCATATTGTCAAGTAGCTGCTCCCCTCTTCTTCGTTCCAAAGTATCTCTTATAAGGCAATTCATCCTTATAGAGGGTCCTAAAAGATTCTTTTCATTTTTCTTAACTTCAGTATGCTTATTTGCATTGGAATAGGACGTAATGTTGAGGTCCCAAATATTCAGTAATAATAATAATAATAATAATAATAATAATAATAATAATAATAATAATAATAATAATAATAATAATAATAATAATCTTTATTTTAGTGCCACAAACAGCTTTTGGCAAAAAGATAGCACTTCGTATCAGACTATTACATTGCGATGAAATAATAATACTAATAAAAATAATAATAAGTAAAAAACAATAAAAAGAATAGTACTATTATAAAACACAATGTAGATAAAAGTCAGTTAAGTAGAAATAATTCTTTGTCAATGCAGTAAAAATTATCGAGTTCTCCATCCATCTAAAACAACAAGAAGCTAAGTACAGCAGTCATAAAATTACATTTGGCTTAATGTTTCTAAACGTCATTGAATAAAAACTATCAGTCAGATCGCATAAAACTTTTACATTGTTTAATACAGTAAGTCTAAAATGAGCTTAAAGAATCTGTCAATTTTTTTAAAATTTCACATTTCCAATTCAGAGGAACTAAAATCATGGTATTTCTTATGCTATGATTTGGTACTTTAAAACCTATGTTTTGTAAACAATATTCATTGATATAAACGTTATCTAGTATTCTCGCATACATAATCCGTCGAATTTTTTCGTCTATTCATAAGGCTTCCCAAACCCCAATAATCAATCCAATATTCATAGCTATGTGAGCAGTAGCTGATTTTCATTTTAAAACATAGCAATCGAATAAAACATTTTCGCACAGATTCAATCTTATTTGTCAAAGTTTTAGAAACGCTGTTCCATATTACCGAACCAAATTCTAATTTTGGTCTTACAAGTAATTTATGTAGAAATACATACATTTTATCTCTTTGAAATACAGGCCACTGTTTAAAAATAAAACCTATTATCCTTCTGGCACCTTGTACAATACAATTTATGTTATTGGAAAACTTTAACTGACTGTCAAATGTAATACTTCAGCCTTTAATACTGTTTACTTTCTTTATTTGTACACTGTTGACCTCATATTTACTTACAATACTGAGTTTTATTGCTGTATGTCATAAATTTTTTCTTATCATTAATTTTCAGAAAATTGTTTCTGCATCACATGTTTACTGTATTTAAGTCTTGTTGCAGTAAATGATTATCGAACTCATTGTTGATTAATCTGAACAATTTCATATCGTCGTCATGTAGCAGAATTTTAAAGTATTTGATTTTTTCTGCAAGATTATTTAAAAATAAAGAAAATAAGAGGGGGCCCAAGGGCGATCCTAGTGGTATTCCGTTTTTAACATAGCCTACACTAGAATGTACAGGTCCAATTTTAACTTTGTATGTTCTGTTTGACAGATAGCTTTCGAACCAGCGAATGGACAAAGGTGACAAACCAATATTTGATAACTTGCTAATGAGATAGTTATGACTGACAGAGTAAAAAGCTTTTGATATATCTATGTATATTACATCGACTTGCAATTTATTTTTCAGTCTGTTATAGGTTAAGTCTGTAAAATGAATTAGATTTGTTACAATTGACTTGCCCTTATAAAAGCCATGTTGAGACTCATTTAAGATATTTCTTACATTAAAATATATGTGTTTATGTATAATTAGTTCAAATATCTTCGAGAATGCATTGATAAGAGTTATTGCTAGCATTCTGTCTACCACCTGATTTATATATCGGAACAACATACACTTGCTTCCACGTTGAAGGATACACACCTGTACGTAATGAAACGTTACATATATTTGCTAAATTAGTTGATCGTTGGACAGGCTTTTATTACATAATAAGGAATATTATCTGGACCTGGAGTAGTGTTCGGTTTAATTAGTTTAATGGCTTCCATTACATCTAATTCAGTAACTGTAGGAATTCCGATTAGGGCACAATTACTAACGATATTCTCAGGCAATACCTCTTGACCTACTTCTAAGTTAAAAGCTTCATAAAATACACTCTTAAATGCTTAATCAATTTCGACAGCGTCTGAAATTAGCATACCATTATAATTTATTTGCTTTGGTACTTGTTTAAGTCAGACTTTTCTAAAATGTTCCAAAAATATGAGCTGTTCTTATAAATACTATTTTCTAAGCCTGAATAATAAGATTTTCTTACTTCAATGTATTTCGTTTTTACAAGTTTCCTTAGGTCTGAATATCTCTGATACCATACGTCATCATTTTGGCTTTTACAAAATATTTAGTCTTTTTATTATTTATTAGTGCCTTCAATTCTCGCGTTATCCATGGATCCTTATATTTTTGTTTACAACCAATTGACTTCTTAGGTACATGCTCGTTAAATACAGAATAAATTAAATTATATAAATGGTCAGTGGCTTCATTGACACTGTTACTACAATTATTTATTAAGTTAATTTCCGTAATGACCTTGTAAATGCCTAGGAAATTTGCTTGTTTGAAATTGTATGTATTGTACTGAGGAACTGGACCATATTTGCCATTGTCTATAATTTCCACTCAAACATGAATTGGGGATGGAAGCCATCGACTTTGTTCAGTGGTGGGATGTCAAAATGCATAAAACTGTTATCTATATTTGTCAGCAACAAATCTAATACTCTTCCCGGATTACTGTGATCATATGACTTGTTCTTCTGGTTTAAATTTAAAATATTGCTTAATTCAAAGATTTTTCTGCTTTTTTCTTCGAATAATAATTACCAGTTGTTATGTTACCTGAAATCCAATCTATACTTCTTGCGTTGAAATCTCCTAAAATAATTACATTAAAATCTTTCACCAATATAAAAGAACATAGCCAATCACAGTAATTACTAAAATCTTGAAGTAACATGTCAGGAGGGAAATAAACTAAACATAAAATCAATGGAGTACTGTCAGAAATTAAAATTTTTGCTATAATAATGTCTAAGGATTCGTCAGGGGGATTAAGGATTTCATAAGAATATTCATTTTTTATTAAAAGTAAACACCCTCCACCCTCAGACTTGTTTGTAAGGGTTAGATTTCTATCTTTTCGTATCACACTGTAGTTTCTGGAGATTTGAAAAAGGTAGCAGTTTTCCTTTTTATACCACGTTTTTGATATACAAAAAAAAATCATAGTTCTCACAATTTATTTTGTCTGTAAATTCTTTTTCTTTTGTGTTCAAACCATTAGAATTTTGATAGTATAGTTGTAAGTATCTCGTATCCATTGATTATACATTATTTATTTGTTGTTGCTCTCTTCCATTCCGATCGCTTGCCGACGTGGGTACCACTATTTCATCCTTCGAACGTCCCATGAACCTTGTAAACAATACTCCTTTGGGCCACTTTTGAGTTGCAAACAGTATCAAAATATTTTTCATGTACACTAACGTAAAAGGAGGGATAATTGTTGTGTTTTGTTTTTAATTTGACACACTTTACAACCTCAATGTTTGCACTGTCTTTAATAAATGCACTAAGTTATCACAGGAAACACTAGGGTCAAGTCGAGTCACAAACACTGCGGATACATGAGGTGTTTGTTTGTTTGTTTGTTTGTTTGTTTGTTTGTTTGTTTACCTTTAATTTCTCACTAGCACTTCTTCCCTGCATTAAATTTGAGCTTCTTACAGGTTCGCGAGATTCATGGTTTCTTACGATTCCTGGCTGTTTTGCTGGATTAATACGCCTGGAGCATTGGCTTACAACCTTCCATTCACTATTGTTTGCATTTTTTGTAACTCGCTCCGATGGCATGTGGTTCACTTATTTGACCTTGACATTCTTTTGATTCGAGCACCCTTACCCTATAGAAAGGTCAGGTGTGAGTGATCTATTTACAACTTCTGCAAATGTCTTTACTCTGTTCTCACTGCTTGCTTTCACTAATTTGTTAAATTTGATGTTTTCTTCTTTACAGACATTAATTCTGCTTTCAATGCCTCATACTTATCACTTATTGCTTGTAAAATACATATGACATGGTCTAACTTTTCATACACTACACTACAGCATGAAACATCTTTTGAGTTGTTATTTGAACACTTAGTATTTGAGGATTTTTTTCCTCATGTTCCAAAACTTCATCATCAATACAATCACCACAATAATTGTCTAATTGTTCAGAGCGTATGGAACTTACGTGCTTCCTCAATATAGGAGTAACTGCCGTGTTGTCGTCTCGTTGCCACATGCAGTTTTGACATTGATATGTTGAAATGCCTTTTTCCGAATACATTTTCTATTCAACACGTCCAAACTTCAGACAGTTCTTTACATGATATCTATTGTTGCATAGACAACATGCTAAAATTAGCTGTTTTCCAATAAATGGCTTACGAGAGACCACACGCGTCGTCAGTTGGCACCATCTTGATAATAATAATGATAATAATTATAATATAATTATTATTATTATTATATATAAATCTTTATAATAATAACAATAATAATATAGAAGACAAATTCCATATGAGGACATATTGTATTAAAATCTGTAAAATCGCCCCTAGCGTTAGGCAAAAGTTACAAAATAGTCGGGATTGGAGGGAAGTGTTAGGACCATTGGGACCTACCCTCTGCATACGCCCCTACAACTAGCTAAATGTTAAACGGAAAGTTTCCAGACAAATTTCATGTAGAAAGTAGGGATGCTGAACTCACAAGAGCCATAAGAAAATTTGTTTTTAAGTAATGGTTATGCCAGCTAAGCTACAGAAGACGTCGATGATGAGAATGAAAGAAATATTGGAGTAAAGAAAGTGAGGGGAAGCGGAACCCGGTGAAAACCTACACACACGGTGTTTGTTCGTCATAATGCCCACTAGGCGGGAGCTGAGTGGAACAGAGTGAACCATTAAATTAACAACACTTCCGTAATAATAATAGTAATAATAATAATAATAATAATAATAATAATAATAATAATAATAATAATAATAATAATAATGGTGTTAAAAGTTTTAAAGTTGTCCTAAAATTTGGCAAAATTTACTTAAACATAGGGATTTCAAAGAAGGCGTTCCGTACCTTCAAGACACACCTCTGCAACTACCCAAATTTAAACGAAAACTTTCCACTAAAGTTTCATGTAGAAAGTATTCTACTGTACGTTTTAAGGAAAATAACTGGAATAAAAATGACTGAATATCACTCAACAGTAAGTCATATAATAAACTAATTTTTAAGATATGCAGAGGTAATTTTAAAAGCTTTGCTACAAAAATATATACACAGACTATAATTCAATGAGCTCAGAAATACAAAGTAACAAAATAACGTATAAGATTCAGTCTACAGAGCAATTGTTACTTAAATACTGGCATATACTATTTCTAGAATCGAGATAAGACGAGAAATGTTTACTATACTTTTCTCCTCGTCTCGATTCTCATCTCCAAAGCGAGAGGATAATTTGAGTTAACCTTGTCCCGTCTCAAATGCAAAATGTTAATTCTTATCCCGATTTTGTTCGTTTTGTTTTAGAATCGAGATGAGAAATTTCTCTGGTCATGGGCAACATTAAACAAAACGAAATATTTTTTGCCAAAGTCACGTTTCTGCTTGTAATGGTATGACGTTAGCGATAATAAGTTTCTAATTTTTAATCTTCTACGAGATAATTATTATTATTATTCCTGAAGATTTTATAGTTCAACTATTGAAACATCCGAGTATTAAAATATCTGAATATAAGAAAACGTGTGTCATCGCCGATCAATCGCCATCAAAATTCCTAAAGTAAAAAAAATGCCCTACGTAGATTCGATCTAAGAACCTCCAGATTACTAACCAAACGCCTTGACCACTCAACCACGATCACTACACTGGAAATAATTCGTCTTTAGTCTGTTTACGTAAGGTTTCTTTCCCTCCGCTTACAAAGTTGTATGTTATTTTTCTTCGTTTCAAAAAGTCTTTCGTATTTCTTTTATGATGATATAAGTGAATAATCTTTGGCAAAGTTTGTATTAATAACCTTTGGTTCACAAGTTTGTTTCTTTTCCACACGAAACTACAGATATGACAGATTTAATTCTCATACTCTGGATTTGTTTCAAAGCAGTCGCCATTACCTGATCAACTACTTATGTCCGCCACGATACATAGACAGAAATGCAAAACTTTCAAATCAGACCTCTTGCAGAAGAATGATGTCGTAACCACTTTGCATAAGAAAAGTTTTTAAATATTTTGTTTCGCTGGATGGTGAATGCCAGCAATATTGATTGTACATAGATGGCGCGCGTTAGGTCTAAATGGAGACGGAGACCCTGCCATCAAGTTAATAAATAAATAAAATAAGAAAACAATGTGAAAAATAACACCAAAAACTGGATAAGTTGTGCAAGAATACACCACACTACAGAGGCGGGAGATGAGAAATATTGCAGCAATCTCCACAAATCTTCCTGAAGTTTGAAAAGAAAGAAAAATAAAAACGTAAATACAAACAGTGAGGTATAGCCGCCCGACCTCAGTACTATCATAAACTTTTCATCTTAGAACGACACGCTTTCCGTACAGCTTACCGCATTAAGCTCCCTAGCCCTACGCAGGAACTTTACCGCCATATTACTTTTCCAACTCTGAAATTTCACCTTGAAAAACTACGTCTAACATATATCTCTAAACGCTTTCAAACTCGCGACCCATTACTTCAAGATACAATACATTATTTAGCAGTTCATCCCACACCTTGCACCTACTATTATCCACCACTCTCGCTCCTGTTTACATTATATCACTACACGCTTCAACCACCAGACCCAACTTTGCAATTCATATCAGAATATGTTGTTCACGATCATCTTCCTCTCATCCATCCATCATTTCCCGCACAGTAACAACCTTTGTTTATTAACTTGGGCTCCCCATGTTCTCATCAGCGCCTAGAGCAGCCCCTAGGCTGAAGAATAAGCTCATTCGTCTCACTAACATCACCTAAAGTGTTGTATTGTGTATCGCACTTCACCTCATCTTTCATGATTATTGAAATATTTTGAAATGTTTATATTATTATTTCTATTCTTATATTTCACGCACATTTTTCAATGCACAATTTCATGTCTTTGTAATCACTATGTTTTCTTGTATATTTAACTTTGTCTTTTCACCTCACCAAATGTTAAGGATCAAAGTTCCTTAAGTCACCACGTTTTTTTTCTCTTGTTTTTGACAATTTGAAGTTAATAAATATTTAATGAAACACTTAGCCCAACAACAGTAACCGAAGCCTATACTGTAATTACACCTCATTCCTAATAGAGGGCATAACCCTCTTAAAGGTGGCTAGCCATTCGGCTAGCATGTAAAAAAAAATAAAAAAAATAAAAAACACAGTGAGGTAAACATCACGTGAGAACTGCACTGCAGGAAAAGTAGAAAATAAAGCATATGACATAAGAAACCGAAGGAGCGTGAACTGTGCTGACAAGAAACTATATAGAATAACTTACGAAGCAGTAGGTTCTGTATCACCACCTTACTCACGAGACTCGCCTGTAGCAAAGAATTTGTTACAAGCCATGTCCGAGTCAATGTCACCACCGGCGATATATGTTCCCGGGTCACTCACACTATCTTGGATTGCTTGGCTAGCACTGTCTGTTTTATTTGAAAGCACTTTTCGTTCTCTACGTAACGATTGCCGTAGTTGATATCCATGAGCACTAGTAAAGGGAAAAGTAAATTCAGATGCAGTTTCATTAGTTGTGGCTGATTTCTTAGTAAGCTGAATATGAGAGGTAGACATGGTACATCAGCCAGCGACGTTGCCAGATTGGACGGGGGAATATGTGCCACTGAGTTGGTCGAGGGCCACTGAATCGGGTCAATACTATCTTGTAGGGCCGTAGTAATTGGCTCAGGTTCAATTATGACATCATGACATAATGTAGGAAATTCTGTCTGATCATGCACCAAGAGAGGGGGGACTCGAGACATATCATGAACACTCGTGGAAACAATCGGCTGTAAAGACGGAGACAGTGAGTTTAACGAGTATTGCGGGTTTTTCGGGAGATTACCAGTAGATAAAGCTGTCATACGAGGGTCGTCCTGTTTCTTCTGGGGACGAGGTAACTGACGAGTTGGGACCTGGCATTGGGAAACTAGATGATCCGTACTTAAACATCGAAAACAGGTATGAAGCTGTCCAGGATACACAATTGAAGCCTTATAACCTATAAAGTGGAGTTTAGAGGGTATATGTTTCCCCAATTCTATATAAACGGCGCGAACACCATTCAACAGGGTATTTCAAGGGAGTGCCCCACTTTTCATGTACTACTTGTTAAATCTCGCCATATTCACGCAAGGTATCACATACTATATCATCTCTAAGTTCACACGGTAATTCAAAAATACGGACTTTAGTATGGTTAGTAGTCGCATCCAAAGTATTCACCACAGAGGAAAGACCAGTCGAATGATGGAAAGGAACGGAGTCGAGCAAAATGCGTAAAACTTGTTCAAAATTCAGAGCTGTATCCAGTTTCACATATACACAGAAGTCTTCGTTGTATAATTGAATTGCAATCACTTTGTTCATCAGATCGGAAAAATGTTCACTTAACCATATGTGTATTTCAGCCGGGGACGGTAATAATTGTCTAGAATTTCTGTTAAACTGAAATTTTAACGTGTTTTGTCGAATTGTATTCATGACGTCGTACAACTTGACACAATTTTCAGTAATTAACAACACTTCACAGTCCTAAGCAAAGGACAAAAACAATAGGCTAAGGAAAAGAAACAAATGAAACATAGGATATGCTTGCACAGAGCGCGCAAAATCATCTCCACACACCATGAGAACTCACGATGAACTCTCCAACTTAACGTTAAAAGTCAAATGTTACTTATTTCGGCCCTGATATTTGGAACGAACCAGCTTTTTCCTGTAAGGTTATTTGCAGCAAAGTGCACAAGGAAATTAATTTATTCGACGACCCAGAGACAAATTAGTGCCCACTAATAAAGGAAATAACATACAGTCCAGAAAAAAATTACAGAAATAAAGACATTATGAAGTAATGTCGCCGTGGAAGTTCAAAAGTACGCGAATAATAATAAGAATAAAATAATGATAATAACCATAACAATAATAATAATAGATGTTCAACTTCGCATTACTGTATACTATACGCATAGGAAATTACTGCATAATATGTTTTTATTTCTGTATTTTTTTTCCTGGATTGTATGTCATTTCCTTTATCAGTTAGCACTAATTTGTCTCTAGGTCGTCGAGTAAATTAATTTCGTGTTGCTCTTTGCTGCAACTAACCTTACAGGAAGGAGCAGGTTCGTTCCAAAGATCACGGCTGAAGTAAGTAATATTTGGTTTGTGGTTTCAGTCGCACAATAGTGTAGGGAAAACGTAATGGACTTACGATTTGCATAGCTATGCAACATAGCTTCAAATCCTGTTCACGCCAAAGTTGTTTTATCACAAAGTGATTGTGAAGAATCGACTTCTCATACTAGACGACCAATACCGGTACTTAAGAATGTGGAAGCAAACACCTGTATCATGATAGAGACGATTTACGAATGTTACTTGGGAAAAGGCAAGGGAATTATCAGGACATTCGGAACATCTATTGATCTTCAGTAAACATTTTTCGTGTTATCGTTCTCAGAAACAAATAATACACCATTTGTTAAACTAAGCTTGGATAGAGAAATCGGTGGAGTAGTGGTAGCGTGGTGGACTTTCAAATGGAAAACCTCGGTTCGATTCCCTGTCAGTTAGGATCATTTCTTTGCATAAAATAATGGCTGCTAACAGAGATTCATCTTCTGTTCGAGAACTTACAAGGCCTCACTGACGAGAATTCGAGTAAACAGTGTGTGTGTTCTTCACCATACTCAGTAATGATAAAATGTTTCATGTTTATATTTGCCTCTCTCTCTCTCTCTCCCTCTTTCTCTCTCTGTCTTTCTTGACATTTCCCTATCCTGTCTTTGAATCTTGCCCTTCTCCGACCCCCTCTCTCCCTCACATACACTTTATGTGCATGTGCGTGTTTCAGAGATAAAACGGAGCAAAAGCCCGACCGACCCGGTCTTGAAAATCTAAATAGCTGGGAACTTCTGCGTCGTGCTTTTCGTGCTCTGGGAATAACATATCCAGTCCTGGACATTTCTGAAAGAAATACTGTTTAAACGTAAAGGAATAAGTAAAATCACTTTTTATCCTCTGGGTTACCGAGTCTCAATCGAATCACTGGACCACTATAGGTTCGAATTCTCGGGTCAATGGTGGTCCATAAACTAACAAACATCATTCGACTGACGCGATACCCGTCTGAGCTCTACCGTGTTCATTCTATCTGTGCGAATTACAACGTTATATCCGCAATAGATTAACTCGACACTGAATATTCGGAACAGATAAATCTTCGGAGAAGACTAGAAAGTTGAGCCCAATTTGGTTATTTGAAAATAAGACTTTATTTATACTAATTTCACACAAAATTTGTTTCCATCCTATAATGCAATGTGTTATATTAACGTTTGAAATTTCTAACATGCAAGGTCTGCTACATCTATAAGGAACATCCAATTTTCTTTTGAACATTTGTAACTTTTCATTATATTCCAGTTTGCATTAGTAGTCTGGAATGGAAGATATGACCTACGCTACTTACTGGGTTTATTAGAAAGTGTTTTGGATCAGTACGTCCAATGAACACTACTGTTACGTGAATATAGAGACTAGACCAATTTTTTTAATGTTTTACCAAACAATTAACTTTAAGTGTGTCTAGAAAGTGAATTCACGGATACTATACGGATATAAACCAGTTTTAGTAACAAAACAAGTGTAAGTGAAAGGAAAAACAAAAAGCTATTTTTGAAACAGAAATGTATACTTTTGTTAAAATATTTGTGAAGTTAGTTACAAGGACTTCCGTATTGACGTCGCAGAGAATAACCTTTTGTGGTTAGGATAGTCCAGAAATAGAGAACAGAAAGATAAAAGTGAAAAACAAATTGTGTATATAAACTCTCGTAAATACTACCAGAAAGAAGTTGCCTTCAATCAACGAGACCTTGCTAGTCGCGTTAACTAATTCGTTAGTCGCGAGTCACTTATTTGTCTTGTTATACTATTGTTGGATTGCTGTAAGGATACAACCATGTAAGTTGGAATAATTCTTTATTATTTTCTAATTAGCATGAAATGATTTCCAGAGGTAGCATTAGTCCAATTTGTATGTCCCACGCACCTTAGGCCTTTGTGCCAGGACTTATATTTATGTTTATTGAGATTTGTGTTTGTTGTCTCAAATTAACTCTTGGTTTAATAACAAGACAAATAAATGACTCGCGTCTAATGACTCGGTTAACGCGACTAGCTAGGTCTCGTCGATTAAAGGCAAATTCTTTCTGGTAGTATTTACCAGAGTTTATATACACAATTTGTTTTTCACTTTTAATCTTTCTGTTCTCCATTTCTGGACTATCCTAACCACAAAAGGTTTTTCTCTGTGATGTCAATACGGAAGTCCTTGTAACTAACTTCACAAATATTTTGACAAAAAATATGCATCTCTGTTTCACTAATACCTTTTTGTTTTCCCTTTCACTTCAACCTGTGTTGTTTCTAAAAGTGGTTTATACCCGTATAGTACCCGTGAATTCACTTTCTAGACACACTGAGAATTAATTGTTTAATAAAACATTAAAAAAGTTGGTCTAGTCTCCATATTCACGTAATACTACCGAATTTGTAACCGAACCACGCGGAAGCAAAGCATGTGTGTTAAACTTTGACATTATCCTAGATGTGTCTCGGAGATATACGGTTTTACTAGAAACTGAGTACACTTTTTTGGGGGGAAAATGACTTCATGAATGTTTCAAGCACCCCCTACATATTCAAATATTCCTGAAAAATGTATAAAAACAAACGTTACTTCTATATTACTGTTGGATTTCTGGAAACAGAACTTTATAACATTAGGTTCTTTTCTTACTACATTTAAGTTTGACATTTTTATGTTCTACCTTTTCTTTTTCTTTTTCTCTTCCCTTCTCTCTCTCTCTCTCTCTCTCTCTCTCTCGCTCATTTCTGAACCCCTGTGTAATAGACATCCATTGGTTTCAATTTTTCAGTTTGTGCACTGAGAAAAAAAAATGTAGGTGGCATACTTAAAAACGTAGGTTACATTCGTAATTCCTGTAGTTTCTGGACTTAACGTACAACCGTATATAACATCCTGCAGCAAACGTATAGCTGAAAAAGTATGTATTATACGCACTGTCTGCATAAGTGCAATGACGTCATTCGTGTGACGTCATCTGCAGTAACAAATATATACGGAGGTGATATCTAGCTTTGTGACGTCAGGATCGTATGTAGCATGTGGGTTAATAATGACGACACACACTGACTATCAGGACGGAGCATAATTTCAAGAAGTATGCAATATACGTTCTTTACGTATGTTTCTTTCGTTCAACCCCAAGACAGCATCTATATTGTACTTGTGCCCCGTACGTACGACTAGATACAGTATACGTATTGTACGTATGTATTATACAGATTTTCCTTATGTCGCACACAGCTTGTCCAGATACAGCATACAGAATATCCATATGCACCATACAGAGTGCACATATGTAGCTTACAGACTGTATGCATGCAGCATATAGATTATACGTATGTCGCGTACAGGTTGGCCATATGTAATGTATGGATTGGATGTATATAGCTAATAGGTTGTCCATATGAAATATACGGATTTTACCTGTATCGCATACGTATTGCCTTCTTGTAATATATGGATTGGACATATGCAGGATCTAGATTGTACGTATAGTGCACCATTATTAAAGTGCTGCAACATACTGCAAAATGCATGATACATTCTTACTGTAATGTTGTCAAATATTGTTTTACTCTGTATGAAAACTAAATAGCTTAAAATATGTTTGATCTCCTTTGTGCCAATAATAATAAAATTAACAATCTTAGTTTGGAGCAGTGAAAGTGTCCAAAGAAATGTATTTACCTGCAGGGTGTCCTATAAGTTTGGATTTCCTGCTAATTCGTTGGGAAGCTACTGCAAAGCCAAGTGTTGAAAAGTGACACAAGCGTTAATTTTAAAATTATGGGCACAAAGGAGGTTAACCATATGTTAAACTATTTTCGTTTTCATACAGAGTAAATCAATATGTGATATATTACTGTAAGAATTTATCATATGCTTTGTTGTTAGTTAGTTCCAGCACTTTAATAATAATGCAAAATGCACAGCCATATACAATCCTATATTCAAACTCAAACAACTTCTCTGTACATTTTAATTAACAGGTATGTTTTTTTTTTTTTAATGTCGCAACAATTAAAAGTATGGTGTCAGCTGAAAACGTGTTCGCTCACAAGATAATTTCTACTCAGTACTCGCCATAAAAATGCAACACCAAGAAGGAGGCTGGGTAGCTGCGCCAAAGTTCCCAGGCCGATACCTAATAGTAAGTGCAGAATACTCTTAAACGTCCGCCGTATTCGCTGTGCGACAACGTGGTGACAGCGGAGGCGTTGTGCAGCCATCGACTAAACATATTTATCCTTCCCTGCTCTAGACATTCTGCAAATTTGGATTTTCGTGGGTGCATCCTTCTTAGTGCAACATTTTAAGCAACGAGCGGATTAACAGTCTCATACATTGCTTAAAGAAAGAGCAATGATTCTCAGAATTACTCGGAAGATATTATATATATATATATACAATAATTTAAAACTGTTATTTCAAACTTTGCAATTCAGAGCACGAAAAGAACTATAGCTAAAGGAACACTGATTTTAGCCAGATAGTAACTAGTAAACTCAATCACACTCAGTACCATTAGTTCATGGTGTTATCCGTAAGTCAGAGATCATGGTATCTCATTTCGTGTAGACTTTTGCATTTGTTTAATGCTAAAAATGTATTTTATCGCTACTTGAACCCAGTACCATATATATATACCGACAGGACGTACCTTAGTCACAAGGTGACATGAGTGAAACACTAAACTATTCGATTGACACCTGCGGCCTTGTCAACACTAGAGAAAGTTACAAAGTGATTAAGTAAATACGGAACATAGTTCATACAAAGTATAGCGATGTATGAAGTCTCCGTTTCATACGACTTGGATAAAGGATACATCTGAAATTGCAACAAAAAATATATTATTTCTCTGGATAATTTGGATTAGTCCAGAATTCGAACACATATACGTTGGTAAGTCGAACTTTTTTTTTTTTTTTTTACTTCTTTCTTCGGATTCCCAATAAAGTTGACTACTGAAAAGCTGAGTTACAGATTCTGTATTAAAACAACACCTTTGCTAGACATGTTCAGTATACACATTGTCTTACATACAGAACAATACATTAGTTATTAATGCATGTCTGAAATAATAGTGCTTCGTATAGAATTTTACTTCATTCAAACGTAATAGCACGAAGATAAAAAAATATTGCGAAAGATAATGTTCTTATTACAGAGAAAAAGAGTTGAAATGACTTAACAGTAACAAACATTTTCTTTAAACAGAGACAATATTTTATTCTAATTTATGGAAGAAAGAAATAATTTGTAGTACAGTATCTTTATTAGGGTTATATGTTCGTACAAAAGAATGTAAATACAATTGGGTCTGTCTTCAGAAAGGACGTACTTTTAGCCACAACCTACACTGCTTCTTTTCACTGTCTTTCAAGCAGAATCCTGGTTTGATGCACGAAATACCTGAAACAAAAATCAGAAAACATTTAAAATGTTACATCCGGTGTGCTCAACTTGGTTGTACTTAACAATACAAAGTATCTTAACATTTTTGAGATTAAATGGACAAAATCTGTTCGGTGAGGTATGGACTTTTAGGTTGCACATAGAAAAATTACGAAGTGTTTATTAATGCTGAATAACAACTCAAAATGTATTACTATTCAAAAGTAAGTGGGTACCCCAATGGTGTTCGGGGTACCATGGGGTATCTAATGTCTGTATTTTTTTAGATATATGGAAATGTATGTCTCTAAAATGTAAGGAACTGACATCTGTTTACCGAAAACCTCAACTCGGTAAGCCTTATGGATATTGAGATATGGGAAAATAAAGAGCGACACCATAGAAGTGTGGGGTTTGAGTACTAGATGGTGCAGTTTCGGAAATGTAATTACGAGGGCTTACAACAACCTCAAAAGTAATTTCAATTAAATACACTACACACACGCCCTGATGGGGCTTTTCGGGTACCATGATATTCGCAGAACTCTCATTTCTAAATATTCTAAAATATGTCTTAATAACGTTTTAAAGAACGTTAGAGGTGTGTGTTTGCCGAAACTGCAAGTCGGTACGCCTAACAGTTACCGAAATATGGTGAAATAAAAAGCGACACCATAGGTACGTGGAGCTTGCATATTAGACAGTACAATTTAGAAAATTAATTAAAATATGACTATCAAGATATTGTCAAATAAAGGGAGGATCCATACAGTTATGGGATTTTCGTGTTAGGTGGTAAAGTTTCCGAAACCGGTCATGGAAAGTTAATAAGCATCAGTAGGAATTTCATCTTAAAGTAATTAGGTACTTCCATGGAGTTTAAGAACATCATGGGGTCTACCAAGGTTAAATTTTAAAAGCTTTGGAAAATATATTTTGACATTTGTAAAGAGTATTAGAAATATGTATTTACCTAAAATTTCCAGCTAGTACATCTAGCAGCTAGAGAGACACCATACAATAAAAGCGTATTAGATCTTGAAATTTCAGAAAACAATTATTGATCCTAACAAAAGTTAAATAAGATGGTACTTCTATGGGTTAAGTGACTACCTCAGACTTGTCAGTACAATTTCGATCGAAAGATTAATTCAGCTCTAAATTTTCTTTGGACAATTCCAAGCGTTCATCGGGCTCTGAAATAAGTGAACATTTTTTGTCAATATCTAATATAGCAAGCGAGATATAAGAAATTATTTTATGACGTCGTAAAAATAAAGACCCACATGGATTTGTACTTTTGAGTCTTTGCTGTAAGAAGAAATTTCAGAAAACAACCGTATATACCTTAATAGAAAATTAAATGGGCGGGAGCACGGTGGCTTAGTGGTAGAGTGCTTACCTCTGGTGTATTGGGTTCGTGGTTCGATCCGCGGCCGTCAGTTTGTAGTGGACATCGTATTCGTGGGTTTTCTAGGGGTACTACCTCTCCTCCCACCTTTGCATTCCATCAATTCTGTCAACAACATTCACTTGCTTTAATCGTAATCTCCCTGAGACTAAAATGCATAATCGTGGGTCGCTACACTGAAATATTTCCTTTTATTTAATTTTAAAATGAAATAGGGAGTTAAGTATGATCGTATCTCTATGGGATAAGTGAAAACTCCAATAGTTTCTGCAAAAGAAGACTAGTTAAAAACCCTACCACTAAGCTACTGTATCCCCGTCCATTGAATTGTCTATTAAGGTATATACAATAGTTTCCTGAATTTTTTTCTTATGGGAAAGACCCAAAAGTACAAATCCATAAAGATCTATTTTTACGTCATAAAATATATAATTCCTTATATCTTCTCGACTATCTTAGATATTGACAGCGACTTTTCATTCTTTTGCACAGCTCGATGAACCCTTGGAATTGCCTGAAGAAAACCTAGGACTGAACTAAATTTTCGATCGAAATTGTACTAAGGTACTCATTTAACCCATAGAAGTACCCATCTGATTTAATTTTGTTGCGACCAATAATTGTTTCCGAAATTTCAAGATCTCATACGCTTTTATTTCAGTGTTTCTCCAGATGTTAGATGTACTAGCTGGAAGTTTTGGGTAAACACATATTTCAAATATTGTTTACAAATGTCAGATTATATTTTCAAAAGCTTTTAAAATTTAATTTTGGTAGACTCCATGATGTTCTAACACCCCCTGAAGATATCTAATTACTTTAAGATGAAATTGCTACTGGTGTTTATTAACTTTCTATGACCGATTTCGGAAATTTTAGCATCTTAAACCCCTTAATTTTAGCTAAAACCCCTTAACTGTGTTGGTCCTCCCTTTATTTGACAACATCTTGATAGCCGTTAGTCATATTTTAATTCAATTTCCGAATTCTAGCGTCAAGTATGCAAGTCCCACATACCTATAGTATCGCTCTTTATTTTCCCATATCTCGGTATCCATAAGGCTTACCGAGTTGCAGTTTTCAGTTAAAAAAAAAAATCAGTTGTTTACATTTTAGAGACATGTATTTCCAAATATCTAAAATGCAGAAATTAGGTACCGCATTGGAACCCCATTGGAGTACTCACTTACTTTTGCATAGCAGGGTAAAAACGCCAATGGTTCTCACTTTAAGGTTGAAAACATACTATTTTGTCTCTTCTCTGAGCATCGTGAATCTGTCGGAGCTGTACCATAGTTGGAAGGACTCACTGATCCTTCCTATAATGACCATATAGTCAGAATTCAAAAAGGAGTAGCCGTTGAAGGAAAAACAATATTTTAAAATCCTTGCACCAGTAGTCGTCACCTTAAAATCAAAATGTTCCAGTAGTAGTCAGGATTTTCTACCAGTATTCGTCACTCAAATAACTTGATATAATTTATTCAAAAACGCACTGTGTATCAGTTTAGGGTTAAGAATACAATATAAAGTAGTAAGCTTAATAACTTTGCATCACTTTTAGCACTCAAGAAAGAAAATAGAAACGTTTTTACATACTTTTTAAAGCAATTTCAGAAAGAAAAATGTTAACTGAATTCAAAAGTTAACTGTATATCACTTTCACATTAAGAGTACAATATTAAATACTATGTTTAATAACTATACATCACTTTAAACACTCAAGAATGAAAATAAACGTTTGTACATTCATTTTAAAAACAATCTGAGAAATAAAATAAGTTAACTGAATTCAAAATTTAATTATACATCACCTTAAGCTTAAGAATACACTATAAAATACTGAGATTAATAAAAACTGAAATCTTTAACGTCCCACGGTTATGCTGGTTAGGCTAAAGGAGACGGTGATAATGAGAAATGACTGAAATGGTGGAATAAAGAAAGTGGCAGGAAATGGGAGAACCCCGAGAAAACCCACGAGCACGGTGTTTGTCCACCACAAAGTCCACACGGCGCGAGCTGGGATCGAACCAAGGACCCCCCGCACCGGAGGTGAACGCTCTACCACTGAGCCACCGAAGAGTAGACGACTGAAGGCGCAAGTAGCATACAAATTTATGATGCTGAAGGCGTTATTTTTCACAGCTATGGAGGAAAGAGATAGAAACAAAAAAAATAACAGGAAATCTTTGTTTTACGTCCTACGAATATGCTATGTAGGTTGACGGTCAGAATTGAGTAATGAAAATTGATGATCTTGGAATACGATTTGGCCGAATAACGAGGGAGAAAATAATCATTGATTAAATATTAAATTGAAAAGAATTAAGAACCTGACGCTTAAATACTTATCTATCCGGCACCCATCTTGATCCCCATAAAATATCATGAAGTGCTTGATTGATTCTAAACCCAATAATAGTAATAGTAATTTAACAAGAAACACAGAATATATAATTTACGCACCTTGAAATGTAGAAATTAATGATTGTAATCCCCAGCTTTCCAATAGACCTTTGATTTCTTCAAATGAAGATTCGGATATCTTGTTTCTTCTCAAGCAATAATGGGTTACAATAATCAGTTGCAGTCCAAAGCCAAGTCACTAAGTGAAGCATGAATATAAAAGAATTCATTAGTTAGATGCATACAAAATCCTACGCATGTAAATCCGAATCTACTTATATTAAATTGTAAATTTAAACAAACTAAATTATACTACAGTTATAGTGACATAAAACATACATTAAATAAGGTATACAGGGTGTCTCAAAAGTCCCCGACATAGGGTAACTCTGTTATTATCAGAGTTACAACAAAATGTAGGAGAGGAAAGCATCTCCAAATATGATGTTTTCAATCTAAAGTGAAGGAATTTTTAAAATCGGATGACTCGTTTGCGCTGTACACTCTTTATGCGCCTAATGTGAAATGAAAATGCAACGTTGCCATTTACCTGGACCTACAACATAAGTGAATGAAGTTACTTTCTTTTGCGCTAACATTTCGATGGCCAGCCCCCGTTTCAAACAGGAACTTCATTCACTTATGTTGTGGGTCCAGGTAAATGACAACGTTGCATTTTCATTTAAATTTGGGTGCATAAAGAGTATACAGCACAAATATCTCGTCCGATTTTTTTTTAAAAAAAAGTGTTCACTTTAGATTGAAAACGTCATATTTCGATATGATTTTTCCTCTTACATTTTGCTGTAACTCTGATAATAACAGAGTTACCCTATGTCAGGGAACTTTTGAGACATACTGTATACATCATAAGAAGTTCCTTTCTAAATTCTACACGGATGTGGTTTCATTGAATGTGAGGTGGGTGATACACATTAGGCCTTTTGGGAGTACATCACACGGACGACCGTAATTTTGTGTTCAAAATTTTTATTATGAACTGGTGGGATATGTGATACATATGGCCACGGGCTAGAATTTTCTCAGTATGTCAAAAATGCAATCAGATTTCATGCAGCTTAATTTGGTGAAAAGCTATTGCCAATTGAACGTTACATTTACCTCTTTCTTGCAGATGTTAAACCATGCCGTTAGCACGTGAGGAATGGATCGAAATAATAAAACTGTGGGACTGGAGGAGTATATGTGCAGTGGTTGCCGATTGCAGAGTCATCCACAATGTGACTCTGTGTCACATGTTTCAGTGCTACAGTAATTAACTAAATTTGAGAAGACGAGCACATTCGTGAACATACATCGTAACGGTTCAAACTCGCGGGCCCTTTTTCCTTCCCCATTTTGAACCGGTACATGAAAATGCCATTTTCTCTATGTTTGCCTGCGCCGATTTTGAAAATTCCTTCACTAATCGATTTCTCTCGACGAGTACTACAAGAATCAGTTAAAATCGCACGGGCCCTTTTTTCTTCCCCATTTTGAACCGGTACATGAAAATGCGTTTTTCTTCATGCTTGCCTGCGCCGATTTTGAAAATTTCTTCACTAGTCGATTTCTCTCGTTGAGTACTACAAGAATCAGTTAAAATTTCGCGGCCCTTTTTCTTCCCCATTTTGATCCGGTACATGAAAATGGGTTTTTCTTCATGCTTGCCTGCGCCGATTTTGAAAATTCCCTCACTAGTCGATTTCTCTCGTTGAGTACTACAAGAATCAGTTAAAATCTCGCGGGCCCTTTTTCCTTCCCCATTTTGAACAGGTACATGAAAATATGATTTTCTCCATATTTGCCTGCGCCGATTTTGAAAATTCTTTCAGTAATCGATTTCTGTCGTCGAGTACTACAAGAATCAGTTAAAATCTCGCGGGCCCTTTTTTCTTTCCCAACCCAATATTTTTATATATTTTGAATGTATTCAAGTATGGAACAAAAGTGTTTAATTAATTCCCTTAGTAGGCTTCTCAACTTAATATTTTTCAACTTAAATTTTATTTGTTTTGATTATTTATTTTCTTGTGACTCAATATTTAATTGCAATCGTTCATTGGGGAGAAGGGTGGCCATTCTCAAATATATAAATATAGTATTCTTAAAATTTATGTCTTCTCGTATTATTAGTTTCTTCCACTAGACCTGGAAATTGCAAAATTAATACCTGGAAAACCTGGAAAATTCAGGGAAATTGAGTTCCATATTTATGTATGAACCCTGCTATTTACAATTTTTTTCGAATAGGGAGAATTGTACAAAAGGGTGTTTTGGGAATGGTATAACAGTAGGTTTCTGGGGGTGTTGTTCGAAATGAAATAAAATCTTTAAGTTTTACGTCCCACTATTATGCTTGCTAGGCTACAGATGACTTGGTGTTGTTCGGTGGGGGTCAATGTTGCCAATTTTGGGAAAAGTCACTAAATCAGGGGAATTCGACCTCAACGATAGCGTAGGGTGACCATAAAATTTTCAGTTAATAACGGGATAGGTTCTGGCTTTTAGATCTACCTTTGTTCTTACCAGTGCCTTGGGGCCGCGGTGGCTCAGTGGTAGAGCGTTCACCTCTGGTGCTTGGGGTTCCGGGTTCAAACCCTGCTCCCGCCAAGTGAACTTTGTGGTGTACAAACACCGTGTGCGTGGGTTTTCTCGGGGTTCTCCCGTTTCCTTCCACTTTCTTCATTCCACCATTTCATTCATCTCTCATCATCACCGTCTCCTTTAGCCTAATCGGCATAACCGTGGGACGTAAAACTCAAAAATTTCATTTCATTTCATTTATCAGTGCCTTGATATCAGAGTTCCCCCTCTCTCTCTCTTTGTTACTGAGCGGGTACTTATGAAAAAGGAAAGACACGTTGAAGTTTGTTCAACACACAACCAACTGCTAAATCTCTGCTGTCTTTCGAGCAGTACTACGAACTATAGAGTATGTTTAATATAGGGAATTTCAGTTCAATTTTTGCCTCTTTGTTGTTATTAATACTTTTAAAAGGAGTAAAGGTACTGGGTTTGTTATTTACTTCTTTCATTTACATAAAATGGGACGAATACTACTTTTTTCCATCTACTGACGGGAAGGCCGGGAAACGCCCCTAAAACGGGACTGTCCCGGTCAAAACGGGACGTATGGTCGCCCTACGAATAATTTTTCCGATTGGAGACTTTTATGGGTGATTTTTAAATGACGATTCAGCTACTTATACATTTAGCGACTTTTTGCTGCAAACAAAATTTTCATCTGTAGAGAAGCATTATTAGTTCAAAACAGTTTTTGAACTAATAATGCTTCTGTTTGTTCTTTTTTCTGTTTGTTTGTTTTAATCAGCGCAAGTGATGAAGAGTTTGGAAATACAGCGTACCCACTGGCCCACAATCCTGCATTGTTATGTTGCCCTTGTCCTCTAACGAAGAAGAACTACAAACTTGATGTCCTTTAGTTCGCAGTTTCCGTTGAGAGACACACGTAATACATCTTTACCGATAGCAAAAAGATTAGCTATAGATGCGTGAATAAAGGCGATGTGGATGTTTGTTATATTTGTTCTTTGGGGTCTTTTAATTATTCTGCAGTTTTTCTTTTACAAAAAATTGCTTAACGTAAGTACTGTAGTGTTAATTATTTCGGAACTATTTTGACTCCACAATATGAACAAAAGTACCCGAAACAATCTGAAATGATCCCTGAATTCAAGGATTGGTTGCGCCCTGTTTACAAAGATGTGAGTAGAAGCAGCGGCGCAAATCTGTCTTCAACATTGGGGGGGAAGGGTAAGACCGTTACCATACTTTTTATTTTGCGATGTCCAAAATAGTTATGAAGTTGAAAAACAATGTTGTGGAGTATCAGAGTTGTCTTCAGCATTGGGAAGCTGCAGATTTGAGGCTTATTCTAGGAGACGTCTATTTTATCTCACGTTCCTTTGTAGCAATTGGACAAAAATCATCAAATTTCTCCCAAAAAACACATTTCAAATCGGATTATTGGGGAAAACTCCCCCTCAGTTCCAAGATTGGAGGGGACATGTATCCGTCATCCCCCCCCCCCCCGGGATTTGCGGCAGTGAGTAGAACATATTGTTTAGTTTACATCTACAACTTTAAAACAATGCTTATAGACAATGAATTTCTCGATTATTTTTTATAGCGACTTTTCACCCAAAATTCGAGTCGCCACCTCTCGTTTCGCAAACTTATTGTCAACATTTTGGCAACACTGGTTGCGGGGAGAGCTACAATGGAAATGAAAATGAAATGAAATATTTGAGTTTTATGTCTCACGGTTATGCCGGTTAGGCTAAAAGAGACGGTGATGATGAGCAATGAATGAAATGGTGGAATGAAGAAAGTGGGAGGAAACGGGAAAATCCCGAGGAAACCCACGCACGCGGTGTTTGTTCACCACAAAGTTCATTTGGCGGGAGCTGGGATCGAACCCGGGACCCCAAGCACCAGAGGTGAACGCTCTACCATTGAGCCACCGCGGCCCTAAGAGATTGAGAGTCATAAACTTAGTCACTTTCAATTTTGTAATATATATATATATATACTGTATATATATATTACAGTATATATTACTGTATATATATATTACATCACTGACTGATAACTAAAATGCTTGGATTGTATATATAAAAGTCACCCCCTGCCCGTAAAAAGCTCCATTCAAACTCGGAATCGAACAATTGCATCTGTAAAGCAGTGCTGAGTTGATTTTAACGTTCCTTTCAGCAGCAAGGCTGTATGAGACATGGACTTACCGATTAACGTGAAATCCGAACCACATAAGCTCCGGCCGGGAATCGAACCCGGGTGTCCCACGCCAAAGGCGTGTACACTAACCACTTAGCCACGAGGGAACCCATCTGGGTAATAGTTAAGAACAGGTACTTCTCATCTCCCGTGCACGAGGATACATCTTATTGTTGCACTACCTAAACACCCTAAGTACAAGGGCAAGAACTCAGTCTATTACCTGCTTTTTAACATCCTAGATCAGCGTTTCCTAACCTTTTTCAACTTGCGGCACACTACGGATGTAACTTGAATTCTCGCGGCGCACTCATAGATATTATTATTTGTAAATATAAAACTAGTATTTTTTCTGCGATTATTGATCTCCTTCTCACAGAGAAGAAAGCTCAATCACTGTTTTTTTCCCCGTGGTAAATTATTATGCTTATTTTTCATTCTAATTTAAAAATATAAAACAATTGCAATGAAATGTTGGACTCAGGTTTTTAAAACTAAGCTTTCTTGTTCGAAAACTGTATCCAACCTTTCACTAAGAAGTAAGATCACTAAATAACGAACGAACAAACAAATCTTTTTTACTTTTAAAATACAAATGTATTTAATTTGTCGAAAGGATTGAATGTTATTTTAAATTTTCAAGTTACAAAATAGTCTGCAACAATAAAGAAGCAATAATAGTCACAACAATGATAACCAATATATATTTTCAACATTAAAAATGTACAGAAAAGTAACACGGTATGAAACTTAAAGTTGTAGATTCATAGTAGAGGTTCATAGTAATGTGAAATAAAAATATACATTTTTCCTTCGTCTTGCAATTTGATTGCTATAGAATTAATAATTTGCTTCGACTTCCTCGCGGCACACTAGCGGCCCATTCACGGCACACCAGTGTGCCGCGGCGCACCGGTTGGGAAACGCTGTCCTAGATAGTCAATGAATAATTCCTGAAAGTATGGCGTTTCTCGTCCTTCCCTAAATGGGAAGTACGGCTCCTTAACTATAACCCTCATCTGTAAGGCAGTGTAAGCAACAAAAAATTAAAAAAAAAAAAAAAACGCACACTGGATGTTTGCGCAACTGAGGATCAAAACATCCTCAATGGAGTATGAGAAATCGTAAACGTCAATCAAAGTGTGTTTTTGCTTATTCATTACTTCGTTAATAGTTAATTCCTTCTAGAAATAGTGAAACAATACTATGAAGAAACACTAATTAAACTAATAACTATTACGTTGTGTTTCTTACCATACCGTTTTTACCAGCCATAGAATTTGAACCTAGTACTATACTGCATTAGTCACGCCGGAACGAAGGGTGAAATTCAAACGCCTGGCACTCGTAGGTGTTGAAGCTGTGTTGTAGTTACGCGGCCAGCGTTGGTACTCCTCAACATAAATACGTCACTGCCCAAAACCAGGAAACATCACAGACAGAAGACAGGGGCACAATCAGTGCCTGACACTTCACGAACTCAAACCCGCCAAGACTCAACTCAACATGACCTTCAATTACGTTCTACAGTAGAAACCAAACCAATGCTAAGGCACAAACTTACCAACTTCCTATATGAAAACACAAGAAAAAAAAAAATCAAACTTTTTGGTTCCAAAGTGATGCCATAACAATAATACTAAAAAGGTTTTAGTTCTCAGTAACCCAAACATTAATTAACTAGGGAACATAACAAGCAAAAATAAATAAATAGAAATCAAATCAAATTAAATTTAAAAAATAAAAACCTGACAAGTAAGCTCTCCCTGACTACTTTTTTTTTAAATTTCAGTGAGGCTGTAAAATATATCAATATCTTCGTCAAATATATATATTTCAATGTAAACAAGTTCTTTAAACAAAAGAAAGCTCTGTAGTAGAGCGCTTACCTCTGACCTGTTAGGTCCCTGGTTCGATTCCTGCTCCCGACAAATAGCCTTTTGGTGAACACTGTAGGTGTGGTTATTCTTAAGACTTTCCAGTTTCCTTACATTTTCTTGATTCCACCATTATCATGTATCTCATCGTCACCTTCTCACTTACGTTTATGTACAATCATGGGGCGTTAAACTAAAAGTAAAAAAAAAAATGCAAATATCCTAATAAAAATGAGTTTTCTAGACTACACAAGTGGCCCCGCGTAGCGTAGTTGCTAACGCTCTCGCCTTCGGTGCGAACGGTCCCGGGTTCGATCCCGTTGGGGATCGATTTCCTCAGTCGAAAAAGTATCAAAAGATTTTAAGTCCAGCCATCCTGAATGAGATTTCCTTGGGTTTTCCTCATTCACAGCAGGAAAATGCCGGAGTGGTACCTAACATATAGGTCCCAGGCCGTTTTCTTCCTTCCCCAATCCTTTCTTCCCTTCCTTTACCCGGATAGTGTGCTCATCGAGGGACGTCATCCCTCATATGTGACGGGCTAACAAGGCCATTGATGCCGAAAGCCCAGAGACCTAAAGCCTAAATCTTCACTACACAAGGGAATTTTCGCGCTGAAAACGGTTTCTTAGCAATTATGTTAAGCAGTCCTGTAGTAACTCTGCACCACGTAATAAATCGTCACATATAAAACGGAATGAATAAACACATAACATTCATTTTGCTACCTTGTAACGTAAAATGTTTCAAAACATTAATATTCAAAGATTTCTCAAAATTCAGATTCACCCATTCCATTCTCCTCAATCATTAACGAGTTGTAGTCATAAACTATATTACTTACTTAGTACTATACTAAAGCAAGTTACACTAAAAGAATATATAATTAATGGAATATTTAACTAAAGTAATAGTTAACTAGTGCACTTACCCAGGTTTTTGTTTCCTTCCTCTGTTCTTTTCCGATTGTAACAACCTCGTTTCGCAAGCAAAAGACGGTAGTTCAATGACGTCAGCCATGGCGAAAGAAAGAGTGTCTATAGGCGGTCTGGATCTCACGTACAGATGGACGTATATAACGTATAACTGAAGTACTTAACATACGTATATGTATGTAAAATACAGAAGATTGTTAGATGTCAGACATTCTGCAGCGAAATGATGTAATATCTAAGCGGGTAAAAGGCAGTACCTGTGTAGTATATGGATAAAGTACGCTCCGTACAGATTTCCTTAGTAAACATAACGAATCCTTGTATTTGTACAATATACCGCTGTCCGGATAATGGATTTTTCTCAGTGTGTGTTTAAGTTTCTTCCTAAATCAACTTATGAATCTTGTTTCGTCTCGGTTTTATTTTTCATTTTATCGATACTAATAAATGTGTAGCTTGAAATTATAATTGCGCCCATGTTGTTAGTTGAGATTAGAAAGGGAGAGAGGAAAGGAGGAGAGAGAGGGAGTCTCTTTACCAGATGCGATTATGGGATAAGAAGATGTATATTGGGTGGCCTAGCTGCAAGGCGTTAGCTGTCGCAATTTTTTAGATGCGGAACGTACACAAAGGAAAATCTCTTTCAAGAAAGGTTTGGCATACCAAATAATATGATACAGTTTACAGATCAATATTTCCATAATGTGATATAATAATATACACTATTACAAAAAGAGAAATTTTGTGGGCAACAATTAACAAAAGAAAATTTAACCTCTGAGTTAAACTATCCATATTTGCAAAATGATGGACGAGCTATTAGTGGAACGCTAATAACCAAAAGCTAGACACTTAATATATCCAACTAAGGAGACCGTAATTTAGATGGGTCGAACTTTTCCGTGGCCAAACGGTTAGCGTACACGCCTTTGGTATGAGAGACTCGAATTCGATTCCCAGCGGGAACTCATTTGCTTCGGATTCGACGTTAATCAGTAGATCCCGTCTCATATAGCCTCGCTGCTGAAAGGGGAGTTAAACTCAAAATCAACAACTCAATTTGGGTTGGTCAATATTACTACCGTACTTTAAAGGAAAAGAGGCACGAAGCTATCGGTTTAGTTATCTGATGACGACCACTACCCATAGAGAGAAGGAAATTCAGTGACTATGAACATAAACGTCCTCTTGTCATATTACGAATACATCTGACTAACACAAATATCACTCTCAATATATAGCATGGAAAGATGGTTTTTCAAATGCTGTCTCGGAAATTTTAAAAATGAGACTTTTAATAATAAAGGACAAAACTTCAAAAAGGGGAGGGGGAAGGCTATAAAAAGTTGAAGAATAAAGGTTGATGAAGGTAGAAGAAATAGCACATAAACGTACAAAGGAAAGATAAACAAAAAGATGCTACTGATGATAGTATTCGGAAATAACAAAACCTACAACAAGTACAGATTTTTAAATCTAAACTTTATATCCATTGGTCGAAACATTTGGGCCTTAAATATACGGTCACATGGAGGGTCCCTTGGAGCCAAGGAGCAAGTCCGTGTCCTGTAGGTGAAGACCTCAGAAAGGAGAAGCTTTATGAAGTTTCCTTCTATTCACTGTTTCTGCCCCAAACCACCAAGTTATGCTAAGGCCAGCAGTGCCTTAATTTTGAAATTTCTATAACAACAAAAATTACACTATGCCACACAACAGCCAAGGAGAAGAAATTAAGATTAAGATGTCGAAAAGTAGTTTAAAAGGAAGAAAAAATAATTGAGAATCACAAGGGATAGTCAAATTTTAAACAAAATCTAAATAAATATTCATTTTGTACTCGAAAGTTGATATAGACCGAAACCCTGCTAGCGCTAGCAAACGAACAGGGACGCGAGGCTCTGGACGCCAAATTCCAAACACTTCTACTATTAGAAACAGAAATAATAACATACGGGTAAGACATGGCGTTTGGTACGGGAAAGGTACCGAAGATAAACCTAGGTATATGTTTACTATCGTTTGTCATACACCAATCCGTAAACGAACTAAACCTAATCATGTACGATTAACGAAAACTAGAATACTCAGGGAAAATCTCGGAAGGGAGGTAACGATCAAAAATTTATATCTCGTAAATCATTTTTATCTTGCGTAAGTATCCGAAATACTCAATAGTTCATCAATCACATGCAATATTCTGAATTTATTAAATCGTGTTCAAAAGGAAATATTTGTAATCACTACGTTATATATGTCGTCAAGTCCGAGAATTGCCACACCATGTCCATATTCAAGTAAGTAACATGTATAAACTATAGATCCACATATACCTAGGAAGAAAGAAAAACTTGGCATTTGTTTCGTAATACCATCATTTCACCTATAGCTAGTCATAATAGTTCTATTCGCGAAGCTATTTCATTTTTTGCGTTGACATATCAAGTTCCGATCTGTAAATGTAGACTACCATAGAGACATACAATCAAAACAAACCTTCAATATCGCGAGCCGATGGTTAATCTCGCATACATTCACGCACACTTACACATATTGCACCTAAATAAGTGGCTAAGAATATAAATGAGATTACACTAAATAATATAAAGTTATACACATATATATCTTTATTTATAGGAAGATGAAATCTATTAAGTCTTAATGCATTATATAAATATTTATTTACCTAAAGGGTAAGTATCCCAAGACACCTATCAACTTTCGACGTCCATGAATGCTTAGAGCATTAACGTTTTTACATGTACTATACCACGGTATTTGAGTATCTAAAACTAGAAACTACAATTCTTAGAGTTTGTAACTGTCAGTTCTTTACAGGACAGAGAATTAGAAACTCTAACTCTCGGATGAAAATGTCCATTAAACATCGACTAACGAAACGAAAATTTTGAAACTCCTAAAACTGATTGTTATTGAACAAATCAACGTTCCTCTACATTTAGACTTTGAAACTCGGTAGTAGAACGAATGGTAAAAGACCAGATGGGATGACCTTAATACATTGGAAGAGAGACAAATCATTGATTTGGGATTTTACATGCACAGATACTTTCGCCCCTTCCAACCTTCCTTTCTCCTCACTCCAAACATGCAATGTAACCAGTCGAAAGGAAACAGAAAAAAGAAGAAAATACAGTAACCTAACAGAGAAGTACCAATTTGTGACCACTGCCATTGAATCCAGTGGATCCTGGGGCAAAGAAGGCCTCAGCTTTATAAAGTTAGTAGGTAAACGCATCACTTAATTATCTGGTGATGATAGAGCAAGCACCTTCCTAATTCAGAGAATAAGTATGGCAGTGCAAAGAGGTAATGTAACCTCTATATTAGAAACCATACCACCAGGTAAAGAGCTAGAGGAGATTTTTCTCTTTGAAAACACCTTTCTTTATGCTGATTTTTTATGCTAGAGGAAGAAGATATTTGATTTGTATATAGAGTTATCTCTACTATGTGATTTGCTTTGGGATTGTTCTGTTTATGTACATGTTGTTTATTCTTGTAATTGTTAAAATTTAATTTTTATCGCTTGTTTGACCAGTAGTTGCAAGAAATAATCGTATCATTATGTTATGATTTTTTTCACTAAGACTAACTAATCATGAACCCACTGTTAGCATTTTTGCCGATCCCAAACGTTTCAGCATTCTTGCTAATTTGATGTCGAGAACATAATCCAAACAACCCCTGCGGGGCTTCTAACCCGTTCCTACTACTACTACATTAGATGTGGATCTATATAGTACAAGGGCAAACGTACTACTACTACTACTACATTTGCTGTGGATCTGTATAGTACAAGGGCAAACTTATTTTAATGAAAGAAGTTTAATGAAAATTTTAAAACAATGATCGTTAAATCACTTTTTGAATATTATTTTTAATCTTATTTTAACGAAAGAAGTGTTATAAACGTTTTTAAAAGTAGTAAAAAAAACTGTCCGTAGGCTGGATTCGAACCCTCGCCAAAAACATTTTAGTTACTAGCATGTTATGCTAGACCACTCGGCTACCAGAGCCAACAACAAGTTTCCTTTGCTTTGTGCTATATGTAGATCATGTCTTGTGATATCGCATCTGTATCGACCAATCAGATCAGAGGATATGCTGAAACGTTTGGGATCCGCAAATATGCCCACTGTTAATAATTATTCACTATATGGTTTCAAACAATCACAAAAAATTACTGTTCAAGCTATTCTTGGCCAGCTGTTTGATGTTGAGCACAAACGTGAAGTTCAATTTTACCTATTTTTGAGTTATTAATGCTCGCATCAACACAAAAAGTATGACAGCTTATAACGATATCTACTTCTTAAACATTAAATATTGAGCCGTTAAAACACCAATTTACCTTTTTGTAACACACATGGTTTAATAAATATGATGGAGAAGCGTATAATTACTTTATACACAAATCTTCTAAGATGTCTCCTTTTACTAACTCTCAATAATTCTATTTATTTTCGGTTGTCCTGGCGGCGACACCGAGATCAGATTGTATAAAAAAAACATTTGAATAATCTTTTTTATATATTAATACTATAAGTATATTATTTCTCTTTCTTTCTCTTCTTCTATTAATAGAATCTGCCTAGTATATATTTGAATTATATTGTAGCCCAAAATTATAGGTAAATAATAATGGTTACAAGTAAAAATATACAGTAATGGTTACAAGTAAAAATATACAATAATGACTACAAGTAAAAATATACAACACACCGTTGTATATTATGGCACTCGACGGACTTTTCTTTTATTTATTTATTCAATAAAAGGAAAAGAACTCTGAACCGCTAACCTTACCTTTTAAATTCCCCTTGTATATAAAATATATTTCATATCATAATTCACAAATATTTCCCCTTATTTTTACACAAAATATATTATTAATTATGTTTCTTCATAATTAATTCCATAATCGTCGATTACAAGGAACGTTAAAAAAAAGCATACGGTCTATATTTCAATTCAAGTCCATTATAGGCCATAAAGATGTTAATTAATAGCAAATTTAAATCGTTAATTTTGGGCATAATAAAAAAAGATGTTAATATCCATGTATCCTAGGTAATTATAATCAGAGAAAGTCAAAATGCACCAAATTTCAATATTTTAAACAAACTTCTTTGGAATACATCTAATTTTGATTTTCATTACTCGTAATTCTTCCATGAAATGCTTGACATCAATTTTGTATAACTGTCATTACTTTCACACGTTTACATGAAAAATATTTTCTTTTATTCTTTAATATTTATATTATTTACGTAAAATTCGAATAGAACAAGAACATAAAAGCAAGAATTGCTCAAATATGAATTTCTTAGAGAAAATAAAAATTATTAACTTCAATATATATTCTAGCATTACAAACAAATGTTTTCACATATACTCTATAACATGAAACAAGAATAATGGGATTAATATTGCATTTTGCAATCATAAAAAAGCACATGAATAGTATGAAATACAAATATCAAATGAAATACATATAACTTCTATTTATCAATCCAAACACTAACTAACTAACAAACTCTGTGGCCTATGGAACCCGGAGGTTCAATGCCGCGTTCACAAAAGCTCTCCACTGACTTCTATCCTTAGCTAACTGCTAACTGCTTTCTACTTTGTATTCCTATCTCTGCGAGATCCATCTTAATATTGTCTTCCCATCTGCGCCTAGGTCTTCCTAATGGTCGTTTTCCGATTGGTCTTCCAGTCAAGACTTTAAAAGCGTTTCTACTTTCTTCCATTCTAGCTACGTGACCCGCCCACCTAAGCCTCGTTATGTAGTTCCTCGTTATGAAGTTTCCGCCATTCCCAATTCTCGTTCCTCTTGGGTCCGAATATTCGTCTCAGGATCTTGTTCTCAAATACTTTCAGTCTATGTTCTTTCCTCAGATTAAGTGAACATGTTTCGCAGCCATACAAAACAACAGGCATGATTATCGTTTTGTACATTTTAAGCTTCAAATTCCTGGATAGGATTCGCGACAAGAGATTTTGAACCGAATAGTAACACGAATTCCCTGCTTTTAGTCGACATTTAATTTCTTCGTGATATGATTTTCCTCTGTTAATATTGATCATAGATATTTGAAACTATCCACTTTATCAAAAGTATTATTTAATATTTTAACTTATCTATAATTTGCTGTACAACGGTCCCGACGCACTTCCATGTATTTAGTTTTCTCTGCATTTACTTCTAAACCCATGTCCCTGCAAGCGTTTAATAAGATCTCTGCATTTCTTTCTATTGTTCTCCTATCATCCCCTATTAAATTTACATCATCAGCATATGCCATAGCCTGGTGAATACCGTTCAACTCTAGGCCCTGGTTGCTATCTTTGATTTTCCTTATAGCGTATTCCAGAACAAAGTTAAATAATAATGGCGACAACGCGTCTCCTTGTTTCAGGCCATTTTCAACGTGAAAGCTCGTGGACAAAAATTTTCCTACCCGGACTTTACTTTGGGATTCATTTAAACATATCTTAATTAATCTAATTACCTTTCTCGGTATTCCAAGTCCTGTAAGAACGTTGTATAATGTTTCTCTCCTAACCGAGTCGTACGCCTTTCTAAAATCAATAAATAGTTGATGTACCGGGATATTATATTCCCACTTGTTTTCGAGTATTTGGCGAATGGTAAATATTTGGTCGATAGTTGATCGATTTCGTCTAAATCCGCACTGATAATCCCCAATAATTTCATCTGCGTACGGGTTCAATCTTGCTAATAGAAAATTTGAAAGGATTTTATAGGATGTTGACAGAAGAGAAATGCCTCGATAATTATTACAGTCAGTTATGTCGCCTTTTTTGTGATTTGGAACAATGATTGATTCTTTCCACTCTTGTGGCAATTCTTCCTTGTTCCAGATAAGGAGAATGAGTTTGTGTATCTTGTTCCACAATTTTTCGCCTCCAGCTAAAATTAACTCAGCCGGAATTTCATCTACGCCCGGAGATTTGTGTTTCTTTAATTTCTTTATAGCGGTTTCTACTTCTATTCGGTTGAGTTCTGGAATATACGGTTCTGCGGTGTGTGTATCTCCCTTTCTCCACGCAAACTAGTTTTTGGTTGCGTGTTAAGCAAATCGTCAAAGAAATTTCTCCAACTATTTAAGATGCTATCCGTGTCAGTGAGAACTGTACCGTCAGATTTCTTTAATATATAAGCACGAGGTTGGTAGCCTTTCTTAAATCCGTTGATTCCCTTATACATGCCCCGGGTGTTTTTATTTTTACTATTATCTTCAAGTCCCTTAATTTTAGCTTTCAGAAAATCGCGTTTCTTTGTTCTAAAAGTTTTGGAAGTTTCCCGCCTGATATCTGCGAACTTTTGTGCAGTATTTTTATTCGGATTTTGTAGCCAGCGTAATTTTGCCTGTTTTCTCTTCTCTGCTAGTTTTATGCACTCCTGGTCGAACCATGGTTTGTTCCTACGTATTTCCGCGTGTCCCAATTTTTCTTTTGCTGAAATTTTAATGCTATCTCTAATTTCAATCCAGGCATCCTCAACACTAGTGCACTCCGCATCTTCTAAAGCCGAGAATCTATTCGAAACTTCAATCTGGTATTTCTCTCTTACGTGGCTCTCTTCTAATTTCTTTAAATTGAATCTCTCCGTTTTCGGACAATGAATATTACCTTTATTCAACGATAACCTCTCTCGTATTATCGCTGCTACCAGGTAGTGGTCAGTGTCACAATCAGCCCCTCTAAACGACCGGACATCGATTATGCTAGATTGCCTTCTTCTATCTACTAAAACGTGATCAATTTGATTATGTGTTTTTCCGTCTGGTGATGTCCAAGTGTATGTATGAACATCGTGATGTGGGAATTTTGTATTCTTCACGATTAGGTTTTTGGATGTTGCAAAGTTCACGAGTCTAACACCGTTGTCATTGCTTTCCTTATGCAGACTTTCGTTCCCTATAATCGGTTTGAAAATGTCCTCTCGTCCTACCTTCGCATTGAAATCCCCTAATAGAATTTTCATATGGTATCGCGGGAGTTGGTCAAATATCCGTTCCACTTCTTCGTAAAAACTGTCTTTTATATCGTCATCCTCATCTTCAGTTGTGGCATGTACATTTAAAACAATAACATTACACCACCGTCCCTTAAGAGTAATAAAAGAACAAATTCAACCAGTTTAATTGCTGGTAATATACGTTTATGAACGAAAAACCCTGTTCCTAACTGTTGATTTTTATTTCCTTCCCCGTAAAAGAACGTAAAATTTCCGGAATTCGCAGATGCATTTCCATCCCACCTAACTTCCTGAACTCCTACTACGTCCATCCTGTATTTCTCTAACTCACTCGTTACGGATTTTAACGCGCCTGCCCTATAAAGACTCCTAATATTCCATGTTCCAAATCTCATGTCCATTTTCTTTTGCTGAGGTCGTGCCAAGTTATCAGTCCTTGTCCGAGGCTTTTGTGAATATTTCTGAACAAATGCTTTTTTTTTACAGGATGAGGTTGTTTGCCCTACCCAAACCCCCAAGCTGGAGGACCACTCCTAATCTGCTCTCCGCGACTGCTTATTCAGTATATTCGCAGCTAACCTTTATATCTAGAGGCCTTCTCCTCGATCCGCAACCTGAGGACGCGCCATGCCGTGGTGACAGGAACCCACATCAATCCAAACACTATACGATTATATTCGTATTAATAAACGGTATTTGTATCTAAAGTCTTTAAATCAGTTTCATAATCAGAAAATTGATTAGAAGTATTTAACGCTAATTGATTAGAAGTATTTAACGCTGACATGGGTTCAACCCCTTCCACATCAGCACAATCTAGTTTAAATTACGTTGACTTGTAACTTCAGTTAAATTACACTGTATTCCACAATCTTGAGTACTTTCTGAGCGATTATGCACTGTTACGGCATTCGGATTTCTATTAATGTAATTTCTGCCATCTGTAAATCGATTTTGTGTAAACATGCGATGATTGTTGTTCCTGTTGAAATTCCGGTTACTATTTCTAAAATTCCTATTTCCATTTCTACGATTAGGTTGCGTCTGATTACCGGTAACATTGTGACCATTAATTCTGCTATTTAAACAATACGAGTTAGAGGTATTTTCAGCTTGTATATTTAGGTTACGAACAGGAGCATATTGTATATGGTTACAACCAGAATTGCCTCGACCTCTATCCTGCCCTCTATTACCACTTTGCGCTGCAGATTCACTCTCATAATTTTGAACAAGCATAATCAGTTGGTTAAAGTTGATACACTGCACAGACATTAATAATTTCTGTAATCTAAAAGGTAATAGAATTCTAATAGAAGCAATGATTCGGGATTCTGGGTGACTCGGATTTAATGATCTTAATTCGTTATATGTAGACACCACAAATTCAGTAACGCTTCTATGGATCTTTGAATCAAATGGTTTCGTTCTCAACAAGGTATCCCTATTCGCTATCATAAAATCATTCTCGTAATTGGATAGTAAGGCGTTCTTAAAGTCTGAATAAGTACGTAGGCTATTTCTTATTGCCTTAAACCATGTTAGACAAGGTGGTAATAATATATGGGGTAGTAATTTTAAATATTGAGATTCGTCTACGCCCATTAGTTCGCACTCGTCCTCAAATTTTTCGAGAAACTCCCTCGCTGGTATGTCTTCCGGTACACCACTAAATTTTGTAATTGATTTCACTTCACTAAACCGTAATGATTTACCTGTATTAGCCTTTAAATACCTATAGTGGTTACGCTTCTGATGGGATGATCGCCTCACTCTTCTTTCTCCTTCGGTACTATCTTCATTACAGCTCGAGAATTGATTATCTTCAAGAGTTGTTCTGGGATGACGTGTAGATTCCCAACCGATAGATGTGGGGTGTAAAGCATTCATCTGACCCCCATCTTGCAATGTACTTTCGTGAATAGACTTTTCTTTAATGAAGTTCACTTCATCTTGCAACTGCTTAATTTGATTGCCATGTTCATTTACCGCTGTCTCTATAATATCTACAGAGTCCTGAACTTCGGTGAACTTCTGTACCATCTAGCCCATTTCTTCATCATAGCTCTCGAACTTAACTGCAATGTGTTGATTCATTTGACTTAATTGTTGTTGTACTTGATCCCATTTGCCATCGTTACATTGCTGCAATTGCTCTAACCTTTCGTCAAAATGTTGAGCTTGCTCCCTAATTTGTTGATTCATCTTTTGGTCTAATTTTTCAAATTGCTGATTCATTTTTTCAAACTGTTTATCATTTCGTCGAGCTTGATCCTGAGCTTGATGAGCTTGATCCCTGATTTGTTGTGATATTTCATCACTTCTTCGCGCTTGGTTCTTAATTTGTTGTTATATTTCCCTTAATATGTCTACCAGGTTTCCTGGAGAATTCATGTCAGAGTGTATAGTTTGACTATCCGTAGCACTCATGATATTCCTATATATTATCTTGCCACTTCTCAAAACAGTAAGATTGATGTTGGGCTCAATGTTGCTCGTTTTACTATTCTTCTGAACGATACAACTTTTCTTCTCCCGGGTTTCGGCACCAATTTATAACGATATCTGGTTCTTAAGCATTAAATATTGAGCCATTAAAACACCAATTTACCTTTTTGTAACGCACACGGTTTAATAAATATGATGGAGAAGCGTACAATTACTTTATACACAAATCTTTTAAGATGTCTCCTTTTACTAACTCTCAATAATTCTATTTATTTTCGGTTGTCCTGACGACGACACCGAGATCAGATTATATATAAAAACATTTGAATAATCTTTTTTCTATATTAATACTATAAGTTTCAAGGATCTTATAAAATAGAGGATCTGACCTTACAACATAATCTTGAAGCCATGCGTCACAGTTTCACCACCCCTACTCTGCCCACTCCGCCCAATAAGATCGCAATGTTTTGAGCCAACAATCATGGCGGAAACGAAAGTAGCCAATCAGACGATGGCAGATACGAGAGTAGCCAATCAGACGTGCCGATGCTCGGTTGATTTTTGGCTTCATCGATTTAATAGGATGAAGATACATGTGGACAGATCCTCTATTTATAACATCCTTTATAAGTATATTATTTCTCTTTCTTTCTCTTCTTCTATTAGTAGAATCTGCCTAGTATATATTTGAAATACATTGTAGCCCAAAATTACAAGTAAATAATAATAGTTACAAGTAAAAATATACAATAATGGTTACAAGTAAAAATATACAATAACGACTACAAGTAAAAATATACAACATACCGTTGTAAGCTAGTTAATACAATCTATTTACGAATTTCTACGTCTACCTTATCTAAACTGTTTAGTAGAAACTCGTAAGGTTGGAAAAATCCTATTTTGAAGATTGCTTTTGTCTCTTAAGTTTGATATTTTGCAGTAACAAGTGAAGTACGATACACAGAAATCTAATCGTAGTCTGGTAGAAAGAAAAGAAAATTAATCTCGCGCTTGATACATAACAAGTTAAATCAAAATTCTGACTTATATCAAGAACTAAGTTCACTTCAATACCTACAGAACATTTCTATTAATATAGGAGGTACTATATCGATTCACATACTAAATAATGTTCTCTACACAGAGATGAAAATTTTGTACTAAGTAAATATTTATCACATTGCCAATAAATGTCTTCACTTACATAAACTCTCACAAAACTACATACTACTTCATGCATCTACGTACACATATACATATCTACATATATAATACACATGAAACATAATAGGAACCTACGTATCCTAAATAGATTAACTACTGTAACTTCAAGTAATCATGTTATTTTCTTAGTCTCTCGTGGGGAAAAAAGGGTAGAATAAATGATCAAATTTCGTAGTTGGATTTTACATTTTCAAACTTAAATTAGGCCGAAAAATACGTGGGATCTTTCTGAGGGAAGGTGACCCTCAAAATAGTTTACTTAATCCATTATTGTTTAAAACACAAGCAGGAGCTTACTCGTGCATTACAGAACACAGATAAAACATAAAGAAAACTGCAATTTTCCTAACCCCTTTTTCACCAAAACGACTAAATAATATAGCTCTACAGATTACCTACAAATTCAGACAATTTTATTAGAGGGAGGGGAAATCCATCCTGAATAAAAATCTCCGACAAAAGAAAATGTTTTCACTGATCACTAAATAAAATAAGATTAACTTCTTTATGACACTGTCCTTTAAACTACCTTCATGATCATGGTGGCTGGCTCATCAAAAGCTTCTATGATTTTATATGTCTCCTGCTTTAATTTTCCGAATATTCTTCCGTTTTTTATTCCAAAATTACTGAAGAATACTTGTTATTGTCTAATCTGGTAATGTGTTACCTTACTTTGATGTGATTCTCCCAGTTTTATCTAAATTACTGGAGCACAAAACTGCATGTCCGCTCTCGTCAGCCAGTCGTTCTTTCAGAAAAGAATGTTCCGGGGGGCACACGTAGTATTCCGGGGGGGCCACTGGTGGTGCTATTTTATTTATTATTATATTATAGACATATTATTTTCGTCTTGTCCGCGGGGCACATTCAGAGCTCCGAGGGTTCAGTGCCCCCCAAAAAAAATATGTCTGGAAGAAACACTGTCGTCGACTATTCACAAACTAAGACGCAGCGCCAACAACCGAGGTTAGACAAGGTTATCAATCGTAGTACAGAATTTTAGCGCGAAGGTGGATAAAATCAAATAATATGGTATAATCCGGTTAAAACCGGTTTTAGTCGAAATATGAGTATCTCATCGGGTTGAGGGAGGCTAAAGGTATCCTATCTGACGCGGAAATGGCAAATAATTTAGGAAAATTTAGTCCGATTCTTGAAATATGATTTATCTTGGGTAACCACATAAATCATGGCTACGTAATTGAGATGCCCATATATGGTAAAGGCATATAGAAAAATAATTCATAAATAAAAAGAAATTATTTTTTAACAATATAACGTTTCAAAATCCTACTGATCCCAAAATTTTCTTAGATCAAAACGGAGATTTATACATAGAATTTGAACAACGGAAGTTATACAGGAAGACCAGAAAATTTTCGCAATGGGGGGACCAATATTTTTAAAAATTCTAGACGGTATCTGCGTTGTAACTGTCTGGTTACACCCCTTCAACTGACCACAGTTCATGGAACAGATCTTTTATAGCAGTACTAGCAGGAGTTTCATCTACCATGCGGTCAATTGTCTTTGCTTATAATACGACCGACCACCTTCCTTGGACTTTAATGTAAGTTACTTTAATAAGTGCAACCTATATTTACCCCATTTCTCGTTGGATTTTCGAAAATCCTTTCTTAGTGGTACCTTACACTACAAATCCTGTGCAGTGTCTAAATTTCAAGATTTTACCTTAAGCGATTTGGCCTTGATATTCATCAGCAAGTCACTCCGGAACTACTTTTAGATATAGAGATTCATGTAGTATGTCGTACCTCTTAGTGCATTAACTTATATATATATATATATATATATATATATATATATATATATATATATATATATATATATATATATATATATATATATATATATATATATATACAGTGAAACCTTTCTATGTTGGCCACCATCGGTTCCATCGAAAAGTGGCCAATTTAGACAGGTGGCCAACTTACAGAAAATAAGTGTGATTTGTGTATTTTTAGATTAGGATTTCTAGTATTACTTGATTGTAAAATTTTAATAAGCAGTGACACGACAGGTACTTATAAATAATGTATATAGAGTAATCATAAAAATATACAGTTCTAGAAAATATTACTATAGTATGCAAGAGCGCCGATTTCTCTCTAAATTGGGGGGGGGGACTTTCAGATGCAGAAGGTATATATATGAAGATTTTAAGACAAATTGCACTCAAATTATACCAAATATTGTATACTCATAAATAAAATTGGGGCCACATGAGCTTTGGGGGGCCCGGGCCCCCTCGGTCCCCCCAGGATCGGCGCTCTTGATAGTATGTTTAATATATATGCATACCTTTCTCTTCCTGATAACTAGTCTGGTACATTGGATTATTCGAATGGAAATAACAAACAACCATTAAATAGAAGTGTATGTACGCAGTTTATTGAAATTGATATTATAGCACACTGAGTTGTTCAGATTGAAAACAAGAAAAGCTAAGTTATAAATTGAAAAATTCATATGCAATTTATATAACTTCTTTTCAGTTGTTACTGAATGGTGGTTCATTGTAGACATATTTGATTTATTCTTTTTGGCAGATATGCACATTCTAATATTGTAGTTAACTACCTCTTGTTAATGAGCTAGAAGTGTTTCCCTCGGAGCAAAATATGTTTTGAGAAAATCTTGAGGGAATTCATATCTCACAACCTCCGCTACCTTTTGACATGCAGTCACGTGCCAATAAATGACAATTCAGCTTTAACCTTGAGAATTTTCAGAAATTACTAAAGCTTTCCACTGATGAAAGGAGCCGATATAGCTAATGGTTTTACCAAAACAGACAGGGTAAACAAATACGTACAACCATTTCCTGAATTCCTGTTCGTGCTTTTTCTTATTCACATCTTCCTTCACCACCCTTTTATGAGGGTAGTGTTCTGGCCATTGACCTCCAAGAACAAATCGTGCGAATCTATGCTTCTTTGTGTCCAGTCACAAATACAGAACATCTGCCTCTCATATGGGAATTCGAAAGAGTTAAGAAAAATAACAAAACTGTATTTTTCGTGGCCAAGATACGTAGGTAAATTTATCATTATCACCATAGGGTAAACATTGCTTCAGTGTAGCCAACTTCCAAGATAGACAGGTGGCCAACTTATAGAGTAGTAAGTAACGAATATCTTATGGAGAAATGCAGGTTCAAGACGAACTAGGCCAAGATAAGCAGGTGGCCAACTTAGAGAGGTGGCCAAGTTTACATGTTTCACTGTATATATATATATATATATATATATATATATATATATATATATATATATGTGTGTGTGTGTGTGTGTGTGTGTGTGTGTGTGTGTGTGTGTGTTTGTTTGTAGTTACTTGAGCGCAGATCCTGGAAGGTCAACGGAGCCTACGCTAGCCAAATTTTCTTTGGACACTCCAAGATCTGGATATACTTCCTTGGATATCTACAGACATACACATGCTTGAAGCCCTCCTTAAGTTATACAGTAATCGGCATCTCTTATAATTAAAATTTGGTAAAATCAAGGAAGGATGATGCTTTCCGCACTAGGGAAAGTTGTTAATTCTTACTTATATAGCTTCCTTGGTTTAGTCCTTATTTGTTAACGTTACACGTAAATGTTTAACAAGGAATTGTGAGAATCTGTGAAGCTGGTAGTGTCGACTCCTCTCAATCTTCGTAATCCACAAATGCATACGATAAGAGAGGCTCAGTGCTGTTCAAATTATGAACAGTTTCCTCTTTTATTTATCTATAACAAGAACTTATTTCTAACATGTTATCTCAGGATCAGTGAAACTTCCTATATAGGAACCGATTAATACCTGTATAAATTAGTAGATGATATACAGAACTGATTCGTTGCTCAAAAACATTGACAAGCCCTCCATGTAGGTCTAATAGTTATCATTTATGCCTTGGTGCACCTGGTTCCTAGTCCAGTCCCTGGTGGGAGAACGTTAAACAATTGTAACTAATAAGTTACGATGTTTCGGATTCCATCTTTGTAACTAGGTACATGTTTCATATAACCTTAGTCTGAAAAGAGACGTTAAATTTAAATAACGCAAACTAATAACAAAAGAAAAAGTTAAACAAGTGAGTGAAAATCGAAGAACGATTATTTTTCCTTAAGTGGTGCATCACTAATAACATTTTTAAATTATATCTATATTTCGGATGACTTATCTGTCTTTCTTATTTATAGAAATGGAAATGAGAGGCAAAAAGCATGAAATCCCTTTTAAGTTTTGCTTCGCTGCTAATAACTCAAGAACCAAATCCCAATGTTCAGATGTTGCGCATGTATAACAGGTGTTCATGACGAGATTATAAATAAAGATATTTCTGGTTAACCATTCTCTTAAGGGACAGTAACCAAAGCTTTCTCACTTGATTAACATTCAAATGACATGGAAACATGTGAAGATTTACCATTGAGCAATTACTCATTTCCCTTTATGTAATTAAGGTAGACGGTACAATTGTTGGAATGTTAATAGTGGGAAAGGCACTTTCCTGTGTTATTACATGCTGTCTATCGGCAAAAGTACAAAATGTATTCAAGTTCATCGATGAAAAATAAACCATTATGTTGTAAGTAACATTACTTTTTTTTAATTTAATGTCCTACAGTTATGAACTCTATGCTATAGAAGACGGATATTTCTAAAGATTTTTTATTGAGCATTGGTAATGTTTGTATCAATAAATAAAAGGAATTATTAATATTAAGTACACTTATAAATTATTCAATGCAGCTTTGGAAAATTCAAAATTGCTAATGAAACTCAAACTGACCAAAGCTTTGTGTGTTAAAGTTTCAGCTATGTAACTGTAACATAGCCTTCCTCAGACACATTATTTGATATTTTATTCAATTTAATGACTAAACTAAATTGTTATAAAACAATTGATTTTGACTCTCAAATGCCTCTTTTAACAAATTGTTAAATGTTTTCGATAAAAAGCAATGAATAATAAAGATATCAAATGGAAATCTTCATCCTTCTTCACTCGCTCTATAAATAAATATAAATTTAAGAATGACAAGAATGCAAAACAAAGATAGAATTTATCGTGAAATATTCACGCGGAATACGTCAGAATGAACAGCACTATGCAGATATACTTCACTGATTGTTAATATCATCAGATCTCTATACTAGTAGTGTGCAAACTCTTCCTAAAACGAGAGATGGTCACTGTCAACACAATTATTACATTTATTAGCAGAACCATCTTGTTTTGTAAACTCTGCTAATGGTTCTCAATAAGTTTAACTGCTAATAGTGTCAGCTTAAAATTTGTTTTTCTGCATATAACTATTTAAATAATGACATCTTGATTTGGTCTTACTCTTTTTACGATTGTAGTTATTTCAAATAGTGAGCATACTTATCTTCAATATATAGACCAAATGTGTCAAACATGTATACACACTTTGAACTATCGTAGTAAATTTCCAATTTGAAAACTAACAATTCTTTTTGGTCAAACTGGATGTTCCAAATCTCAACTCTAACTGTGTCCAGATTACGTGGTTTGCGACGGTGCACTTCATCTTTTACTATGTATCATAGAAAAATCGAGCGATGTAAAGTTACGAGAGAGAGCACGAAATTCGATTAGTCCCCTGCATCGTATACACTCTCTTGGTACACATTGATTAAGGTATGTTGGCACATCCATATGATAGTGTAACGGGCCGTCATATTGTTGGTAATAAAGCCTCTTATTACGGTATGTTGTACGAATGGCAGAGAAAAAGGAATCAGCAAACACATTTAGGCATTTTTCTCCAGCTCAGTACTGTCGAAACGGAATGAACCCCCTAGGAGACAAACCACACCGCATATTTACACCAAACAAATTCAGTCTTTTCAACAGTAATGTGCGGATTACGTTCAGCCCAGTACACACAATTATGCATAGTGGCGTTTTCATGAAGTTTGAATTATGCTTCACACGACTGAACAAAATATCCATAAATCCCGGTTCACCTGTCACCATCTTCTGAACTAATTAACAAAATTGAACCCTGTGATCTGGATCGTCGCCACGTAGCTTCCGCATCAGCTTTGGAATGTACACACACGACTTACCTTTCTTCAAAATACGTAGCAGACTACTAGCAATTAAGCCGCTCTTACCTGACGCCTGCCTTAAGGATTTTTATGGTGAATGTGTAATGTACCATTACAGTCGATGTAATGAGATTTCTTTTTGTTTGGAGGGGCCCAATATTTTTTGAACGTACAGCTATACGATTTTTTTTAAATATATTTTTCGCTCTATGTAGTAAATTCATTTGATATTTATTTAAGTCAAATTAACGTGGAAGCTTTGAATAACCTAGTAGAAATTATATTTCGGGGAATAACATCTTTATTTATACATTAATGTAAATTTTATATATGGGCATTTAAAATGGATGAGTATTAAAATTATACACCTTTATGCTATTTGAAAACATAGGCCCGCAATTGGATAGAAATTTTTGAAATTATCCAGCAATCTGATATTTGGCAAACAATTTAGACCCCGATCGTCCCTCTGAGATGCCCTATTTGCGAAGCGCTAGTATTAAAGTGCGATTCTTCTCATTCTCTATCTCGGAGCGAATAGAGCAGCAACTCATCAGTTTGTTCCAGATATATATTGGATTTTTTTATAAAAACGCAGTAATATAAGATAACAGTAGTTCCAATTATTGTATAAATAGTGAGGAAGCAAGTTGAGAACCTAAAATCATCGGAATTTCATCTAAAATAGACTGTATACAGTAAAAAAAAAAAAAAAAAAGAACCTCAAGTCAAGGCCGCCATGATTGCATCTATAGATAGCTATGGACAGGATCTAGAGTGCAGTGAATTAATTTTCGGCTTCAAGTAATTTCGGAATTAAGATTCAGTAAATTACAGCAGTTAGATGATCCTTCTTATACCTACCAAATTTTCTCTTAGGTTACGATAGGCCTGTCCTAACATAGCTTTTGTCTGTATATGTAGTATATGTGACTTTTTTAATTATCATTAACATGGCGGTTGATGTAGGTTTATTTATAGTTAAGTTAAATTTCACAATGTCTGTGTAAGTTAGAACAGGGACTCTCATTTGCTTCCAAATTGACAAGGTTTCCAACAGAGATGGGTTGAACGATTTTTTGTTAGGATTCTTTCCCTTTCAGAAAAGGGACCCTTGCCATTAGCAGTTTTAATATGTCTTTTCTGGGGCATTAAAAGTGTCTGAAAAACTATTATTTAAATCAGTAGTAGGGCCATTGGGCTCTGATTATTTCGTTTCTTTTTTTTTTCAGTTTACGGAGCCGATTTAAAATGGTGGAAACAGTAATTCGTTCAGTGTGAATATAGTGAATTTGTGTGATAACATAATTTAACGTATATAATGATATGTATTGGTATTTGTTTCTTAGTTTATGTGGTATGTAGCATGCATGTGTGTGTATATATAATTTAGTAGTTTGACCTAGCAACATGCCAGTGAGTGTATGATTTAGTTATGTACGGACAATGTATTGTTGTTTCTTGATTATTCATCTCTTTTGGTTCCTCGTAGTAAGTGCATTGATCCCTAATTAAAATTTATAGTTAATTTTGTACCGTATACTACTTATAGACGATATCAAAGTGCAAAGAATATTTATTCGTGCACAGGTTGTTTTCGTACTACTAACGCCATTTCGTCCGAGTTAAAAATTATTCGCTGCTAGTGTTCTGTTACTCAAATACTTAGTGATCTGGTCAACACGAAAATGACCCCTTTTTGCTATAAATAATGAGTAAATATTAGGTCTGGTCCATAAATATTTAGATAATTCACGTTTTAAATTACCCTTCTGGAAAACCACAATCATTTATATAACCTAGTAACCAAATTATGAATAATATTAAACTTTGCGTTTTCTCTTAACTCGAAGATCGTTTATATGGCATTATTTTGTTGCCAGGCTACATTTACGAATCCTCTCTATCCCTGGCATTCTGTGAGCAATTACATTGTTAACATTTTCTAATATATAGTTGCATGCTATTCAAAACATTGAATTCTCATTACATAAGCCGTAAAGTGAAATATACCATAGTTTGTTGTGAAGGAAATTCATATTTAGTTCATATGGGATTACACGTGTTAGTTAATGTATTATAATAATTTGCTAATTTTAATATAGATAGTAAGACTGTTTTGAACAGTCTTGGGCGTATTGATATAGTATAGGGTTTCTGAAAATAAATCGACGTCGTAGATAAAAACTAAATATATAAATGAATAACGAGTAATATAATATTATTGATATGTAGATGTGTATAGTAAAAAGTATGAATATATAGTAGGACGCCCATGTGTATATGTTCTCAGTGGTAAAATTTGCTACGAGATATTGATTGCATATATATAATGATAACTTCTTAGTACATTGATTAGAATATTGTATGAGGGTAGTGTGTTTCGCAAAAATTATGGATGGTATTTTTACTTCGTGGCTCGACATTCAATAGTAAACATGAGAGTTAACTGATCAATTGGCCTGACAATATAAATAATAGTAATATAACAAATGATTCCAGATATTTTTCAGTCAATCAAAGAATAGAATAATCGTCTGTAGAATGGATACAATTTAAAAATACTCGTTCAGTTTACTTTTGCGATACTACTCTGCAACCGAAATTTTTCCCACGTCACCTGTCTAAGCTAAGTTCACTGTAGTCCGCAGAGTTGACGAGGTAGACAAGGTCGAATAATATAGAAAATGTTATTACAGTAGACTCGCCTATTACCGTAGCAGAGCGTCCAAACCACAATACCCATGAATTTTCACTTCTTTTACTTCTAGTATATAGTGTTTGAAATTAGTTGGCGCCTCAAGATTGGCACCCTTGCGGATTGGGAGCTACTAGTAAGATTTGGCAGACAACTTACTAATACAAAATTTATTTTATTTAAAGATTTTTTAATTTGGCAAATCCCTGATAGGATTTCTACTGTCTCATCGACTTTAGTCTAGTTTTCCATACTTTCCTCAAAACTCTTCTCAGCTTCTGACGGGTCGGACAATTTTTTATTTGGAAATTCTAAATTAGAAACCACACTGACTTCCCAGTAGTTCAGGAGTCTCCAAAATCTCGGCCGGATAAAGTGAGGAGTGGAATTTCCCTAAAGCCTTTGTCTTTATGAAAATTCCATTGAGGGCTTGGAGATATTTATTTTCGGCTACGCATTTTAGTATGCCACATATTTCGGCATATGAAAGTAAATTTGACTGTGGATTGTTGTATGATGAAATGATACCACTTATCTTTGAAGTTTTAGTGTTCTATCTTATTTCTTTGGCGCCACTTTTGTTTTTCTTTCTCTTCTCTATCTATCCCTCTATTCTCTTCTTCAAGATTTTTTTTATTTTTAACCTCCTCCTTCCGAGTTTTGAACTTGACACATATCAATCTTTCGACATGTATTATTTGAACTTGATTTACCAACTGAGATGTCGCGAGACACGACTCGTAGAGGTATTCGTTAATGTGGAACATCAAGGGAACGTTTTATATCATATTCCGACCCACTGTAGTGGTGGGCAATGGTTCAATACCGATATAATTTTACTTTTCTTCTTCCGTTATTCGTTCCGAATTACTACAGATTATCAGTCAGTTTCTACTTTTGTTTCATTCATAGTCACAAATGTAGATGTTGGTGTAGTTGTTTTGGGCCCAAACATAGTGTTAACATTTAGAACTATATGTTTATACATGTTATGTGTTTCCTGCCTGCCATGCTATTTAAATGTTTCCCAGTTTAAATAAAATATTTGAGAATTCTAATTTTATCATTATGCGCGGATAATTAGTTTAATTTGCATATGAACGATAGGACGGATCTAATATGTAAACTGGTGCAACCTTAAAACTCAATTTGTCGGGGTTAATAATTTGAAAGATTAAATAATTATTGAATATATATATATATATATATATATATATATATATATATATATATATATATATATATATATATATATATATATATATGTGTGTGTGTGTGTGTGTGTGTGTGTGTGTGTGTGTGTGTGTGTGTGTGTGTGAAGTAAAATGTATAATGTTGAAGTGAGTAGATAAACATGTGTAAAGGGTCTTAGTACTTACCCCGAACGGTTCTTTTTTGCCATAGTTATGAAATATCCGATAAAAATACATAAAATGAAAAAGTTGTAAAATACCGCCGCATGTTAGATATTCTCGTCAAACTTTGTAATATAATTAAGTAATCTGTGTAACAACTAACATCGTATGTAATATACTACCTGCATGTGGCATGAGATTTAGGCAAGTCATCGTAACCCTAATGTGTCCTTGAATCAACCATCAAATTAGTAAACTAAAATCCTTCTCTAGAACTACACTTCAATTTCCGTCCCTCCCATACGAATCCTCATACATCACCACTGTTTTCATCTCAATAGTTGCGTTTACCATACCAGCAAAAGTCCTTCTGAATATATAGTGCAAGTCTAACGATAAATGTGTGTAATTAGTAGTACAAAGCGACATTTATTGAAAGATAGTGAATGTGATATTAAGCCAATGACAGAATACGTAACATGGTCATCGTGATACGATTGACGAGACTTTGATCTCTTAAACCCCCGAAATGGGAGAAGTGTTGATGAATACTTTTACAAACTGAATATGTGTTTAATTCCTTATAAAATCGGAACAATATGATTAACGTATATACATCCTTATGACCAAAGATAAGAAATGCAAAAAGTGAAAATTGTAGACACTAGAAAGGGTGCTTCGACGATATACAGAATATTATAGTTAACCTAAAGTACGAGAAAGGACTCGTTTAAAATCACTTTCAAAATACTCAAAAATGAGATAGAGACTCATTACAAATCCTCATTTTAAGGCTTTTTTCTTTTCGTTCGTCAAATTTGTATATTAAACTTATTACCATTTTTTTTATTTTTTACCCAAAGCTAAATAAAAATATAATTTCGTTTTTTTTTCTTTTGAGCATGTGTATTAATAAAAAATATATAAATATAGGTGTATATACTACTACATTACTATTATTCAGTTCCGTATGTGAATTGACCCATGTAAATGTATACTGATTGCATGTTTATGAGATTCTGTGTCTTAATTTCTTAGTAAATGTAATAAATGTTCACCAAATTCTAGTTAGATGGTTTCTTTCAAAACTATTATTACCCATGTTAATACGCTGTCCTGTATGTATGTGAGTGTGGTGAATGAATGGTAAATTTAGTCTCAAGTAGTAACATTTCATATTGATTTACTGTAATAATACTCATAATAAGTGTGTAATAGCATCTCATATGTATTAGTATATGAAGAAGGTTGTGAAAGATAACTAAAATAGTTCAAATCGGCCCTAGGAGAAAAGCCAAAATAACAGGATGAGCCAGAATAACGACAGTCTTTTCAAAAATCTCAAAACATCTATTTGTATAAAATATACACTTTGAGTTTTTTTTCTTGGCTGATTCAAATGCGTGTTCGATCTACATTACAGAAGTTCAAATAGTGGATATAGATTATTCAACATTTTGAAACAACAGAGACTTTGAATGCTAAATTTTATGCTGTCTTCGTCCAAGACGAAGGCACAGTCAACAGAATTCTCACTTTTCGAACCGTTTACATACAACATATTAAAATCGGGATCCTATTCTAGGAATGTTTCAAATTCCGGAGTACTTTTCTGCTGTTTATTAATGATGGCAACCGAAAGTCGTGCTGTGAAGTCAACAGCTATGATGCAAGAGGGTAAATATGTATCAAAGAGACGACCACATAAATTCTTCTGTGGGGAACTATCGTAAGCATGAACCTACCGTGGGCTGCATACTAGTCGTAAATTTGACCACCACGCAATGGATAGTACAAAGTTGATTAGAAGTACAAAAGCACTAATAGCCAGTCGAATTCCCTTGTCTTCGACTTGTGAAGAACAGACCAAGATGTTTCAGCAATGCAGAACGAGTAGACGAGTAAGTGACAGAAGCATAGTCTAACTTGGACCGGGTTATACTATAATATAATCACAATAGAATAAAATGGCCAGCACTCCAAATGTGATGGGATACGAAGTGAATTCATGGACAGTAGTATTGAGTATTACAAATGTGCGGTGTTCACGTTACGTGGTGATCAAAGTTCAAATCCAGAAATCAGGTCGTTTTAACAAATTAAAGGCGACTGTCGCAAAGATACAGGGTGGTCCAGAAGTGGGTGTACCCCCTTTTGTTTCAACAGTATAATGTTAGTTATAGTAGAATGTCTGTACACAGTTACCTTGAAGTCTTAAGAGTCACAAACATGGGTATGATCACCATCCATGTCCTAATCTCGGGTAGAAAAGAATTACCTGAATCAGACATTTCCTGGCCGCTGGATTGGAAGATATTGAGCATCTTCACCAGCTATCTTTGTCTGGCCTCCAAGAAGTCCCGATCTAACGAATCAGACAATGCTCTCTGAGGTTTCATAAAGCAACAAGTGAGAAACACTCGATATCATACAACGCAGGAATTAAGAGCAGCTGTGAAACACGCCTTCACCCTCGTGACTCCGGAGTATCTCCGCAAAACATCTGCGAGAACTTGGCGCAGAGTTCGGCTGTGCTACGACATGGATGGTGACCATACCGATATTTATGACTCTTAAGACTTCAAGATAACTGTGTACAGACATTTTACCATAACTAACACTATACTGTTGAAACAAAAGGGGGTTATGGGACCACCCTGTACAAGTCCGGATCAACAAGTCCAGTTCGTTACTGCAAAAGTGTACCCACTAATATTTCTCAACAGAAGAGACGAAAGCCTGTGACGGTCGACCGCGAGCAAGACAAATTAATGTAAATTGGAGCTGTCGATTGATACCGTAAAAATATCTGTAACGGCAATAAATAACAAGATCATCAACGTAAAGCACGCCAAATACAGAATCCTGGATCTAAGACAAAACATTGTTGACAGCAATAGCAAACACAATGACATTGAGAACATATTATTTGGGGGAACATCGTTTTCCTACAGTAATCGCTCCGAAAGGCTAGAATCCATACACATCTTGAAATAACATTCATCCAGAAAGTTAAGAATTTCGTCATGTGCTTATGATAATTCTGTCAATTGTCATAATTGTGTCAAAACTAATTAACGTATAGTAGCATTATAACCCTTATACAAACAAAAATATATCAACAAGGTGCTGACGATGGAAGAAAAGGCCTCCTGAATATGACTTTCGAGAAGTGTGAGATTAGCCGTAGTGTATCGAAAGATCGAAAACCACACTAAAATTGCTGAGCAGAGAGTTTGTCTCTAAATACCAAACCAGATTCTTATTCACCATATACTCAAAAAGCTCAGAGACTCAATGTGTAAGAGTAATGAGTCTGTACTTACTTGATTTTATTGCAACTTTCTCGATTCTAAAATTAAAAGGACTAGAGCCACATGATATTGAGATGACAGTCTCTCCTCTAAGCAGATGGAAAATGAAAATGAAATGAAATCTTTGAGTTTTACGTCCCACGGTTATGCCGGCTAGTCTAAAGGAGACAGTGATGATGAGCAATGAATGAAATGGCGGAATGAAGAAAGTGGGAGGAAACGGTAGAACCCCGAGGAAACTGATGCACATGGTGTTTATCCACCACAAAGTTCACTTGGCAGGAGCAGGGTTTGAACCCGTCACCCCATGCACCAGAGGTGAACACTCTACCACTGATCTAACCAAATGGTTAATTGTGATAAATTGTGAAATGATGGTATACAACCAGTAATGGGAGCTCTGGAGACTAATCAGTACAGGGAGATTAAAAGGTGATTTTTCCTCTCTCACTGCTATAAATGATAGTAGATTTCATATTAAACTGCAAATGCTTAGTAGGTTCGGCTCAATTTAAATATGAAATCTACTATATTTAATAGAGTGAGAGAGAGAAAAAATATTTTAATCTCTGTATGATTAGTCTCCAGAGTCCCATCTACTGTTAAAGCGGCTGCAGTAAGAGTGGCCATTTCACAAAACTATGCTTTATTTTACAATTCTATTTCGATAAAGGCGCAAATGCTTCCCAGGCCCGTGAAGAAATTTGTGCTTCTTATGGCTAAGATACGTCATCAAAAGCATCAGCCAAAAGATAGTTCAAAACTTCCATGCTTAAGATCCTCCTCGCAGTAGGCAACCAATTACAGTAAAATTGGATTATATTCTAGGAAAATTCGAGCAAGACCGGCATGCAAGTAGTTATGACATTGCCAATGACTTAAGAATTCTTCATCAAATAGTGCTAAATAATTTAGGAAAAGCTGTCTACAAAAAGAAACACGGCGTTTGGGTGCCACATGATCTGCCTCAAGAGCTGCTCGATCCAATTTCTGCATGCGAACTTCTACTGAAAGCTAATGAACTCGTTCCATTTTTTTTTATCGTGGTTTATATCACGAGTGAAAAAAAAGTTGACGATCAACGGCAACAACGTAAGAAGAAGATTGTAGTCGAAGCAAGGAGAAGCTGCTCACTCTGTAGCAAATCCCACACTGATGGACAGAATGGTTATGCTGTAGCTGTACCATTGGTGGTATTGCAGGGCATGATGCACCACAAGCTACTACCAGCAGGCAGAGCGATAAACTCGGACCTATACTGTCAACAATTAGCGCTAGTGCACCTAACAATTCAAATGGAACGGTCGAAATTATTAGACACAATTATGTCGTATTCCACGCTGAAGATGCCAGATCGGATACATCTTTAACGATACATCAGAAATTGCGAGAACTGGCTGGAAGGTTTTAGTGCACCCATTCTGTAGTCCGGTTTGGTGCCATCAGACTATCATTCGGTCTGCGCAGAACTTCAAAGAGGTCTGTGAAAACCTCGTTTTTTTATTTTCTTTCTTTTTTTCATTTTTTCTTTTGTTTGTTTGTTTAGAAACCACAGAAGTTCTATAGCGACAGGATTATGGTGTTGAAGGAAAATGGCAGAGGACCATTTATCAAAATATCGCATATATTGTTTCAGGAAATGCAATGAAATCTTTAAGTTTTACGTCTTTCGAATATGTCGGCTAGGCTAAAAGAGACGGTGATGATGAGAAATGAATGTAATGAAGAAAGTGGGAGAACTCCGAGAAAACCCACGCACATGGTGTTTATCCACCACAAAGCTCACTTGGTGTGAGCTGGGCTCGAACCAAGGACCCCATGCATCAGAGATGAATGCTCTACTACTGAGCCACGGTGGCTCATGTGGTTTCATATTGCTATTTTCAAATTACAGTATATGTACCTAGGTTTTCTCAATGTTGACGTCCAAAGACTGAATATTTTTAGACGATCATATATCTATCTATCTATCTATCTATCTATCTATCTATCTATCTATCTATCTATCTATCTATCTATCTATCTATCTATCTATCTATCTATCTATTTATTTATTTATTTATTTATTTATTTATCTATTTATCTATCTATCTATTATGAATTATGAATCAAATTATGAAAATTATGAATCAAATTAAAAATATCAAATTATGAATTTGATTGCACTTCATGATTGGTTTCAAAAGATCCTTGAATTATCATAGAATACATGAACGTAGATAAAATAATTTCCCTCGTATCCTCTTCTACAGTATTTCATATTTACAATTCAACAATTGTGCGAAAAGATTCTCAGTAAATGTGATAACAAAGCGACGTATATAGATACCCATAATACTTAACAAATATTTACGAACATTGCGTACTTTTCATTAACTTTTTTCCTGCTGATATAGTACCACAGAGCAGAAAAATTATTGCATTGTGTTTCTTTCTATTCCTGTTAGATGGCAGAATGTGAAACCAAGTGCAAAACTTATACAGTTGGATATCGATAACTCAAACCTCGATAATTCAAATTCCTGATAACTCGATTTTTTCACATTCCCTTGAAGTCTCCATAACACTGATGCGTATTGTAATTGTGCTTGGGGCCGCGGTGGCTGTGGTAGAGCGTTCACCTCTGGTGCATGGGGTCCCTGGTTCGATCCCAGCTCACGTCAAGTGAACTTTGTGGTGGACAAACACCGTGTACGTGGATTTCCTCGGGGTTCTCCCGTTTCCTCCCAATTTCTTCATTCCACCATTTTCATTCATTTTTCATCATTATCGTCTCCTTTAGCCTAGCCGGCAGAAGCATGGGACGCAAAACTCAAAGATTTCATTTTTTCTTTTCTATTTTCTTTTTCTTTTTTTTTCTTTTGTAATTTTGCTTTACTCATGTATAGAGATGAAAGACTTCCCTCCACCTGTTTCTATGTCAATAACTTTTTTTCTTCCTTGAAATTTCGAATTATAGAGGTTGAACGAATATAATTTCGTTTTATAGCGGTTATATAGTCACTTGTTTTAATGAGGAACGCGGAATGTCGGTATCTCGAATTTTTGTTGAGGCCACTTTGATAACTTGAACCTTGATTACTCGAAAAACTCGATAACTCGATTTTTTATGTAATCTCTTTAGCTTCGAATTATCGAGTTCCCACTTTATTATATTAGCTGTAAGCACAATCGTTGGATAAGTCTTCTGGATAAAAAGAGTAAGTACCGTCGTTCGTCGTCTTAATTGAGAATCTGGTCAAAAGAAAGGAAGGAGAATGCCCGTAAGAATTTCTCCACAACCATTACCCGGATATTTATCCTCTGCTGTTATGTAAATCTGCACATCATGGAGGTAACGTGGGTTGAACACAAGAAAGGCGTTATTAAAAATAAACAGAGAAGAAACGTCTATAACGTTTGATCTCTCCCGATATTCACCACGTCACGAGCCGAAAAATCGAAAAAAGAGCTTCGCACGCGAATAGATCTGGTGAAGATCTATCTGCTTATTAAATTTGATAGTATTATTATTATTATTATTAATGATGCCACAGAAGCCAGCTTTCTAGCGTATAGATGTTCGCCTTCAACAAGACGGCTGTCACAATGATGACACTTATTTCCACTGCCATCACTGCTACGGCCGCAACATGAAAAAGGTTAACTACATTATTATATAATTTAATATACAGTATATATATATACATATATATATATATATATATATATATATATATATATATATATATATATATATATATATATATATATATATATATATATATATATATATATATATATATATATATATATATATATATATAAGTAAATATAGTATGTGAGTAAGCAAATCACATATGTGACGTACTTCGATGAACTGAAGATTACGTGTTGTTTGCCACGTCTCAATTTTGGTGTTGGTTGCCATGGTATTGTTCTCTCTGGCTTATCTTATATCACAATCGTGAAGATTTATACAAAATCGACTCATAAGCTGAGCGTTACCAGATAACCATATTATAACAATCAAATCTATTATATTTATAAACAGAATACATACAATACAAACTGTCCCAAGCACATTATTTGGTTACTGAGCTATCAGCTATTATTAACGACACAGCTAAATTTATTTAAGGTGAGTTCAAGCACTCGAAATAATAATCTGTTTGTTTAGAAACTCTCCAAACACATTTTCAAAATTGATATGTCAATTTGTATTTGACTGTGTAGCCAACATTAAATCTAGGCCAGGGGTAAAAGTGAAGGGGGGACATCGTCCCCTACTTCCAAAACATATTTGTGGCATCCCCCACTTTCTAAAAATTTACAATGGGCAAGGATAGGCACGGGAGACGGCTTGACGTCATGCACTTTTCCCTGATCCAAGCACTTGAGATCCACTTTTACCCCTGATCTAGGCATATCATCAGGACTACCCATAAGGAAGAGGGGGTATAATCGCGACAAATGGGGACCCGAACATTTCGGAGGGGGCGCAATATATATATATATATATATATATATATATATATATATATATATATATATGGGTCGTTTGCAAATAGATTGGCCTTTTGAAGTCTTTCAATAGTAAGTTAAAAAATTGTTTTTAAAAATGAGTTCTTTTCGAGAGACATATTATTTATAAGTAAATCAATCTGGTATACGGTATTTTTTACATAGTTCGTAATGATTTAATATATTTTGAGGGTAAAGATGAATGGAAATGTCATTCTCCTGGGTGTCCCTATGTACAATTATTACTAATAACTCTTGTATATTTTCTTTTGATGTCAATTCTATTTCATAAATTTCACATACAATATTTGAAATATATGGCACATTTTCAATTCAAAATGAGAAAGCAAAAATTATTTTTATAATAGTTTCTATAACATCAAACTCTGTCCTTAATATTTCTGTCATTCTCCTGGGTGATTTCTCGTCCCTTTCAAGATCACATTTGATTACATGTACAAAATCGTAAAAGTTCATTTTTATACAGATAGTACCTTCTATATCTGTGATATTGGCAACACTGTTCAACCTGCGTGTTGCGTCAGCCAGTTTCTGAGTGAGTGTACTGCGAAGTAGGTGTGCGATTCTTTGCAACATTTCCAGTCATTCTTCTGGTAAGTCATTTTAGTTTGTTTTTTACAGTATATAAATTAATTAGCTTTCTTGAGAGGGACAAAACAGATATGTTTAAAATGAGTACATCATTTCATGTAACAGATAAATACGGTGTAAGATTTTAACGAAATGTTAGCGAAATGTCATTCTCCTGTCATAATTACGCAGTCATTCTCCTGGCATTTTCGTGCCAAGAGAATGACCGACTAGCCAGGAGAATGGCAACTGCTACATGATCAGGAGTCAGAGCGCCCAGACGTTACTTATAAGGGATCTGAAGTGGACTTCTTTGTCACTTGCAGATGGCGAGAAAGAAGCAAAGTAATGAAGAGCTTCTTCGGAAAAAAGGGAAGCTGAACGTCGAAGATATGAGATACTGAAGCAAAAAGCTGTGGAGTGTCCTTCCTTCGCTGCAGAATTGAAAGAAAAGTCCAGAATGAAATACCAAAGAAAACGGAAGAAAGAACAGGTTAAGCTCATCAAAGAAATGTCAGAAAGGGAAAAGCGAATGAAGAGAAAACAGTGGCGTCAAAGCACAGCAAGAATGAGACAAAGGCGGAGAGTAGCAATTAATACGACTATTTCTTGTGATATTATCCCACCAGACAGTGCTTCGGAACGCAAGAATGTTCCACATTCCCCAGAAATTGTGGCAGAAATTATAAAGACAACAGAACAGGAGAAAAAGAAAGTGAGAAGAGAAAAAAATCGCGAGTTGAGAGTAAAAGATGAAGTGATTAAATGTCTGAAGACAAAGTTGGATAAATACAAGAAACGGCTGCAAAGATTGAAAACGAAATCTTCTAGGGAAATTAGCTCAAACAAAGAATCATTTTTAACTCCAAGAAAGAAAATAGGAAAGCTCATAGCTTCAAGAAATATGATAAGAGTGAAATAAGAAAAGGACTTCTCTTTGGTGAAATTATTAATCAACAGTTAACACAATCAGTTCAGACAATGAAGGGTGGGGGTTCGGAGAGAAAAAAACGAATGTTACACTTAATAACCAGAGGAAAAATATTAAAAAAGTATCGGATGTTGTCCGCAGCTAGATTTCTGAAAAGAGGGCGCGTAAAAATGTTAGAGGCAGAAAATACCAGAGTGCGCAAGGCAGCTACTCTGTAGCTTCAACAGGATATCATCTCGTTTTACAAGCAAGACAATGTCAATAGAATATGCCCAGGGAAAAAGGATTATGTCAGTTCTGAGTGTGGAAAGCATCAACGAAGAGTATTGGAAGATAACATGACCACCTTATATACAAAGTATTTGAGAGATAACCCGAAAAGGAAATATATCAGCTATAGCACGTTTACCCGGTACCGGCCAAAATGGGTGACGAAAATGACTATCGGTGAAAGAGAGATGTGCAAATGTGTGAAGCATTCAAATATGGAAATGTTAATCAAAGCTCTCTATGCATATGGCTGTTTAGATGTGTCAAAACCAGACTCGGTGTTAGAAATAATTTGCTGTGACTCGCAAGAGGAACAATGTTTGTTAAGAGAATGTGAAAGATGCAACAACAAAACAATCATTTTCAAGGAATTTGATGATCATGAAGCCGAATATTCAAACTGGATCACAAAAACTGAAAATTATACAGATAGCAATGGATCGGTCAAATCGGTTAAAAAAAAAAAAAAAAAGTTGTTAAAGAAAAAGTAAATACGACAGTTTCAAAAATAGCAAATGAGTTAATAGAAACAGTAGATGAATTTTCGAAGCATGTGGCTCGAGCAAGACACCCACAAAATAGTTTGAGATTGCAAAAAGAGACCATAACTCAAAGAGAAGCAATTCACATGGATTTTAGTGAGAATTATGCATGTAAACGTTCAGAAAAAATACAGTCATTTAACTTTAGAGAATCAAGACAACAAGTGGCAATGCACACGGTGGTCGTTTATACCCGCAACAAAGTGAGTCTAACATTAATATACGAAGTTTTTGTACTCTATCCAGTAACCTTTTACATGGAGTACCTGCGATTTGGGCCCATCTTCAACCAGTGATGAAAAAACTGCCTCCGACTATAGATATAATCCATTTCTGGAGTGACAGCCCTGTTACTCAATATAGGAATAACTTGATGTTTAGTGTTTTGTGCAGTGATTTTTTTGAAATGTACCCAAACATATCTAAAGCCACCTGGAACTATCATGAAGCTGGTCATGGTAAAGGTGCGCCAGATGGCATTGGAGGCACGTGGAAACGAGTGGCAGACAACATAGTAGTACAGGGTAAGGATATTGCAAACTCAGCAGCTTTAGTCAAGTGTTTAAAAGAGAGCATGCAAAGTGTAATCATTGAAGAGATATCATCGGATGATATTAAACAAACGCAGCGCAAATTATCCAGGAGAAAGGTAAAAAAAATTAAAGGAACCATGTCTGTACATCAAGTGGTCACTGAAAAGGACACAAGTAACAGACGATTACTCCGAATGAGAATGCTGTCTTGTTTTGATTGTACAGGCTATTGTTATCACTATGAATTAGGCCAGTACTCTAATTCTCAAATTCTAAGCAAAGAGAAACTCAGAGTTGAAGAAATTTATAGTAGTGATGATGATGCATATGCAAATGTTACTACTTCGGGACGCATTAAAGAGGGAAAATTTATTCGCGTTAATATAAAGGGTAGGAAAAGGTCATTTCAGTACATTGCACTGTGTAGAAGTGATGTGAAGGATGGTAAAGTGAATATTGAGTATCTTATTCAATGTGATAAAGACACGAGACTATGGAAGAGAAACCTCGATGGTATTACTTACAGTTGTAATGTTCATGAAGTTACTGAAGTTCTTCCACAACCAGAAATTATGTAAAAGGACAGTGTGAGTTCTATAAATTTGAAGTATAGAATAGTAAAAAAGTACTCTGTGTAAGTTCTTTTATATTTAATAATACATTTGCTTCTATAGTATTGTAAAAGCTAATGATCGGTCTCTTACATTTATTATTGAATACGGACAAAAGTCACACTCTTTTAGATAAGATCTTGTTTTATAGAATTTATGTGAAAAATATATCAATTGCATTAAATTTATACTTTCCAACAAACAAAGCTTGTATGATGAAACGTTATGTTTATTTTCAGACTTCTTGTCTTATAGCCGTCGAGTTTCAGGTTAGAATTTGTGTCATAGGCTATATTCTTTAAGATAGCATGTTGCTGTTCCTAGTTTCGCACATAGAAATGCGAATTTAAATTAGATTGAACGACTGTGATGTTACTGTTATATATCATTTTCTAAAACATACAATATATTATATACGTTTGTATGCATCTTGTAATTAAAACTAAGTATTATGTCATACATATCGCTTTATTATTTTATGTTCTCCCTATTCTTTATATAATAATATAATTTTAAACTTTTTTCACGCTCTGACTCATTAGTTTTTAACTATAGTTAAAGATTATCCTTGTATTAACGCTTAAGGTTATGTGAGTCTCTGGCTGCCAGTTATAAGCATAAAATTAAAAAAAAAATATATCATTCTCCTGGCTTCGCTGTCATTCTCCTGATGAATGGATTTCCCTTTTTGCTGTAAAAATGGTGAAAATCTTAATAAATGAGTCGGCCTCGACCATGAACGGTTTAAATTTTTAGTGTGTATGATGAGTGCTAATTATGAGAATGATATTTTAATTATTTAAGTTACGCCGTTTTTAGTCTCCAAAAAGCCAATTTATTTGCAAATGACCCATATATATATATATATATATATATATATATATATATATATATATATATATATATATATATATATATATATATTAATATTTCATAACCTTTCTAGAGATCAAATTAAAATTAGATTTTAAAATATGGCTTCTGATATGTTTGGTGAGAGGAAGGAAATTTAATCTATTGATAAAACAAAAATTTAGTAACTTTTGTGTTGTTACTTGGCTATTTTCAAGCCCACGCAGAGAACTCTATAGTGGATAAGCGGTTAGCGTACGCGCCTTTGGCGTGAAAGACCGGGTTTGATTTCCGGCGGAAGTTCATGTGGTTCGGATTCTTCGTTAAATTGAAAGTCCACGTCTCATATAGCCTCGATGCTGTACGGTACACTAAAACTGAAAATCAAATCAAATCAAACTCAATCTAAGATCCTTGAGAGATTATTAAAATACACGGGTCGGCATTCCCTCCATAGCCTTTCTGAAACAAGATGGAATGTGCACGAATTGGAGTGGATTTGAGTTAAGCATCCCATTCAGCAGCAGACTATGAGATCTGGACACACAGCTTATTATGGAATCCGATCCACATGAGTTTCCGGCGGAAATCGAACCTGCGTCTCCGACACCAAAGGTGTGTACGCTATCCACATAGTCACAAGGGAGATCTGTGTAAGAGACAATAAAATCTATGGTAGAAGGAAACGGGCAGATTACAAAAAGCTCTTTCAGGTGAGCCATTGTGAATCAGGTTTTCCTGGGTTTTCCTTATTCACACCAGGCAACTGTCAGGGTGGTATCTACCTTATAGATCCCAGGCCGGTCCCTGCTCTGAAGACTAGCCAAGAATGGATCATGGATAGTACTTTTAAGCGCTGCTCTAAGAAATTCTCGCAGCTCGGTACCATACATGCCGATCTAGGAAGCACACGTGACAGTACATCTGTTGTGCCAGTTTTGTACGTTTTGCTCTCTGATAAAACAGAGAACATTTACAGACATTTATTTTCATTTGTAAAATCTTCGTCCAAGAATTTCGAAGGTGGATTTTGAAACTAAAGTAGTTAGTGCTTTACGTTTTACATTTCCAAATCCAGGGATTTCAGGATGCAACTACCATTTGCATCTGGAGGAAAGTACAGAGTCTATGGCTAGTCGATGACTATCTTAAGAATGAGGAGGTGTGCTGTCATGTTCGGATGTTTGCAGCACTGGCACTAGTACCAGTAGAACATGCCTGGTGGTTGGTTGATCATAATGGAGGATTGCCCAATCGGACAAAAGGTTGGGGCTTTCAACGATTACTTTACGGAACAATGGCTGGAAAATCCAAATTTTCTTCCAGGAAGTTGGAACTGTAGCAGTCAATGGCTCGAACTAATAATGCCTTAGAAGGCTGAATAACCGATTGAACAAAATTATATCCATAACCTCTCCGCACATATTTAGCCTTGTGAAGGTGCGCAAGGAAGATGGAATATTTAATTTTAATATTTACAGAAGAATAGAAATGCGAACATTCCTAAGAAGAAAAGAAAAACAATCTACACAAGACTTAATGATACTATACAGTCCATACTTCATAATCTGAGAGAAGACGGTGACCTGAGAAAATGTCTCAGAAGATTGAGCTTTGTATATACATAAATTTCAGTAGTCGATAGAAACATTTCATTTCTGATTTATATTTTTCTTCATGACTGACATGCAGTTTGTGCAGAAAGCATGTTACAAGGTTCTCACAGGATCCGCCTAGGAGTATAAACCAAATATGATGTGGTATTATAGTCATTACTTTATTTCATGCTTCTGTGCGCATAAATTCTACTTGTGGTGGTATCACTATAGAAAGCCTGCTGCGGGATATTAGAAACAAGTTAGAAATAGCAGAAAGGCTATGTGACATTAACTTTGAGCTTCGTAAGTTGACATATATACTTGTGTTATAGCTTTTCCTATTCTTGCGACTGTCTGAACTATTATATATATATATATATATATATATATATATATATATATATATATATATATATATATATATATATATATATATATATATATATATGTGTGTTTCTTATAGGGCAAAGGTAGCTCAGTGGTAAAGCATTTCCAGCTCACGCGAAGTGGGTTTTGTGATGGACAAGCACCGTATAAGTGAGTTTTTCGGTGTTCCTCTGTTTCCTCCCTCTTCTCATCATTACCATATCCTTTAGCTCACACGGCAGAAGCATGTGACGTAAAATTGAAGTATTTCATTCCATTTTTCTTAAGTATATAAAACCCGGTTCTTTAGTCGTGTAGCATAACGGAAAACTTAACATTATATAACCAGGTGATGATATTAAGATCTCCGTTAAAAGAGAATATGCAATTATATTTTACTAAGCTATTGTGAAATTAATTATGTTTTGTTTTCATTTGTTTGCAGGTTAATGTTCTCTTTCACCAGCGAATCTAGCGAGACCTCTCTCGTTCCAAAGAACACTACCACTTGTTCCAGGGGATCAAAAACAGAGGTGCCTGGCAATCCTTCCTTTTACTCCAGGTATGTGTGAATTTTCACGGAAAGGAGATCTGATAAAATCGGAATGCAAATACTGGAACAAAATCGTGGCAAACAACACGAAAATTGAGTCGTGGCAAACGACACTGTGGCAAACAGCACGGCACCGAACTGAACACCTTACAAACGTCCAGAGGTATGAAATTTGGCCACTCTGCGTGAGGCTATGCATGCATATAATGAGAGGAATTCGAACAATTGATCATATAGAATTTTTATCACCTAAATACTTTGGTGTTAATAATATTTTTCATCCAAATGTTTATTCATTAATACAAAATTATACTTTCTACTTTGTCTCTAATTTAACAAATGTAGAAAGAAGATGGATTTTTACGAATCTTTGATTATGAACGATGTATATAATGATTTGAAATGGAACTTTTGACAGTATCTAAAGGTGCATAAACTTCGAGGAAATACCAGAAACGATTTCTTTAATTCAGTTTTTTTCTTCTTTTATTCAAGAAACATTATTGAATCCCATGGGAAACGTTCTTCTTTTATTTAAATAAAAAATGAAAAAGAAGAACTCTAAAAAAAATACCAGACTTAACAGAAACGGAAAGAAAGAAAACCAATTTACTTGAAATATTGAAAGAAACTCTACTCTTCACGGAAAACTTGTGGTTTCTAAGATGTCGAAGATATTAACACTTCTAAGAATCATCTACACCACCACACTCACAAACATATTTTTCTTAAAGAAAAGTAAAAATCTTATACCTACAGTAGTGTTTTTTTTTAAAAAAAAAACAGATATAAACTTATTCAAAGTTCAGTTTTTTTCTCGTTCTTTCTGATTGTGTGTGCGTCTCGCTCTCTCTCTTTTTTTTCTTTACTTGTTTTCAAGCTTGAAAAGGAAAGAACTTTCTCTAGGGATTAAAAGATTTTTTAAAAAATAATTATATCCGAGTAGACTACTATTAATTTAAATACTTCTCATTAAAAACAGAAATTTTTACCTTGAAGCTGGAAGCCACGGTGACTCGGTGGTAGAGTTCTTATCTCTAGTGTGTGGGGTCCCCGGCCAAATAAGTTTATGGCGGATAACGTCTTGTCTGTAGGTTTTCTTGGGGTACTCCTGTTTCCTCCCACTTTCGTATTCCAGCAACTCTTCTATCAAAATTAATTTGCTTTAATCATCGTCTCGCTTACCCTATAGGATATAATAGTGGGACATTAAACTTCTTTTTTTTACCTTGAAGCACGCTAGGTCTCAACAAGCTTCGTGCTAGGTCTCAACATACGTACTATGCTCAGTGTTAAATTCAGACTTACTTCTGAAATAAGGAAGTTCATATTTTAATTATTGATATTGGTTGTTGCCTTAAATAAAACTTTTTAAGTGATTTTGTTAGGTCTTGCGCAAAAAGAGAGAAAACTATATGACCTATGTAAAAACATAGATACATGCTAAATCCTGTAGCTTTTGGACTTAACGTACGACTGTAAGTACATTGTAAAAAATGAGGTGTTGAAACAACACAAAATGACTATCACTTTAGTGTATTACTTGTGTGTTAATTCAGCAGCAAGCATATCGCCTTCCGAGCATATCAGAAATAACTCATTACTACCTGAGAGAATTTGCTTTGGTATTTATCGTTTAATATGAGCAAAGCATTGCGAAATACATTTGACACTTATGCCAAGTAACTTCTATGCTTTCTGTAATAGACCACAATAATATTTTTGTAAACATGTGAATCGTCTGACAACAATTACACAGAAAACACTTCTGCCATCTTCTGTTCATACGTGCTAAGACAAGAATAACAGATAAAGAAAATAGATGGAAGCACTGCTATCTGTGTAACTGTTGTCAGATGATTCACAGGTTAACAACAATATTATTGTGACCGATTACTGAAAACATGGAATGTTATTAGTCACTTCTCATAAATGCGAAATATATTTCGCGAAATTTTACTGATACCAAACAATAAAAAGCGATGCAAATACTCACAGCCAGTAACTAGGTATTTCTGATATGCTCTGAAGTGAGATAGGTAGCAACACATACTTTCCCAGAGCTTGCTCTGAAGCGTTACCTTGTATATGGTGACGATTTTTGAATTAACCTTCCGTTTCCATATCCTGAGCCTCTTTCTCTGCTTCTTTCTAGAGATCCGTCCGTCAGACTCATCAAGCCAAGGGCGTCCGGATCTACGGATCGAGCCAGGGGAGCTGCTCCTCCTGGGCAACTATCCAAACGGGTTGTCCTACCTTCATCATATTCATCACTCACTACACTTCATCTTCGGGTCTCACGGCTTTCTAGAAATCTATCGGTCTCTGCTATGGCAGATCAAGCTGCTTCAGGACCAAAGGTGGATGGACGGCACGGTGGTCTTCCTCCGGTATTTGTCACTCCGTCCGCTTCGAGCACGAAGGTGGTCAAGCGGAAGGACACTGGCAACCGGCAGCGAACCATATCCGGTAGCTCTACAGCTTCATCAGCTTCAAATGTCTCCACCAGGTCTAGGTCTCCACGAACCACACAGCTGTATGCTGATACTATTAAGGAGCCTCGACATCAGTCGAAGAAGCAACACAGAGACAATATTTCAGACAACTCTGATATGGATGCAGCCGATGACAATAGCAATACACCCATTCCAAATTCTCAATCATCTCACACCAATAATCAGCCTCCTCATCGCCCGATTCTACATTCGTTCCTTCTCCAAAATTATGACACGAAATACAGCAATGAAAAGTTCATCATGTTACAACTTAGGAAATATCTTCCAAGCATTCCACTAGCAGAAATAATTAAGACACGTAACGGTTACATCTTAAAGTCCATAGATCCGCAGTTTGCTATCACCATCAGAAACAAGGCCTCGTTTGAGATCTTTGGGAAAAATGCTACTCTTACATCTCTCCTCTACTCGTCAGAAACAAGCACCGCCTCCAAAACGTCCACCATATCTATCAGTTGTCATCCGGGGGGTTGACCCAACATATTCTGACGCCGAAATTCATGAAGAGCTTCAACATGAAGGGCATAACATTCATAAGGTTATCCGCATACGAAACAATCAAGGCGCAACTTTTATGGTACGCATTCTCACCTCTTCCCAAGATACAATAGACGCATTACTCACTACTGGCGCATACATCTATAAACGACGCCACAGGGTTGAACCTTCACGCTCTCCAGCTCCTCTTCCAGTGAGATGCGAAAAATGCCAAATCTACAATGATCACAATACTGTAAATTGCAAAAATCAGCCAGTCTGTGGACATTGCACAGGACCACATCCTACGCGCCTCTGCACCAACCTTCAACAGCCACCTGAATGCCCCACATGCCATGAACAACATCCGGCCTATAGTTATAAATGCAAGAATAAACCTCAACCTGATCAACAACATCCTGATTTAGTCGTACCGCTCCGGATGCCAGACTCTCCACCTAAAACCGATCTTCAAACTACTGATCCAGTTACCATCCAGCAGCTTCTTCAATTTCTCACGCTCACCCTACAAAACATTCATCCTTTTCAACGCAATCATATTCTACAACAACTTACCAAAGCTGCTAAATCAGTCTTCAATGTCAACTTCTACGCCACCTATACCAACAATTACGTTCATTTTCATACATCCCGTCAAGAAACAACTGTTTAACCTACCCGTCATTATGGATTTAGTCTTTCTTTTCATGAATATTCGCTCCTTACCTACCAACAAAACCCTTTTCGAAGCACTGTTACTCGAAGAACACGTATCTGTATTTTTGCTGAATGAGACCTTTCTCACCAAGTCTACCGTATGTAATATTCCTCGCTACACACTCACTCGTCATGACAATACAGCTCCTGCATTACGGGCCAATGGGGGAGTAGCAATTGGCTTTCGCAATCACATACCATCTCGCCATCACATTTGTCCTGTTCCACACCTCCCTGAGCATATCATCATAACATTGTACTTCAAGTCAATCATCATCACTTTTGCTACTATCTATGTTCGACCCGGTCACCCCATCCCACTTGAATTTTTCAGTCATATTTCTAATACCTATAAACATTTCATCATTCTCGCCGATATAAACTTTCATAGTCGCACTCCGAATGAACGCACACGCTTTACAGATCATATCACCACTCACACTACCGGCATCATACATACTCTCCCATCTGCTACTAGACCTGTGTCCAATACCACTCCCGACATCGCCATCACCTCAAATACACTCGCTGCTAACAGTACCTTCACAGTTCTTGATCTTCTTGGTAGTGACCACGCCCCGGTCAAACTTTCATATCATTTTGGCACCACTCGTTCACATACTGCACTTCCTCCACTACGAACGCCTCGCTTTGATAAAGCCAACTGGAATCAATATCGCACATATCTTACCCATGCTGTCGCAGATCTCCAGCCTCCTACATCATCTGACGAGCTATATGCCCACGTTTCTACTATCACTTCCGAGATTACCCGTGCATCCGAATTATTCATCCCAACTTCTAGCTCCACTCCATACCAACCTAAATTACCTCCGCACTATCTAGCTCAGATCAAACGCTCTCGTCAAGCATATCGTGACTACGTCCGGACACGAAATCCCGAAGCACTACGTCTTCACAATCAGCTCCAACGTTCTGTAAAAAACTATATTGAAGCGTACAAAAAGCGCCAATGGATTAAAACTTGTAACACTCTTGCAGACACAGCACATCCATCACGTTACTGGAAACGTTTCAATGCGCTTTGTGGTAAATTCAGCAAAACGTCTTACCCACTCATCATCAACAACAATCAAGCCGCTTCTGATCAGGACAAGGCGAATGCGTTTGCCGACTACCTCCAAGACATCTTCACCCCTCAACCCTCAGATCATATTTTTTCTCATCCAGTCGATAAAGTCAACACAGCGAGTCATCTCTTCCAACCTAGTGTCAGCCATACATTACCGCCCAATGAACTCACTTCTCCCATTACTGTTGCCGATATCACTTCCGTTGTCCGGACTAAACGAAACTCTGCTCCAGGTTTTGATTCAATTACATATCGCCACATCAAGGAAAGTCCACCGTCACTACTCCTTTTATTAGCCTCTATCTTCACTTTCATCCTTCGAACAGGCTTTTTTCCTGCCGAGTGGAAGATGTCTAAAACGCTCATGTTCCTAAAACCGAAAAAACCACCCAGTGCTGTATCTTCCTATCGCCCTATACAACTCACTTCAACTTTTAGCAAAGTACTTGAACACATTCTAGTCAATAGGCTCCACCCTTATCTCAGTGCACGCAGTCTCATCCCATCTTTCCAAGCCGGTTTTCGCCCGTCATACTCCATCAATGATCAGCTCCAACGCCTAAGCACCCTTATCACAAATCATTATAATTCTGTACGCCCATCCTGTCTTGTGCTTTTTGACCTTGAAAAAGCATTTGATAAAGTCTGGCATCTCGCCCTCATCTTCAAACTCATCAAACTTAAACTACCAACATCATACATCCGTTTCGTCTATCACTTCTTGGTTTGCCGCATTACATATGTTCATATTAACAATCATTTATCTCATCCAATCTTTCTACACTCAGGTGTCCCTCAAGGATCAGCTTTGTCCCCCTTACTCTACTTGCTATTCGTTTCCGACTTTCCACCTCTGCCTGCAGACGTACATATCTTTCAATATGCCGATGATACCGCCTTCCTTGCACTCGGCCGTACTATTAGACACATCAACCTAATATTGCAAGAATCAATTGATCGTTTCTCTCAGTGGTGTCGAAAATGGAAGCTCACTATAAATGCTTCAAAAACTCAAGCCATAGTATTTCTTCCACCACGCACACGCTCCAGAATTCACAGAAATCCATCACTTCTCTCTCTCTCCATACAGAATTCGCCAATTCGTCTCAGCAGAACAGTAACTTATCTCGGCATTATATTTGATCAACATCTTACTTGGACTCCTCATCTGAACTACGTTAAAACTAAAGTCTATAACCGCCTCAATCTCCTAAAACGTCTGACAGGCACGACATGGGGACTTACATCGCACCTCGTTCTAAACACGTATAAGGTTTTTCTCCTTCCCGTGCTGACCTATGGGTTCACTGCCTGGATATCAGCTCCACCTTCGTTCTACTTCAAACTGGCAACCTTCGAGCGCCATGCCTTTCGTATCGCTCACCGTATTTCTCTTCCCAGTCCGACTCGTTACTTGTACTCTCTCATAACCTTTCCTACATTGCTTTATCACATTGAATCTCTACGCCGAAACTTCATCACCATTCGCTACCAGCAAGAACAATCACTGCTTTTCGAAACTATGCATCACCTCGCCCTCTCATCTATTCGCCCCCGATACTACCATCTCCCACTTAATTTACTCTTCACACTATATTGCTATACCCTACCGCCTAATCATCCAGACTTAGCACTTGTGCACGATCACCGCCTTCATGTCCATCTTCCGCATATCTACCCGTCATATCAAGCACAGTAACCCCTCTGTCATCTAACAGGGCCTCCTCTGTCTACATTGGCCTAGCGTCGCCCCTAGGCAGAAGATAACCCGCATTTGTCTTTATTAACAATACCTATGTGTTATGGCGTGCATCGCACCTCATTTCATACCTCATATTCATTTATACACATTTGCATTATTTGCACAGTAATTGTATCGTTGTAATCATCATTATTGTATTTATAACTATATATAATTTTGTTAATTACCTCACCTCTAAAATGATTATAGTCGCAAAGACTATAATGACCGAGTATATACAGTAATAAATAAAGTAACATCTCTTAGCCCATCGATTATAACCTTTAATTCCTTAATTTCCATTCCATCCCTTTCCTTAAAGAGGGTGTAGCCCTCTACAGGGTAGCTAGCCCAAGGGCTAGCAAAAAGAAAAAAAATGAAAAAAAAAGGTAGCAACACATATACTTTCCAGAGGTTTGCCTCTGAAGCGCCACCTACTTAGAACGGTGACGGTTTTTGAAAACCTTCCTACTCCTGATCCCGGGCTTTTCTCCACGTTTTTTCAGGACACTGTTCATCAGACTTATCTCAGCCAAGGGTGTACAGTGTCACTGCATTAATAGGGGAACTGCCTTACCTGGACTACTATCCAAACGGGTAGTCCAACCTTGCTATCATCACATCACATCACATCATATACACAGCATTTGGGCATCTGCCCACCAGATAGACTTCACTATGGCGGATCATGGCACGAAACCTGGTAAACGAACTAGCGGACGACATACGAATCTACCTACTGTTGTCGATGGACCATCTGTTTGTCCCACGAAGGTGGGGCCACGGAAGGGATCATCAAAGACACAAACGAATGTTTCTGGCTCTCGCCAACTGAAAGATTCTCAGACCTCTTGCGCATCTGTCGAATCTTCTACATCGGTCCGATCCAGGTCACCTCAATCAAAGGCTAGCTATGCTGCCCGAGTTCAAAACTCACCGCCGAAGAAAAAGCATCATACTGAATACCCGACCAATGACGCTATGGATATAGGACCACCAGCAGATTCTACTCCTCCATCTGTTCAGTCATCTTTTGCCATCCTTCTCCGCAATTACGACACGAAGTTCTCAAATGAGAAATTTGTTGCACTCCAACTAAGGAAGTATCTTCCACGTGCTGCCATCAGGGAAATAGTGCACACAAGAAATGGTTATATCTTTAAAACGTCTGACCCTGACCTATACACGACGATTCGAAACAAAGTGCCTATCGATACTTTCGGAGCACAAGCCGAAATCACCAATCTCACTAATTCGACACGCAAACAACCCCCTCCACCACGGAGACCCTCGCTTCTTTCTGTAGTCATCCGAGGTGTCGACCCGTCTTACACAGACGAGGAAGTTCATGATGAACTAAAACTCGAAGGCTACACCATTTCTAAAGTACTCAGAATTCGTAACGATCGTGGGCCCACTTTCATGATTCGCATTCTCACACCCCATCAAGAGACAATCGACGATTTGCTTGCACATGGAGCTTTCATATATAACCGTAAACATAGAGTCGAACCATCACGTTCAATGGCACCCTTACCAGTTCGATGCGAACGCTGCCAAGAATATAATACGCATAATACAGCTGACTGTAAGAATGACTTCAAATGCGGTTACTGTGCAGGACCACACTCAACTCGTTTATGCACTAATTTGCACCAACCAGCGAAATGTTCTACATGTCCGGACAGCCACCCTACTTATAGCTATAAATGTAAAGCAAAACCGGACCCAACGCCGCAACATCCGGAACTGGTTGTACCCTTGCGTACCACATCGCTTGTTACCACCCCTCCGCCCACAGTAGATACCCCAGTCACAATAAATCAACTCCTTACTTTTCTTACTCTTTCACTGCAAAATATCCATCCTTTCATCCGGCCACACATCTTACAGCAAATCACCCTTGCAGCCAAAGCAACATTTCATATTCACTTCACAGCAACATACTCTGGAAACTCAGTGCATTTTCATGCTTCTCCAACACCTCAAACCGGTTGAATTTAATTTCATCATGGCTCTAAACTTTCTTTATTTGAACATCCGATCCTTTACTAAAAACAAACCTTTGTTTCAAACCCTGCTACTCGAGGAACATATAACAGTTTTCCTCTTAAACGAAACATTCTTAACCAAAGCAACTCCATGTCGCCTACCAGGATATACCATTTTACGTGCAGACAATTTACAGCCCGCACAGCGCGCCAATGGGGGCGTAGCGGTTGGTTTCTCCCCTTACTTGCCTTACCGTCAGTTCTATTATACTCATACACCATTACCCGAATATATAATTTCCACTGTATATTTCAAATCAATTATCATTACCATAGCAACCATCTACATCCGGCCTGGCCATCCTCTCCCAATACAATTTGTACAACATATTTCAAACACCTATAGCCACTATATCATCATGGCAGATTTTAATATGCACAGTCGCTCAGATCACGATCGTACCAATTTCGCAGCTTTCATCACCACCCACACCACTGGAACCATTCATCAGTTACCAAAACCCACTCGGCCAATCTCTGACACAACACCAGACATCGTTATTACGTCTAGCAATCTAATAACTCGCAGCACTATTTCCGTACTTGATACCCTGGGAAGTGACCATGCTCCTGTTAAACTCTCAATAAATCTTCACTCTTCTGCTTCACCTCGTCCTCCATTGCCTTCACGCATCTGTTTTCGCTTTGATAAAGCTAACTGGAACTCCTATCGCTCTTATCTTACTAAACGCACTCAACATCTTTCATCGCCCGCTTCCGAAGACGACCTCTACAGCACTGTCGATACACTCGCTTCTACTATACAGGAAGCTAGCACTCTTTACATTCCTACCACCAAAAATATTCCATATCAACCTCGACTGCCACCACATTACCTGACTATGATCACACGTTCTCGCCAACTTTATCGAGATTACATTCGCACTCGAAATCCTGATGCCTTACACCATCATCAACAATTGCAGAGAACTGTGCACAACTACATCAGGGCCTATAAACTCCGGTGTTGGGTGAAAACCTGTAATAATCTGTCTACCACCAGTCACCCTACCAAATTTTGGAAAAAGTTCAACGGTTTATGCGGCAAGTTCACAAAAACTCCCTACCCCATTCTGATCGGCAACTCCGCAGCTCACACAGATACAGAGAAAGCAAATGCCTTTGCAGATCATCTGCAGAACATTTTCACACCGCCACCACCTGGAATTATACCCCATGTTGCAGACAAAGCTGACACTTCTCCATTCTTGCAACCCAATACCATGCATGAACTCAGTGTCGATCAACATGTTACTGCACCCATCACTGTCCAAGAGGTCACAGATACCATCAAATGTAAACGAAACACAGCGCCAGGCTTCGATAATATCACCTATCATCAGATCAGGGAGTGCCCCCCTACACTTCTCATTCTCATCGCCAATCTCTTCACCTTTATACTCCGTACAGGCTACTTTCCTATGTCTTGGAAAACATCTAAAACACTTATGTTTCCAAAACCACATAAGCCTCCTCATGAGATCTCTTCTTATAGGCCGATCCAACTCACAAGCACATTCAGTAAAATCCTCGAACGCATTCTCGTCAAACGCCTTCATATCTACCTCAACACAAGAAATATCATTCCTCTCACTCAAGCAGGTTTCCGTCCTTCTTTCTCTATAAACGATCAACTCTTACGACTCACAAGCCTTATCACCACACACTATAACAGAGTGAAACCATCATGTCTCGTACTATTCGATCTCGAGAAAGCGTTCGATAAAGTGTGGCATCTCGGACTTATTCATAAACTAATCAGGCTTCAGCTTCCTACAACATACATCCGGCTTATCTTTAACTTTCTTTCAGGTCATCTTACTTATGTTGCCATCAATGAACATCTATCTCATCCCATATTCTTACTATCCGGAGTTCCACAGGGTTCTGCGCTCTCCCCACTGTTGTACATTCTGTTTGTTGCTGACATGCCATGTCTCCCAGAACAAGTCTATTCTTTTCAGTACGCAGATGATACTGCCTTTCTCGCTCTAGGAACATCCATCCAGCACATAAATAATATCCTACAAACAGCCATCACAGATTTCAGCTTTTGGTGCCGGAAGTGGAAACTCACCATCAACGCTACAAAAACACAGGCCATCATCTTTCTTCCGCCAAATAAAACAACTAAGGTTCGCCGCAATCGCCGTTGCCTATCTCTTCACGTGGACGAGGTTCCACTACGGGCTACTAAGGCAGTCACCTACCTAGGCATCACATTCGACACACACCTCACCTGGACGCAACATCTTAAAACATTTGTGACCAAAGCGCATAATCGTCTGAACTTACTTAAACGTCTCGTAGGAACGACATGGGGTCTCAAATCACACACAGTCTTAAACACCTATAAAGTATTTCTCCGTCCTAGTCTCACCTATGGTTTCACAGCTTGGATTGCAGCTTCAGACAAATTCTACAAGAAACTTCTTATTCTCGAACGTCATGCTCTCCGCATTGCCTTTCGCATAAAATTACCTAGCCCCACACAAGACTTGTATCAACGCACTAATTTTCCTACCTTGCAATACCATCTTGAATCCCTTCGACTCTCCTACATACGACGCCGATTTCAAACCCAACATCCACTACTTTTCGACACAATGCACTACATAGCCCTAATCCCACACCCGCACGGTATCTTCACACGTCATTATCTCTTCTATTTACATTATACCATTACACGCTTCCTCCTGATGATCCCTCACTCTTGCTTCTGAACGATTACGTCACTCATGTTCATTCACCTCTCATTTTTCCATCATTTCATGCACAGTGATTTTCTCATACTAACTTGGGTTCATCATGTCTCTCATCATAGCCTAGAGTCCCCCTAGGCAAGAAGATAACTGCATTCGTCCACTAATATGTTCCTATGTGTTGTCCTGTGCTTGTACCTCATCTCATACTTCATCCTCATTAATTATATTACTCTACTATTGCGTTATTATACTCTAGTTTCTATTTCCTGATTATGTTTATTGTATATGTTACCTCAATTGTGTTTCTCATTTATTGTACTGTTGATCTTTGTTTAACTTCATCTTTCATAACAGCTATGTATGTATGTTTATGTTGTCTATATGTATTTGTCTATTTTCTCCACCTCATGTTAAGGAACGCAAAGTTCCTTAAGTCCATTACTACTATGAAAGAAATTCAATAAAGCACTTAGACCAACCAGAGCTCTCACAACCCTCAATTCCTTCACATCTCTTCCCTAAAAGAGGGCGTAACCCTCTCAAAGGTAGCTAGCCTCAGCTAGCAATGTAAAAAAAAGGTAGCAACAACATGGAAACCGAACCATCTGTAGCTTCTGATTATTCCAGTCCACCATCTGCAACAACTTATTCATTTCTATTGACGAAATTCGACACTAAATTCGCGAACGAGAAACACGTCGCCATACAACTTCGCAAATATCTCCCTAGAGCTTCGTTAAAAGAAATTATCAAGACTAGAAATGGATACATCTTTAAAACAGAGAATCCTAATTTACTCAGCACTATTAAGAACAAAGTGCCTATTGATACGTTTGGCAAAGATGCTCAACTTAGCAGCCTTAATGCATCTAAACAAAAACAAATGCCTCCTCCAAGACATACACCACTGCTATCTGTGGTTATTCGGGGTGTCGATTTTTCCTACACCGATGAGGAGATTCAAGAACTAACCTACGAAGGACACACTCTTCAGAAAGTTCTGCGGATCCGTAACGCTACAGGTCCTACATTCATGGTTCGAGTTTTAACATCATCACAAAACACCATAGATAGTCTACTGACAAATGGCGCATATATATATAACAGGAAACATCGTGTCGAACCCTCTCGCTCCCCTGCTCCCTTGCCTGTTCGTTGTGAAAAATGTCAGGCTTATAATCAACACACTACCGCTACCTGTACTAACACCAACGTCTGTGGTTACTGCACTGGCGAGCATTTAACACGTGCTTGTCCAAATCTAGAACGGCCACCTACTTGTTCTACTTGTCACGAAGCACATCTGACATATAGCTATAAATGCAAAGACAAACCTGCTCCTGAAGTAAATCATCCAGAATATGTAGTACCATTGCGCACACATAATTATTCCACTGATGCTCCTCCTTCTATGGACTCACCTATAACAGTGCGAAATCTCCTTTCTTTTCTCACACTTACCTTACAAAATATTCAACCATTTCATCGATCTCACGTGTTACAACAAATTACTCATGCAGCGAAAGAGATTTTCCATGTTAATTTTTATGCGACTTATTCAGGACAAAATGTATATTTCCATACCTCTCGCTTGGAAACCACAGTTTAGCATTGTCTGTTTCATCATGGCTTTAACGTTTATATTTCTTAACATTCGTTCACTTCACAAAAACAAACCATTATTCGAAGCGTTACTACTAGAGGAAAGAGCCACAGTCTTTATTCTAAATGAAACATTCCTTACTTCATCCATCTCTTGTCAATTTGCTGGCTACACACTAATCAGACAGGATAGCTTCCTTCCGTCCAAAAGAGCTAATGGGGGAACAGCTGTGGGTTTTCCTCATCGTGTCCCATCACGCCGACATCTTTGTAACCTACCTGGTCTTCCTGAGTACCTACTACTCACATTATACTTCCGTAACATAGCTATCACTGTTGCCACCATTTATATCCGACCCGGTCATCCACTACCTACCTCATTTGTTCAGTATATTTCTGATAATTATAAACGATTTATAATCATGGCCGATTTCAACATGCATAGTAGATCAGAGCACGACAGAACCGCATTCCGAAACTTCATTACAACTCATACACTTGGCATCATTCATAATCTGCCTAAACATACAAGACCCATCTCACAAACTACTCCCAACATCGTCATTACTTCAGCTAATCTGGACTCCCAAGTACATATCGATGTTCTTGATCCAGTCGGCAGTGACCATGTTCCAATTAAACTTCAGCTCCGTACAACTAGTATGAATTCCTCTTATCATTTCCAGCGCACTAGTCTCAGCTTTGACAAAGCAAACTGGGATCAGTATCGAGCTCGTCTCATGACAGCTATAGAGCCATTACAACCACCCACTACAGAAGACGAACTATATGCTCACATAGACAGTCTCACCACCACAATTCAGGAGGCAAGTTCTCTATTCATTCCAGTTTCTACCTCCACACCATACCGGCCTACATTACCTCCGCAATATCTCACATTCGTTACTCGCTCCCGACAATTTTATAGAGATTTTCAAAGGACTGGCAATCCTGAATCACTTCGTCATTATCAGCAACTTCAGCGGATGGTCAAAAACTACATATGTGCTTACAAACTACGCTGTTGGGTTAAAACATGTAATTCTCTCTCTGATATCAATCATCCGACGAAGTATTGGAAACGTTTTAACGTTCTTTGTGGAAAGTACACCAAAACACCTTACCCACTATTACAAGGGGAATCTCGCATTCAAGCAGATACAGACAAAGCCAACGCTTTCGCTGATTTTCTTCAAACAATATTCACACCTAACGGATCTCCTCCTACTTATCACCATCCAGCAGACACAGTCAATACTTCATCTCCTTCTTTACAGCCTCATCCACACCATACTCTTCCACTTAATCAACCTTTGACAGAACCAATTACAGTTCAGGACATCATCACTGTTGTTCGAAATAAACGTAATAGTGCACCAGGATTCGATAATATCCCTTATCGACATATCAAAGAAAGTCCGCTCCCATTGCTTACTCTGCTTGCCAGCATCTTTACCTTCATTCTTCGAACAGGCTATTTTCCTATCCAGTGGAAGACTTCAAAGACGTTAATGTTTCCAAAACCTCACAAACCACCTGAAAGCGTATCAACGTATCGCCCAATACAATTAACGTCTACCTTCAGTAAAATCTTAGAACGCATTCTTGTCCGACGTCTACACACATACATCGACAGACGCCACCTTCTTCCCATCCATCAAGCAGGATTTAGACCAGGCTATTCTATCAACGACCAACTGCTTCGCTTATCCACTATGGTCACACATCATTATAATTCCGTCAAGCCATCGTGTCTTGTACTGTTTGATCTAGAGAAAGCGTTCGACAAAGTTTGGCACTTAGCACTTATCTATAAATTAATACGGTACCGTTTTCCACTCACATATATCCGTCTGATTTACAACTTTTTAGTGGGTCGCCTTTCCTATGTTTCTATTAACAACTGCCTATCACACCCTATTTTTCTACTATCCGGAGTTCCTCAAGGATCGGCTTTATCGCCACTTCTATACACTCTCTACGCTGCTGATATGCCTCCACTACCAGATAAAGTCCACCTTTTTCAGTACGCCGATGACACTGCATTCCTTGCTTTGGGATCGACTATCCAATCAATAAACAAATCTTTGCAAACAGCTATTAACGATTTCCTCCGCTGGCGTGATAAATGGCAACTTACAATTAATGCCACAAAAACCCAGGCGATTGTATTCATTCCCTCTAAGAAAACCTCACGAGTTCAAGAAATCCCAACCGCCTCACACTTCATGTCAACCATACACCGATACAGACACGCTCAACAGTGACCTACCTGGGCATTACATTCGATCAACATCTAACATGTAAACCTCATCTTCAAACAATCACCGCCAAGGCTTACAATAGACTAAATCTCCTAAAGAGGTTAACCGGAACAACATGGGGCTTGAAACCTACTACAGTATTAAAAACCTACAAAGTTTTCCTACGACCGACTCTAACATACGGTCACACTGCTTGGATGGCTGCTGCACGCTCCTTCTACGAAAAGCTCTTAATTTTAGAAAGACATGCACTACGTATTGCTTTTCGAATTAAGTTACCTAGCCCAACAGCAGAGTTATACAACCGCATTGAGTTTCCATCTCTACAGTTTCATCTCGAAAAGTTACGTCTCACCTACATACACAATCGTTATGAAGCACACCATCCTCTACTTCTGACTACTATGCATCATATGGCACTCCACCCAGCAGCATTTCGATATTTCCATCCGCCGCTCTCACTCCTGTATACTCTGTACTGCTACACACTACCTCCTGATGCACTAGACCTGGAGTTACTTGCTGACTATCAAATTCATGACCGTCTTCCGCTCATCTTTCCATCCTATGTTGCACAATAAATCCATCCACAACTGCCACCCTTTCCCTACCTGATGTTAAAGCCCGCAAAGGTCATTAAGTCTTTGATAGTTATAATAAGCTTTAATACAAAACTCTGAGACCCTCACAAAGTCATACACAGCTACTATTTCCATACTTCAGTTCCCTAAGAGAGGGCATAACCCTCTAACAGGGTTCTAGCCGGACGGGCTAGTCACTTACAAAAAAAAACATGGTGTTGAATTGACACACAAGTAAAACGCTAAAGTGGTAGTAATTTTTTGTGTTGTTTCAACAGCTCATTGTTTGCTGTGTAACATCTTGCAGCAAACGTAAAACTGAATGTATGTATGTATGTTTATTAATACTTTTCAGAGCCCTATAGGTGTTCCATCTACACGTACTTTCCGTATGAAAGAAAGAACTCTATATAGGCGGTAAGGACCTCATATACAGTACAAATGGACGTGTAGGCTATATAACATAGGGCCCTATAAGTATTCCATCTACACGTACTTTCCGTATGAAAGAAAGAACTGTATATAGGTGATATAGGACCTCATATATAGTACAAATGGACGAGTAGGCTATATAACATAGAGCCCTATAAGGGTTCCATCTACACGTACTTTCCGTATGAAAGGAAGAACTGTATATATGCGATAAGGACCTCATATACAGTACAAATGGACGTGTAGGCTATATAACATAGAGCCCTATAAGTGTTCCATCTACACGTACTTTCCGTATGAAAGAAAGAACTCTATATAGGCGGTAAGGACCTCATATACAGTACAAATGGACGTGTAGGCTATATAACATAGAGCCCTATAAGTATTCCATCTACACGTACTTTCCGTATGAAAGAAAGAACTGTATATAGGCGATAAAGGACCTCATATACAGTACAAATGGACGTGTAGGCTATATAACATAGAGCCCTATAAGTGTTCCATCTACAGGTACTTTCCGTATGAAAGAAAGAACTGTATATAGGCGATAAGGATCTCATATACAGTACAAAGGGACGAGTAAGCTATATAACATAGAGCCCTATAAGTGTTCCGTCTACACGTACTTTCCGTATGAAAGAAAGAACTGTATATAGACGGTACGGACCTCATATACAGTACAAATGGACGTGTAGGCTATATAACATAGAGCCCTATAAGTATTCCATCTACAGGTACTTTCCGTATGAAAGAAAGAACTGTATATAGGCGGTAAGGACCTCATATACAGTACAAATGAACGTGTAGGCTATATAACATAGAGCCCTATAAGTGTTCCATCTACACGTACTTTCCGTATGAAAGAAAGAACTGTACATAGGCAGTAAGGACCTCATATACAGTACAAATGGACGCGTAGGCTATATAACATAGAGCCCTATAAGTGTTCCATCTACACGTACTTTCCGTATGAAAGAAAGAACTGTATATACGCCGTAAGGATTCCACATACAGATAGACGTATATAACATTTAGCTGACGTATGTAATATACGTATATAGTCTATATGTAATATACAGAAGACTTTACATGTCAGCCATCCTTCAATGGCATGATGTAAATTTAAGCGTGAAAAAGGTACAGTGGCTCACATAATTGATCGTACACTTAGCACTGTGGGAAAAATGAACAGAAATAACCTCTTTTACATATCTTATATTACAAGAAACTGTAATATATTATGTCAAGGGATCTTATAAACAAAATATATTTATTTCATTCCTTTACACGAAATGAGACCTTGAACGTAGAAATAAAAAACACTTTCATATACAAACTTAAAAGTCACAAAATTATTCGTACACCTTGTCCATTTACAAATTTTGGAAGTTCAGTAGCGAGTTGCGAACCCGTTTCTTCTTATCACCTCTGCTAGTCTGTTTGGCATTGATTGTACCAATTTCTTTGTAACACTACGTATAATCTTGAGCCACTTTTCTTTCAGGAACGTCTTCAGGTATGTTATTTGGTTGGCGCTGCTGCACATTCCTCTCTAATTCCCACCATAGATTTTCTATGGGATTGAGATCTGGTCATTGAGGAGGGATTGCAAGAGTCTTTGGTGAGTTGTACAATAGCCATAAGCGCACAATGTAAGCGGTCCTGATGAAATCTAAAACTGTCCAAGTTCTAATTTTTCTATACTAGACTTCAAGTTTGTCTTCAATATGTTGAGATATGCAAATTTGTCCATTCTTACCTCAATAAAGTGTAGATTTCCTACGCCAGAAGCTGCCATGCAGGCCCAAACCATGACTGATCCTCCTCCATGTTTTACTGTTGGTCTAGTGTGTTCCTTCTTAAATTCTGTATTAGGTTTTCACCAAATAATTTTGTACCCGTCGGATCCATTCAGGTTAAATTTTCTCTCATCACTAATTATTACGCTATTCTAAAAGTCTTCGGAGCATTGCTTATGTTCCAGAGCAGATTGAAGAATTTTGCGTTGATTCGCCTTGTTAATATAAGGATTCTTCCTAGCAACTCGGCCATTGAATTTAGTTTTCCTTAGGGTTCTTCTCACTGTTTCTGTCACTGAAAGGGGTCTCCAATGGATGATGCTACTTCTGTTGTCAGTTTGGGTACACTCTGACGAGGATACTTTTTAATTTTTAAAATTATTCTTCGTTCGTCTCTTTCACTCAATATACGTTTTCTTCCTCGACCAACTTTATTTCTTATCCTGCCCTCCGTACTTGAATCTGTTGACATCTGGCTGAATGTTGAATGTGTTCTGCCTGTTACTTTTCCTATAGTTCTTAACGATTTGCCCTCCGTTGCTAGTTTAATAGTTAATTTACGTTCAGAGTATGTAGTTTCACTTTTTGGTGCCATCGTACTGCAATTTGTTGGTATTGCACTCACCTCAAATACGTAGAAGGATGTGGATAACCTACAAGTAGAATGACTCACTCCTTCACCTTTGTTTGTTTCCACCCCCTCCTTCAACACAAGCTAAATGTAAAGTGTACGATCAATTTTGTGACTGTGATTCGTGACTGTGATCTGGAGAATCCACCAACAACTGTAGATAGATAGTTAGGACAAGAAGGTGCGATACTCATACTAATGTATCCCATAAACATCAATTCTGCCTCAATAACTGCAAACATGTAAAATTTTTGACGAGTAATGACTTTACGCATTAATATTTAGAAATTAGTAGGGTGTAAGATAAATTTTGTGAGCTACTGTAGTACGTATGTCGCATATGGATAACATATGATTCATTAAGATTTCCTTTTTAAACATACGAATTCTCTATATTTGTACAATATACCGCTGTCCAGATAACAGATTTTTCTCAGTGTGACATTTTCCTATAACATAGTACAATAATATAAATTGTTATTCTCATTCATTTAATTTCATCGTGTGTCTGTGCAATGAACTGAAGAATGCAGAAATTATCTCAGTTTCTGCATGCGACGTTAGACTAATATACCGGATGTATAAGTATCAAAAATCCGGGGCCACAGATCAAGTCATTTATGAATAAAGATACATAAAAATGGAAGGTGAGAAAAGTTGTTGGTAACAGGTGGTTTTCAATTTAAAATTGTGGAATTGTTTCCATCACACGAAACGTTTGGACTCCACACTGGTAAGGTGCCTTACGTTAACTGAGAAAGCAACGTTTCCAATTCAACAGGCTGTTCGAAGTGAATGCAAATATGAACAAAAATGACAAAAGAAATGTCCATATTGTTGTGCACAGAACTTAGAACGCTTCAAGTCCATTTCCAAGAACGTTGTATTATTGGTATGATGAAACCTGCTTAACTGGTAAGGTTGATTTTTCGTTTACCAGTGTGGAATCCCAACAGCTGGTATGATCGAATAAACACATCATTTTAAACGGCATTTCAGTAGCAGGTGGAATGATTAGTCGTATATGGTTTGCAGATGATATAGTACTTGTTGTGAGATCTTAAGAGAACATCAATAAGATGTTAGAAAACTTAAGGAAGGGCTTTGAAGAATATGGGATGAAAATAAATGTTATAAAGACAAAAGCCATAGTAATTGAAAAAAAAAGGTCGGTGTCAAATATAGAAGTAGGAGGGGAGAAAGTAGAATAGGTGACTAGTTTTCGATACCTGGGTAGTTTTACTAGTGACGACATAAAGTGTGAAGGTGAAGTAAAAGGAAGGATAGGAATGGCGAAAGAAGTCTTTAAGAGGAAGAAAATACTATTTTGTGGGGCCTTGAATAAAGAGTTGAGAGAAAAACTCATAAAATGCCTCGTGTGGAAAATTATAAGGAGCAGAAACATAGACATTACGCAAAAATGATGAGGAACGACTGGAAGCTTTCGAAATTTGGGTGTGGAGAAGAATGGAGAGAATTAGTTGAGTTGGCGGAAAACGAACGAGAGTTCTAGAAACGATGAGAGAAAAAGAACAATTTTAAATATTATTAAGAAGGAAAAGAGAAATTGGTTGGGACATTGGCTAAGAACGAACTGCATGATGAGGGACGTGTTAGAGGATATGGTGGCAGGATAGAGAGGGAGAGAGCGAAGGAGACTTCAATTGATGGACGATATCAAAAGAGAAAAATCGTGGGTAAATACGAAGAGATTAGCGGAAGACTGTGGAGAATGAAAGCTTCTCAGTTGTGGCAAGTGACCTGCCAATGATGACAGAATACCTATGATGATGATGATGATGATGAGATTGGAGAGCACTATTTCCAACAACTTTTCTCTGTTCGCATTATATCGTATCATTACTTATAACAAAGTTGGCCTATAGCCCCAGACTTTGATATAGCAGTATATGCCTTCCCTTCTTACTTAATTTCGTTGCAAAGTAAAAATACTTATAGTTTCCAGTAGGATGATCTTACAAATTTTCATTTTGCTTGTTGATTTATAACATGGGTCACCAAATGTATTTTGTGTTTGGGCTGTCTCGATGTCCCCTGTACATATATTGAGCAAATGACACAACTATGCCCTTTACTACGAATTTTGTTTTCAGCTCAGCCTTGAGAATTCTAGCACAAGAACCTTATTTTCGAGAATTCCACCAGTGACGAATTTAGAACTATCAGCAAAACTAACGCAATTTTACTTGTTAAATCGAATGAATAAAAGATATTAATTTGATACTATTTCCAAGTAATAAAAGCAACAAATAGAATTATTTCAAACAGACTAACGATAATAATGTTTTAGTAAATTCACGATAGAGTCTAATATGTAAAGATTAACAAAGAGTTTCCCTATAATATTAACAACACTTTTTTTTTGTTTTGTATTCAACGGCGTCAACTTTCCAAAATTTATGTGGGTGCATATCCATGGTGGGACATGTTAACCTATGTTTTCATGGAAGTCTCGATATTTGATTGATTTATTTTTAGTTAAAATCTTTTATGAACGCTGTCATAAAGGGCTGTGCTGTGATAAAGTAAAATATACCGGTAATATAAGGATACGTTGGAGCTGCCCTAGCTCAGTCGGTAACACGGCAGACTTAGACGCAAGAGAAACGGGTTCAAACCCGGGTCCAAAGTAATAATCTTGTGGGTTCGGCGCACCCACAAGATTATTTGTCTGGGTGCCGGAGTCGTGGAGCACCCAAGTAGTCGGCGCCCATGTTTGTATTAGCGACCACGTGTTCACAACAGAAATTATACGTTTTTCTTTCCTTTTCATCCTCTGTTCCCCTTCAACATCGTACAGTGGGTCCATATTCATCACTGTTATTCCACAGAAATAATTTATGTAAATCACATTTTTTTCTTTTTTGGAAAAAAGTAGAAGAAATAAATACGGGTAAAATTATCGAATATGTGTATACGGAATTAAGATAATTTCCGAAACATGTATCATTGGTTTTCCTCCCTTAGCGTTATTCTTCCATTTTTTTTCCTGAATAGTTTTACTTCATATCTAAACCGAATAAACCATTCGCTAGGTAATTTTCCAGTTTTCTAGTAATTTTCCAGTTCTTCTTGTAAACAGATAAATAACTCAAAACCAATAGTGCTAATTCAGCACAGTACTTCATCACATGCTTTGTAGCGTGGTTACGCTTCAGTTCTGAACTGACTGCCTTTGTATAAAACTGTTTGGGACCTATCAAAAAGGGTTTTTGGCTACTTGTCCTTTGATCGATAAGCATCCATTTGTGTCAGTTTCACCCAAACACGATCGCACAAGAAATAATGACCACAAGAATTTTAAAGTGAAATATTAGTTGGACATCACTCTTGTGTTTTTTGTTCGTCAGAAACAATCATCCCCAGCGAGAATTTCAGCAAGACAAGCGACTGGGACTTTCACCCCGTTAGAGAATCAATAATTTACTATAAGTGTGACTGCCAATCCTTGAGGCACAATAAAGGATACACGTAACTACGTGCTATGTCACTCGTGATACCTCTTTTTCTTTTCAATATTGTTCCGACTATACCATGTGTCTATTCCCATAAGAGACGGTAATTGCTCGAACAAGATTTTATCTAGGTAATATAAAATTCGTGGTCCACTGTACCAGCGATCAAACTCGACACTAGTGTGCGCGCAAACTTTTGTGGGTCTTAGCACACCCGTGCTGGCCCACCGGGACATGTCCCGGTACGCCCTCCGAAACGTCACATTATAAATAAAAGTAGAAGTTTTTTTAAGTAATAAATTCTTAGTTGTTTTTGGCTAAAAAAAATGTGATAACTGATAAGTACATAAGGCGCCCTTGCGAAACTACATCTATGATAACCGGTTTTATTTATTCTTGTGTATAGTACAGTTCTGTACAATAAGTATATACTGTTACTATTGATAAAGAACCAGTGAAGAGTACAGTGTGCTCTGCGAAACATCACATTATAGATAAGTGGTTTTAGTTGTTCTTCTGTATACAGGTCTGTATAGTAAATTTATACAGTGGCTGTTTGTGAACCTGTAAAGGGTACAGTACGCCCTTATAAAAGACGGCCTCCGAAATATCACATTTTAAGTATTTTTTTAACCTTTTGTGAACAAATTTTGTATTATAAATTCATACGGTTGCTATTGGCAGAGAACACGTAAAGAGTACAATCACTTTTAAAAAAATATGTACAAAGTCAGTAAAGTAATTAATATGTACGCCTATTTGGTAAGATAATATAGGAGATTTTCGTGATGCTCAGTGGCGGATCTAGAACGGGGCCGGGGAAGCCTAGGCCCTCCCAGCTTTTTGAAATTATTGAAAAATTATTGAACCTATTATTTATATATTTTTGAAAGTTTATGGTAAACTAATGATATACGGTTATGGCTGCCCCCAGTTTTTACCTTCTATATTTGCCACTGGTGATGCTACTCATTTATTGCCAAAAATACTTTTAGAAGCTAAGCTAAATCAATATAGCGCAGATTAAACAATTCAAGTCTTTTACAAATTTGACTGTTCCTGTGTGTTTTAGAGCAGTGTTCGAATAATCAATACCTATTGTATTTCTAAAACGTTGCTACATTGATTTATTAGTACGTATTTAGCTCCATTTCCTTAGACAAAATGTCTATTTCAGAAACTAAAAAGTGTTTCTCTAGTAAAGACGTTTTCATAGTTTAGCTACTTACGTTACTAAACAATTTGGTGGTTTTAATACATAAAATGGCGCCTTGATCGCCCGAAAAATTGTCGGGAAAATGTAAAACAGCCATAACTCAAGAATAAAATGTCGGATCGAAGTCAGGTAAAAGAGAATATCCATTATTTTTACTCGTAGATTTCATTAGTGTACAACAGGCCCGCAACCAGAGGTGGCTAGAGGGGCCTGGATCCCCTAAACTTTTCATGGCCCCTCCAGTCCTTAACACAAAATGCTATTCTTAATACAAAAAAACAGAATTTAGTTATTTGTAAGATAATCTTTACTGATTTGCCCCCCTAACATATTCATGCCGCCAAAACCTCTGTGGCTGGTTGCGGGCCTGGTGTACAATCCGATGTAGTGCAGTGGCGGTGTAAGGATGACCCCCAAAGAAAACTAGAGTATTCTTTTAAGTATCTTATACGACGTTGAATGAGGGAAATGAACAACAATTAAGTACAAGATTTCAACAATCAAAAATAATGTACATCGTTCAAGTCAGAAGAACACTTAAAATTCGAAAGGAGAGATGCACCTCTGTGATTGATCTATTTTGTCTCAGATCAGAATTAACTCTCGGGATAAGAATTTAAATGAAACGAAGTTTTTAACGTATCACAGTTGTATCTTCTAGGCTAATGATGACGGATGATAAATGGCCGGCTTCCTATCCAAGTTACGAGTGTGTGAAAATGGAGAAAATACCTTTGATCCAGATTAGATTTAATAAGACTGTGCATAGGACAGTTAGGTGGCATGTATAGAAACATAACATGTAGTATCCAAAAGTCAAATATCATGTGTAATGAACGAGTTTACAACGGATTCTCCACATGACACAGGGATTCCAAGTATTGCACAAATACATATTGGGCAAAAGTAGGCTGCATTAAAGTGTTTCCTCTTCGTAATATCTAATTCTGCGGAATATGATACTTCTGTGCACACAAGCAACATGAGATGTACATGTTGCATAACGATACAAAGAAATGTTCTGCGACAGTATACTTGATTTATCTGTTAGGTGAATCTTCTTTCAGGAATACTTTCGAGGGGCTATTTCCCTCCTTTGTAGTTGGCAAACCGTCCCTTACCCTCAGTGTTGGGAAGTAACGTAACGCAAGTAACGCGTTACTTTTTAAGTAACGTTTCCCAGTAACGCGTTACATTTTTTCCAAAGTAACTGTAACGGTAACGCGTTACAAATTTTTAAGTAACGTACCTAGTTTGCGTTACATTTCGGATGAGTAACTACAATCTATCTATTAAAATGCTACAGTACCAAATAAGAGCGACCGAGCTCTAACCTATAACCTTAGCTTTGAAACCTTTGTCTTTGTTATAAACGTGAAATCACAAATAACCGTAAATCATATATTTTTAAAAGAGTGCACTTTAAATAAATTACTTAAAGAAATATTTTTCACAAAGTTTATTCTTTTAAATTATTGTTCAAAGGCCTTTAGTAGTGTATACATGTATGTTCTGCAGACAACTTTCCCCCTCCCAATATTCTTCGACCAGCATACAGGAAAACACAAAGCATTTTACATAAGATCCAACGAGCTACACATAGCGCAAAGTATTTAGATGAGAAGCATGAATAAGACAAAAACAAAACCTAAGCCAACACACATGACATCGAAAAGAAATAAACAATCTAGGACACTTTTTATTTTCCCCCAGTACTTCTGATTATTAGCACAGAAGGAAAGCACAAAAGTATTTACAAAGGGTCCAACTAACTATACGTAGCGCAAAGTATTTCCATAATTACAATGCCAAAGTGAGATCCCATATATGGATCTTTAAAATTCAAATGGCATTGCGTTCTGTATGTCCAAAAGTCTTAGTTTTTATAGTCTTGAAACCATAAAAACACTTATACACTTAGAACATACTTAAAGTTACAAGTTCGGATACTGATAATGGAATCTTCTGCTAACTTCGTTCTCTATGAGAAACAATGATTTCTTAAACTCTGCAAACTGATCGTAATTCAAGCTTAATAGACAGCCGTTAATATCAAAAACTACTTGGACTTCGGTTTCCACATTTTTCACAGTTACACTGAAATTATTAGTAAATATAAACTTCTTTTGGGGATCCATAATAATCGCTACATTTTTTTACTTCTGAAAACATTTTTAATCATTTTTGTTATTTTTTGGATTCATTTCTAAAGTAAAACTGATGTATTTTATAACCATTATCTAAATCTTTCAAACCCTCATACTTAACAAACAGCTTATATTTTTTCATATCTTTCAACACTTGCTCAGTATCATCCTTATATCTTTGTGGTAATAACGTCTTATATTTCTCATCTAAATGTACTAAAACTCTTTGACCATAACGCTGTGTTTGAATCAATTTCCATAATGTTATATCGTACGGTTTACTTTTTTCTAACTCATCTATGCGAAGGAATCTCAATGCTTTAACGTCATTTTTCTTATTGAAATAATTAGCCATAGGTTCTTATTTGTTATAAGGAAAATGTTCGTTTTATGAAAAATTCATAAAACCGCTTTCCATTTAAAATTTACGTACAGAACTCAACAGTTGGATAATTATCTTTTAGACCAGTGTATTTGATTTTCAATCCGTCTTTAATGATCTCATCAATCATTTTATTTGTTAAGCGTTTTGTGAATCTAGGTGGAAGAAATACCTTAAACTCTTCGCATTCAACTAAAATGCTATTTCCAAACTTAGTTATAATCCTTTCCATTTTCACAATCTTATATTCTGTATCTAATTCTAATTCTCTTAATCCAATAACTTGTTTTTGCTCAAGACTTCCAAGTTTATTTAAAAGCTCAATATGACTCGCCATCGTATTTACTATATAGAAAATCAATGATCACTCTTCAATTTTTATCTTTAACAAAAAACTTTTTAATCATTTTTGCTAATTTTAGAATAACGTTTATGGAAAACCTCCATAAACATTACAAAAATACATTTAACTATCTAAAACTCTTCTATTACTTTCTCATTCTTAGGATCATATGTAAAGTTCTTTTGTCCAATTAAAATCGCATAGCATATAGTATTATCAGCAACAGCTTCTGCAAAGTCTACTACAAACTTTATGTTTGTTCTCTCATTTACCGATACATTCTTCCTCTTACTACAATTAATCACATACATTGGTCTGTTATCTATAAACTCTTTAGGATCATAGTACATTTCGGTATTACCACATGTTATTGTCTTAAATGCAGTATAATCTTCGTACATCTTAAAATAATCCTTGTTAGCAATATCTAAGTTTCTTGATTCTTTTGGAAATACCTCACTCCTTCCATTTTTAAGATAGATATTCTTTACCTTACAATGATCAAACTTACTTGCATCTGCTATTTGTTTACCACTTCTATCAGTTTGGAACATTACAACTACGAAATCAGGCATATCAAATTGTCTAGAATTAAATTGAGTAGTAACATCGAACTCCAAGAAAGAACCTACAACAGTCTTCTGAACACACTGATAAGTATGGAATGAAAACATGATTTTAGGTTCTTTAAGAATATTAAACTTTTACTGGCTTTCGTAATTAGATTCGTATTCAATAATAGGCATTCTTATCTCCATACTCTTTATTGTTATTTTTCCATCATGAGGAGCTGTTGCACTTGCTCCTGTTCCAGTCCATTTGTATAAGGCATCGTTATTGTTGTTAGCTTTTGTAAATGTTATTCTCAATCCACCTTTCCACATAACCTCTTTATAATCACTTAAAAAGCCTAAAATCCTTTCGTAGACCAAGTTTACTATCCGTTTCAAATCCTGCTTGTTTTAGATATTCAACTTCTGGTTTGGAAATCTTTAATGTTCCAATAGCTGTAGATGTTATTCCAGGTAGTTCAATCTTATCTATAACAACTCCATGCTTTCTAACCTCAATTTGAGAAAAGAAGAAAGGTAAGAAGTTATCTACAAGTTTTATAGTATCATTTGCACCAAATGTTGCTCCAACTGATGCACTAACAACTTCAAAAGTCATATGACAATCTGCTTTGTGTGGATGTATAAACCCATCCCACACATTGAAATCAAACTCAATATCTTTATTAGCTTCGTTCAAATTATTAAATGTTCTTGTGTTAGGTTTAAAACTCTGTAACTCATAACTCTCAATACTATCTATTTATTATAAGGAAAATCTTCGCTCCTCTTACATAAACAAAGGGTAGCAATTCCTTCCTCTTACATAAACAAAGAGTAACAATTCGCTCCTCTTACAGAAACAAAGGGTAGCAATTCGTTCCTCTTACATAAAAAAGGCAACAATTCGCTCCTCTTACATAAACAAAGGGTAACAATTCGTTCCTCTTATATAAAAAAGGCAACAATTCGTTCCTCTTACACAAACAAAGAGTAACAATTCGTTCCTCTTACATAAACAAAGGGGAATAGAAAATCTGGAAATAACGCTTTTATGGAATGTATCCATAAAAGAATCATACATATTAACATTAAACAACTTATAATCCCGATCCTTAACCTTAGCATTCATAGCAGTACCAACACCAAAAGCAGCTAATTGTTCACCAATTGATGCATCACTACTAAATGCTCTTTTCCATGCTTTAGTTTCTAGTTCCTTATCTGCAATATGTCTTGACTCTGTATCTTTATTGTCTCTAGTATATATCGTGTTCTTTACAAGCCTCATCTAATAGGTTAATACCTTTATCACCTCTTTCTAATCTTTCTTGAAACTTAGTTCCCGGACCACAGTACGACATACCAGGAATATGTAATTCAAATGGGAGTTTATTAATCAAATCATTCACTAATCCTTTTCCAAGCTTCTCATCATTCCAGAATCGTGCTGGTAAGGTATTTAAGATCTTAATGAAATAACCTATACCTTTCGGATCATTGGGAATAAATTGTGAAAGCTTATTATTAATCATACTCACTATACCTACCTTCTCATTATAAAAGTTATTATTACCAGCCTTTTCTTCTCCATCTATAACTATTAACCGATCAATTAACTTTCTCACATCATCCATCCATATATATTCTTTAGCTAATTCGTTGTATATTTTTATTCCTTCCCCAGACTTCGGTTTTTTTCTTTCTTGTTGGTGTTGGAGGTAAATATGGCTTAATGTGATCATCCCAAATAGGCTTGATAATATTATTGTACTTAGAACCTCTATTAGACGCTACTTTTTTATCTCGATTATATTTTTGGAAGGCAGCATCTGATTCTATTATTATTTCCTTGTACTGTTGAAAATCGTTATCATCATAATCTTCAATGGTTTTATTAGTATTCATCGTTAATAATTACCATAGACCTTCTGTTCCTTTATAAGTTTTACATTAACACTTTCAGCCCCATGTGTATCTTTTTGATACACAGTGAGGGTTTACTGATGGACCACGTGTATCAAATAGATACACATTGGCTGGCAGTGTTCATAGCAAACTGTAGTCTGGTCCCGGGATGAAATTTACTAAAACAGGGTTGGGGCTGAAAGTGTTAATTATCAAATCATCACCACCCACTTTAACTTCAGAATTTCCTATCTTATTTATTATTTTTCCATCTTCTTCAACAGCTCTTATTCCAAATACACTATCATTTCTTCTACTATAATATTTTGTTGCAATCTTACCAAATGATTGTGCTGTTGTTAAGGCTCTACTCCTTCGACTTTGTCTTTAATTCGTTTTCTCATTTGCTTTATTTCTCCTGTTATAGGTGTATCACTACTACTTGAGGAACTATCATAAGTTATCTTTTTAGGTGTTTCTAGTAGACTAGGATCTATTGAAGCCGTCTTATGTACAGCTGGAAAAAGTTCAGTTATTAGATTTTTATTTTGCTCTGCTACTTCTTTGATCTCACTCCCTAAATTTTGGATAGCATCAACTACAGGTTGTTCTTGTGTCTTAAATTTATCGTATATACCTGCTCTTTTTTTCTTCCAAGATTTGAAGCCCTTTATCAAGAACTCCTTTAACTTAATATTCTTATTAATTTCTTTCTCATCCATTTATTATATAGAAAACGAACAAACGTCAAAAAACGTCAATAAACGTGAAAAAACGTCAATAAACGTCAAAAAACGTCAATAAGCGTCAAAAAACGTAAACCTTTAAAACGTAAAAACGTGAAAAAACGTCAAACGTTTAAAAAGTGTTTTATCTTGTTCCTATACTTACCATTGTTTACCTTCCTTGTCATATCAATTACTATAAAACCATAATCTTCTTGCCAACATTTTGAACATATATCTTTAAATTTATCATAAGACATATCTCCTCCAACAAACTCGTTATACACATGTTTAAGATTAGTTTCATCTCTTCTAAATATGCATAGGAAGTTAACGTTATCTCTTATAAGCTGTTTAGGTACTTTTGAATGTCTGTGCAAGATAGAAACAGTCTAAATGTCTATGTCTACCTTTCGTAAAGTAATTTCTAACAGTATCTTGGTTCTCCAAAATGTAATCGTCAAACACAACTACAGAGTATTTTTCGCATTCATCAATAGGCACAATACAATCATTACTGCCTAAAAACGTTGCTATTTGCTTCTTGAACTTTAGTTCTGCTTTTTCAAATCGTTCTTTTAATTTTTCATACTTTGGCTGATTCATGCTTTTAGAATATATGTAGAAGTAATTATGGTTTAACCAACCTGGCTGTAATAAGAAGTTAAATAACAGAAAAGTTTACCACAACCAGATGGACCCACAATAAGACATCGAATATCATCAGGTATAAGTTCTCCACTTCTTTTCTTAGGTGTTGTTTCTTTTATAATCTCTTTTACATCCCAATTAATAGTTTTCTTACTCATTTATTATAGAGAAAATTTTGAATCAGACCCGATAAATCGTCGAGTCCCTGAGTGCCAGCAACTTTTATGATCTTACATCTTTTAGTTGTTCTCTGATCTTATGCAACGTATTTTTTATATATTCCTCATCCATTTCGCCATTTAATGTTATTCTTATCTCTAACTGTTCTTTAAATGAGTTAATACAAGTGCCAATGGTTTTATATTCATCTTTTCTTTCGCTTATGTTTAACTTAGAAGACAAACCTGTTATAATAGCACTCCCAGTCGCAAGAGACGTTCTTAATATTGAGTAAATTGTTACGGGTATAAAAATATTAATAAACCCAGTTGTTGCAGAGAGTATAACCGATAACGTAATCAAAGTGTAGTATGCATATCTAACAATTCGTAGTTTTCTCTTTTTCTTCTTTAAGCTGTATTCTAACTTTTGAATGAGAACTTCTATTAACTTGATTACTTTCTCTCTTGGAATATCTCAAGGTAAATCAAACTCGTTCATTTATTATATAATAAATGACTAAGGTATTTAAGTTAACGAGTGATACTTCCGTTTTAAAGACGAAACACCATTACGAATTAGACAACAGTAACAACTATTTAAGTATAGGACTAGTTGGGTTTTACACAACCTACTCAACTCGAAACATTACAGAAAGAAATAATAAGTTAACATTTTGTAGTAACCTTCCTGACTTTTCTAATCTTACAAAACAACTCATAGTTCAACCTGGTCAATATAATTTAAAAGAATTAGAAGAATATATTAAATCAAATCTTCCATAAATCATCGATGCTTTTAAAAATATTAAATTTACTGAGGATAGAGAAAAAATAGAGTTAAAATATTTAGCGGGCATTGTGATATAACCTTAGATACCATTAATACTGTATTAGGTTTTAGTGAGAAAAACTTGGCTAGTAACATAGAACATGTTGGAGATAAGGTACCAAAGTTTCACCATTCGATACAATTAAAGTTCACTGTAATATAGCAGATGGTATGTTTGTTAAAGATACGGAGTACACACATAGAGAAACAGGAATTATAGCATCATTTAAAACAGATGCCGAGTTTAAACATAGTATTATTTATGAGCCTGCTTATCCACTATTTTTCCCTATATCTAAAGACAAGGTTGACAATTTTGAGATAAGGATAACAGATGAGAATGATTCCTTAATTGATTTTGGTTGGGCTACAACAACTGTACTTTTACAAACCAAGATTTTCTTTCAAATAAATAGGAAGATGTGTCCTATTAAAGGTTGTATGTTTAGTGTTCCTTACAGTGAACTAAGGGGTTTAAATATCGATCATGTATTAACAAAGAAACAATTTAGCGATAAATCTAAGAAAATTAAAGAAGGTAAAGGAATGGATTTAACTCTAACTACTGCACAAATGAAAAAGATTAAGAAAGAGCATATGAGTGGTTTTATCTTTACAATTCCAGCCATTCTAGCAGCTTTAGGAGCAGTTGGTTCATTAGCAGGTGGTGCAGCAGCGATTACTAAAACTGTACTTGATGCTAAGAAAAATAAACAAGAACTTGAAGAACAAAAAAGGCACAATATGGTTATAGAAGAAAAACAAGGATCAGGTAAACCGAAGAAGTCAAAAAACTAAAACCATTGACCAACTTCGATATAGAGAGGTTGGTTAAAGAATTAAAGATAAAACGATTTAGAGGTGTATTTATGAGTGACGAACGTCCACAAAAACCCTATGTAAATGAGATATAATTTTTATCAGCATTTTGAGTATGTTAGTGAGATAGACTTAAAAGATAGAAACAACGTATATAATGTTATTGATTTATGGAAAACGTTAATACCTAAATTTTTGTACACGGATGAAGAGTCGGAAAAGTTACGTCCAATAATTACCTTAAAGGAGTTGTTGTCAAATTATAGCTCTAGACCATTACAATTGTGCTAGTAACTCAATAACGAAGGGTACGAATAGCTACATTTGTAATAATTGTTATGTAGATAATAGTTGGGTTTACAGTACTAAAGAAGAAATGAAAGCTGGTTGTGCAAGAAAACCATGGTATGATACTACAAAAACAAATAGTTCTAGAGGTACTAAAGAAAAACAAATACATAAAATATTATGATGATGTCTATTTAATACACTATCACGTTACTGATAAAAAATCATTAAAATTACAACATATGGAAGAAACACTTATAAACGAGTTTGAAAACTTACACGAGGCCTTTACAGAACTGTATCCGAAAAGGGTATTGTTTATTAACTGAAAATGTGTATTGTACTATCTGTTGAAAAAGCATGATGTTCATGTTGATATTGATTTTAAACACTCACCTAAACAAATAGAGATGTTAAAGAAATGTTTTGAAAAATTAGGATGGACATTTTCTTTATAATAAAATGAGCATGGATATATTTGGTAATGTTGCAGATAGAAAAGGTGATGTTGATATTAGTGAAGAAAAATTAAAATTGTTGGATAATTTAAATGATGTTGTTAGCGTAAGTCAACTTAGCTCAATAGAAGCTCAATTAGAGAACGATAGAAAACGATTTGAAGATGCATTAAAAACGTTACAAGACACATACATAAAGAAAGAAGATTTTCAAAAGATCAGGATGGATACTACTAAATTGATTATGCAGAAAGAAACCATACCTCTATTATATCGATTGAGAACTAAGAATGTTAAAGACCCAATCTTTAGAATATTCAATCTTTCTAATGGTTATAGGTTTCTCTATAATGGAAAAATAATGCACACGGAATTAAGTTTGGATAAATACTTCCTAGAGATATATTTGGGTGATACTTTGATTGAAAATTTATCTTTTAGCTTTAACAAGAATGATATAATTACAGTTAAACCAAATAAAAATTCAGCTATGGAAGAAGGACAATTATTGTTTGTTGTAATGTACATAGAAAGAGTGCTTTCGTAAGAGTGTTTGCTATATAATAAATATGGATATTTTTGATAACATTAAAAGTAGAAAAGAAGAATCTAGAGAAGTTTTTACATCAAATTACACATTCTGGGTTGATTTTAAGAACAAAAGGTTGGTTAATGTATCTAATGCTATCGATAAACAAGATGTTGTAACATTAGAACAGCTTGAACCAGTGAAAGAAGAGTTTAATCTACCTACACGAAAAGAAATTGTTGAATTTCCATGTCGATTGGCAGATGATGATCTTGGGAAACCAGCCTTTTTTGTATATAACTTAGCTGCTGCCTACAAATTTCTTTATAGAGGTAGGTTAATGCATATAGAATCAAGTCTTAATAAACATCTTATAGATCTATTTTTAAATGAGACACTAGTTGAAAGTATTCCATTACACTTTAATATGTATGATCAGTTAATAATTAGACCATCCGAAGATTCTGAATTGAAAGAAAATAAATAATTATTGATTATTATATATATAGAAACAGAAGATAAAGGTGAAAACGAATCAAGTGATGATGACAATAATGTTAAAGCATAGTATTAGGTAATAATAAATTTTAATTTTTTCGTTGATTTTCTATACAAAAAATAATGATAATGTATTGTGTTAAATGTAAGAAATCAACAGATACGAAGAAAGATACCATTAGAATTGAACAAACAAAGAATGGAAGATATCTAAAGAAAGGTATTTGTTCTGTATGCGGTGTTACTAAAACTCAATTCGTTAAAAGGAAAGATTGACTATATGATGGTAAAGGTGTTAGAGAAGACATTATAGAAGAAATTCACAAACCATCTAGAAAAAACTTTGACAGACTAAGTGTGGTTATAAAAGCTATCGATGATCTTTGGCAAGCTGATCTTGTAGAAATGGATAGTGGAGTGTTAAAAGGTGTTTCCAAATTAAACAAAGGCTATAAGTATTTGCTAACGATTATAGATGTGTTTTCGAAATATGTGTTTGCTGTTCCTGTTAAAGATAAAAGTGGTAAGAATGTTACAGAAGCATTTGAATCCATATTAAGAACGAGAAAACATACTAACTTACAAACTGATCAAGATAAAGAGTTTTACAATAAAGAATTTAAGAAGTTGATGGAGGAAAATAGGATTAATCATTACTCAACCTTGTAGCACTCCCGTCCTTCTCCAAAAAAAAAGGGACACCAGATTTCCTTCAGATCTTTGACGGCAGCATCGCAACGGAAAATTGTTAAATCATTGTATTATTTCTAGGTCGCCATCGCGGGTAGAAAACCGCGGAAAATAACGCTGATTCCGGTTCGGTGGAAAGTAAGTGTGGTACCGATTAAGTTCCAAAATCACACTGCACGGGACAGATTTAACAGCGTGTCTTCAAATACGCGGATGAGCGATTGGATGAATTATTTATACTCCAAATACAGAGAAACGATTATGACACTTAAATTATTTCAGATAATAAATACATAAAAGTAATTATAACGGATAATATCTTTATGGAAGTTCATCTTCAAAGCTAATGCTGAAGTACAATGGATATTACATAATTAATAACAATAGCAATGTATCATTAAATATTGAAACATAATAAGAAATCAACATTTTCAGAAAAGCGACATTACAATTGAACTTCACAGAAGAAATACAGAGATAAAAGGTAGGCATCCGACTGTCTTCTTTTACAACTCCATATATATATGGAGTCCTTCATGGTACACTTTAAATTTAATCCTTGTGGTGCATTTCCGAAATGTAGCAAAATTAGGTTAAGTTCAGAAGTTTTGTAGTAAGCTTTCAAGAGTTTAAATTAGGTTAAGCTGATATAATGTTATTCAGTTTTTGCATGCATTTTCTAATTTAGATTAAACTTTGAATAGTTACTCGTATCCTGTGCAAATAAAAACATGATAATGTTGAGACAAAGATAAAGCTGTTAGTTCGTTAGATTACCGAAGATGTGGCATAAAATACAACTACCTTCAGATAGCAACATGTCATCATGTATCATTTGCTTCAGAAGCCTAGTACAACCCAGTCCTTCTTTATAAAGCTAGGTCTGGCGTCTTCATAACAGGCGAATGTGCAATCTAAATAAAATTTCTATATTTATATTAAATAATTATTTAAATTATTTGCCATACGCATTAATTCAAAATCCGTATACACCATACATATTCCATTAACTGTATAGCTATCAATACAGTATTTAACTTCATTTAACAATTGGCAACATTCTATTCCTGTTATTACACACAGATTCTACGGTAACTGTAATGAAAAGGCTTAAAATACAGGCTTACAGAAGAATTATTTAGTACAGGATCTTCATTAACACAATATTATCATGAATATTGCTATGCCACAGTAGGTAATTAACGTGTCTGAAATTAATTTTGCTATATCCTTTCGATTCGTGCTTCAGCGTCATGTACAACAAACAGAATACGAATAAACTCATCAATTTGTGTAAAATTCCAACATGAAAACAAGAAACTGGCAATTTTGGATTATTGAAAACATTTGGAGTTAGTATTTGTGCATTCTGGATTTAATTAGTGGCATGGCTATGCAGTAGCATAGGAAAAGGGGAAGCAAAGCTTCCCGAAGATTTGTTTAGTTAATCATTTTATCCATCTTCGTAACCCACAAAATAAATATTTTCAGACAATATATAAATTAAATTTAATATTACCTTGAAAAAGGCCACTAAATATTATTTTCTTCAGAGATAAATTTACTGAGTTATGAACACAATTAAAACGTATTCAACCATTAAGTTACTCTCTATTTAAATTATATCATTCATTTCATCTGAAATCGGAAGTATTATAACTGCAAATCGATTTTCTTCTTTTTTTCTACAATATGATACAGACCAACGATCACATTCCTGTAGTACTTTCCATTAGTTATTTATTGGTGCAGATAGATAATATGTTGGTTACATCATGTGTTTTTCAATATCAAAATTTATATTGGTTGATGATTCATGGACGAAAGAACAAATAAATTGAAACTTGAAATAAATAAATAAGAAACAATGAAAAACCATTAACAACAGCATAGCTGTGATGCTGGAGCATAACAGTTCTCCCCCTTCTCCAGAAAAAAATCCGTACGTATTTTTTTTACTTTATCAGGGAGTTGTCTTTATGGCATTTTCACAGACAGTTATATTTCTTTAACAGGTTAATTCTTTCTTCAGGAGAGCAGTTGAAGAGCTTTAGATTTCTAAAGTTCTGTGTTCCTGCTGGACGATTATTCAGTGTGTTCAGTACCGCACAATTTCTTAGAATTTTCGTTACTACATATGGCCCAACGTAACAGTTTAAATATTTAGCGCATTCACTTTTAAGGGCAGATGACATATAATGAGTTCTACGCATTACTAAGTCTCCTGATTTCAGAAAGACGCCTTTAGTTTTGTGACTTGGACTACTCTCCTTTGGAAATATAGGGTTATGAAGCGTCAAGATTCGGTCGTGGATATCAAGTGGATATAATTCTTCAGGTCATAGATATGCTCTCTTGAAACTGTCGACCGCAGAATATCCCAAGAAAATTTCCGAAGGGATCTGACCAGTCGTGGTGTTCACAGTTATTTAACAAGTTTTGTACGGACTTTAGCATCTTGCTCCATCCACCTTGATTCTCCGCACAGTATGTTCTGATAATTCTATTGAGATCACGATGTTTTCTTTCGATGATTCCATTTCCCCTCGGATTGAATGGGGAAGTAGGGCAATGTTTGATATTCTTATCCTGGCAAAACTTTCTCCATAGGGCAGACATAAACTGTGGACCTTGATCTGTGCTGATTGCTTTGGGATAAGGGAACACATGGAAGTAGTATCGTTCCAGCGTGCGGATAATCTCAGCCGTATTTGCCTTTCGTAAAGAATGAAAACACACAAATCGGGAGTAAACGTCAACGATAGACAAAATATATTGGTATCCCTGACTCGCAGATAGTTTTCCCTCTAGATCAATGCAGATCTTATCGTGAACATAGTGAGCGGTCAAGTCATGAGTCTCTTGCTTGATACGGTTATTTCTCGGTTTAGATTTAGCACATTCCAGGCAATCCTGTATACACTGAACCATGTCTTTCTTCAACGTCTTCCAATGGAAGATAGAACGGCAGAAAGCCAAACACTTCTTTTGTCCAAAGTGCCCTTTGCAATGTATCTTCCGCACTAATTCTTTAGCCATTGATTGGGGTATAACCAAGAGCCAACTACCTCGTTTGACATTTTTAACGAAAATCATAGATCTATACATCTTGATGTACGTCGACTGGCCGTCTACTAACTTCTTGCCCAATGTATTACAGTACTCGTCTTCTAATTGTTTCTTTCCAAGATCATTTGGATTGTATAATTCTGGATCCTTTCGAAATATAAAGTTTCTGTATAATTGGAAGATATCCACTTGATGCTTCGGTGCGTGAGAAGAAGTTATAACAGGATTTGTGTGGTGGACAGGAGTTCTAACCTTATCAACATATCTGTTCGCATCATCTTCAGCTTCCAATTCCGGTGGATATCGACTAAGAACATCAGCAATAAAATTATCCTTACCAGGTACATGTTCAAATTTCAAGTCGAATCTCTGCAACTTGAGTATGATTCGGGGGGTACGGGAATCCAGGCTTTTCAAAGAGAAAGCGTACGTTGCTGCATGGTTGTCACAATGTACAATTGTTGGTCGACCCAAAATGTAATAAGCAAATCGCTCGCAGAGAAAAAGGGTTGCAAGTAATTCAATTTGGAAGATTGACATCGACAGTTCGTGTAATTTCAAGCGATATGCGATGACTCTGATGCCATTTCCTTCCTGTAGATGCTGTCCCAAGTAACCAGCAAGATTCTCACTACAACCATCACTATAAATGTGAAATTCCAAGTCACAATTTGGTTGACTCAATGCTGGAGGACTACTGGCAATTTTCCTTAATTGATGAAATTTGTTTATTAAATCCTCAGTCAGTTTAAATGGTATATCTTTCTTTAGCAGGGTATAAAATGGAGCAGTGAGTTCGGAGAAATCAGGTATATGCCGATGTATCCATCCTATAATGCCTAAAAATGATTTCAAATGTTTGCGATTTTTCGGAATCGGAAAACATCGGATTGCTTCTGTATTCTTTGGGTCCGCTTTTATTACGACTCCATTTACTACGTGTCCTAAAAATTTGATTTCTGTTAAAATCCATTTACACTTTTTAAAGTTCAAAGGAAATCGTGCCGTGTCAAAAATCTTCATTACCTTCTCCAAGTGTCTAAAATGAGTCTCCAAATCGGGTGAAAAACACAAAACATCATCTAAGTACACAGTCACATATGATCGAGTAGACATTCCAAAGAAGCTATTCATCATGTTTTGAAAAATAGCCGGAGATGATCGTAGACCCATCGGAAGAGATTTTAGGCAGTACTGCCGTCCTAAGTAAACAAAGCTTGTATATTTATATGAGTCAGGATGTAAAGATAGTTCATAATATCCTGAAGCGCAATCGAAGGACGTGAAATACTTTGCTCCAGATAACCTGGCAAGTATGTCAAAGATAGGTTCTACTTGAACCTTGGGAGATATCACCTGTTTATTTAGACCCCGCAAATCTAATACTGGCCGAACTCCTCCAGAAGATTTACGAACGCAGTGCATGGGGTTACGATACGGTGAAGATTTCTCTTCCACAATCCCATGCTTAACCCATTGCTCCAACTCCTTTTCAAACTCGGCTCGCATCGCCTGCGGTACACTATATAATTTTCCGACAACAGGTTCTTCATCAGTAAGTTGAATACGATATGGTTCGGTTTTGATTCTTCTTGGGTATTCTGTAAACAAATGTCTGTACCGTATGAGTAGATTTAATAATAACTTTTTCGCTGCCTCGTCCTTGTCATTCCTTGCAGAGACCATTTCTGTGAGCTGTTCTACAGTGACATTGGGCTCCGGGTCTTCCACATTGTCAGTTTCCACCTCTTTCATAGTGTTACTGGTATTTATTACATCTATTATTTCTACATTTGGTAAAGAAAGTTGTACACAATTTGGTTTGGATATATCGATTCGTACTTGCTGACTATTGTTATCTATCAAAGTTAATTCCTGCTTGTCGCTGTCTATGACACATCTAAACTTTTTCAAAAATGGGCTGCCCAATAGAAGATCTGGCTTTACATTCTTTACCACAAACAGTGGTGTCTCGAATAATCGTCCTTTTAACATAAGATTTACAACTTGGAGGCCCTTAACCTGAAAACTTTCTGATCCAGCAAATGTTCCTAATGTTATCGAAGAATACGGACGTAATTTCGCCGATGGAAATTTATCCACTATCTGTTTCCAGATTCCATAAATAAGGATATTTACTTCTGCGCCAGAATCAATAACACAAGTTAAACTAATATCACCAATTTTACCTTGAACTATTGGGGACGGATAACAGTAGGATTCCATCGGAATTTCCTCTTTATCAGTATCATTGTCGATCACAAATGACACTTGGTATTGGATATTCTCCGTATTAGATCGGACGAAAAATTCATTGATAGAAGGGTTTTCTACGTCCCCGCAACCTGCATCCCCTTCTAAGTGCAGTTGCGCTGGTCGTTTCCCGATGTTACTTTACTTTGTGAAGTCGATGCCATTGACTTGGTCGCATCAACTTCCAATTCGTTATTGCATTTATCCTCCAAAGATTCATTACTATCTTTTAATTCCTGCCCTTTAGCTGATTTACGTCCAGGCGGATAATATTGCCGTCGATTGTTCCACCATGGTGGAGGATAATAGTAAGGGGGAGGAAACCAACCCTGCATTAATGGTCTTCCATCTGACCAGTTTTGGTTCCTTGCTGGTGCATTGGCGGATTTAATTATATTCTTTTTCTGCGGCACAGTCGGCTTCTTCGACCAATTATTATTTTCATTATCCGTCTGAGAGGCGGAATCGGTCTTCATACGCTTAGCATAATTGACACGTGGCACTCTCGAATCAGTCTTACGGATGTCTCTCTAATCTGCAGACTTTCTTGAATTATCACCACGACCATCTTCCATTTCAGTCAGCCTAAGAAGTAGGTCGTCCACATTAGGACTCGGGTTCGCTCTGAAAATCTTCGCGTCTTCGTAAGGAATACTTTCGAGGATAAGTTCTGTTACTTCCTCATCGTCGAAATCCGTTGCTATGGACTGGTATTTGTCAACTAGATCCCAAACGTAATCAGACAAAGACGCATATTTGCATCTATCGTATCTCATTGCTTGAAGTTGACGCTTCTGTGCTCTTTTAATTCTAGATGACATAAATTTCCGTTGGAATCGGTTGACAAAATCGTGGTACGTACGCAATTCCGGTAGTTGTCTACGGAACCATGCTCCAGCTCTCTTCACCATGCACTTTTGTACTATAACTAATTTCTCCTCTTCCGTGAAATCGAAGAGTTTTATTGTTTGCGTCAGTTCTTCCAGAAATGTTTTCGCAGATCCGTCCAACTGACCATCAAATTTAGGAAACTCTCTTAAATCGCTCACTAGAATTCGTAGGCCATTCTCTGATGCATTCCGCTTGGATATTGAACTTCCCTTATGCGGTGAGCTCTTTCCTTCAGCAATCTGTTGTGTGTCTCGCACTGACGAAATGGGTTTCCTTATGATACTTCTATCCGTCGAAACTTCCACTCCATTCTCCAAAGATACCGTTTCCATAAAACTCGTAACAGTGTTCACAGCATTTGTACATGTACATGCACACTTACTAGATGTGAAACTGGGAATATTGCTTGTTACTGTGGTTACAGTAGTGCCGCAAATGGTGTCTGAACTTAGCATCACTGGTACGGCATGATGTTCCTCATTACTGACACATTCTAAATTCGTTTGGTGTGATGTCACATTCCGCTCTCTGAATTCTATCTCATTCTCTACTTTCGTCAATCGACTTTTCATTTCTTTTTCCAATGTGTTAATTCTGCAGGCGTTATTTTCAATTCTACATACATTGTCATCTTGGACATTCTGCATTGTCATCAGTCTAGCAACGGTGTCGTCTTGTTTTTCAGCTAAATGCTCGATATTATTTTCAATTACTCCCAACCGTTGTTCTGTTATGTCCTCCCTGTTTCGAATGCTTTCAACTTCCTTTCTCATCTCCGCAACTGCAGTATTCAAATCCTGACGGATTTCATGTTTTAGTTCCTTTCCAAATTAATGCATGTTTCTAGCCAACGCAGTCATACTGTTAGTTACATCAGTACGGAATTGATCGAATCGTTGCATCATCACTGCAAACATATCTTCAGCTTTGTTAATATTTACCGGGACTGTAGGTTGTTCTTCTGGATCACGCATTTGTATAGACTCCATGAGAATGCAGATGTCCTTCTCCTCTTCTGTCTTTGAATGTTCCTCTGGAGGAAGTTTCTTTCCAGTAGTGATTTCATCAGCTTTCATTGTTTGTGTTATTACATTATTCGGGTCAATTCGTTCTATTTCGTCTTCTCCAGTGGTATCTTGGTTTGAAGTTCTACCTTCTTCACTTGCATCGCCATCAGGTTTAGTTTCGTCACAATCGTCACCTTTAAGAAACACTGATGAGTCCGTCTTACACGTGTCACACCACCATTTTACTTCTCCCTTCAAAATTTTATTAAAACTATCATCGTCCATCTCGATGCAGTTACAATGAAAAATATTGTGACAGTTCTCACATACTATTATTTTCTCACGATTCACAGTTTTCTTTTTGCTACCCTTTCTTGTGGTAACAATCACTTCGTCGCAACACTTATATTGTTCTTTCGCTACTTCCAACGTAGCCATATCTTTTTCATAGGTTTCGGGAAACCTCGCAATTCCCTTTCCGTTCGCCAGGCACTTTATGTAATACCACTGAATTACGTTTAATTTTTTTCCATACACTCATGGGTTAGGAATAAAATACAAAACCAGATTTTGCGTTATGAAGTTAACTATTTTGCTCAGCACACGCGTATTATAAAGTTGTTTAATCGTTACTCAACACTAACTTCCACTAGATAGTTGTTCGAAGTCTCATCCAGTTCTAGCTACCAAATCAATTTTGACTTACAAGTTTGGCGAACTCCGCCTTGATGATGCTCCTCCACATCTCGCCGACATAGCTTGGATGAAAAATGAAAAAGAACTGAGATCAACTATCCAAATCCTGGCTGTTAGGGAGCCAAACTTACCCTGTAGAACGCCCGTCCTTCTCCAAGAAAAACGTACACCAAATTTCCTTCAGATCTTTGACAGCAGCATCGCAACGGAAAATTGTTAAATCATTGTATTATTACTAGGTCGCCACCGCGGGTAGAAAACCGCGGAAAATAAAGGTTCGGTGGAAAGTAAGTGTGGTACCGATTAAGTTCCAAAATCACACTGCACGGGACAGATTTAACAGCGTGTCTTCAAATACGCGGATGAGCGATTGGATGAATTATTTATACTCCAAATGCAGAGAAACGATTATGACACTTAAATTATTTCAGATAATAAATACATAAAAGTAATTATAACGGATAATATCTTTATGGAAGTTCATCTTCAAAGCTAATGCTGAAGTACAATGGATATTACATAATTAATAACAATAGCAATGTATCATTAAATATTGAAACATAATAAGAAATCAACATTTTCAGAAAAGCGACATTACAATTGAACTTCACAGAAGAAATACAGAGATAAAAGGTAGGCATCCGACTGTCTTCTTTTACAACTCCATATATATATGGAGTCCTTCATGGTACACTTTAAATTTAATCCTTGTGGTGCATTTCCGAAATGTAGCAAAATTAGGTTAAGTTCAGAAGTTTTGTAGTAAGCTTTCAAGAGTTTAAATTAGGTTAAGCTGATATAATGTTATTCAGTTTTTGCATGCATTTTCTAATTTAGATTAAACTTTGAATAGTTACTCGTATCCTGTGCAAATAAAAACATGATAATGTTGAGACAAAGATAAAGCTGTTAGTTCGTTAGATTACCAAAGATGTGGCATAAAATACAACTACCTTCAGATAGCAACATGTCATCATGTATCATTTGCTTCAGAAGCCTAGTACAACCCAGTCCTTCTTTATAAAGCTAGGTCTGGCGTCTTCATAACAGGCGAATGTGCAATCTAAATAAAATTTCTATATTTATATTAAATAATTATTTAAATTATTTGCCATACGCATTAATTCAAAATCCGTATACACCATACATATTCCATTAACTGTATAGCTATCAATACAGTATTTAACTTCATTTAACAATTGGCAACATTCTATTCCTGTTATTACACACAGATTCTACGGTAACTGTAATGAAAAGGCTTAAAATACAGGCTTACAGAAGAATTATTTAGTACAGGATCTTCATTAACAATATTATCATGAATATTGCTATGCCACAGTAGGTAATTAACGTGTCTGAAATTAATTTTGCTATATCCTTTCGATTCGTGCTTCAGCGTCATGTACAACAAACAGAATACGAATAAACTCATCAATTTGTGTAAAATTCCAACATGAAAACAAGAAACTGGCAATTTTGGATTATTGAAAACATTTGGAGTTAGTATTTGTGCATTCTGGATTTAATTAGTGGCATGGCTATGCAGTAGCATAGGAAAAGGGGAAGCAAAGCTTCCCGAAGATTTGTTTAGTTAATCATTTTATCCATCTTCGTAACCCACAAAATAAATATTTTCAGACAATATATAAATTAAATTTAATATTACCTTGAAAAAGGCCACTAAATATTATTTTCTTCAGAGATAAATTTACTGAGTTATGAACACAATTAAAACGTATTCAACCATTAAGTTACTCTCTATTTAAATTATATCATTCATTTCATCTGAAATCGGAAGTATTATAACTGCAAATCGATTTTCTTCTTTTTTTCTACAATATGATACAGACCAACGATCACATTCCTGTAGTACTTTCCATTAGTTATTTATTGGTGCAGATAGATAATACGTTGGTTACATCATGTGTTTTTCAATATCAAAATTTATATTGGTTGATGATTCATGGACGAAAGAACAAATAAATTGAAACTTGAAATAAGTAAATAAGAAACACTTGAAATAAATAAATAAGAAACAATGAAAAACCATTAACAACAGCATAGCTGTGATGCTGGAGCATAACAACCTATAGTGGTAAGAAAGCTTCTGTTGTTGAGAGATTTAATAGAACACTTAAGCAAAACATGTGGAAGAAGTTTACAACACAAGGGAATTACAAATGGATAGAGATATTACCAAAACTAGTTAGTGAATATAATAATAGAGTACATAGAACAATTGGTTTAAAACCTATAGAAGTTAATAAGAAGAATGAGCGAACAATATTGGAGAAAGTGTATAAGAAAGAATATAAGCGTGTTAAACCCAAATACAAGCTAGGTGATCATGTTCGTATAAATAAATCGAAAGGGTTATTTGAAAAAGGATATACACCTAATTGGTTAACAGAAATATTTGTTATTAGCGAAGTTATTCCATCTAATTCGCCTACGTATATAATTAAAGATTTAGAAGAGGAAGATGTGCAAGGTAGATTTTACGAACCAGAACTATTAAAGACGAAACACAAAGATGAATACTTGGTGGAAAAGGTTTTGAGAAAGAAAGGTAACAAAGTATACGTTAAGTGGCTAGGATTTGATGATTCACATAACAGCTGGATAGATAAAAGTAATGTTGTAATATAAATATAAATGCTGTCTTTTATGGAATAATAAGCATAAAAGACGAATACAGGTTAATTCAATGCTACTAAGCTATGTCAAGATCGTGGAAAAAATTAAGAACTGGATTAGAAATAAAGAATCTAAAGAACTAATAGCATACATTTCCAGCGACGTTTTACCGACCGTAGAAATTATCAAAAAGGTATTAGGTGGTAAAGGAAAGATATGTAATGAAATAAGAGGAACGTATGTTTGTAAAGAATTGATTCTAGATATATCGCGATGGCTATCTATAATGATAAAATTAGCAATACAACAAAAAAGCGTCGTAACAAAGGCTCCGGCAAAAATCATTATTTTCTATATAATAAATATGAGTACTATGGATAGTTCTCTTAGTTTAAACGATATTTGCTACAAACAAATTAAAGATGATTACTGGTATGGTTTGTTTGGTGACTTTAGACTGATTGTAGATAAGAAGACTGGTTACTTCAATGCTACTAAGCTGTGCCGAGATGGTGGAAAGAGATTTGATCATTGGTTAGAAAATAAACGATCTAAGAAACGTGTAAAATATTATGGGAAAAAGCTTGGTTCCCGGAAAATTGGGAACTTCAATAACGCGCCTTATGAAATCAAACTTGGTGGTATCGAAGCCAATAATGAAATATCAGGTACATACGTTTATAAAAAGATCCTTTCAGATATTGCAACTTGGCTGTCTGATGATTTCTATGACAGGTGTTACGATATTATAGAAGACTACTTAACACAAGATGCCAAACAATACCTTAACGACAAAGAACAACTAGAATCAAAGCTACAAGAGATAGAACAACAAATGAACGATTTAAGAATAGAAAACACAAGACTTAGAGAGATAGCAGTACCATATACAGACAATAATTCAAAAGATAATTGTCTAATCATATACAAGAAGAACAAACCTAATGATCCTTTCCCTTATTATGTTATTCACTGTCAGAAGAGAAGCTTATATAAGCCTCTTAATGAAGCAGAAGAAAAATATCCGAATCATGTAATACTATACGAAAAGTTTAGAGATCCTAACAGTATTAAGCTATTCAACCTAATGCAGCAAGAACTAGATATTCGTAAAGGTAAGGGTAATGAGTTTTGGACATCACTATCAGAAGAAGATTTGGTTAAAGAAATTGATTGTTTATATGATCAGTTAATATCTAATCCTATGTAGAAACTTAATTTGTAGTGATTAAAGATTTTCTATATAAAAAATATGGAGAAAGATTTTGATTTATTACATGTTAGACTTAAACTAATTCACGAAGATCTTAAACTCTTAGCAGCACTACTAGAGAAGCAAGCTCTGTTAATAGAGAAGCAAATAATGTTAAAAGAAAAAGAATTATTAATAACGCAACAAAAAACATCTGATTTGAGTAGTGATGATGAATATGAATATGGTAGTGATGATTATGGCGATGAGTTAGTTTACAAAAATGATTCAGTTTTAAAATATGTATATGTAACTTTGATGGGTTATTCCCATGAGAGCCATGTTCCAATACAACGCGTAATATGTAGACAATGGCAGGAGTATACAATGTTAAGTGTTGTATTAGGACATATGAAAGTAAAAATAGTACAAAAATGATTAGAAATAATCTGGTGAAAGAAAAAAATTGAAGAGTAATAGTAAGATTTTCTATATAATAAATAAGATGAGTAATTATATTAGATTTACCGTAATAGAGTTAAGACGACAATGTAAAGAGAAGGGAATCAAAATATATTCCCAATTAAGAAAAGCAGAACTTATTGACAAACTTATTGAACATGACAATCTTATACAATTACCATTCTACAATGTGGATAATTATAGTGACTTGAATGTAACACAACTTAAACAAGAAGAAAGAAATTAAATATACAAAATTATAGAACGTTAAGAAAAGATCAACTTATAAGAAGACTAAACAAGAAAAACAATAAAGACATTTTTCAAAATACAAAGCTAGAACAAGAACCGAAAGTAAAAAGTAAACAATTAAAAACGATATTTCCATTTGAAGATGCTGTAATTGAAGAATCAAAACCAGCACGTATACCTATAAAAGTAGAATTAGAAGAAACAGCATTAAAGAAGCGTTTACAAACTATTAAAGTTAAAAACATAGGTGGTTATAAAGATCCAGTAAAATTTTTAGATACAAGTGGAAGAGTTGCTATTAACTAAATTCAAGAAGAATTAAAATTTCACCCAGTTAAAGTAGACCTTGTTTTCATTTGTGACTATATTAAAGATAAAGAAATACAAGAACACAATTTCAAAACATCAAATGAGAGAATATTACAATCAACTGACTTAAATGAATATATATCTCATGCTAAACAAAAGCTTCGTAGAGAAATGGAAGAATTTGAAGGTAAAGGATCTGGATGGACATTACACCAAATTAAATATTTACAAATCAGATTAAACAAGTATTTACCATTAAGAGCTTCCTCCTATATTGAACTTCCTGAACCAATTAAAGATAAGAAAGCAGTGATTAATATTAAAAATAAAGACAATAAATGTTTCTTATATGCTATTGCAAGTTACTTAAAACCTATAAATAGATGTTCTCAGTATCAAAGACCTTCGCATTATGAAGAGCTTGTTAATAAGTTGCAAAAGAAGTATTGTGATAACATTGAATTTCCAGTACAATTAAAAGATATTCCGAAATTTAAAAGAAGAAGTAATATTTCCATCAATGTTTACAGCTATGAGAAGAACTATAATGTATACCCACTTCAAATCACAAAAGCAAAGCAAGAAAAACATGTTAATTTATTATATGTAAAAGATGACCAAAATAATAATCATTTTTGTTGGATAAAAGACCTATCACGATTAATAAGAAGTCAAGTGACAAAACATACTGAGAAGATATACTTTTGTGATAGATGTTTAACAAGACACTTTCGAAATGAGAAGCAATTACAGAACCATGAGCTATATTGTAAAGAGCATGAGGCTGTTAGAATAGAACTTCCAAAACCATACGACAATCAAATAGAGTTTCAAAACTATAATCGATCATTAAGAGTTGCATTTACGATACTTGCCGACTTTGAATGTATCTTATGTAAGTTAAAAATAGAGCATAATTGCAGTAAAACAGTAAAATATCAAAAGCATGACCCAATGAGTTTTTGTTACTATGTCAAATATTCAAATGGAAACTATAAAGCTCCTGTTAGTTATATAGGTCCAGATGCCGCAAAAGTATTTATTGAAATGTTACAAAAAGAAGCAATAGAAATTATGAAAATATATAAAAGGATAGCTAATATGATCCCGCTTACTGAGGAAGAAATAAAAACTTATAACAGTTCGGATACTTGTCATATATGTGAGAAAAACTTGAATGACTTACCACCAGCCGTTGAGAAAAAAATAGATATATTAAAGAAGAAAATACAGTTCTACAAGGATAAAGATGATATAAGTGAAAAAATAAAAGAATGGAAGCATGACTTAAAAAGTATTTGTATAAGATAAATAAAAATAAAGCAAAAGTAAGAGATCATGATCATTTAACTGGAAAGTTTAGAGGTGCAGCTCACAATTATTGCAATTTAAACTATAAAAATGCTAACTTTGTTGCAGTATTTCTTCACAACTTAACTGGCTATGATACACATTTGTTCATTAGAGAGCTAGCTTATGATACACAGAAAATTAAACTGATCGCAAATAATGAAGAAAGATACATAACATATGAAAAATATATAAAAGCAGGACCAAAAAAAGATGGAATAAATTTAAGATTTGTTGATTCATTTAGATTTATGTCAAAGAGTTTAGCAGAGTTAACTAGTAATTTAAAACCAGAACAATTTCGAGAAACGTTAAAGTTTTTCCCGATTGATAAATTTGATCTAGTTAATACTAAAGACGATTATCCATTTGATTATGTTGATTCATTTGAAAAATTAGAAGAACCTGTTCCATTATCTATCGACAAATTTACAAACAGATTAACAGGAATAAAAACGAATCCTGAACGCCTAAGCTTCATGTACGAGTTTGTAAAGAATTCGATCTAAAGTTAGTGAGAGACTTAACTGAACATTATAACAAAACAGATGTCTTTCAATTAGCAGATATATTTGAAAGCTTTAGAGATGTGTGTTTAAAGGCATATGGATTAGATCCTGCATGGTATTATACAGCGCCAGGCTTATCGTGGGATGCAATGTTAATGACTAAAATTAACTTAGAAATGTTAACTGATTATGATAAAATACTAATGCTAGAAAAGGGTATACGAGGAGGAATCTCACAATGTAGTAAAAGATATGTAAAAGCTAACAACAAATATATGGAAGATTATAATAAAGCTGAGTGTTCAACATACCTAGCATATCTAGACGCAAACAACTTATATGGATGGGCGATGAGTCAATGCACGCCTTATAAAGACTTTAAGTGGGTTAAACCTTACATAGATATAATGAACATTCCAGATGACTCAGAAACTGGTTAAATATTAGAAGTAGATTTAGAATATCCGAGGTATTTACACAACATTCTGATTTACCATTAGCTCCAGAAAACATGTGTCCACCAGAATCTAAACAATCAAAATTACTAACAACACTTTATAATAAGGAAATATGTGTAATTCACTATAGGAACTTAAAACTATATATGTCGCTTGGAATGAAATTAAAGAAAGTGCATAGAGTATTAGAATTCAAACAATCAGACTGGTTAAAGAAATGCATTGATTTAAATACAAATATGAGAACGCAAGCTAAAAATGAGTTTGAGAAAGATTTTTATAAGCTCATGAATAACTCGGTATTCGGAAAAACAATGGAAATTATTAGAAAGAGACAGCCCATACAATTAGAATGTGATCCTGAAAGATTAGAAAAATTAATTGCAAAACCAAATTTTGATTACAGAACAATATTTACAGAGAATTTGTGTGCTATACATATGGGAAAAGAGCGATTGACATTTAATAAACCAATATATGTTGGTATGAGTGTATTAGAACTATCAAAACTATTAATGTATGATTTTCATTATAACACTATGAAGCCGAAATATGGAAACAATATACATTTATGTTACATGGATACTGATAGCTTTATATACGAGATTGAGACAGATGACTTTTACAAAGATATAGCAGAAATAATTGATCAATTTGACACGAGTGAATACGAGGAAAATAACATATATGGACTGCCACTAATAAACAAAAAAGTAATAGGTAAGATGAAAAATGAGAATAAGGATAAAATAATGACAGAGTTTATTGGATTGAGATCAAAGATGTATGCTTATAGAGTAGAAAATAAAGAAAAGAAAAAAGCTAAAGGAGTAACTAAAGCTGTAATATCAAAGGAGCTGCAGTTTAATGATTATAAAGAAAGTTTATTTAAAAATGTAAAAACGTATAAAGACATAAACCTCATTAGGAGTTATAAGCACGATATATATAGCATAACCGTTCATAAGCTAGCACTAGATTCCTCGGACGATAAAAGATATATAGCGCGAGATGGTATAAATACATTAGCTTGGGGTCATTATGGGATAGAGTAAAAGTATAATTATAAGTAGTGTAGTGTAGTGTAGTATAGTGTAGTGTAGTTTTAGATGTTAGTTTTAGATGTAAGTTTATAGATTGTAAGTTTTTAGATGTAAGTTCTTTATAGTTAAGTGCTATAAAGTTCTAATTAATTTGATTCTTATAAAAATCCTTTTGTAACTAGATTTAGTGATTTTTTGTAATTTTGTAACTAGATTTAGTGATTTTTTGTAATTTTGTAACTAGATTTAGTGATTTTTTGTAATTTTGTAACTAGGTTTAGTGATTTTTTGTAATTTTGTAACTAGATTTAGTGATTTTTGTAACCGAGTGTAATTCGAGATCGTTTATTTCTTTTCAACGTCATGTGTGTTGGCTTAAATTGTTTTCGTCTTATTCATGCTTCTCATCTAAATACTTTGCGCTATGTGTACTTCGTTGGATCTTATGTAAAATGCTTTGTGTTTTCCTGTGTGCTGGTCGAAGAATATTGGGAGGCGGAAAGTTGTCTGCAGAACATACATGTGTACACTACTGCCTTTGCCTTTAATAAGCCTTCTCCGAAATAAATGCAAATGAATTGTGCTGCCATCTTTGGAGCTCTTTTAAAATACATTTATATGTTTCTGTCCAATCCTTTCGACAATGAGATCTCGGAAACTACAGGCTGTAGAAAGATGACGTTTTCACTAATCGATTGCAAATTTCATGTAGATTGTCCAGTTCTAATTGAATATATAAAAAAAACATGGGCACTATTTCTTTATTACATTTTTACGGGTGCATTAGAAGTGTTGAATTTTTTTAAAAAAAACTAAAGCATCACATCCTAAGCATTATACATTCCAACACCACACTGTTGTATATAGGGGTTGTATATGTCTCAGGCGTTTGTTTCATGGCCAAATAATAATGAAAAAGGAAGGATAACCATTTCTCCAGTCTAAGATGAACCTTTTTTGGGAGTGTTTTGCCTAATGAACACCATATATAACTGACATTATAATTAATTGTGTATATAATGTATTTGCTTATTACATACTGCATGCAAGAAGAAAGAAAACACTGGTCATAAATGAATTAGAAACTCCAACCGGAAGCAGGCTCAAATCTTGCAAACGGTGCAAGATATTGAGAAAAAATAATCGAAAAAAGTCTTCCCTATATGATACCCCTTGACTTTTTCTAATCAATACGTCTTTCACTTGTGTCTGTAAAGGGACATGTACAGATGTTGTAAGGAATGATAAGGAGATTTATGTTCATATGCGAATACTGTGTAGAGAGCGCAGGTTTAGCTAGTATATGTATATTTTTTTCGGAAATAAATGTTTCTTTCCTGTAAGTGAATTTCTCAGAATGAAACAATCGAGCATGAACTACGTATGTCAGTGACCGACAGTCACAGACACACAGAGAAACAGATAAATTTGTAGTGCCACTTGCTGTTTTTTGAAGATAAGGACAGCCTTTGGGAAATCACGTGTACTGATTACAAGCACCTGGAAGATTTTGTCGTAGATTTTGACAGCTCCAAATCAATGCATTCAGTGAGTGAACTAGGAGTACAATGATACCGGTAGTCTATTTTACTTTAATTGGTGTTGTTTTTAGAAAGATGGAGAACGGAAATATTTTACTGTCCGGACATTTGAAAGAATAGTTTTTTCTTAAGAGCTGAGAATGGTGATGGACAGAATTTAAAAGTAAAGTGTCTGAAGCGCCCCGGCGAAAATATTTATCAACAACTAGGGTGCCATAATTAACGATTTACAGTAAGGGGTTAATATGAATAAACTGTTTTGATGAGCAGAGCTACTTTATTACTAGACAATAGTTTGCTGATGATATGTAATATTGCAGTTCTTTCAGATCAGTTTGCTTATCCTAGAGTCCCGTTGATTATAGAGTAGTGTAATGTTTCTCTATATTCTTTATTTTTAATTTTACCAACAACATTCTTATTATTGTATAATTAGTTTAGCAGAATAATTATAAGCAACCATTTTTTCTAACGCATAGGGATGAGCACGAGTCAAGCTAAAATTCGACTCGACTCGAATTCAAGTCGAGTTTCGAGTCAAGTCAAGGGTAATATCTTCGAGTCGAATTCCGAGCCGATTCAGTTTTTTTTGCGTCGAGTTTCGAGTCTAGTCGAGTTTGATAAATGGCTCGTTCCTTTTAAGTCGTCTTGAAATCATGGCCTGATTACACTGGGAAACGAAAGCCATGAGAAATGTAAGCTAAACAGTAATATGGAATACTTTTAGTGTTGCTCACGAGATGGGCCACTACTTGCATCTCGTCCCGTCTCGATAACGAGACCACAAGAGATTTTTTATAACAAGCTCAGCTCGGCTCGGCTCAACTGAGAAGATGGCTCGAGCTGGCTCGGCTTGGTAGGGATGAGCCATTTGTTCGGTTCGGTTCAATGAGCCGAGGGCTCTAGCCGAGTCGGGTGAGCTGTTGGCTCGGCTTACTTCTCGGTTCTGGTCGATAGTGAATAAGCTGTGAGCCGAACTGCTCGAGTCATTGACAATTCTAAACCCGGGCCGAGCAGTTTTGAAGATATTTGGCCAGTGCCCTATAACTTTTAACAGTGTTCGGCTCGAGCTCGAATACTCAACCTAGACCCTCAACCCAAATTCAGAAGCTCGTGAACAATGTCTTTGACTTCTAGATTTCACGACTACCGAGGTTGGCAATCAACTATCTTTTTAGTATTCAAATACAAACCGCCTACCTTGCTTTTTATATACAGTGTTATTATAATTAATAATAATAATAATAATAATAATAATAATAATAATAATAATAATAATAATAATAATAATAATAGCGGTAGTAATAGTAGTACGGAAAATTGAAGTCATATTTTTTCACATTTTTAAAGTTTCGGACCTAAAAGTAACGCGTTAGTAACGCGTTACTTTCGAAGTAAAGTAACAGTTACTTTTGGGGGACAAGTAACGCGTTACTAACGCTTTACATTTTAAGAGAAAGTAATGTAACTTGTAACGCGTTACATTTTTACAAGTAACTTACCCAATACTGCTTACCCTTGAGCTACGAAAACTACATTGCTATTGTGAATATACAAAAATAGCGTCCTAGCATAGCACACTTTCGTTTTGATTTTGTCACTGCTGGAGAAAGTTTCTAGATGAAAGGTCGTTGAAATTACATCCAAAAATGGGGGGAAACCTTTTTTCGATGCTCTAGTGTACTTTGGAGCTGGTTGGAATACCTACACGGAGGAAAGAGAATGTGGTACTTTTGCATACACGTAGTAGCACGTACGTAGCTCATAGTACTTTCAGTAAGTGCGTGGAGCTTTGGTCGTACACTATGGAACTATCATCCCTTGTGTGCCAATTACGAAGGGCTCGCAGAAGACTGTCTTGCAGTTTTGTTGTTGAATTGCGTCAATTAGCGTGGCTGTGTTGTAGTAGGCATCTATGCAACTCGTGAGTGATATGTACAGAACGATGCTCTGGTGTTCCGTTTGGAATTGCTGTTTAACAGGATCGGGAGTCTTGCGTTCAAGAGTAGATGGCTGTGTCCAGGTATTCACGGTCGTGTAAAAGTGTAGACGTTGGTATATACGTAAAGTGGATTGCGTTATTCTGTACGTGCCTGCGCAATGGCTGATATGCACCTCATTTATGAAGAGGCAAGGAAAAAACTTAGAGGCGAGACGTTTATATCGTGACTGTCGCCCTCGAACGACAGTAACTTTTCCTGTATTTTTTCCACACCTCCATATTCGCCTTCGAGAGATAGGGTCTCTTCAATTTTCCCTACGTGAAATCGGAGGAAATCGAGCCATGTAAACAGTTGAATTTGAAGACAGTGTACTGAGAATGATCAGAGACCGTTCAATAGCCATGTGTGGAATGTAAAAATCCACATGTAATTCTAGTGAACGATCAGCAGCAGAGATTTAGTGTGAGCGTGAGGTGCGGTATGGTAGATAATTTTGTAGTAGGACCTTATTACCAATGTGGGAGTACGTATATTTTATTTTCATGTAATGTTTTCCCAAAATTGTTAGAACATATGCCCTTAGCATAAGACAGCAGTTGTGGTCCCAGCATGACAGTGTACTTGCACATAGTAGTAATGGGGACACCTGACCGCCTTTTGGACTTTGACCCCGACCTTTATGACGTCATAGGTCAAAGGTCAATGACCTTGGCCCGGGGACAATGACCTAGGGGTACTTAGGACCACCCCCCTTAAATTTTGGAAATTGACAAACCTAAAAATTTGGTGTGGTAGCCTAGGACCATAGTATGTACCTCTATCAGTATTGGGGGTCTATGTCGTTCCCTTTCATGGGTAAAAAATTGTCAAATAGTCAATTTCGGGGGGTTTTGACCTAATTTATCCCCTTTGATGAGATGTTATTACCCTATATGGTTATATGGGCGTATACAGGGGTCCATTCCCTTTCATAAGACATGGATATATTAATGCACTCCTTGAAAAATTTGGGAGGGTACCTTGGCTCACCCCTTAAATTTTGGAAATTGCCCAATTTAAACATTTGGTATTATAGTACTGAACCCTAACATGTATTATGATAAATTTCTATGGTCCACCTCGTTCCCTTTTAGGGGTAACAAATTGCCAAAATATAAACGTAAGCAATACGCAGTACCACGTGTTTGGTTTTGACCTAAGTTATCCCCTTGGATGAAGTCCTATTACCTTATATGTTTATATGAGCGTATACAGGAGTCTATTACCTTTCATAAGACATGGGTATATTGGTGCACCCCTTTAACATTTTGGGAGGGGTACCTTGGCCCACCCCTTCATTTTTAGAAATTGCCCAATTTAAACATTTGGTATCATAGTATAGAACACTAGTATGTATCACCATAAATTTGGGTGGTCCACCTCGTTCTCTTTCATGGGTAAAAAATTGCCAAAAATTCAAATTTCGGAGGTTTTCGACCTAATTTACCCCCTTTGATGAGGTGTTATTACCGTATTTAGTTATATGGGCGTATACAGGGGTCCATTACATTTTATAAGACATGGGTATATTAATGCACCCCTTGAAAAATTTGGGAGAGGTACCTTGGCCCACCCCTTAAATTTCGGAAATTGCCCAATTGAAACATTTGGTATAATAGTACAGGACCCTAATATGTATTATGATAAATTTGGGTGGTCCACCTCGTCCCCTTCTACGGGTACAAAATTGCCAAAATATAAACGTAAGCAATACGTTGTACCACGTGTTTGGTCTTTTGGCCCAATTTATCCTCTTGGATTAGGTCCTATTACCTTATATCGTTATATGGTCACGTATGGGGATTCATTTCCTATCATAAGACATAGGTACATTTGTGCACCCGTTTAAAGTTTTGGGAGGGGTACTTTGGCCCACCCCCTTAATTTTGGAAATTGCCCCTTTTACATATTTGGTATTATAGTATAGGACCCTAATATAGATTAGTATAAATTTGGATGGTTCACCTCGTTTCCTTTCATGGGAACGAAATTGCCAAATTTTAGTACAACCACGTGTTTGGTTTTGGCTCAATTTATCCCCTTGGATGAGGTCCTATTACCTTGTATGGTTATATGGTCATGTATATATTGGTCCATTTCCTATTATAAGACATAGGTACATTGATGCACCCCGGGACGGGATTCGGTATTATAGTACATGCCTCAACATGTATCATGATAAATTTGGGTGGTCCATCTTGTTCCCTTTCATGGGTAAAAAATTGCTAAAATATAAACATAAGCAATATGTTGTACCATGTGTTTGGTTTTTGGCCCAATTTCTCCCCTTTGATGAGGTTCTATTACCTTATATGGTCATGTATATGCGTTCATTTCCTATCATAAGACATGGAAACATTGACGCACCCTTTAAAAATTTGGGAGGGGTATCTTAGCTCATCCACTCGGTTTTAGAAATTGTTTAATATAAGCATTTGGTATCATAGTACAGGACTTCAATATGTACCACTATAAATTTGGATGGTCCACATCGTTCCCTTTCATGTGTAAAGAACTACCAAAAATCAAACTTCGGAGGTTATTGACCCCTTTGATAAGTATTTAACACGTTATATGGGTATGTACAGAGGTTTATTACCTTTATATATTTATGTTCCCTTTTAAATTTGGGAATTATCAAATAACAAAATTCGGTAAACGTTTTCTAGGACCCATTGTAGATGTTGGTGTTCCTCTTATGACCAAATATTCAAACTTTAAAGGTTATTGACCTATTTTTGGATACGGCTTTATTATTAAATGAGTACAGGATTTATCAGTTTTTCATAAGACACAGGTGTATTTGTGTACCAATCTTAAATTTTGGGAGGGGGTACATTTCTTATTGTCATATCAATAATTGGTAATTGTTCTTAAAATTGGATAGTATCTCATTCATTGGGTAAATCATTGTCAAATATGAGTATGATCACATGATCAGTTATTGACCTATGATGGGATTAGGAGTCCATGACATTGGTACATTGAAACTTTGTAGGATAATTTGAGAATTGTCAAATGAAATTACGTCATTGGTTTTGATTATTCCCGCCAAATATAAACGTAAGCAATACGTTGTGCCACGTGATTGTCCTTGATGAGGTTGTGTACAGGGATTCATTTCCTTTGTTGTGGTACTTCTTAAGTTTGAGTACATACTTCTAGAAAACAGTTGGTTCTACTCAGGTAAACAATTGAGGGACATTATTGACATTATTGAACATATAATGATATGATTAATTTAAGACAGGTATATCAAGAGAAGTATTCTTTAAATTTGGGAATGGTGATAAACAGAATTTTAACATAAGGCGCGAAATTTGAAACAATACATTGAACTTTAGTCACAGCTCATAGTCTAAGATCATTGGTGGTGATTGATTTGACCTTGAGCTTTAGAAATCTGATAGCTAACGTTATTGAATCTTATGACTCATAGACGAAAGGCAATACATGCTACAACAGTTTGAAATTTAATCATAAGGTGATGTAATCTGACAATAGCAAAGTTATTGTTAATGCAATTTGATTGGCTGATCACTATCTTTCCTGCAATCTGATTGGTTGATCACTATCTTTCGTGCATTCTGATTGGTTGAAGATTTTGAAATCTTTGCTGCATTCAGTTTTAAGTTTTGTTTAACATTTAAAAATCTTGGTTTCGTTCAACATTTTGCACTCTGATAAATATGATCAAAACCATTTATTTGTTAATCGAATAGTTAAAAAACCGGATAAAGTTTGACGGTTAACCGTGAAACGTAAAATATTTAGTTTGAAATTTTTTTGTTTGAAACTTTTTGTTTGAAAATTCTTGCTTTCAAATTTTTGTTTGAATTTTTTGTTTCAGAATTTTGTTTGAAATTTCTTTTGACAACTTTTGTTTCAAATTTTTTGGTTTAAAAATTTTTCGTTTGAAATTTTTAAAAATTTTTTCGTTTCAAAATTTTGTTTAAAATTTTTTTTGAAATTTTTTGTTTCAAACTTTTGTTTGAATTTTTTTCGTTTCAAAATTTTGTTTGAATTTTTTTCGTTTGAAATTTTTTCGTTTCCAAGTTTTTTCGTTTCAGAAATTTTTTCAAAATTTTGTTTCAAAGATTTTTGTTCGAAATTTTTGTTTGTAAACTTTTTTGTTTAAAATTATTGTTTGGAAAATTTTGGTTTGACATTTTTTAAGTTTGTGCACTCATTAGTAAAGAACCGGAACTGTTTAGAACAAAAAAATTTGACAACATTGTTTTTTCATGATGCAATAGTACACGTCAGAACATGGGGCTGTACTTGAAATGAAAAAACACAAATCATTGAAATGGATCATTTTATTACACTCCACATACATCCATACCAGATATAGGATCTGGATATTGTCGATACAATGTATTTTGAACTTCTTGCACTAGTTTGTCTTTAGCGTATAATTTTAATTCCAGTTGAAGTCTTTTAAGGTCTATTGCAATATCAGTTGGTGGAAACTCAATGTCCATTTGATCAAAAATAAACTGTTTATCAATACAAGTATGCACCCACGAATGATGTTGACAACCATCACAATATCTAGATACATGTTGTACAATATGCATGACACATTTTTCAAAATAGTACTTTTTCAGGAATATACTTGTTTTGTTGCACACTTCCACTGCATGTTTAACACACTGGAATACGTTGATGAATTTGTTCCATTCCGTTTGCGTTAGATACACCATGTTGCGAGGGACATGCAATGTACTCTTTTTACGTAACAGCACCATCTTCTCTTCAAGGACTGTACGTAGCACCACTTCATGATTTGAGCCTAATGATTCGACTATGGTCACATTTAGCTCATCATGAAAATAATCATTCATTTGGTCAATTCGTGAACATAGTATTTGCCATTCTTCAAAGTTCAGTTGTATACTAAATAGTTCTGATTTGCCCAATCGAATCACAGGTTCAAATGTTCTAGCGCTGATACCAATCATAACTTGTTTTGTTTGAAATATATTTATTGGATAATAGCTTGCGAAGATGAATTCTTTATCGTTAGAAATACACATCTTCCATCCTGAAACGCACTTGCTCAAATGATTTCGTGGGATGACACTGTATTTGCTGGTTTATAGTTATTGCTGACGTCATTGGAAAGAAATGTGCTGACGTTTGAATTCATGATTTCATCACAGTTGCTGACGTCATCCTGACAAACCAAATTCATAGATCGCATTCTGCATACAGCTACGTCTGACGCCAAAGGAATGTGCTGACGTTTGAATTCATGATTTCATCACAATTGCTGACGAGACCGGCTGTGTACTAAATTCAAATTGATGACTTCGACCCAAGAATCCTTTGTAACATAAAGAACAGATCCAGTATTTAAGAAATGCAGCAGTTCTTCTTGTTTTGATGCTTCCATGGGTAAATATCTTGCTGGTAAAATTATATTCTTATCATTTTCAACCTTCACTACGATTCTTAATCCAAACTTTGTAGGGATTTTTTTGGCTAGCTAAGATTCTATAAGGTACCTTCTGTTGTAAATCAATAATCTTGGTAAATGATTTCATCACATCACGTGTGTTTAGAAATTGCAGACAAGTAGCCATGATGACGTTATCATGAATACTAACTCGAACAATACTTATATATGATGCAAAACTGATGACGTTGCATTATCATGTTCTGACGTGTACTATTGCATCATGAAAAAACAATGTTGTCAAAGGTTTTTGTTCTAAACAGTTCCGGTTCTTTACTAATGAGTACACAAACTTAAAAAATGTCAAACCAAAATTTTCCAAACAATAATTTTAAACAAAAAAGTTTACAAACAAAAATTTCGAACAAAAATCTTTGAAACAAAAATTTCAAACAAAAAATTGGAAACGAAAAAATTTCAAACAAAAAGTTTCAAATGAAAAATTTGGAAACGAAAAATTTGGAAACGAAAAATTTCAAACAAAATTTTGAAACGAAAAAAATTTCAAACAAAATTTTGAAACAAAAAATTTCAAAAAAAATTTTAAACAATTTTCAAACGAAAAATTTTTTAAAAATTTCAAACGAAAAATTTTTAAACAAAAATATTTGAAACAAAAGTTGTCAAAAGAAATTTCAAACAAAATTCTGAAACAAAAAATTCAAACAAAAATTTGAAAGCAAGAATTTTCAAACAAAAAGTTTCAAACAAAAAAATTTCAAACTAAAAATTTTACGTTTCACGGTTAACCGTCAAACTTTATCCGGTTTTTGTAACTATTCGATTAACAAATAAACGGTTTTGATCATATTTATCAGTGAGTGCAAAATGTTGAACGAAACCAAGATTTTTAAATGTTAAACAAAACTTAAAACTGAATGCAGCAAAGATTTCAAAATCTTCAACCAATCAGAATGCACGAAAGATAGTGATCAACCAATCAGATTGCAGGAAAGATAGTGATCAGCCAATCAAATTGCATTAACAATAACTTTGCTATTGTCAGATTACATCACCTTATGATTAAATTTCAAACTGTTGTAGCATGTATTGCCTTTCGTCTATGAGTCATAAGATTCAATAACGTTAGCTATCAGATTTCTAAAGCTCAAGGTCAAATCAATCACCACCAATGATCTTAGACTATGAGCTGTGACTAAAGTTCAATGTATTGTTTCAAATTTCGCGCCTTATGTTAAAATTCTGTTTATCACCATTCCCAAATTTAAAGAATACTTCTCTTGATATACCTGTCTTAAATTAATCATATCATTATATGTTCAATAATGTCAATAATGTCCCTCAATTGTTTACCTGAGTAGAACCAACTGTTTTCTAGAAGTATGTACTCAAACTTAAGAAGTACCACAACAAAGGAAATGAATCCCTGTACACAACCTCATCAAGGACAATCACGTGGTACAACGTATTGCTTACGTTTATATTTGGCGGGAATAATCAAAACCAATGACGTAATTTCATTTGACAATTCTCAAATTATCCTACAAAGTTTCAATGTACTACCAATGTCCTGGACTCCTAATCCCATCATAGGTCAATAACTGATCATGTGATCATACTCATATTTGACAATGATTTACCCAATGAATGAGATACTATCCAATTTTAAGAACAATTACCAATTATTGATATGACAATAAGAAATGTACCCCCTCCCAAAATTTAAGATTGGTACACAAATACACCTGTGTCTTATGAAAAACTGATAAATCCTGTACTCATTTAATAATAAAGCCGTATCCAAAAATAGGTCAATAACCTTTAAAGTTTGAATATTTGGTCATAAGAGGAACACCAACATCTACAATGGGTCCTAGAAAACGTTTACCGAATTTTGTTATTTGATAATTCCCAAATTTAAAAGGGAACATAAACCTGTAAAGGTAATAAACCTCTGTACATACCCATATAACGTGTTAAATACTTATCAAAGGGGTCAATAACCTCCGAAATTTGATTTTTGGTAGTTCTTTACACATGAAAGGGAACGATGTGGACCATCCAAATTTATAGTGGTACATATTGAAGTCCTGTACTATGATACCAAATGCTTATATTAAACAATTTCTAAAACCGAGTGGATGAGCTAAGATACCCCTCCCAAATTTTTAAAGGGTGCGTCAATGTTTCCATGTCTTATGATAGGAAATGAACGCATATACATGACCATATAAGGTAATAGAACCTCATCAAAGGGGAGAAATTGGGCCAAAAACCAAACACATGGTACAACATATTGCTTATGTTTATATTTTAGCAATTTTTTACCCATGAAAGGGAACAAGATGGACCACCCAAATTTATCATGATACATGTTGAGGCATGTACTATAATACCGAATCCCGTCCCGGGGTGCATCAATGTACCTATGTCTTATAATAGGAAATGGACCAATATATACATGACCATATAACCATACAAGGTAATAGGACCTCATCCAAGGGGATAAATTGAGCCAAAACCAAACACGTGGTTGTACTAAAATTTAGCAATTTCGTTCCCATGAAAGGAAACGAGGTGAACCACCCAAATTTATACTAATCTATATTAGGGTCCTATACTATAATACCTAACATGTAAAAGGGGCAATTTCCAAAATTAAAGGGGTGGGCCAAAGTACCCCTTCCAAAACTTTAAACGGGTGCACAAATGTACCTATGTCTTATGATAGGAAATGAATCCCCATACGTGACCATATAACGATATAAAGTAATAGGACTTCATACAATGGAATAAATTAGGTAAAAAACGAAACACGTGGTACAACGTATTGCTTACGTTTATATTTTGGCAATTTTGTACCCCTAAAAGGGAACAAGGTTATAGTAATATATATATATATTTGGGTCGTATACTATTATACCAAATGTTTAAATAGGGCAATTTCCAAAATTTAAGGGGTGGGCCAAGGTACCACTCCCAAATTTTTCAAGGGGTGCATTAATATACCCATGTTTTATGAAAGATAATGAACCCCTGTATACGCTCATATAACCATATAGGATAATAACCCCTCATCAAAGGCGATAAATTAGGTCAAAAGGCCAAACACGTGGTTGTACTAAAATTTGGCAAATTCGTACCCATGAAAGGAAACGAGGTGAACCATCCAAATTTATACTAATCTATATTAGGGTCCTATACTATAATACCAAACATGTAAAAGGGGCAATTTCCAAAATTAAAGGGGTGGACCAAAGTACCCCTCCCAAAAATTTAAACGGGTGCACAAATGTACCTATGTCTTATGATAGGAAATGAATCCCCATACGTGACCATATAACCATGTAAGGTAATAGGACCTCATCGAAGAGGATAAATTGGGCCAAAAGACCAAACACGTGGTACAACGTATTGCTTACGTTTATATTTTGGCAATTTTGTACCCCTAGAAGGGGACGAGGTGGACCACCCAAATTTATAGTGATACATACTAGGGTTCTATACTATGATACCAAATGTTTAAATTGGGCAATTTCTCAAAATGAAGGGGTGGGCCAAGGTACTCCTCCCAAACTTTTCAAGGGGTGCACCAATATACCCATGTCTTATGAAAGGTAATAGACTCCTGTATACGCTCATATAAACATATAAGGTAATATGAAAGAAAAACAAAAATTAACGAAGATAAAAGAGCTAATGTAATAGTTGGAGAGGAGTCGCTAAAATTAATTCTCTTTAACGAGGACGATTACGAAAGATCACTTACTGATTGAAATCCAGATTATTTTACAATAGAGTAACTTCCAATAAACCTTTTGTTATTGTTAATTATTCCATATCGGACTCCCGAAGAAAACTCATCGAAACAACTTATTGACCGTGCCAATAGCGACTACTCTCAATCATGACTCCGTTTTCTTTCATTTAGAAATAGGAAAGAAAGGGAAGAAAGTAGAAGGGTAAAAGAAGGAGGTAGGTAAAGAAGAAAGAAAAGAAATAGGGTATTTTAATGAGAAACAGATTACTGGATAATTCCGGAAATATAGTAAAAGGTCGGGAAAGTCGTTGAAAGATGAATCATTCTAAATGTTATTAACAACTAATCAATTTTGGAATGCTTCGGAATAGACACATGTTCCCTCATACCACCCAGACCTAGCTCCAGGCACCACGATCATGGGGTTGCCCAGACCTAGACCTGGAAATGAGAAAAGTGAAATTTAATTCTTTGTAAAGTTATTCCGACCGGTGACTGATAACTATCCAGCATCTGAACTCTGTCCTCTAGGATCGACCACACATATGAATTAGCCAAGGAAAAAAAAATCAAACTTATAAACTCAATATAAATTTATGTATCGTATCAATAAGAATTTCAACTTCCTGGAAGAAAGATGTCGTATTTAGGCTTATTCTTGCTATTTTTGCTTCACTCCTCGAGCCGATTTAAACCGTTAGTGACGGTCCTTCATGACCTAGGTTATTTACCTTAACACATATATTAAAACATGACACATATGTTACAGATGTTAATATGACAAATGATATCACTAAAATTACTTATATTAAATCTATCATGCATTCACACGCTCACTCACTCAGGACAGTGTATATATGTTTAAAGGAAACCAACTAACTACAAAGGTACAAATAGTTTATTACATTCATAGTGAAAAAAAAGGACAAAACAAATAATTATGAAGAAAATATTAAAAGCACAAGTTCTTGGTTATATATTAATAGAGTACATAGTGTTATATTTTAGTAATTTTTTATATATTCAATCATATTGACAAATGGAAAAAAAATAATTACATGTATCATATCTTAGGCATGCTAAAGCAAATTATGATTTGCGACATACGCAAATACGACACTTATTTCACTTTAAAAAAAATTGGACAAAGAGGAAAGAAAAAAAACCTTTTGGTGTATTAGAACTTATATGAGTCTCTACCTCACGTCGAGATATTAAAATATTAATAATTTCGAGCGTCCAAATCACAACTCACGCACTAGTCGTAGTGTCCAAAACGTTTCGCTCCATTTAACTTAATTTGTGGTCATTTATATATATCTCTATATGTATATATATATATCTATTGGTTTACAAAACCATTCGTCGTCTATATTTGGTTTGTAACTGGTAACAGTTTATATCTGCAATCGCACACTGCTACGTCTATACCCATCTAGGGATTTCGAGAAAATAACTTTCACTAGAGGAGGTTTCTCCTCTTAGACGGTCTATTTCCAAATTTATTAATCGAATAATTTCAAGTTATTTATCCAACACTGGGACACTTCACGAGACCTTTCATTAGGATCACTTTCGTATATGTTTATACATGGTTCGGATTAAAAAAAAATGATCTTCCACAGGTGTACGGAGTATGATGGTTCAAATTGAGAATAAAAAAAAAACTGGTCAAGTCACAGGATACACATGTAGGTGAGAAGGATTCAAGGTGCACTTTCCACAATGGTTTTAGGTTAATTGTCCAGGGATAATATTTGTTATGATGGGGGTTACGTTTAGACCTGCCGATATTTTTTCAATGCATGCCATTATATAAGTACAGAGGTTATCACTTACATTGATTCAGAGGAAAAGGAAAATTACTTAAGTGCACGGCGGTATTCTTAACAAAATCTACGTTCTTAAATTCGTCGGAAGACTTCTGGTAAACTATAGCAACCAATACACGTCTAGGGGGGACAGACACGAGCGCTCTTACATATATTCATAATACATTTAATATCATACTTTTACTTTAACATCATATTCACATACTAATTACACATATATTTCGAAGTATTTATTTCTCTATATATATATATATATTTATAATAAATGCGCACACATTTAAATTAATCACCCCAACAATAAAATTTTTCAAGGTTGCAACATTGTCCAAGAAAACAAATGACTTCCAACATTACATTTGGAAACAAATTAAATTTTATCTGATACCGCGCGTCTATAAATTTTTAACTTTTATATAATCAATTCGTGTTTAAATCATGAAGGAAAAAAAACTTTGTGAGGCAGGCACGTAACACAGAGCATTTCTAGATATAACTAGGTAAATCAAAATACAATTTCTGGGCCCAGGTTAACTACAAAGTAATTGAAAACCAAAACAGAAAGGAAAGTGACCAACGGATTAAAAAAAACTTAAGAGGAACGACGGTGAAAGAACGTAATCGAAGTGTCGTCAAATACTAAGTCTTTGTTCATTTCAGCGATAGGTCAAAATGTGATGGAGGACCCAATCATTATCTACTCCATTCATGAATCGTGTCTTGCAACGTCTCAGCTGGTAATTTCAGATCAGAGTTGTACGTTAAATAAATCGTAAGCAACAAGTTCAAACTCTTGGGGGGGGAAGGTTGAAAAAATTAAAAAAACTTGAAGAAATGAAGACAGAGAGAGAGATAGAGAAGAAGGAAGACGAAGAATAGGGGCGCCAAAGACTTAAGTGAGAAATAACTAACGCTACAAAGTTAGAAGTCGAATTTCGCTCTCAACAAAATCCATAGCCAAAATATTCTTAACATGCCAGAAAGGGTGGTCTACTCAAATACGTAGACTCAAGGGGCGTCCTGCTGCCAAGGATGCAAGTTCTGTGTCCATCAGATCCCAATCCCACAAGAGTTGGCTTGTAAGATTGAAATCCGATCCCCGTATCCGGCCCAGACCAGCAGGATAAAAGGAGAGGGGGAAAGGGACCAGGTAACTGCGTCCCCAATTTTGAAATCTCTAAGAAAAAAAAATATTCGACCCCTTAGAAAACTAAGAAGGTTCGAGGACAGTAATGAAACTAGAATAGAAGTATTAGCTAAGATATCCCTAACTAATGATTTGCCGAAATAAAAAAAAAAATTAAATAAACTGAATTTTGGATCGGTGATTTCTATTGCCAAACTTCACCGATAGCTACCCTGCGCAGACACGCCACAGTCTGGGATGTCGTTAATTTCCCTCGTCTAATTAAACTAAGTAAAGAAATGAAAATACTTAAAGGGACATGGGGTCGACATCCGGGTACGCGAAAATAAATTTCAATAACTAATTGTTTTGATTCTGTACCCAGTCAGAGCTGTCGCCTCCATGAACATTGTAAGCTAGCCTGAGTAGGTAACGTGAAGAAAAAAAAATCTCACGGAGTGGTACATTCTATTTTTAAAACCGACCAGAAGATATGATTCACTACAGCCCTGTTGTCTAACTACTATTGTCTTTTCATAATTTATTATTCAATATGTCTAGTCAGCGATTATATGATGCTACCCATTCTATCAGATGGTATTACTATGGTTGATTACTATTATGACACATAAACTACAAAGTATTACCGTAGTCCGACTATATATCGCCCTCCGGTCCGCGTGATATTATGGTGCAGGGGTCAGAACCTGAGATGTTTGTAGTTACACGTATCTATTCAATATCTATATATCAACACGCGGCGAAGTATTCACTGGGCTACTATATATTTAACTATATGGGTGTCCTATATTCTATATTCATTTACTACAATATTCATATACTTATTAATATTCATATTCACATTAATATTCATTTGCCACGACGCTATATTCTACAAACACCCTGTTTCCTCTATCTACGCCCAGCCTATTTACATATTTCATCATAATACTTTAAAATCTATAATCACTACAAACATTTTCCCATTCCGATCACCGCACGACAACCTCACTCGAACCCAAGACTCTTTTACCACACACACAATACTATGTAATACTTGGTAGCTTTATTAAGAACGAAAGAAAAAAAAATCCTATGTATGTTCACTGAAAATAGAATTATCTGCGATAATGTCTAATGTTTATAAAATTCTGCATCAACAATGAAATTCTACAGCCACGAAGAAAAATGGACATTTAATATATTTTCAAAGCGAAGAACTAGCATCATATCGCCCGACTTCTGTTAAAAATTTACGTATTGTTTATTTATTTAAATATTTAGATTTCTAGACTATGCAGAATGTTGAAACTTTCAGAATATATTAATTTTAGGTCACTTGACCTAACTGTACATTCATATGGGCTGTGAATTATACCTTCTAGGTTTTATTTCGGAAAGAAAGGTCAATTTCATGAAAACTAAATCACTAAGCACCTCGACGGAAGAATGGCGGTTAGTACTGACTTTTGACACTAGGGCTAGCGACGATATAATGAACCCTTGAACAACTGAATGTGACCTTGTACACGGAATTATTATACTATATTACGTTCACTTAATGACGGAGTAATAAAAATTTATCGCATAGTAAATACTACACTGTCCAACACACTCTTTCATCACTTAATTATCACTATCACTGATACTACATTACAAATATACACATACTACTCGAACTACAAGACACATCATGCCACATTCATACTACACACTACATTAATACATGTTATACTAATAAATATACACAGAAATCATTCAGATTTTACCATGTTAAATCGGCTCTATGAAAGGTAACGAAAGGAAAGAAATGAACAGGGCCAACTGGCCCTTATATTTACTAAATCATATTCATTACTCGACCTATTTAATCGATGCCCTGAGGGGACATATCGGAGTATTAGCTAGCAATAGGACCCCTGCCCTGAAGGGGCAGGAACCCGGAACAAACTGAATGTTCAACTCATCCCGCTGGAAGCCGTACTCCCAATTTGGGAGTCAGATAGGAGCCCTTACTGAAATTTACACGTGCATTGTGATTACTGGACTGACTACCACAAAATTAAATACCGCCATGTATGTAATTAAAAAAAAAATCACTCACTAACTACATAAACAAATCTATAATGGACAGGTCTTGTAACCCTCAATTAGTAGGAAAATTGGGAGGTAGAAATATGATGGGAAACACTGATCTTCTGAACCGGTTTTGGGAAAAGAAAGACGGAAATCACACTACTGTTGAATCCTGTCCATAGCGATCCGCAGATGAAAACATGGCGTCACTGTTGCACTTACTATTTCAGCTTTTTTTAGTCCAGTTTTGACTATGAAATTTAATAGTTTTTTGGCTCCTAGAGACTTCCAACGATTTTAGGTTAAAAAACTCCCAAATATTACCTTGTTTGCAGTTTTCTCACTCCGTTGCGACCTTTTAAGCTCGACGATCGAAATCTGGCTGTTGTCAGCAAGATTTTCCGGCTTGGAATGGAATAATTGCGCCCTAATATCATAGCGTGGGTTTATCAGCCAATCAAAACTAAGCATTTTGGCGGTGGGGCTTTGAAACGAATAAAATTTGGTAGAATCTGGATTAAACTAGTTTTTTAGAAGGACCTAGGTATCTAAAAGAGAGGTGAAGGGTGGTCCTGAAAATTCTGTCGAATTTTAGATTGGTTATTTGATCTGGAAAGTTTCGTCCAATAGTGGATCTATATTTTCGGATAGCACTGACACCGTAAGAATTGTAATAATCCATTTACATATACATATGCAAGACTTATAACTAATTTAAAATATAAATAAAGATATTGATTCCCAAAACTATCATTCCCAATGAATTTTTTACAGTTTTTCCATGTTAATTTGAAATAGAATAACAAATAAAATTACGAATTATATGAACAGCCAGAAATTTTTTGTTAAACATCAAGTACAGTCGGTGCAAAAAATTTCGGGCACCCTCCTATTAAAAACATAATTTCATTAGACTGTAATGGCACATTACAGTTCCCCGGCGTCGTTAAAAAAAATTTTGTTTGAATAACAAAATTTTGTTGAATAGAATTAACATGTATTAATACTAATAAACTAACTACTCACTCATACACTCATACACTCATACACTCAAATGAGACAGTGTAACATTCACTTTGGGTATTGAGATAGAAGTTCACGTTTTTTGTCCTCGGTACAGTTGAAAAGTTTAAGATTTTGGAAATTGTGAGTTCCGATACTTTCACCTTTTAGATTGTGTAATACAGCGCAATTTTTCAATAATTTAACTGCTAAAAACGGGCCGGTATAGACTTTCATCCATTTTGCTGACTCATGCTTTATAAGTGAGGATAAGTTATGCAGTTTCAACATCACTAATTGCCCTTCTTGCAGATTTATAGCGTTTGACGACTGTTTAGCATGACTTTTTAATTTTACCTCTACTTCAGCGTATCGGAAACGGTTATCTATGGAATCTAACTCTTTGGGCCATGGGAACACTTTCCTATAGCTATCAACGGCAGAATAACTAAGAAAGCGTTCCGCAGGCGTACAGCCAATACTGGAACAATATGAATTGTTCAGAAGGTCCTGAATTTTAACTAAGTACTTGTGCCAAGTGGTTTGATCCTCATGACACCATAATCTAACTAATCTATTGAGTTCTTTATGGCTACGTTCTGTAACGCCGTTAGCCTGCGGGGAATAACTGGAAGTTTTCTTATGTTTAATTTTATATTTGTTACAAAAGTCCTGCCATAACTTAGATTGGAACTGTGGTCCTTTATCAGATAAGAATTCCTGTGGGTAAGGCAATAGATGAAAGTATCGTCTCTCTAATACGGTGATTATTTCCTTAGTATGAGCCTTTTTCAGTGGGAGGAAGGTAACGAAACGAGAATAAATATCTGTTAAAGATAAAATATAATAATATCCCTGACTGGGTGGCAATTTTCCAATAAGATCCACCCCCAAAGTCTCATGGGGTACGGTGGCTTGAATATGATATTCCTGCTTAGCTATAGCACGGTTTGTAAACTTTGTTTCGGCACATTCTATGCAATTTCGTATGAAGTTTTTAATCGTGGTTTTTTGATTCTTCCAATAAAATATAGCTCGACAAAAGCGATAACACTTTTGAACTCCAAAGTGACCGGTAGAATGGACAACACTGATAATTTGGGGTATACAACTCTGCGGTATCACTAAGAGCCATTTCTGAATACGCAAAGGTTTAATATAAATTAACCCACAGTACATTGTTACTCTGTCCAGATTACGGTTGTTTTCATATTGCTTTAACAGGTTCTTACATAATTCATCCGTTATTTGATTTTCTCGAATAAAGTCTAGATTAATATCAGCATCCTGCGTTTTGGTTAAAAAATGAACATAATGTGTTTCGGGCTCAAGCAATACCTCAGGTGGGTATCTACTAATTGTGTCGGCTACAAAATTTTCTCTGCCTGGACAGTGTTGAAAAATTAAATCAAATTTCTGCAGTTTCAATAGAATGCGGGTGGTTCGTGGCTCAAGGTTCTTTTGGGTGAATGCATGTGTGACTGCCGCGTTATCTGTATGGACATAAGTAGTACGACCCATGATATACTGCTCAAAATGTTCACAGAGGAACAGGACTGACAGGAGTTCCAGCTGAGATATTGAAAGAGACAACTCATAGGGTTTCACCCGTCGACTGGCATATCCAATGACGTTAGGATTATCTTTATCTGAAGGATATTGTGCAAGTAGGCCAGCCAAATTTTCCATGCACGCATCACTATGGATGTGAAAAGGCAAGGAGAAATCTGGCTGACTTAATGCAGGTGGATTACTAAGAAGAGTTCTCAATTTATTGAAAGTTTCCAAAGCTTCGTTATTCAGTACGAATTTCTGATCCTTTTTCAGGAGTTGATACAGATTAGCAGTGAGACCAGAAAAATTTGGGATAAATTTTCGCCTCCATCCTATAAGCCCTAAAAACTTCTGTAATGCTTTCTTAGATTTCGGTACTGGAAAACAACGAATTGGCTCATTGAGTCGAGGGTCAACCCTTATTGTTCTGCCACTAATTATATGTCCTAAAAATTTGATTTCCCGTGCAAAGAACTTACATTTCTTGAAATTTAATGAAAAATTTGCTTGTTTAAAGATTTCGAAAGTTCTCTCTAGATGAATCAAATGCTCTTCTTCAGTAGTTGATTTTACTAGTACATCGTCTAAGTACAAAATAACAAAAGAACGGGTCGAGTCATTAAAAAATTTTGTCATTACTGATTGAAATACAGCAGGACTACTTTTCAGCCCCTGTGGCAGAACAGTAAGGCAATATTGTCTTCCCTTGTACACAAAACTGGTGCATTGGTAAGAGTCTGGGTGTAAACTGATCCCATAATATGCACTTGACGCGTCAAACGACGAAAACCACATTGCCTGCGAAACACGGTGTAGTAACTCATTGATAGGTTCTACCTGCACCTGTGGAGATATAATTTTTGAGTTGGTAGCCCTCAGATCTAAAACTGGACGTACACCGCCAGAGGCCTTCCGGACGACATGAATAGGATTTCGATATGGAGACATTTGTTCTATTGCTATCCCCAACCGTAACCATTTATTCAACTCTGCTTCAAACTCAGGTTGTATAGCCTGGGGAACGGAATAACATGGTCCAACAACTGGTTCTTCATCCTTCAACTGTATTTTATAGGGAGGCGCGTTAACACGGCGTGGGTACTCAGAGAAAAGAGAACGGTACTTTATTAATAATTTCCGAAGACCTGATTTAATCGGTGATGGTAAGTCATCCCGAGTGGCAATATATGAATCAATCTCTTCTTCCGAGACATTGCATTCGGTGCCCAGGAGTGGATCCAGCTGATCTCCCCTGTTAACCCCTCCCTTGTGGAGAGGTGTCACTGCACAGGCAGCTTGACAATTTAAACTGCTGTCAAGCATGGGTTGATCCACCACCGGCCATCCTGATTCACCGATTGCAATCTCTTCTACGGGTAATTTCACTAACATGATGTTAGGTCGATCTGTAGGAACAACAACAGTGTTTCCTAAACTATCTTTCATTCTAATCTCTTTCTTTTCCCGGTCAATGATACAATGGAATTTGTCCAGAAACGGACATCCCAGTATTAGGTCCGTTCGCAAATATTTTATGACGAAGATGGCTATTTCGAATATATGATTTTGTATGTTTAGGTTAAAATTTTGAACGCCCTGAACCGAAAAACTTTCTTTTCCAGCGAAAGCGCCAAGTGTAAGGCCCGTGTATGGTCTCAATTTAGCGGATGGAAACCGTTGCTTTAATTTTTTCCACACCTCCCAGTCCATTAGGCAGAGCTCCGAGCCACTATCTATTGTAGCGACAAGTTCAACGCCGCCGATACTTCCTCGTAGGCTGGGAGAGGTAGAAAAATAGCGTTCTTCATTTGGAGCAAAGGGTTCCTCATCTATAACAAATTTTATAACAAATTGTAACGAGTCCCGAAATGATAAATTTTGTGTCCACAATTAGATTTACATTCGTGGTCAGTCTGATTTTTCAAAATAATGGGGTATATTTTCCCGCAACTATCCTCCCCCATTTCACCAGGTAGTTGCGGAATTAGTTTGTCGATTTAACAGCGGTCTCGCGACTATCAATCCCTCGAGTGGCTAGAATTCCATTTCCGCCATTAGTTTGTATTTGCGAAGGGGCAGAATTCTGAGATCTACTTGCACAGCTATTGTTAACATTGCCGTTTTGACCATTACCGTTTTCTCTTCTCCGGTACGCCCCGTTAAAGTTCCTCCTATTGTCGTCCCTATTCGGGTTCGATTCCCCCATTGTGCGGTCATAGGGGCGATAACCCCGGCGATTGTTAAACATCGGTCGGTTACGGAACAGACGTCGACCGTTATATTGATTGCTTTCTGAGCCACTCCCACTCGGATAGCGAGATCCAGCTTGGGTGTAACTCAGAAAGTCCGTTTGGCAACTTGCCGTTGCCTTGCTTTTCACGGGTTTCACAATTTTTGCTTGTCGGGCGAAGTACCTCTTTGGTGGGCCTCCAGTTTCTTTCCCACACAGGGCAGCTAGGCGTGACGTAACTTCTCGCACCGTTTGGCACAAGTGGGAAGCAATAGCCCGCGACTCATCTGGTGGAAGAGCGTTCACTATGATGTCTACTAGCTCGGCTTGCGATGGATTTTCTGCGATCTGGTAGTACAGTTCGATGATCTTCCAAGCATAGTCCAGAAGGGACCCATACTTGGCTCGATCATATCTTAAAGATTGGAGGTTGCGTTTCTGAAGCCTCTCTATATGTTCGTTGCAGTATTCTTCCTTAAAAAGGATCAGAAAATCATCAAACGTATGGATTCTATATTTAATAGAACCAAACCACGCGCCTGATGCTGCAATTAAAAGTTTTTCGACTATTTGTAAACGTTCTCTATCGGTCAGCCGATACATTTCTAAACACTGCTGCAATCTACGCAGAAAAACACGAGGCTGTCCATTGGTAATATTCCCGTCAAAAGTGGGAAAACGTTCGATGTCCCTCAGCGAAACCTTGGAACCCATACTAACATAAGCAGGGGAATAGTTACTGGGAATTAACATATTATCCTGCACAATCGGAGTCGTCACCGGATTTACCACCGACGACGTAGTAGCGGTGTTATAACTACCCATGTAAGGGAAAGGGATTTTGTTGGTCGTATTGAACATGTTGGGCTCCATCACCGGACGAATCGCACCCATGAACAACGACTCAGAATGGCACCCATCTCCTTTTCCCGGCAACACGCTATGTGATTGTATACCTCCATGTAAGGAGGGAGCACTCACGCTAGTGACCGTAGTCGTCACAACACTCGACTGATTCGGCACACTATTAGAATTGAACCACGACTTTGGTTCTGACCGATACATGGGGTAGTGAGTCGCAATATCCCGTGCATCAACTGACGTTAAATTTTCTTTTCCTGCGCTACATGTAGTTGTTATCGCAGGTAATATTTCTGAGAAATCGCTACCGGGGAAAGTATAGGTTACCTCTGATTTTTCGCGACTAGATTTTGTCATTTCTTTTCGAATATTTACTATGTCGTTCTGAATTTTCGAAATTTTCTGGTCAGTTACTTCCAGTTCGGTTTTCAATGATAAGTCTGACAAGGTTGACTTTAAACTATCAATTTCGGCCTGCTGTGTTTCTAGTTTATTGTCGATTTTATGTAATTTTGTATCCATTTCTTCAATTTCAGAATTTACATGATCTAATTTACTTTCAGTCTCCTGCTGAAGTTGCTTTATGGACTGTTGAGCCTCGCATCTGACCAAATCGATGTCAGTAGACGTTTGCTCTCTCAATTTGTTTATTGAGGAAGCAAAGTCCAAACATATGTTGTCTATTTTGTGAGTTAATACTTCGAATCGAGATTCGGTTTCTCGGTTCGAGGCATCTATTTTTTCATTCATTTCCCGGCTATTCTTATTCATTTCGCGTCTCATCTCTCGGCTATTATTATCTATTTTTCATTTATTTCGCGGCTATTTTCATTCATTTCGCGTCTCATCTCTCGGCTATTATTATCTATTTTTTCATTTATTTCGCGGCTATTTTCATTCATTTCGCGTCTCATCTCTCGGCTATTATTATCTATATTTTCATTTATTTCGCGTCTCATTTCCTGTAGCATTTGTTGCAATGAAAGGAGGAGAGCGTCATTATTAGATGACCCAGTCTTCCTTTTCTTTTCTTTGGGTTTATCACCAACTGGATCCCCATCTCTTTCATCATCATCGAGGTCAGATATCTCCACTGGAGATATTTGGCCTCGGTTCTTCGGGGTACTATACCCTCGTTCACCGTCCGAATCGGGATGTTCATTTTCTTTTTCAGAGGATAAACTCATGGGTTCACGCGACTGGTGGAGCTTCCCCTCACATTCTTTACAATATTTGACTATCTCACCAGCCCGGACCTTTTCTGCATTTTCAGCAGTATCCTCTAAATTAATACAACTGAAATGGATCCATTTCAGCCCACATTCGTGACACCTCACTAGCCTACGAGAGACGCGAGCTCTTTTCTCACTACTTTCTAAAGTACATTGCGTACATGAGACTTCCGCGTTCTCGTGTGATACTACTTCCCTATTGGTTGCCATAGTTTCCATATAAAAAGACACAATATAAACACATGCAATTATATCCTTATAAACTAACAAGACTTATTATTCAGGCACTGTTCATAAATTAAGGGACTCCTATCTAATTCCCTCCTTGGGTCAACTTCCAGCATTTTCAATTTTTAGAATTTACTTTGACAAATTCCTTCATTTCCCCCTTTCTACAGAGAGAGACAAAGATAGCAGAACAGCCAATGACTATAATTATTTAATCTCACTGTAACTTTTAATTATGCATCTTTTGTGGCCAAGTCAATATGTGCTCGATCCTAAACAGTGTTTAATAAATAATTTCAGATCCGTTACCAGGGAAAACAATTGTTTCCATGGTAACTGTCCTATGTCAACGGTCGCCAATATTGAAAGAAAAACAAAAATTAACGAAGATAAAAGAGCTAATGTAATAGTTGGAGAGGAGTCGCTAAAATTAATTCTCTTTAACGAGGACGATTACGAAAGATCACTTACTGATTGAAATCCAGATTATTTTACAATAGAGTAACTTCCAATAAACCTTTTGTTATTGTTAATTATTCCATATCGGACTCCCGAAGAAAACTCATCGAAACAACTTATTGACCGTGCCAATAGCGACTACTCTCAATCATGACTCCGTTTTCTTTCATTTAGAAATAGGAAAGAAAGGGAAGAAAGTAGAAGGGTAAAAGAAGGAGGTAGGTAAAGAAGAAAGAAAAGAAATAGGGTATTTTAATGAGAAACAGATTACTGGATAATTCCGGAAATATAGTAAAAGGTCGGGAAAGTCGTTGAAAGATGAATCATTCTAAATGTTATTAACAACTAATCAATTTTGGAATGCTTCGGAATAGACACATGTTCCCTCATACCACCCAGACCTAGCTCCAGGCACCACGATCATGGGGTTGCCCAGACCTAGACCTGGAAATGAGAAAAGTGAAATTTAATTCTTTGTAAAGTTATTCCGACCGGTGACTGATAACTATCCAGCATCTGAACTCTGTCCTCTAGGATCGACCACACATATGAATTAGCCAAGGAAAAAAAAATCAAACTTATAAACTCAATATAAATTTATGTATCGTATCAATAAGAATTTCAACTTCCTGGAAGAAAGATGTCGTATTTAGGCTTATTCTTGCTATTTTTGCTTCACTCCTCGAGCCGATTTAAACCGTTAGTGACGGTCCTTCATGACCTAGGTTATTTACCTTAACACATATATTAAAACATGACACATATGTTACAGATGTTAATATGACAAATGATATCACTAAAATTACTTATATTAAATCTATCATGCATTCACACGCTCACTCACTCAGGACAGTGTATATATGTTTAAAGGAAACCAACTAACTACAAAGGTACAAATAGTTTATTACATTCATAGTGAAAAAAAAGGACAAAACAAATAATTATGAAGAAAATATTAAAAGCACAAGTTCTTGGTTATATATTAATAGAGTACATAGTGTTATATTTTAGTAATTTTTTATATATTCAATCATATTGACAAATGGAAAAAAAAATAATTACATGTATCATATCTTAGGCATGCTAAAGCAAATTATGATTTGCGACATACGCAAATACGACACTTATTTCACTTTAAAAAAAATTGGACAAAGAGGAAAGAAAAAAAACCTTTTGGTGTATTAGAACTTATATGAGTCTCTACCTCACGTCGAGATATTAAAATATTAATAATTTCGAGCGTCCAAATCACAACTCACGCACTAGTCGTAGTGTCCAAAACGTTTCGCTCCATTTAACTTAATTTGTGGTCATTTATATATATCTCTATATGTATATATATATATATCTATTGGTTTACAAAACCATTCGTCGTCTATATTTGGTTTGTAACTGGTAACAGTTTATATCTGCAATCGCACACTGCTACGTCTATACCCATCTAGGGATTTCGAGAAAATAACTTTCACTAGAGGAGGTTTCTCCTCTTAGACGGTCTATTTCCAAATTTATTAATCGAATAATTTCAAGTTATTTATCCAACACTGGGACACTTCACGAGACCTTTCATTAGGATCACTTTCGTATATGTTTATACATGGTTCGGATTAAAAAAAAATGATCTTCCACAGGTGTACGGAGTATGATGGTTCAAATTGAGGATAAAAAAAAAACTGGTCAAGTCACAGGATACACATGTAGGTGAGAAGGATTCAAGGTGCACTTTCCACAATGGTTTTAGGTTAATTGTCCAGGGATAATATTTGTTATGATGGGGGTTACGTTTAGACCTGCCGATATTTTTTCAATGCATGCCATTATATAAGTACAGAGGTTATCACTTACATTGATTCAGAGGAAAAGGAAAATTACTTAAGTGCACGGCGGTATTCTTAACAAAATCTACGTTCTTAAATTCGTCGGAAGACTTCTGGTAAACTATAGCAACCAATACACGTCTAGGGGGGACAGACACGAGCGCTCTTACATATATTCATAATACATTTAATATCATACTTTTACTTTAACATCATATTCACATACTAATTACACATATATTTCGAAGTATTTATTTCTCTCTATATATATATATATATTTATAATAAATGCGCACACATTTAAATTAATCACCCCAACAATAAAATTTTTCAAGGTTGCAACATTGTCCAAGAAAACAAATGACTTCCAACATTACATTTGGAAACAAATTAAATTTTATCTGATACCGCGCGTCTATAAATTTTTAACTTTTATATAATCAATTCGTGTTTAAATCATGAAGGAAAAAAACTTTGTGAGGCAGGCACGTAACACAGAGCATTTCTAGATATAACTAGGTAAATCAAAATACAATTTCTGGGCCCAGGTTAACTACAAAGTAATTGAAAACCAAAACAGAAAGGAAAGTGACCAACGGATTAAAAAAAACTTAAGAGGAACGACGGTGAAAGAACGTAATCGAAGTGTCGTCAAATACTAAGTCTTTGTTCATTTCAGCGATAGGTCAAAATGTGATGGAGGACCCAATCATTATCTACTCCATTCATGAATCGTGTCTTGCAACGTCTCAGCTGGTAATTTCAGATCAGAGTTGTACGTTAAATAAATCGTAAGCAACAAGTTCAAACTCTTGGGGGGGGAAAGGTTGAAAAAATTAAAAAAACTTGAAGAAATGAAGACAGAGAGAGAGATAGAGAAGAAGGAAGACGAAGAATAGGGGCGCCAAAGACTTAAGTGAGAAATAACTAACGCTACAAAGTTAGAAGTCGAATTTCGCTCTCAACAAAATCCATAGCCAAAATATTCTTAACATGCCAGAAAGGGTGGTCTACTCAAATACGTAGACTCAAGGGGCGTCCTGCTGCCAAGGATGCAAGTTCTGTGTCCATCAGATCCCAATCCCACAAGAGTTGGCTTGTAAGATTGAAATCCGATCCCCGTATCCGGCCCAGACCAGCAGGATAAAAGGAGAGGGGGAAAGGGACCAGGTAACTGCGTCCCCAATTTTGAAATCTCTAAGAAAAAAAAATATTCGACCCCTTAGAAAACTAAGAAGGTTCGAGGACAGTAATGAAACTAGAATAGAAGTATTAGCTAAGATATCCCTAACTAATGATTTGCCGAAATAAAAAAAAATTAAATAAACTGAATTTTGGATCGGTGATTTCTATTGCCAAACTTCACCGATAGCTACCCTGCGCAGACACGCCACAGTCTGGGATGTCGTTAATTTCCCTCGTCTAATTAAACTAAGTAAAGAAATGAAAATACTTAAAGGGACATGGGGTCGACATCCGGGTACGCGAAAATAAATTTCAATAACTAATTGTTTTGATTCTGTACCCAGTCAGAGCTGTCGCCTCCATGAACATTGTAAGCTAGCCTGAGTAGGTAACGTGAAGAAAAAAAATCTCACGGAGTGGTACATTCTATTTTTAAAACCGACCAGAAGATATGATTCACTACAGCCCTGTTGTCTAACTACTATTGTCTTTTCATAATTTATTATTCAATATGTCTAGTCAGCGATTATATGATGCTACCCATTCTATCAGATGGTATTACTATGGTTGATTACTATTATGACACATAAACTACAAAGTATTACCGTAGTCCGACTATATATCGCCCTCCGGTTCGCGTGATATTATGGTGCAGGGGTCAGAACCTGAGATGTTTGTAGTTACACGTATCTATTCAATATCTATATATCAACACGCGGCGAAGTATTCACTGGGCTACTATATATTTAACTATATGGGTGTCCTATATTCTATATTCATTTACTACAATATTCATATACTTATTAATATTCATATTCACATTAATATTCATTTGCCACGACGCTATATTCTACAAACACCCTGTTTCCTCTATCTACGCCCAGCCTATTTACATATTTCATCATAATACTTTAAAATCTATAATCACTACAAACATTTTCCCATTCCGATCACCGCACGACAACCTCACTCGAACCCAAGACTCTTTTACCACACACACAATACTATGTAATACTTGGTAGCTTTATTAAGAACGAAAGAAAAAAAAATCCTATGTATGTTCACTGAAAATAGAATTATCTGCGATAATGTCTAATGTTTATAAAATTCTGCATCAACAATGAAATTCTACAGCCACGAAGAAAAATGGACATTTAATATATTTTCAAAGCGAAGAACTAGCATCATATCGCCCGACTTCTGTTAAAAATTTACGTATTGTTTATTTATTTAAATATTTAGATTTCTAGACTATGCAGAATGTTGAAACTTTCAGAATATATTAATTTTAGGTCACTTGACCTAACTGTACATTCATATGGGCTGTGAATTATACCTTCTAGGTTTTATTTCGGAAAGAAAGGTCAATTTCATGAAAACTAAATCACTAAGCACCTCGACGGAAGAATGGCGGTTAGTACTGACTTTTGACACTAGGGCTAGCGACGATATAATGAACCCTTGAACAACTGAATGTGACCTTGTACACGGAATTATTATACTATATTATGTTCACTTAATGACGGAGTAATAAAAATTTATCGCATAGTAAATACTACACTGTCCAACACACTCTTTCATCACTTAATTATCACTATCACTGATACTACATTACAAATATACACATACTACTCGAACTACAAGACACATCATGCCACATTCATACTACACACTACATTAATACATGTTATACTAATAAATATACACAGAAATCATTCAGATTTTACCATGTTAAATCGGCTCTATGAAAGGTAACGAAAGGAAAGAAATGAACAGGGCCAACTGGCCCTTATATTTACTAAATCATATTCTTTACTCGACCTATTTAATCGATGCCCTGAGGGGACATATCGGAGTATTAGCTAGCAATAGGACCCCTGCCCTGAAGGGGCAGGAACCCGGAACAAACTGAATGTTCAACTCATCCCGCTGGAAGCCGTACTCCCAATTTGGGAGTCAGATAGGAGCCCTTACTGAAATTTACACGTGCATTGTGATTACTGGACTGACTACCACAAAATTAAATACCGCCATGTATGTAATTAAAAAAAAAATCACTCACTAACTACATAAACAAATCTATAATGAACAGGTCTTGTAACCCTCAATTAGTAGGAAAATTGGGAGGTAGAAATATGATGGGAAACACTGATCTTCTGAACCGGTTTTGGGAAAAGAAAGACGGAAATCACACTACTGTTGAATCCTGTCCATAGCGATCCGCAGATGAAAACATGGCGTCACTGTTGCACTTACTATTTCAGCTTTTTTTAGTCCAGTTTTGACTATGAAATTTAATAGTTTTTTGGCTCCTAGAGACTTCCAACGATTTTAGGTTAAAAAACTCCCAAATATTACCTTGTTTGCAGTTTTCTCACTCCGTTGCGACCTTTTAAGCTCGACGATCGAAATCTGGCTGTTGTCAGCAAGATTTTCCGGCTTGGAATGGAATAATTGCGCCCTAATATCATAGCGTGGGTTTATCAGCCAATCAAAACTAAGCATTTTGGCGGTGGGGCTTTGAAACGAATAAAATTTGGTAGAATCTGGATTAAACTAGTTTTTTAGAAGGACCTAGGTATCTAAAAGAGAGGTGAAGGGTGGTCCTGAAAATTCTGTCGAATTTTAGATTGGTTATTTGATCTGGAAAGTTTCGTCCAATAGTGGATCTATATTTTCGGATAGCACTGACACCGTAAGAATTGTAATAATCCATTTACATATACATATGCAAGACTTATAACTAATTTAAAATATAAATAAAGATATTGATTCCCAAAACTATCATTCCCAATGAATTTTTTACAGTTTTTCCATGTTAATTTGAAATAGAATAACAAATAAAATTACGAATTATATGAACAGCCAGAAATTTTTTGTTAAACATCAAGTACAGTCGGTGCAAAAAATTTCGGGCACCCTCCTATTAAAAACATAATTTCATTAGACTGTAATGGCACATTACAAATAGGACCTCATCCAAGGGGATAACTTAGGTCAAAACCAAACACGTGGTACTACGTATTGCTTACGTTTATATTTTGGAAATTTGGTACCCCTAAAAGGGAACGAGGTGGACCATAGAAATTAATCATAATACATGTTAGGGTTCAGTACTCTAATACCAAATGTTTAAATTGGGAAATTTCCAAAATTTAAGGGGTGGGTCAAGGTACCCCTCCCAAATTTTTCAAGGGGTGCATTAATATATCCATGTGTTATGAAAGGGAATGAACCCCTGTGTACGCCCATATAACCATATAGGGTAATAACATCTCATCAAAGGGGATGAATTAGGTCCAAAAAACCCGAAATTTTACTTTTTGGCAATTTTTTACCCATGAAAGGGAACGAAATAGACCCCCAATACTGATAGAGGTACATACTATGGTCCTAGGTTAGCATACAGAATTTTTAAATTTGGCAATTTCCAAAATGTAAGGGGGTGGTCCTAGGTACCCCTGCCAAAATTTAGAGGGTGGGCCATGGTACCCCTGCCAAAATTTAGAGGGTGGTCCTATGTACCCCTAGGTCATTGTCTCTGGGCCAAGGTCATTGACCTTTGACCTATGACGTCACAAAGGTCGGGGTCAAAGTCCAAAACGCGGTCAGGTGTCCCCATTACTACTCACATTTTGACAGAAATATGCAGACCTACCTAAATGAAGCATTTCCAGATCATTGTATTGGGAGATAAGGAACTGTGTTATGACCATCCCTTTCACTCTACCTTACACCCCTTGATTTATTTATTTTTATTTTTTATTATTGGGGGGGTATGAAACGTCTTTTGTATGCAACACTAGCCACAACAGCCGAAGAACTTATTGGTCGAGTTAATATAGCTACGGCAGTCATATGCGAAATCTCAGGTTTGTGTTTGACCCCACGCGGAATAATTTGCTTCGTCGATGTCATCTTTGCAATGTGGTCGACGGTTGACTATAAACTGTCATTCTTCACAGCTGTCTGGTGCACACATACTGCATTGCACAAATACTGTACAAGGTACCTCTGAGTATTTCACTGTTATCTTACTTTTTACGAAACAGAATAAATCGGTCGTTTGAAACTATTTCTTTGTATTATTCTCCAACACGCGCAACAGCTTATGTTTCGTCGAGTTTCATTGCTTCTGTGCTTGGAATTTTTATCTTTCATAGAATTACTTGTTACGAGGGGGAAATCTTTTAATGCGGCTTACTTTCGCGCAAATTGTATTCACATAATTTATGGGAATCACTGTTGTCATGTGAAGAACCCCTTGTACTCTCGTTCATCATGCATAATTCTTCCCGCCTCGTCTTATGCATAGTCGTTTTAAACCTAATCTGGATCAAATTTACTTTTTTCATTTACACACACTCGTAACTTGGACAGGAAGCCGTTCATTTATAATCCGTTACCATTAGCCTGGAAGATATAACTGTGAACGCTAAAGAAAAACTTCATTTCATTTAAATTCTTCTTCCGAGAGTTTGTTCTGTACTGATTGTGAGACAAAATAGATCAGTCACACGTGTATAACGCTGTTTCTTTCAAATTCTAAGTGTTCTTCTAACTTGAACGATGTACATTATTTTTGATTGTTGAAATCTTGCACTTGATTGTTGTTCATTTTCCTCATTCAACGTTTGATAAAATACTCGAAGGAATACTCCATCTTCCTTGGGAGTAACCCTTGCACCTGAAGAGAAAAATGTAAGTCGTGAATGGAAAAAACGTGGTATCGCTAGCTTTTGCTTTGATATCTTGTAATTTCTTGTAATTTAATCAAATATGGAATTAAAAATAAATAAATGTTGATATTCTAGCTTCAGATGCTTGTTATAGGATTTACTAATTCATATCAGACTTCCGAAGAGAAAACATCAAAGCAATTTTCATGACCCTGTCTATAGCGACAACTCCCACTCACAGCCCCTCTTCAGCTTTATTAGGAATAGGAAAATAAAGAGTGAGAAAGGAGAAGAAGAAGGTAGGAGAGAAGGAGAAAAGGAGGAAAAGAAGAAGAGTAGAGGAATTTAGAGGAAAAGGAATTACTGGATAAATATGGGAATATGGTGAAGAAACTCTAATAGTTATTGAGAGATAATTCATATCCAAATGCTATTACTTGAGGATCAATTCTGAAGTGATCCGAAAGAGACACATGTTCTCTCATACAACCCTGACCCGGATCCAGGCAACTACGCAAGTGGAAGTTGCCCCAACCCAGCCCAGATAACAAGAAGTTTTTAATTTAATTGTTTGTCTATTGTTTCGAAATGTTGAATAATCTGTATCCAGTATTTGAACTTCCAAATTGGAGATCGAACACGCATTTGAATCAGTCAAGAAAAGAAAAAAAATCAAAGTGTATATTATCCACACATAGAAGTTTCAAGATTTCTGAGGAGACTGTCGTTAGCCTGGCTCATCCTGTTACTTTGGCTTTTCGCCTAGAGCCGATTTAAACTATTTTAGAATCGGTTATCTTTAATAAGCTTCCTCATATACTAACACATATACATCGATATTAAATGCTACTACTTAAAAACTAAATTTATCATTTATTCACGCACTCATATACATACAGGAGTATTGACATGGGTAGTAATAGTGTAAAAGAAACCATCTGACTACAATTTGGTGCACATTTATTACATCTATTCTAGAATTAGATACAGTTATTACGGACATGCAATCGACATACATATAAATGTATCAATCTACATGTGAAATTGAACAGTAGCGTTGTGATGATGATGATATATATATATATATATATATATATATATATATATATATATATATAGGGGAGAGGGGGGTACATTTGAACATCTGTTTTCGAATATTCGTTTTTGCTTCCAAACACACAGTAAATTTCCTCCTAGAACTGTAGCAAAAACTATATTTGCCATAAAATAGAGTACTTTGTTTGATCTTGTCATTCTGTGCAAGGGCGCAGGGGGTGTCGTTCAAATGTACTCCCTTGGGGGGTAGATTTAAACATGCATGCGGTAGATTTGAACATACGCGGGGCAGTTTTGAACAAACCATTATTTTACCACAATAATCGTTATTTTCAGGATGAATTCGTTTACGAAGAACAAGGCTAATGTAACAAAGCACCATTAACGGTTTGAGGCACAAGAATTAACCAATCGCGTATGGCAAGGAAACAATAATAATAGTAATAATTGCTGAAACATATATCCAGGCCCGTATTTGTATATTGTGCGCCTCTGTGCTCTGAATAATTTGCCTCCCCTTCGGAAACACATTTGAATTGAGTTGAATTCATAGTTTTTGGGGTCACTGAGATGAATAGTGACAGTTTTAATCCAATTCAACTGCAAGGTCATACTCAACTCCCGAGTGAGGCGGGCGAGAGTTTAAAAGTAATCAAAAACGACAGATATTAGTGTTGAATTCATTGTTTTCGAGGTCGCTGAGTTTAAGGGTATCAGTTTTCATGATGTTCAAGTTCATCCTCACCCCTTGGGATGGGAGTAGGAGAGAATGACTTTTTTAAAAATAATCAGATAAGCTAGCTAATTAATAACTACTGTAATTAGAACGAATTAAACATTTTCTCGCTCTTGGGCGGGACTCTGAATGTGATAGTATTAAATATAACTTTATTGTGAATCTTTTTTTTTTTTTAACAAAATCCAAAATTTTGCCGCCCCCTAAATTGTGAAATCCTGTGTTCGAGCACAGAATAGTAGTTACCTAAATACGGTCCTGCATATATGCTGTACGTTATACGTTACACACATACACACACACAAAGGGATATGTGGACAACATATCTATAGGCGTAGATGTGATCTGAAGAAAAATTTAAAAGAATACGATCACCGTAGCATATCTGTGAAAATATGATTATGATTCACTTTTTAATTTTGCTCGTCATACCTGATAGGCTTAATGGAAAACCTATTACTACTAGCAATCTAAGAGATCTAAGAAATTACATTTTTTTCACCACTAACCGGGTACTGGACACAAAATTTATTCTACCCTAAAATTCTGCAAATCAACATGAAAGGTCAGAATTTTTGCAGTACGCTTTGTCTCTCCAGAAGTTGTGGGATTAGAAAGTCTACACACAATATCAGCAGTTGGCACTGAACATTTGTCTTCCTTGTCTGAGAACACAAACATGTTAGTGGTACTTGTAAGTTTCAGAAAAGTAGAGGTAGAACAATGTTCAAATGTGCCCCCTAATTTTTGTTCAAAACTGCCCAACCGGCATGACCAAGCGGAATTTGGTAATACCCAGATAGTACAAACTATTGTGAAATACAAAGGGCAACATTAGATAAGTAAATTAATGTACTTGCTTCTGCAATGAATGGCAGATAATATCAAAACCCAGGCTTCTGTCAAAAATCTTACAAAACTTCACAAAAATTCCAACTTTCCACCCCACAAATGTAACAAAATACTGCTGTTCATCAACAGTTACACTAAAATGGCAGATAACAGTTGACCGTCACGCAACGCAGTTTTGCCAAACTAAAAATTTTAAAACCACCAGATATGCTATTATTTCTAGCCTGTTATCGTAAATGTTCAAAGGTACCCCCTGTTCAAATGTACCCCCCTCTTCCCTATATATATATATATATATATATATATATATATATATATATTAACAGAATGGTTAAAAGATCATTTCATATTTGGATATATATATATATTCACTTAAATTTTTGGAACATATGGTACGAATAAAAAAATATATTTATATTTTACAAGATCATAACTGAATGAAGAAAGACAGGAAAAAACTTTATATGAGAGTTTAAGTGAGTCTTTTGTCATATATAAAGATTTTGAGTAAATTTACGAGTCCTGTCTCGTAGTTAGCGATGAGCGTTAATATCACAAAATATCAAAACACCTTTTTCTGGTGTCCAAACATTGCACTTTACTTTAATTTTTCGTACACATAAACAAGATTAGGTTACTAATCGCAACCGACATATATTCTGTCTGTAGGTATACTTATGAATACATTTCTTCCACTTTTGGATTACAAGGACAAATTCGTCTGTATTATCACGGTGACTATTTTACTTCTCTGGTCATCCAACTGATTAACTAGTTCCTTGACTAGGTTTAAATCACTGTTGCCTTATACTTTTAGATAAGCACATTTATTTTTAGATAAGCACAGAAACAAGATCCATTCGATGTGCCATGCAGTGTACGTTAATTAGGCACGGGTTGACATTTCTTCTAATTTGAGCAGCAACACCTTCGTTTCTCCCAGTAAACACTGCATCCCCGTCCGAACTAAATAAAAAAAAAAGAAAGTTTTTCTTTAAGATTAAAAATATCTATGCTGTCTTCGGAAAATACTTGAATATAATTTTCTCTTCAAGGGATTTTGATCGGCATTTTCTACAGGCGCTAATTTATAAAAATAGCAAGAAGGGTTATTTTCTTCTTCCACATATGTTACATATATATAGCAGCAAGTGCTTATCCGCAAACCTGTTCGTCAACTGAAATTGAAAAATAATCTGTTTGAGAAATTTTACCAATTTTGCATGCAACTGGTACGCTAGAGAATAAAGATCATCATCTCGTCAACAACCGAACAACCAAAAAAGTTAAACGCCTGATCCTTTTACAAATAAACTACGTTTTTTAAAAACAGGCATGCATTTAAAATTATTGTTTGTCTGAAAATTTTCATTATAAACCTACTTATATTTTCCTATTAAGGTGTCCCCCCTTATAGATTTTGGTGAGGGGGAAACGCAAGTGTAAAATTTTTGGTGGGGGGAAATCCCTCCCGACCCCCCGGGATTTCGCACCCTGCTCTTTATACATATTTAACTGCTCACTTCAATATTATACTCACATTCCACACATATTCATATCTCAATATATATATATATATATATATATATATATATATATATATATATATATATATATACATTAATTTTTCAATCATTCAAATTAATAATCCCGACCAATTAAATTTGTAGGTTGCAACACTTTACATACAAGATCCGACCTATAGTACAAATTCAAATTAACCAATTTCCCGCGCATAACGATAACATTCTTATTTTCAAGTATTCTATTTGAAATAGTGGACAATCGATGTACAAGGCAGGCATCGTAAACACAAAAAATATACATATAAATGAAGCTAAAGATATTGATAATACTCTTGGGCCCAAACAACTATCGACACCCATTACCTTCAGCCTTATAAATAGAAACAAATGTAGGAATAGCTGATAGTTTGACGGAAGATTTTACACGAATAATGATGGAAGGAAACGAAAGCAAAATTAATCGTAGACCGGACCATCGCGCGCTATTGCAGTCTGTCAATATGGTTGAAAACATCTACTTCATACTTCACATCAATGAATACCTCGAAAAATCGTGTCTCGCGATGTCTCAGTTGGTAATTCAGGTTCAAATGATACATTTCAAATGATTGATATATATGTCAAGTTCAAAACTCGGGGAGGCTTAAAAATTAACGAAAAAATCTTGCAGAAGAGAATAGAGGAATAGATAGAGAAGAGAGAGAGAAAAGCGGCGCCAAAGAAATAATCTAGGATACTAAAACTACAAAGATAAGTGGTCGAATTTCAACATACAACAATCCACAGCCAAATATACTTTTATATACCTAAAATGGTTGGCCTACTAAAATGCGTAGCCTAAAATAAACATCTCCAAACCCACAGCTAGTCCGTGTCCAGAGAGAGATTTCCACAAAGACAATGGCTGTATGGAAATTTCAGTTCGAGCTGTATCCGGCTGAGACCTTTTAGACTCCGGCACTACCGGAAGGATGGTGTGGTCTCTAATTTAGAATTTCCAAATAATAATAAAAATTCCGACCCCACAGAAACTGAGATGAGTTCTGAGAAAAGTATGGAAAACTAGACTAAAGTCGATGAGACAACAGAAATCCTATCAAGGATTTGCCAAATATAAAAATAAATAAAAATAGATTTTTACTAGTAAGTTGTTTGTCAAATCTTACTAGTAGCTACCAATCCGCAAGGGTGCCAACCTTGAGGCATCAACGAATTTCAAACACTATATACTAGTAATAAAAGAAGTGAAAATTCATGGGTATTGGGGTTTAGACGTCTTGGTACGGTAATACAAGAGTCTACTGTAATAGATTTACTAGATTATTTGATCCTGTCCACTTCGCCAACTCTACAGACAATAACGAGCTGGGTTGGGTCGGGTGACGTGGAAAAAATTTCGGAGTTGCAGAGTAGTCTCATAGATGCATGCGAAATACATATATTTAAACTGTACCAATTCTGCAGACAGCTATTCTGTTACGTGGTTAACTGCGAAATATCTGGGATCGTTTGCTATATGGCTATTGTTTGTAAATATCAGGCTGGTTGATAAATTAATCGGTATATTTACTATAGAAATGTCGAGCCACTAAGTGAAAATGCCATCCATCGGTTTACGTATCGCACCACTCTCATATAAAATCCTAACGTGAGAATTAATGCACTAAGAAATTATATATATATATATATATATATATACTTCGTAGCAAACTTTACCACTGGGCACACATACACATGAGCGTCCTACTATGTAATCATGCTCCTTACTATACAATTCATATATTAATAATATTATCATTACTCACTTATTCATTTATTTATTTACTTTTCTCTACGACGTCGATTTATTTTTAGACACCCTATACTTTTTCGATAAGCCCAAGGCTGTTCAAAGCAGTCTAACCAACAACATCAAATCAGCAACTTCCATAATCCATTAATTAACACGTGTGATCCTATATGAACTGAATATGAATTTCTTTCGTAACAAACTACGGTATAATTCACTTCACGGCTTCGAAGTTATTCTGTATGCAATGAAAGTTCAATGTTCTGAATAGCATGCAACTATATATCTGAAAACTGTACACAATGCAATTGATCACACAAAGTAACGAATAAAGATGATTCGTAAATGCAGCCTGGCAACAAAAATAATGCCACACAGACAAAACTTTGAGTTGAGTGTGAACGCGAAGTTCATTATTAATAATATTCTGATTACTAAGTTATATAAATGATCGTGCTTTTCCAGAAAGATAGCTTGCGATGTGAATTACCTAAAAATCCCTTTTTATGGGTCTGAACTAATATTTACTAATAGTAAATTGTAAAGGAAAGGTCAATTTTGTATAAAACAGATCATTAAGTATTAGAGTAACAGAACACTAGTAATGAATAATATTAAATTCGGACGCGGTGGCGCTAGTAGTAAAACAACCTGTGCACGACTGAATATTCTTTGCACTACTAATCATGTTTTTGCACTATTATTGTTAAATATAAGCCATATACTATGTAATTACGGTACGGACCTACTATGAAATTCTTCACTAAGGAGTAACGTACTTATTATGACGGACCAAAGAGATAAATAAACAAACAACAATACACTGTCCATCAATAAGTATAACATACTTTCAATCACACCTTACTCCTAAAAATCTACATACTCAATTATGCACATAAGCATTGCATTCCACATACCCAAGAAAAGCAAATACTGATACATATTATCACACCATTTAACTATATATGAGCAAAACAAGATTTTTGAACTTCGCCCAATCGGCTCTATGAACTAAAAAGGGGTAAACGAAATAATCAGAGCCAAGTAGCCCTTCTTCCAACTAAATCATGTTTTCAGGATACTATTAATGCCATTGAAAGGACATTTCAAAACTGCTAATGGCAAGGAAAACAACCCTAACGAAAAATCGTTCAACCCATTTCGGTTGGAGTCAATTCAGAAGTAAATGAGAGCCCCCTCTTTTACGTTTACACTACCATAATATTAATTACCCTAACTACAGTAAAATTATATAACGCCACGTTAAAAAACATATACTAAGTATACAGACATACCGATGTCAGGACAGGCTACCGCAACCCTAAATAAATTCGGAGGAATAAGCAGGATATTCAAAATGTCTTGATCACTAAATCTTATTCTGAAGCTCCCACATATCCGAAAGCCAAATTACTTTACTTTGAAGAACCTGTCCATTGCTCTTAGCGTTTACGAACATAGCGTATGTTGTGCAACATTCCGTATCTCACTGGTTTTCTGGCTATTTTCACTGCTGAGATTAACTTATCAGGGCTCCCTTCTGCTTCCAGTAAGTTTATTAATTAATTAAAACTAGATTTACCTGGTTTCCGGTGTTTATAACCGAAGAAAACCCAGATATTCTTCGAACAAATTAAACTACTGTTGCTTCATCGTTGTCCCGGTCGAGAAAAAGGATTATCGCGCCTTGATAGGAGAGCGTCAGAAAATAGTTCAATCAGAACAGAGAGATTTGGCGGCGGAAAATTATAAAGCGAATGAAAAATAGCAAAACACTGGATAAAACCGGATCTTGGTAGGATATGGACATCTTAGAGGGACGAAGGGGGTCTAAATTATTCTGCCAAAAATGAGATTGGTGGATAATTTCAAGAATTTCTGTCCAATTGCGGGCCCATGTTTTCGTATAGCATTAGGATGATAATTTCAATACTCATCCATCTAAAATGTCCATAGTAAAATAATATATAAATAAAGATATTATTCCCCAAAATATAATTTCTACTAGATTATTCAAAGCGTCCACATTAATTTTGGTTTGAATAAGGGACAAATGAATATACTACACGGACCGAAGTTATATATAGAAAATCACATAATACAGTGGGTTCAAAAATTATTGGACCCCTCCAAACAAACAATCCATTATCTGTAATGGTATATTACACACCGCCACTGCACTACATCCGATTGTACACTAATGTGATCTACGACTGAAAATAAGGGACATTCCATTTTGCACGATTTCGATCTGACATTTTGTTTTTAGTATATATATACACACACACACACACACACACACACACACACATATATATATATATATATATATATATATATATATATATATATATATATATATATATATATATATATATATATATATATATATATATATATAAGGTGTTTCAAAACAACACCGACAACGTTTGCGAGGTGATTCCTGACAATAAGATAAAACAAAAAGTACAGACCAACCTGGGTGCACAAATGCTTCCTTTCGGAGTTATAGGCTGCCGAAAACATGAAAAAGTAAACTTTGAAAGCCCATAGCTCCAAAACTATGGGACCTACCGTAGTCGGGTCAAGACTTCGCATAGGAACTAGTAGGAACCTATCCAAATATCCAAGTTTCAGAATCCTGCGTTACTTCCGCAACAGTTTTTATAGAGATAGTTGGTAAGCACTTTCAATTAAATGCCCGTAGCCAAACTCCCTGTATAAAAATTGTTGCGTGTAAACTAACATTTACTCTAGAGGTCACAAAGTTGGTTACAGGAGTTGGTCCTCTATAAACACTTAACCAGGGAATCCTCAGCTACAATATATCCAAAAATCACCCAAATCGGACTAACGAGGAAATGCAACACTTTTTGTACGGTGTCCTTTGTCCATATTATGAAGGTGTACGTTAACTGTAACTGTATAAGCTTTTTTAAATGTGAATTTAGATACAGTGAACATATTGAAGAAATCAGTATGGCGAAATTTTGTTCCACAAGAGTCTGGATGGCGAAGTTTTGTCCTAGGTGAGATTCCGTTCTGCGAGATTCTAGCCAGGCGAGATATCATTCCGAGCTAGGTGTGAATTTAGCCCACGAGAGTTTGGCCACCAGAGATTGGAGCTGTGAGAATTTGTACCTAAACGACGCTTTATGTTTTAAACCGATTGTTGACAACAAGATTTAAGCCAGATAAGCGATAATATAATGTGGTTCTATTGTATAATTGAACATTACTTGTTTCTTATATCTATGCACTTTCGCGGTCGTCGTTTTGACGGCATTCTGCACTCACAAAAACTCTCTCCACTTCATACTTGTTCTCGATTGTCTTGTCGGTTTAAGTTTTTTAACGAATTGTCCTCTAGGCAGTCTGAAAGAGGGTAAAACAATAAGAAATGTGAGGTGAGCTATACGCTACACGTATTCTTTTCCACAATTTCTTTTATCAATATAAACTCTGAAATTTAAACTTCGTTTCAGACGATGCGAAGGAAGTTTCAACAAATTGTATTTTGTGTTCTACTTTTGACTGTATCCTCGTTTTTTAATGCTTTTAGTCTTTTAAAGAAGAAACATACTTTTTATTTCTGTGTACTAGATATAAACACTAGAAAACTAGTTTGTACATGACGTAAATCACTAGTAAATTACGCGAAAGGTTACGAGTAAATTAACTTCCCAATCCTGCCTGAAGGAAGGGCCCAACGTAATGACGTAATTTCGTAGACATTCATATCATCGGCGGATGCAAATGATTAGAGTTGCGATGAACTGTGACGGCCATAGTGGCCACCAGAGTGGATTAGTGTTGTCACCACGAATCTATGTTATCAGGCCTGACAAGGTATATAAGAGGCATGCACAGCATCAGATGGTTATTGATCACTGCGTAGATCATAGCACATGCGCTACGCGTGTGGAGTGTCACAATTTCAGTCATGAATCCAGTTTCGGCACCACCTCGAATGACTATCATCTGCAAGCATGGCTGCATTGAGGGGAAATGACGCATCGGATTTACTTCTACCCTTATGTTGTGGAGAGGCATCGCGTATGACTTCAAACACCTTGGTAGTGATTTACGGAACTCTGAATGCATGAGGTATGTCATGGACGCGTCCTTATGTGTTGCTTAAAACGAGACAGTATTCAGGTACCATCCTTCAATAGCTGAACGCTCGTCCGCACACAGCATGTCTCTATCAATTACGTGCACGATGTTGAGGTACTTCATTGGTTAGCATGACCCCTCGATCTGTCCCCGATAGAATATGTGAGAGGTCAACTTAGACGTCACGTTCGTCACAGCGCCAATATCCAGGATATAGAGGGCTAGTTACAAGAGTTGTTGGTCAACTTGTCTCAGGAGAAGATACAACATCAGTATAACACTAGAGTGCAGCGTTTTACCACTTTTTTTCGGAACGAAATGTAATACCTGGCAAAAGTGGCCCACTCACATGGACATTACAGGTATAGATTTTTTTCAAATCGAATAATATCTTCTGTGAGAACTGTTGCCTCAAAGCTTCAAAATGTCACTGAAAATTAGAAAAAAAATACCAAAGTTCTTCATGAATTTTACTTATGTTAAAGTAAAAATGTTTTGGTTAAATACATGTTAGTTGCTTAGAAAGCTTACATTCAAGTATAAAAATACCAGTTATGTGCTCTTGGAGGGATAGGGGTGCCTCCTGTCTGACCAGAAAAAGGAGCAAATTCAGTACATTTAAGGGTTGTGCAGGTCCTCGATCACCTGGTCATATAGCCTATCCAAGCGTCCCAGAGTCTACCACGTGGAGGTGGCTGCATCTAGGGCTCCTGTGCCAGCCCTACCCAACCAACCAACCATATATAGGGACGGATGAAATCAAATTCGTCACTGTCAGAAAAAATTGTCACAAATTGGGACTTTGATTGCAATTTAGAGACAGCTTGCCTCGAAAGTAATCTTGGCCTGATCATCCCGTCTCTAGCATCACTGCCACATACTCGAGAGGCTGCTTCAGTGACTAATTTCACAATCCGTTCTACTGTCATCGTGTGGTATGGATAGACGGTGGAGCACTATTCTGGCACAATGTTGTCATAAATTGAAAGTTTGTCCGTGAGCTATTTGTTTGATGCCGTCCTTAGAACTGGTAGTACAGTTATTGAAACATCAGCGCTTTCCCAAAAGATCATTTCAGTGTAATCTCTCGCCTCAAAATTCAGTCTGGGAATGATGTTATATCTAATAGTGTTATGAAGATTCTCTGCTTTGTGTTTTCGAGCACTAATAATCTTATGTAATGCATCTTGTCGGACAGCAAGTAGACCGTCAGTCATCATGGCGAAAAGAACATTCTCTGGGAGTGCGAGAAATGCATTCGTCTGAATGGATGAACGGATTACAGCCTGGTATTCATTTGGTAAGTATCTAGACCTATGAATGGTCTCAAAGACGTGACGAGGACCATTAGAAATGGAAGACTAGAGATAAGTATCTCAGGTCTTTACTGAGTTTTCTGAGCTCTTCTGACTATGATGAGGTAAGTCACATTTTATTGGTTTGAATGATACCACTGGAAGCTTTTCACAGTCAGTTTTGAACCTATATGACCTGTGTAAGAATAGGAGCTTGCATTAGCGCCAATATGAGTGAAGAGAGCTCGGAAAGGCAGTTCGTTAAAATGCAAGAGACAAATAGCCTGTTAATTCCTTCAATTTTCGACGAATACCTCCCTTCCAACCAGTGTTAGTGTTTGTTTCATCACACTCCAGAACCTCAACTTCATCAAAGCTACCTTTGATTTGGTTCATGATGTACTCGAAAATAGCCGTGGTCTTGCTATGACCAGAGCCAGAGGATGGTGTCACGTCACCAACGTATTGAGAGTTAGGTTCAGCCACAAGTGATAAGTGCTCTTCTCTAACGATGTCTGCGTGTGTTTTAGTGTCTTCCCTTTGACCATCAAAGTATAGGCTTTTAATGGGATCATCATTTCTAGAACTTTCTTTTAAATTCCGAGCAACTTTAAGTTTCTCACGCCTTATTTTGCTCCTGTCCACAATTAAAGCAGAGTTATGTTGCTAGATTGTTGAGAAGTTATAATTCCAGCCTTTAAAGCTGCCTGAAGCACAGTTGATGTTATATTTGCCGCAGCCCTTTCACTTACATTGTATCTCTCAGCAATCATATCAGTTTCAGTCAAATCTAGCTTCGGTTTAGATGTTCTGTCTCTGGGTTTGGTCTCTTCCCCAAAAGAGCTTCCTCTGCTTTCTCTTCAAGGTCTGCTTCATTGTCACTGAAGTCATTTTTGTGATATAATAAATAATATTGACTATTTAAAAAAAGAAATACAGAATTTTCTGTGAAAATAGTGTTTAGCAAACTATTATCTGTAACGGCCAATTCATATAAGCTGAAGGCAACAGTAACCAAATATAGCGCTTGAGAAATGGCACCCAATTTGAAGCGTATCCGGTTCGTTCCTGATAGTGACGCTGAGTTACGCAGATCGGGACAAAAGAAGAGCGTTGCAGTATTGAAGGTGGAGGGTGGGAGTGTCATGGTGAAAAATAGCAATGCTCTGCTACCGCTATGAACCACCAGTAAAAGGAAAAGGCAAGGACGAAAATAGGTGTAGAAACGCTTAATTGTACTGAATTTGCCCACTTTGCCGCCCCCAGACTAGGCACCCCTATCCCACCGCATGGGCATATAACTGGCATTTTGAGACTTGAATGTCAGTTTTCATAGCATCTGGCATGAATAAATCCAAAAATATGTTTACTTTAACATAACTAAAAATAATGAACAATGTTGGTATTTTTTGTAATTTTCAGTGGAATTTTGAAACTTTGAGGCAATAGTTCTCACAGAAGATATTATCTGATTTGAGAAAAAAAATCTATACCTGTAATGTCCATGTGGGTGGACCACTTTTGCCAGGTATTACATTACGTTCCGGAAAAAAAGGGGCAAAACGACCCAACCGAATTTGTGATGCATTAAAGCAAGATATAAAGGGGTGCTGAAATAAAATAAGATAATCACGTGGTAACAAGACTAATGCATTCTAGTGGACATTGCATTTACATACCTGCCGATGGTATTCACGTGTATGAAATTACGTCGACATCTGACCATCCCTTCCAGGTACTTAAATTTATTATCAGTCAGTGTAATAATAATTCTTATCAATTTGTATGTCTCCACCACACTTCTGAATACCATTGTCAAATAATATTATTATCATCAACTTTATTCTTAATGAAACCATAATGCTTAATAATTATTTTGTGCTTGTACGGTATTTATAGTAATTTGACGTTTCTTTGTTATTGCATTCGTATACAGTATTTATTAAATAACCAAAAGAAACAATGTAATTAACTATACATTTGCAGCTCCTAACCAGTTATAAATTGAGCTGCAAATTCTCATTCTATTGTTGGAAGTGTCGATTTTTATTTTTAAAATACTTCCAACAACACCGATAACCCTTCCAACAATAGAAGAAAGTCAATGGTTTTGCTAACCAAATGTTTAAAAACCAAGAGTTATCTTTTACAATTATATTTTGTAAGCCCCATTTTACAGCTGACATTTAGCAATAACTCTTCGTGTACGCTAAGTTTCTCATGGAAGCCAGAACTCGGTACAGTGTGATTCCTATTTCTTCGAGTCCACCAGAACCTTGACTCTTGGTGCGTTACGTAGAATTTATCTGGGCCGAACATGACATGTTTTCTTAATTTTTATTCTTACGCAAAAATCAATTAGTAATCAAGTCCTCTAAAAGTTACGAAATAGTATTTTAATATCGAAATTTAATTCCACTTTATTATAAAAGAAAAAACTTTTCTTTGAAGATAAAAGATGTGCGTCTTCGCATAATTATTGAAAATAATGAAAATAATATTGACTGTAACGACATGCATGAAAGATAATAGTGATATTAGTCATTTTTGATTACTATAAAATAAGTGAAATTATTTTTATAAGGAACCTCCTTGAATCTTGTAATTAGTAATACTTAATACAACCAACTTCCTCTCTACAATTCGTTCCGCCGGTACCTGAGAATTATGAGATACGGATATTTAGATAGAGTGCACACTAGTTCCTATGTATTTCCTTGAACTGCTTCCGATAAGTCCCATAGCTTTCAAGCTAGGACGTATTAAAATGTGATGTTTTCAATTTTCGGCGGCTTGTAACTGTAAAAGAAGACTTTTTCGATTTATGTTTATTAGAATTTTTTTTCTTTCGTTTAACATAAGGAATTACATTCCAGAGTTTGGGTATCAAATTTTTCAACATACTGTATATATATATATATATATATATATATATATATATATATATATATATATATATATATATATATATATATATATATATATATATATATATATAGGGTGTTTCAAAACCACCGACAACGTTTGGGAGATTATTTCTGATATCAAGATAAGACAAAAAGTATAGACCAACCTGGGTGCATAAATGCTTCCTTTCGGAGCTGGGCTGCCGAAAACATGAAAAAAATGAACTTGAATGGTCCCTAGCTCCAAAACTATGGGACCTACCGTAGTCGGTTCAAGACTTCACTTAGGAACTAGTATGTCCTCTATCTAAATATTCATGTTTTACAATCATGCGGTACTTCCGCAACAATTTTTATAGAGGTAGTTGGTTAATACTTCAAATTATATGCCAGTAGCCAAACTGCTCTATAAAAATTGTTGCGTGATTACCTTAGGATTCTGAAACATGGATTTTTGGATAGGGTCACATATTAGTTCCTAAGTGAAGTCTAGTCGAGCTATGGGCCTTTAAATGTCATTTTTTCATGTTTTCAGCAGCCTATAACTTTGAAAGGAATCATTTGTGCACCCAAGTTGGTCTATACTTTTTGTCTTATATTGGTGTCAGGAGTCACCTTCCAAACGTTGTCGTCGGTGTTGCTTTGAAACACACACACACACACACACACACACACATATATATATATATATATATATATATATATATATATATATATATATATATCCTTCTATAGCTATAATAGCTGAAGTGTGTATGATATACTGTATAGGAGGCTCTTTCTATTGCGGCTGAGGTTTGCTGTTCGGGTGGAGTGGTAATTGTGAGGATGGAAGCAACCTACACCATGATGTTAGATCTTCTACTGCTTACTTGAATTTGTTACCTATTAGATACATTGATGGAGCTCCGATGTGTGTTGTTCTTCTGTATAGGGAGTTGAAATAGTTTTGTTTTGTAGTTGCTGTGGGTGGTAAGGTAGAGTTCGGGTTCGGCAAAGGGTAAGAGGTGACTGAACTAGTTGTACTGCTGGAACGATAATGTTGGAGATTTTGTTGTTGCGTTCTCTGGGTTGGGCTGGACAGCTGCTACATCCACTATAATATCCTTCCAGCTTGCATGTGACGCAGAAAGAACGGCTAATGAAGTTATTGTATTTCTCGTTGTGGTTGTTTCCCTATCTGTAGCGTATTCTAGGTTTGGTACCCTGGAATGTGTTATATCCATATGAGTAATAATTCCAGCAGGATTGGGGCCCAGGGCTGTTCCTGAAGGCTTCTACTATATATCTTCTTCGTTGAATGGTTATACTGTATAGAGATTAGATATCTAAAAGTTCTAGAATCCATGGTAAAGAGTAGGATCAGAGGAAGTGTCCCTCCATTGGACTGTATTCTGGTAATGTTTGTAAAGGAAATCTGGGAACTTAACTCAGAGCGGATTTCAGCTAAGCATGTTTCTGTGTTTACACCCTTGGTCACACAGATGTACTGTACATTCTGGTGTTTTTCTTCGAGCGTGTTTGGTTACTTTCTCTTTGCTGGCATTGTTGTTCTGTTGTTCATATATCAGATTTGTGGCTCTTACAAGGGTCGGGTACTTCGTTGCTAGTGGGGGTGGAGTGTATATTCTGAGCTGACTGTTTTGGCTTGATTCTCGCTTGGCCTCAATTACGTCATTCTTTTCATATTAGACGAAGCAGAAAGCCGCCGGTCCAAAATCTTTCTCTGGGAATTTCATACAAAACTAGTACTGATATTTCCATCTTGCAAAGGCGATCTGCACGCAGTCAGCACAGTTTGTTCTGGAATTTGTGAAGTATTTGCTCATCTAGATGATCCTTTACTTTGTATTCAAATCTAAAGAAGACGTTCCTTCATATTGTGTCTATATGTTCATCACTGGGGTTTCTTCATCTTCCTTTGCAATGACTGAAAAAGTCTCACAATCAGATTTTTGAGTGGGGTATGTGTTGGTTTGATGTTCTTATTCTTTGGATGGGCTATGTTGGTATTTGGAAGGAGGGTCATGAGGTGTGGAAACGATAAGTTTGTGAAAGTGAAAGAGAGTCACTATTTGTAGATAAATAGTGTTCTTGTCACGCAAGGGCTATACACTAGGAGGACCAGAACTAAGCACAATGCATCTCAAGGGAGTCACTTGACAGGAGTAATATGCCCTATTAACTTGTCTCTCTTATGTATGTTTGCTGGCGAGCATACACAAGTTTTCTCTTATACAGGACGGAATTATCTCACAAGGCTATCCCGGGCCTGTGTTACACTCTTTAATTTGTAGTAGTTGTAGTAATGATTTCGAGAGGAAGCCCGGGGAGAATCCCTCTTCCAGAACTAGAAATCATCGTGCTCAACGTTGATTATCAGTATTTTTACGGTATTTCTTTCCCTCTCATCTTTCAATCATAAGATCTTGTGAAATCATAAGTGTTGGTGATGCAACTCGTTTTGCGACTGTATACGGGTCAATCCATTTGAAGTGATCCAGAGGTGGTTGCTCGACCAGCTTTGAAAATGATGAAACCTACACAGTTGTTTGCTTCATGTTTTAAGACTTTAAAACTGTGTTTACAATATGTCTATCTGAAACAGTTTGGCAGTGGCGGCCATATTTGTTTCGTGGCGCGCGCCTACCTTCACGATTCTAAAAGTTAACAAAAACGTTCATTACGAAAACAGTACTTGGTCTAGAAGGATAAAACAAAAATCATTTGATTGGTAGTGGATTGAAGTAAAAACTAGGCCTCTAGGTATTTACTTATATTTCTACTTTCTATGAGAAACTTACTAGTAAAAGTAAACATCAATATCGGTGAAATTTCACCTTTTGTGTATTGTAAGTAGGAAGGAGCCGTATACACAGTTTGATTTTGTTTGTGATATAAAGAGATATGTCAATAGTTTTACCAGAAAAAATATTGATTGTGAGATACTTACCCTTATGTTTTTATGGTTGTGTTAAAATCACGGTTCTGTCGAAAAACCCGAAGTTTGGGTTCAAATAACTCTGATGGGGCTAGTGATAAAAATCTCAAATTAGCACAGGATGTAGTGCTGTTATATATGTTTATGGCAAATAGAAAACATTCTTGTGTGTTTTACTACTACAAAAGTTATAGCCTCTCAAAAATGAATAATACTCAGTTGTAGAGATACCGTTTTGGCACACTAAAGAAGGGCTATATAGGGGTTTACTTTTCCTCAGAGCACGTTGATAGCTTCACACGTGTCAAAGTACAGTTGCAATAAATTATACTTGAACATTTTCACGGCTAGACTACGTTATGACAGGCTTGAGGCTATTTATAGCCGCAAGTGTTGATGCAACACATACAGTGTAGCTATGCTGTAGCATGTTTAATATTTCTAACAAAACTGATGCGCTGCCCGATACAATAACGCACAGAAAGCGGATAACAGCTGATAGGGCAGAGATAGACACAGATCTCAAGAGCAAAGTGGAGTTTTTTGAATGGTTAGCGGAGAAATTGGAAAACCTGAAACCGCATAATCTTGTGTCAAAATCTCAAACTCAGTTTCTCAAGAAGAAAAAATCTGAACTTACTGCAGAAGAATGTTTCGTGTTAACAAATTTTACTACTAAATGCAGAAAATCATTCATTCATAGTTCAGATTGAGATACAGAGTTTTTACTGGATCAATATCCAAGCCACGGTTCACCCTTTCATGTTCTGTTTTAAGACATTTTATTGCTTTCAAAAGATTTTCACAGCGTATATTAAAGAAGTACATCCGAACATTAAAAAACTTATTTATTTTACTGATGTAGCTTCAAGTCAATATAAAAACAAAAAGAACTTTGCTAATCTATGCTGTCACAAACACGACTTCGATCTGGACGCTAAATGGCACGTTTTTGGATCATTCTATGGGAAAAGCGCCTGTGATGGTGTGGGTGGGACTACAAAACGAGAAGTCTCAATAGCAAGTTTGCACTGGCCAACAAATAATCAGATACTCAACGTAGATGGCGTTTTCATTTTGTAATGAAAAGTTACAACACAAAATATTTTCTGGTGAAATCAAATGAAGTAGCTAAGATCTCCAAAACTCTACAAAAACGTCTTGACCGCTGTTCTAGATTTGTTGGTACTAGAAGATACCACAAATATGTTCCTATCTCAAAAGGCATTGTAAGATGTTACGTTACTTCAGAATCAGAGGACTACGACGACCATCCTGTGTTACGTATTCTACCATTTGCATCAAATTACGTTGTTAGAATCAAACATAATGGAATGGATATTTTTACTAACATGATGTTATGTTTTGTGTCTTTACAACAACAATACGATTTTGTTTTCAAAATAGTTTCTTTTTATTACAATCTCAGTTGTGCTAAACGCTTTGGGTAAGATACTCTCTCTCAAACAGTAATATGTTATTAGTATTGTTTCATCTACGTATATTTAAGTACTGGGAAGAGAAAAATACTCAAGAACATAATAATTGTTCCAATATTGAAACAATACACAACATATTGGACAAGTATACAGCATATCAACGTGCTCCGAAGACAAGTAACTCCCTATATAGCCCTTTTTAGTATGCCAAAATGGCATCTCTACAATGGAGTATGATTCATTTTTGAGAGGCTATAACTTTTGTAGTAGTAAAACAAACAAGAATGTTTTTTATTTGCCATAAACATATACAACAGCATTACATCCTACGCTAATTTGAGATTTTTATCGCTAGCCCCTTCAGAGCTATTTGAACCTAAACTTCGGGCTTTTCGACAAAACCGTGAATTTAACACAAACATAAAAACTTAAGGGTACGTATCTCACAATCAATATTTTTTCTGGTAAAACTATTGACATATCTCTTCATATCACAAACAAAATCAAACTTATACCGCTCCTTCCTACTTACAAAACATTACAAAAGGTGAAATTTTACCGATATTGATGTTTACTTTTACTAGTAAGTTTCTCATAGAAAGGATAAATATAAGTAAATACCTATAGGTCTAGTTTTTACTTCAATCCACTACCAATCAAATGATTTTTGTTTTATCCTTCTAGACCAAGCACTGTTTTCGTAATGAACGTTTTTGTTAGCTCTTAGAATCGTGAAAGTAGGCGCGCGCCACGAAACAAATATGGCCGCCACTGGCAAACCGCTTCAGATAAGACATATTGTAAACACAGTTTTAAAACATGAAGCAAACAACTGTAGGTTTCATAACTTTGAAAAATAGTCACGCAACCAATTTATTTTTTTCTGGATTATTTTAGATGGATCGACCCATACCTATTTTCTTCTAGAAATGGAAAGACACCGTCCATATTTTTAAGTTATTATTCTTCCAAGATGAGAAAAATGTGACAGTGGACTATGTAGGAAACCTCTTACGTTTTTCTGGGGACCTGCGAAAGGAGGATAGCAACATTCCTTTTGTTCCTTCTGTTCAACGATAGATGTCGTATGCATAAATGGTACGTTCAAAACACAGTGAATTTTCTCTCCAATGAAACAACGGCAAAAGTTCTGTGTATAAAAGGAGCCTAAATCTGAGCTGTTTTACTGCTTTGTCTTTATATTGGCAGCAATTTTATTTATTAAATTAGTTACGATATGAAGTAAAATGAGACTATGGATTATATTGATCTCTTTGCTGACCAAAAACTTTAGAACGGCAATATTAAACTAATGTGAATATTTATTAATAATAGAAAACTGCATTATGCTTTTCCTTTTTTTTTTTTTCCTTTTTCTTAAAGGTGCCGTAAGATTTACAGTGTTTGATGTAATAGTAGGACGATGATATTTGAACTATCAAAAATCCTGGTGAATTAATTTCAATTTAATCATAATGGGAATCGCAGTTGAAATATTCTGTTTTGTCTATTAAATAAAATTCGTACATTATCTGACATGTGACAGACGTATAGTTTCTTTATTATTCGAGAATAATAAAAGCCATGTTGCATTTACTTACATCTTTTAGGATGAAGTTTCAGCATTACTTGCGAAACAGTTTGTACCTTCTTTTATGCAGTGCAATATTTTTAGGTGGTTCTATGCCTTAACCTGTGAAAGATGCGGCATACTGGATAATGATTCTTGTATGTTTCGCTTCTAGAGACATCTTTCTACAGGTCTGACAGAAATTACTTTTTATCTAAATATCTAGACTAGTTTGGAAGCCGTCGCACACAAAAATGATCCATCTCATAGAATTAAACTTGTTGAGGTCTCCATCTAAGGCGCGTGTTTCAACTACAAATTGGATCTCTATTTTCCTCAGTTTCTCCAGTACTCAAATGTACAGCGATGAAGACAGGGTATGGCCAATCATCCAGAAGACTTGAACTCCTGAATAGCATAACTAGGAAGAATAATAGAACTTTTAAACTATTTGTGATGTTCACAAACTGTAGAACACATGTGATTGTACACTGTTCGTAGTAGCTTTATCTATAACTGTGAATAAATGTTAATATTTGATCGAAACGCTGACTACATACTAACCATAACTTACAGTTACAGTTTCGGCAATATCACTGCCTTTATCAGAATATCATCTTCATCTTTATTTGTGGCCCTTTTAATTAATCATAATTAGAAATTCAAGTAATTTACAGTACTTTGTCACTTAGAGCTTATTTAGATATCTTCTTTCCGAGTTCTCATTTCATATCAAAAAATATCACGCTCTCCAAATATAGGTGGTATCAATATACGTCAAAACTTTTGTATTAATATACATCAAATGAAAATAAGATACAAAAACTGAACACCTTTCCCGAAAAATAAGGAGTAAATATTATAAATCTTAAATTAATCACACAAATATTTTCTGCACAGAGACTTTTTTCGCGTTCAATTTTATGACAAAACTTGAAAGTTGACATTGCCTTCTAATTCTCAAGTAGCTTCTAAGCAAGCAATACAAGTGAATATTCCAGGCAGATTTAATAACATAAAACAGAAGGAAAAATACATTTACATATTCTTTTAAACAAGTTGTTTATGGCTTATCCATATTGAAACAAGCCTCTAATATAAAGCATATTACATTAAAAAAATCTTCTCTGCTTAATATTACCTCAAAATTGCCTTAAGAGAAAGGGTAAAACTTTTCATTCATTTTACGTTTATGAATTACCCTAATATACAATAAAAATAAAACAATTTAATTAAAAATGTATTTTATTATTATGAAACATATTTTATGTACATAAAAAATACAGAAGGCTATGCTGCAACTAAATGCATTAAAATCAAACAGACCTACTACATATGCAGCTTCAAAGACGTTTAGTAGAAAATGCTACTCGCATGGTGTAAGACTTTAGTCATACTCATATTTAATTTCAATTGCAAATATAAAATAATAAATAAGAAGAAAAATAACAAATTTTACACATAAGTATGACTCATTCACAATCCGAAAAGACTTAATTTTGTTTAAAAACATGTAATAAATAAGATATCTACACAAATATAAATAATAAAATACTTCCATTACTGATAAAAAGTAGGTTCTTTTGATGTATAATAGAAAGATAAGAATTTAGCAAACATATCAAAATTGCACTATTACAAATTTATAAATATTATTATTAAATATCAAGAAAAAATTTCTAAATAACAGAATTGTTTCAGTATATTACTGTATAAAGGTGTGGTGTTTTTCTATCATTCTAATACACAACAAAAAATGAGGTGTTGAAACAATACAAAATGACTACCACTTTAGCGTGTTACTTGTGTGTTAATTCAACACCAAGGACAACGCCTTCCGAGAATATCAGAAATAATTAGTGAAAATTTGCATTGGTTTCTATTGTTTGGTATAAGCAAAGATTTACGCATTTTATTTGGAATTTATACCAAACAATAAGTAACGTTCTACGTTTTCTGTAATTAGTTGCAATAATAGTTTTGTAAACTTATGAATTGTTTGGTACAGTTACATGAGTAACTGTTCTGCCATCTTCTATTCGTGCGTGCTAAGACATAAGAATAACATATAAGGAAAATAGATGACAGCACTATTGTTCATGTAACTCTTGTCAGACAATTCACACGTTTACAAAACTATTGTCGTGACCGATTACAGAAAACGTAGAACGTTATTTGTTACTTGGTATAAATGCCAAATATACTGCGTAAAGCTTTGCTCATACTAAACAATAAAAACAAATGCAAATACTCACAGCCAGTAACCTCGTATTTCTGATATCCTCGGAAGGAGATGTTGTTGATGTTGAATTAAAATACAGGTAACACATTAAAGTGATAATCATTTTGTATTGTTTTAACAGCTCATTTTTTGCTGTGTAATTTTAAGACGAAAGTATCCCAATGACTTTTCATTAATTTGTTTATCTAGTTAAATGCGAGATCTTATTTTGTGGAGAGCTTTTATTCCTTTGATTTCTTAACGTTTCTTGACAAAATATGTCAGGAAAATTGGAAGTTAAATGTTACATTTCTACGACTACTTAATTCAAGCGGATATTTTATCAGTAGTTTTCTGTCGCAAACTAAATTCAACTTGCCTTGCAAGTATAAAGTAGCTCTAGAAAAACTGTATTATAACTTTAAATAGTACACTATTTAACCAGAAAATTTGCAATCTAGTATAAGTGTATTCATTGGTTTTCTCCTTATAATGATATATGCTACGCTGTTTTTATTATTTTATTATTTATCCATACTGCATATGATTTCTTTACAACCTAATATAAAACTCTTCTAATATATATATGTACATACAAACATTATCTATTAAATAAAAATGATTTATATATAAATTATTTTATGTGGCTACGTGGAAATGATTGTTATTTAGTTACTTCTTGTAATTGCATCCTTTCTATTCATTCTGGTAAAATTGTCTATAAACACAATTTCTTATAGTAATTTTAACGTAAATAATACAACCAATACTAATCGAACCTGGTGTAATTTTAAGACTTGTATCAATCATACGGAATAATGATTATTGCCTTAAAGTCATCAATTATGCAAATGTCAACTCTTTTGTTTGCTCCTATTATTTACGAGAAATGATATTTAAGACAGTAATATTTCTATAAGTGAAATGATAATGCATAGTAAGTTGAGAATACTTTAAAGCATCATTAGTAATATCGTTAACAATTGTATGAAACATCTACGTGATTGTACGCTTATATCAACAGAATACCATTTACAGGTATCAGAAGTTAACGTACAACAGAAAATAAAGTAAGCAACTCTTTATGACGAGTATAATTCCTGGGCATATTTTTAATAACATATCAGCAGAATATAAGACTGTATTTATAGACGATACAATATAAATAAATGCTGAAACTTAATTCAATGTGAATCAATAGATTTAGGAAACTTTACATTTAAAAGAAACTGGTATGCCTATCTACAATACAAGCTAATACATTCTACTACTATAAGTGCCTTCAAAATGTACAGTAATAATTATTGTATTAAAATAAAATGGCATATACATATAAAATATTGTATATAAATATGTATTAAACAAAGCTAAAGTTTAATTTTTCAACATGGTTATATCTTTAAAGCTTGCTGTAGCAACTACACTCAGTAGATGACTATAAGCTGGCTTCCTACTACGAAAAAGTAAAACATTGATTAAACAGTTATAGCAAATATCACAGCAGCTCTACATTTTTTAGGTTATTGTCTCTCTATGCAATATGCCGCTAATGCCTATTACTTAAAAACTATGGTAACTATTTCTTCTGGTAACTTTTACAAAATACTAAATCCCGCAGTTTTACTATAATGTCAGAACATGATATCTACACACAGAAAAGACAAAGAAATTACCAAAATGAAATAAATAAATTTGAACAAGAAATAATTAAACATTTTGTGAAAGCATGAAAACACCACTTCTTCGAAATGTCACACTACAACTGAAAATAGAAATGATTATCATTGAAAAAAAATATTATTATTGCACATTTTGGAGAACACCAACATACACTTTACAACAGTCTTATTCTTTACAAAGAAATGTTTAGAATACCTCCTTGCGGAAGTTAAAACCAAACTGATCACATTTTATTCTCAATATTCGACCCAACTGTGGAGGTCCACAATAGAAAACTGTTACTTTACCCTTCTTCTGGTCAAGAATTTGTTTGAATACCTTGTCCCAGTTTGGTCGGCCCGCAATTGTTCTAGTCTTCAATCCTGTAATCAGGTCTCGCTTTTCCTGAAATGATACACAATATTATTTAACACAGTTGCATAAGACTACTATTAATAAACAAAGCTATTATCTTATAATTACGTTACCCGTTAAGCTCACAGTTAAGCTCACCTTACAAATATGAACTAATGTGAATCTGAATTATATGTTCCTAAAGATCTCTACCTAATATTGGCATTTAATGTGTACTTCATTCTTGAGTATTGTATTTAGATTATGTTAATGCGTTGATAACAGATTGTGATATTAATGACAACAAATAATATCCATAAACTACTAATGTAGGTACAAGTAAATAAATTAAAATTATATGTTTTCTTTAAATAAAAAAGAACTTTAATCGAATACAATAAATGTCTCATCATCCGCTAGAGTACAATGTGTCAAAATAACATAACAAGAAATAAAAATACACATCTATAAAAACAATAAAGTAAAACTTACTCATTTTCTATTGCATAGAATAGTTAACTGTAGATTACATCAAACTCTTTGGAAGATATTCTGTTATATTTAACTTATTTTCAATTCTGGAACAGCTTCCTCAGAATCAAGTCAAAAATCAATAATCTGTATTTTAGATCAAGCGAGTTACCTATTCTAAAATCTATAAACTCTTATAGAAATATATATATATTTTTTTAAATATGGAGTGCTGCTAACGTCGTCCATCATATACAGTAGCGCTTATTAAGTACTTACAGTTAGTAGTGTGCTATCGGAAATTTATTGTAGATGAAAAAGAAGTTGTATTTTGTAGACAAGTAAAATATACATCTCTTCATTACGAAAATAAGAAATAATATTGAACTTCTTTAGAAACATTTATCTATGGGTTAAAGAAGAATTAGGTTTGTGAATGATCCAAGCATAGTCAAACCAAAAGAAATAAAAAAATGAAATATTCCAGTTCATCCCATGATTATGCTCCTTAGCCTAAGGGAGACGATGATTAAGGCAGTTGAATGATGGAAGAATTGGTGGAATGAGAAAGTGGAAGGAAACGGGAGTACCCCCGAGAAAACCCACTGATACCATGATGTCCACCACAAACTTACTTGGCCGACGATCGAACCAGGGACCCCAGGCACCAGAGGTAAGAGCTCTACCACTGAACCATCGTGTCTCCCCTCATCCGCATGGTCAAACCAATATCCATGTGATTACTCAGATATGTACCAAATTAGCGGGCATTTTAAAGACATAAACGAAGAAAAAACTTAAAGCAAACACTAATGTCGACTGTTATTCTTACACAGCTTTGTTAATTTGTCTTTAAACTGTTATTTTGATATATATATATCTGAGCATATATATACAATTAACAGTGTAGTTTCTTCTTTTCATATATTTTTGTTCTCTTTAATGTATTTTTTTTCTATGACTAATATACTCCCGATTCTATTGAGTCCTGCTGTATATCTAAAGTATCATAATGTTTGTTAAGAGCAATCAAAACTTGCTTTCCTACACCAGTAGTACGCAAAAAAGTAATATGTAATTAAATAACAATATCTATAGTATGCAGAACAAAACAAAAAAAAACTATGCAAGGTTTCGTGAAAGTTTTCCTTGAGAGTATTAAATTGTGTTTTAAAGGAAGTTTCTGAATTTACTTCTGAAGACTTACTGTACACTGCTGACAAAGAGTAGCTACTTTATAAATTCATCCGTTAGACTTGGTAATGTTTATGATTGTTTAGAAATATGAACAGATCTCTTGTTTCTTTCCTTGTTGAAATCTTTATCACCCATTTCTGCTTTCGATGGATATTGGTAAAATGTTTCTTAGGAACATGTAATATTCATATTATGTAAGACGTATTAATATTTCTGAGCTCTCTTGTGGCTAAGTGATTAACGTGTGCACCTTTGGCGTGGGAGATCCGGGTTCGATTCCCGGCAGAAGTTCATGTGATTTGGATTCCATGTTAAGGTGTAGATTCAAGTCTCATATAACCTCGTTGCTGAAAGAAAAGCTAAACCCAAAATCTATTCAATTTAAGCACCAATGTCTTTGTAATGTCGATTAGCATTAAAACAAGAAAAGTTCCCTTATGTGTACTTTGTTACAACTGATGCTGTTTGGTGCTGAATGTCGCAGGACAATTTTTTGCTGTCTCTTTCGTAATAAGTGCCGACGGACTCTTGAAACACAAAAGTTTATAAAATTTATTATGAAAGAAATCTAGTATAATTAATATAAATGATCTTCCATAAGTTTTAAGTCTACAACATTAAATTATCTATGCGGACTATATATATGAAAATAATGCAGTGAACAAAATGAACTTTCAATTAATAGCACAAAACCATATTTATAGGATTTTCTCACACCTCAATAATTCATCATATATAACTTTGAAATAGTAGCTCACAAATGGTATCTCTTTCGTAAGGGATGCTCCATTATAGGGTTGTGAATAAATGAAAATTCACTATGTGTATTGAAACAATAAACTACGTAAGTTAAGTCTCATGGTCGGAGTTATAAAATGTAAATGGTACTACAGTTTTTCGTACAATATCCAAAGAGTCAATATAATATAATATAAGGAAACAACCTAGTGATCTTCAATATGGAAATATTTTACTTTTCTCAAATAACGATAATATTTTTACCGATCGAGCTCCAGTAACACAATATTTAAGAAGAGATCTTGCAGATATGAAAAAATATTTTAATAATTATTGGTGTAAGCTGGTTGGATAGTTGCCATATCAATATAACTATAATTCATCTTGCTCTTCTGTTCTTTCATAAAACCAATTTTTCGCTGATTGCTGTCAGGATTCATAGGTAAGAAAAAAGGTTTAGTGGAAGGGGAAGGATTGGAATTAATTTTTCAGATAATTACTATGTACAAAGATATATGAGTAAATGCGAGCACAAACATCTTAAGACTTTCAGTATGGGTTTTTACAGTATATAGCTTGTGTTTGTTCTTTTGTGATCCTAGATGACGAGAAAGGTGTTAATGACGTTATTGCAATTTTTGTCCAGGACGTTCAATATGGAATTTAATTCTTATTCACCGTTAAAAGAACGAAGGTCTCCATGCCGTCTTTCTATGACTATGAATGTTTTTATTTCCAGTTATGGTTTGTATCTTTCAGATGTTTTAAAGGATGTTATGTTGGAGCATCAATGTATTTGTCATCACGAATATGTCCTTTCTGTCTCTCTTGGCATAAATCATGGGAGGTTAAACTGAAATATTTCTTTTCATTTTTCACGAATATGTTCTTTCACTTTCTTTTTTCTTTTTTCAATGCGAGCATAAGAATTTAGAGACATCATCAAAATCCGACGAATTAGTGAAAACTTTTATATCCTGGTAAGTTTTTATCGGTATTCCTTAGATGTAATATTGCTATCTTAAAACTGCTTTCTGGTAACTTTCCGTAATATATTTGAAACCGAGATAAATAAGGGTATGTTATTTATTATTATATTACGAGTGGTGATAATGATTAGAAATAATGTAAGTAAAAGGTTAATAGTCATCGCAAGAAACAAATCTTATCTCTAGGAAGTACTTTCGAAGAACATCGTCTTCATCGTCAGCCTAGGCACACTTCAAAAAGGATTTAAACCATAAAAAGAATTTTAAAAATGTACGAAGTAAAAATCTTCTATCACTATAATTAGAAATATGTTAATAGTAATTCACATGTCACTGTTCACTTTTTTTCTTTTTTTCTTTTTTTTAAAGAAAAAAAACAGTAAACAACAGTGAACAGAGACAAGTGAATTACTATTAAAGTATGTCTAATTATAGCGACAAGAAGATTTTTACTTCGTACATTTTTAAAATTCTTTTTATGATTTAAATTCTTTTTGAAGTGTGCCTAGGCTGACGATGAAGACGATGTTCTTCGAAAGTACTTCCTAGAGATAAGATTTGTTTCTTGCGATGACTATTAACCTTTTACTTACATTATTTCTAAGGATATGTTATCCTTGTCTTTGTGTCATCGTTTGTTTTGGCACTTTTCCTATTAAACATTGATTCAATCTGATGTAACAATTGAAGGGTAAAGGGAAAAAAGAAGGAATGTCACAAAACTGCGTTTTTGAGAAAACGGCGTTTTAATATTGAAAAGTGCGTAAGAAGAATAGGGTTAGTTAAATCTTTTGCCCCTTTTTACATGGACACTTCTACATCTACGCATGCATGGCATATACAGTCAAATAGTACCAAAGAGTCAAAAACAGATAGGGCAAAACACCCGAAAAAGCACATACATGGACATTCCTGGTTTTTTCCCTGTATCATTTAATTTAGCTTTCTGGTATTTAAAAAAAACATTGCTTTTAGTTGTTCTATGACTATTATTGAAACATAGAATTAAAGGCTCCTTGGAAGAAATTCTTCCAAAGCTTTGCTTTTGTTTTATTTTAGTGTGTCAAATTTGTATAAGTATTAGGTGCCTGTTGTACACCTCGGTGTAGAATTTATTTCCCATCTATAGTCAAGTTCAGGAATAGTCTGTTGTTAATTTCAGTTTCCTTTGTTACTTTGCAGTAAGGTTGTATGAAATTTAGATCGTTGTACAGAAGATTTAGATTAACATAGTTCGTGTATAAATATCGATCTACAAATCGATACTATTTTTTTAATTTTAATTCTGAAGATTTTAAAACTGTTTCCAAAAAGTTTCAGCACTCCATTTACTAACAATGGGCATAAGATGTTTTGTATATGTTGAGAGATTTGATTTGATTTTCAGTTTAGCGTCCCTTTCAGCAGCGAGGCTATATGAGACGTGGAGTCACAGCTTAACGTGGGATCGAACCACATGAGCTTCCTCTGAGAATCGAACCCGGGTCTCCCAAGCTAAAAGCACGCATGCTAACCACTTAGCCATGACAGAGCTCTATATGCCGATAGAGTTTGATAGGATGGCAGTAATGCTCATAAATATCTGCACTATTCTACGCGTAGTTCTCAACGCTAATGACTGTCTGTACTGTGTATGTGGTGTTCTTTTATACCAGAGTGTAAGATGGTCGAAAAATAAATAGCTGTAAATTTATATGAAGCAATATAATAAGGGCCTTTCATCTTTACAAAATCCGTCAAAATCTTTACAAAACAGCTTTAAAAGCGTTAGGATTCTTTAGATTTCAATTATTGGAATTTTGTGATTCATTACCAAAGTTGAATACAATCCGTGGCCAAAAATAAGGGAGTCGATGTATCAATTTATATCTGCATTTAAGAATGGCGTACTCTCTTCTTGGATAATCACACTGCGTATTTGAAATACTTCATGAATTGTTTGAAATATTGAATTATGTATTTTGAAAGAATGTAGAGCGTGTGATACTTCCCGGATATGATTGACCTGAGTGGACCATCCTTCTTGTGCACTCTAGATAATCCGAATATTATCGATAGTGAAAACACATTCACCTTCAATGTTTTTCTAGTTGTGTTACTCAGAAGTCAAAGATTTTGTATCATTTAATTGGTTATCTTTACTATGTTCGTCAATAAATTGTGTTCTAATACCTTGTAACCACTGTATTGATTTTTTAAATTGTATATAGATTTTCCATAATCACATTTTGTTCTCTCTTCACTGACTTAATGCACCATGAATGGTTACTGTACTTATACTACTGTGAAAATATTTGAACAATTCAACTACTTGCATAGCTTAAACAACAAGTAATTTTAAAAGAGCCACTAATAGATTACCAAGAAAGTCAAATTGATTATTTACAAAACTCAATCAATCAATTCAATTTCGAAATCTATTGTAAATAGAAAGTATTTTCATATTAAAGATCATTGAGAATTTTCTTCAGACTAGCAAACAAGAGCAAGGATTACCAGATTAACAACGAAATATTATATATGTATGTATGTATATGTATATATATACGAAGAGCAATAAAAAAGTTCCCGAATTTTGTTGTAGCTCTTTATTACAATATAAGTACATATTTACTTAATCGCCTTTCAAGTAGGCACCTGCGAAACACGTACTCCACCGCTCCTGCCATTACTGGAAATACCGACGGAAGTCCTCTTTTGGTATCTTCCGAAGTTCAGCTACGACAGTTCAGCCGCGTTGGTTTTGATCTCTTCTACGGTTGCAAAACGGGTATCTGTGCTGTTCCCTTAAAGCACTGTCTCCGTAAGCTGTTTCTAAGGCTATAGAAGCACATTTCCCCACTTTGCACATGAATTTGATGTTTTTGCGCGTTGCTCGAACTACAATATTACTCTAACGGATCACCACACACACTTCTGTTCAGCTACGCTACTCATGCACTGCTTGCTATGTACACTCATGTCCAAAATTATTGTCGCATGTCTATAAATATATTGTTGTAGGAATATAATTTGATAACGAATTAGCACGGTATTTCTTATAATGTTAGTGTGTGTATAACCGGCAAAGACATGTATGTGGTAAATTTCATGTCAAATAAGCAGTAAATAAGAACAATAAAACGAAAATAAAACTTTCTTGTCCACTTAGCAACATTTTGTTTCAATCATTCAAATTTAGTATTTCTAATTCTTTTTCTATGAAATATACCACAAATATACATTTCCCGATTATACACATAGTATCAGTATTAAAAGTACCCTGCAAGATCATTATCAAATTATATTCTTACGAAAAGACAGTTATAGATTTCCGACCATCATTTTTGGACATGAGTGTACCTGTTCATACTTGTCAAATTCATAATTAGTTAATCTATGGACTGTACTATACAAGATTCATTATGATTGGATTACTAATACTGGAACTGCACCATCATTTCGGGAACGTTCTGACTGTTCTTTGTATATATATATATATATACGACACTAGACAAACCTGTTATATTTATTTGACATATCCTTCACTGCAGAGAAGCATTGCTGGACTCCACACATACATAATAAATATGAAGTTGTTCAACAAGTTTGGACATGATAAGAGAAGTATTTAATAAATTCGTGCTTTTATAATATAGAAGAATATCTAATCAGATTGTAGGAGTTCATCTAAACTATTAGTTGATTGTGATATTAACTGCACTGCATGCTTGTTCATATCCATTATATTTGAAAGTAATAAAACGTCCAATGTATAGAAATCCACATCAATGTTATACAAAGCGAATAAGTGAAAACTGAATTTACAAACCTTTTCATGCAACAAATCCAGTGCAAGTTGAAGACCAACAGCCTTCATATCTGTCTTTTGCAAAGCGCTTGTGATGTACATGTGCATTTCCAGGAATCTTTCCATGGCTCCTCCGAGCTCAGCTTGCTCTATCTCCAGCTGTGACAATAGATTCACGAACCATTCAAAAGAACGCTGATCTCGGTTGATCCAGAAGAAGTCCACCTAAGTACACAAACATAAAATTCAAAATCTGTAGCGATTTTATTTTAAAACAAAAATAGTAAGCCACGAAGAACCGAAACTGTATTAAGGTTTTAGCAAATTTTTGCCAGAAATAGGCATTGTACAGTCCGCAGCAAAAAACCTGCAACATGAGCATGTAAGTTGACTGCCAAAACGACGAAGTCTTTTGCTCCAAAATAAGTGTGCAGGGGAGAACGCCGAGGTTTCTCCTTGCCTGATTGGCGCCACTTATACGTTATGTCGATTTCCTGGGCTGTTAGGCGTAGTTTCACAACAAATTTACATGCTCATATTGCAGGTTTTTTTGCTGTGGACTGTACATAGAGTTACCGCCAAGGAAACCTAACAGTTTTAGTTTTGGCAACACTATGACCACCAATTATCATCAGATCCCGCTTTTCGCAAACAATAAAAATTACACTGATATTGATGTTCAGTATTTAATTATTCATTTACCTCTAGTCTTATCAGACAAAAATCACTCCATTTAAAGAAGTTTTACACTGAATTTCACATATCACCCAGATATATGTAAAAATATACGTAATATACACACCAATACAATTGAAAATAAAAAAAACTGAAACTTAAAAAAAAAAAAAATAAACAAAAGTAAACCTTAAAAGTTCTCAAATACAAAAGAACCGAAAGTAAAGTATAATAAGAGAAAAACATGAATATTGAAATATATGTGTATTAATACATATATAACATACAATAAGTAGCTCTGAGTATTACAAAGCATGAAAATCTTTATATTCTCGCTTAAATAATTGTAGGTATTTGTCAGATAGGAAACTGGAATCCAAATCCTTGTATTCACATGAAAGTTTATTGTAAATATGGAGAATTCTTGTTACAGACGAATAATTGAAATACCCGTTTTCAGATTTAGGATAAACTAAAAGTGGTCTTGACCTTAAGTTAACTTTCTTAATATTGTATTCAACTTCATAAGTAAGTCACTATTATCAGACTCATTAATAACCAACTTATGTAAGAAAATTTGGACAGCCCCTACCCTTCTTTGCAATAATCTTACATTTAAATTCAAGCAGCAATCTTCTATAAGAGATTTCATTCAGAAACGCAGACATGCGATGTTTTAAAGTGTGGAAAAAGTGGAAAAATCTTTTTGGAACTTGTTTAAGTCTTTTTATATGCTGTTTATTGATAGATGACCAAATAACCGACCCATATTTCAATAGAGATCTAACAACACCATTAAAAAGTAATTTCAGGATAAATATATTGCCAAACTTGACTAAATTCCGTACTATAAATTCTAATTGTTTATAGGAATTGCTAACAGCACACTGTATATAGTCACTGAATGTCAATTTGCCGTCTATAATAACTCCTAGGTCCATGATAGATTCTACGCAATTCATTAAATGGCCATTTATAGAATATGATGTAGTAACGTAGATTTTGCTTGTAGTTAGGACCATATAACAACACTTCTTTAAATTAAATTGGAATAAATTCTTGAAACTCCACTCATACAATGCATTGATATCATTTGCAATAATTAAGTATCTTCTAAGTTCTGAACTTATTTATGAATTTTTATATCGTCAGCATACATTGAACAACTACATGCTGTAATTTTGAGGACATTTTGAAGATATATAATATGAATAATAATGGACCCAAATTAGACCCTTGAGTTACACCTGATTTAGCAATGCACTTAGATGACTTACATTGATTATACATTACATAATGTTTTCAGTTTCTTAAACAGTGGTGAATCTGGAAGGTGAAAATTGGGGGGAAGGGGCAAGCCAGAACTCAGCCTATAATAATTATATCACAAGTTTACAATAAACTTTTAAAAATATATAAATATCAGCTTAAATTAATTTTGTCACTCAAAAAACTGGAAGGCTTAGGCCCCTCCACCGAGCCCCAGATAGACCCACCACTGTTCTTAAATATGATTTAAGGAGCTCTAATAACTGGATGGAAACTCCGAAGTTACCTAGCTTAGAAAGCAAAATTTTATCACTGACAGTGTCGAAACCGTTGGAGAAATAAAAAGGAGACTGAATGAATACATGAACGAGCGTTTAATACAGAATATACATCCTGTGCATAATTTACAAGATTATCAATACTGTCTTTGTAGCAGTGCTCCTTTTAGTTGCAATGAAGCAGTGGAAAGTCCAACATTGTGTATTTTTACTATTATTATTTTAAAGCTTCATTTCAAACATAGCAAAAATTTTGTAGCAAAGACCCATTTCTACTTCTACTATTTATATTGAGAAAAAAATTGTTACACTATAACTTCCGTAAAAATATATTTTTTATTTCAATGCAATATGGCACACATATTTTTGTTTACTAATCTTCTCCACTCCTTGGGTTTAATATCAGTCAAAAATAATGGAGTGAATTCATCTCCACCCCGATTTAAGAAGCTTGTTTCACGATGACACTCGTTAAAAGAGAAGTTTCAGTTTGGTTCAATATGACGTATATTTTTGTGAGACAACCCAATCATTCCTATTTTAAAAAATCGTAAAATCTATACTGTACGTTTTAATTGAGATTAGAGGTTTGCTCCTTTTGTTAGAAGATGACATTCCTCTATCTTGCCGAAACACGTTTACCATAACTTTCCTAAGAATTACCCGAGAATCTGAAACATTGCATATGCCTTTCTCAGGTTTATTAATTGGGTTTACTATTTTTGATTTATCTCATCCGCAAACAAGAGGGCAAAATTTACTGCAACTTTTATATCATGTTTCAGGATAAAAAAGATTATTTTTTAAGAAAACTTACCCTCCCTTCCCTTGCTTTTACAAAATACATCACTGGTCAGGTTTTAAGTTTCAAAGTTTGTCACTATTAATCAAGAATAGTATATATAAAGTACTAGACGGAATTTTTTCCTAAAGCAGAAAAAACTAAAAATCAATATCGATATTAGTAGGTCGTGGCTATAAAATAGTTGTCAATTAAATTACACCTTGTTTTGTTCATAAACTTTGAATTCTCGACTCTTTGGACAAGTTTGAATTCTCTAATATAAAAACTAGAAATATATGCATTTTTAAAAATACATTATTTAACACAGACTCCACAAAACATATCCGTACTTTAACGTAATGTCAGCAGTATAATTTTATTTGGAGAAATTCTGCAAATGAATCTCAAATGTGTATATCCTAAGTTGAATATAGGTTATCTTACAGGTCTTAGTGGATGTTTCCATACACACATTCCCTTCCCCGTTCACTTTGTATAAAAGTCAAATCCCAATAAAATTAGGTCTTCTTTTCTGTACCATAATATCAATACGGTAATTATGTATGCAATCTCTGCATTGGAAAATACATAATTACTTGAGCTTGGTGATCTCAATATCTTGATTCACAATTTGATTTTATCATTAATTCTCTAAGGTTCACTTAGAATTCTCTATTTCACTCCATTCATTATTAAAATATTTAATATACTACTGAAAATATTTTAGTATTATATTTTAATTTTACTTCAATCAAGATTATCTTGTAATCTCAGCAGGGAGCCATCAATCATCACCTTGGAAGAGAGACAACATATTTTAATTTAGAGACAGTCCTCTGGCTGTAATTCGTATTCGGTATCATAATGATCTAATTTCTTAATAGAGGATGATAGAAGTACAATAGAAAGAAATGCAGAGGTCTTATGAAACACTTGAAGGGACATGGGTTTACAAGTAAATGCAGAGAAAATTAAATACATGGAAGTTTGTCAGGATCATAATACTGCAATGTTAAATTATCAAATAATAATTTCGATAAAATGAATAATTTCAAATATCTAAGATCAATAGTAACAGATGAAAACCATATCCACGAAGAAACGAAATATCGAATTAAAGCAGGGAATTCGTGTTATTAATCATGTCAAAATCTTTTGTCATTGCGAATTCTGTCGAGGAATTTAAAGCTTAAAATATATAAAATGATAATCATGCCTGTTGTTCTGCATGGTTGCGAAACATAATAGCTTCGCAATGAGAGGAAAACGTAAACTGAAAGTATTTAGAACAAGATCCTGAGATGAATATTCGGACCCAAGAGGAACAGGAATGGGGAATGATGGGAACTCCAAAACGAGGAACTACATAATTTATATAGGTTACCAAACATTGTTAAGGTCATCAAGCCTAGGAGGCTCAGATGGGCAAGTCATGTAGCCAGAATGGAAGAAAGTAGGAACACTTTCCAAGTTTTAACTGGAAGACCAATGGGAAAACGACCATTAGGAAGACCTAGGCGCAAGTGGGAGGAGAATATTAACATGGATCTCGCAGAAATAGGAATACAAAGTAGAAACTTAATCCAGTTGGCTAAGAATAGAAGTCAATAGAGAAGCTTTTGTGAATTCAGCATTGAACCTCCGGGTTCCATGGGCCAAAAAGGTAGTTAGTTAGTGATCTAATCTAAAGAGTTTCGAAGTTTCCTTTCTCCTCCTCTTGCCATACATTTACTGTATACCTAAATATATTTCAAAGTTCAGTGGGAACTGGGAACTACAAAAAAAGTGATTTACCTTATGAAACTGTTGATGTTTACGAATACAACTTATTTGTTCTATTATATATATCTATTCTTGTTGATATTAAGCACAAATTCCTTATCCTTTTGCAGATTATACCTACCCGTTCCCGTCCTTAGATTCACCATCCGCAGAGTTAAAACATAAAGACATGGGCTTACATTAAAATTATGTGGGCGCATAAGATGATGATATACATTAACAAAAAATTGGCTACTTACCAATGAATCCTTCCTTGGAAAGCCTAATATTCTTCATACGTTTCGGAACGACAAGCTATCTCTGACTTCAGTGGCAAGGTAAAACGGATAAAACAGATAGGATATAAATGGTGACAATTATCGACAAAAAATCAACGTATTCTTGCAAAGCATAATATATATCTGCTTCTAGTATCACCCCGAGAAGTCTAGGAAAGCATCTCACCGGATTTAAAAGTTATTTTGTTGATCCACTAAATAAGTCAGTCATTTATCGCGTTCAATGCAAATTTGACTCCTCATATATAGGCCAAAGGAAAGGCAATATTAACATCCGAATTAAGGATTATATTAGACAATTAAAAAAAAAAAAAAAAAAAAAAAAAAAACCACAAGAAGAGGGCATGTCAGGATTGGCGCTGCATTTAAAACAACATACATATAACATAAAACAGGTTAATGCAATAGGTTCACTCAGTGTAAACAAAGAAAGAACGAGAATCATTCTTTATCCAAAAATATAAACCGTCTTTAAATCGGGATATTGGCAATAACTGATAGAATCTGGTTACCTACCTTTGATGCATATTTTGAATCTGGCAATAGTGACATCACGCTTCCTTCGATTCAGCTCTCTTTTCCGCTGTGCTCTGCTGGTGACATTTCATGATCCATTCTTTACGTTACATTCATATACTGATATGTATTCCTAGTTTTACACCTTTTATCTCCTATCCGTTTTTATCCTTGTTACCTTCCACTGAAGACAGAGCTAGCTTGTCGTTCCCAAATGTATGGAGAATATTTAGGCTTTCCAAGGGAGGATTCATTGGTCAATAGCCAATCTTTTGTTAACGTGGAGTTGACTTAACAGCTCCAGCACCAAAGGCAATAACGTTAACCATTAAGCTACTAGAAAGCTACTTTTTTTTTTTCTTTGAATCGTAGTACATGTACTATTTGTATCACATTAACGGGTTCATGCTCGAAAACTTTAAAAATAAATGTAAACTTAATAGTAAACCTCTGCAGTTTATAAGAAAGACAATCATACCTTCCTCAGGTTCATTACTGTAGGTGGAATGTCACTTGCCCACGAGAATTTGCATCTTGGACAACAATGTCTTGCCTTCCAGTAACGATGCATTATTGACTGAAGGATTGAAGCGAAAGGAGTGACTCCAATTCCTGTTCCAATTAAAACAGCATGTTGTGCTCTGAATATGTGGCTGGATGGTGCTCCATATGGTCCATCTATGAAGATCTAAAAAAAAAAAAAAAATCATATGATTTACAAGAAATCAAACATTATATATTACTAATATAGCTAATTTAACATTTGAAAACCTTGCAAATATAAATATTTTTCTCTGTAACCGTATTTGAATTGGGAAACTATTATGGACACTTCAAACGAAGAACTTTTCTTTCTTAATTACTTTCGACAATCGATTCACTTTTGGTGAGCATATGAGACAGAAGTTCAAACCAAATACACAAATTATAAATACAATTCAAGTCTATAAATACATGTTAGAAAACATTTTGTTTATGGAAACCCTTCGTTTGAAAAATGTGTAAATGAAATGAAATTTTCTAAAAATTAAAATTGAAGCAATTGTCCTTCACGTGGGTCTGTTACATATAATAGATTTCACAAGAATCATTTCATTACTATTTTTTCTCTGTAAATTTCTAGCCTTAAAACATATGACTTCTTTCTGTTTAAAAATTTTCCTAGTGATCTCAAAATGGCTTGTCATATTGAGTGTGCATACATTGCTTCCCTTCACCCATATTGATATTTCTGCCCTACAATCACTCCTATCGTTTATACTTCTTTAATGGAGGTCCGATACAAACATCTGGAGACTTATTGATCTTTGACTTCTCCAGCCCCTAAGTTTCCTATCTCTACATTCAATATTACATGATGAAGTACGTTCGTAACATTTTGGAACATGGGAATCTGCTGTGTAAGTAACACATGTGTCTAATAAGCATTAGATATTACTCTGTAATTGTGTGAAGCAGTGTATTACTGAAAAACAACAACAAAGGTCATTCAAACTGTCACAATTTACAGAAACATTTTTAAGTAGAATTTTGACTGAAATTTCGATGCTGGCTACACACAATGCTTCAGAATATTATACCGATTAAGTCATTTAATCTACTCAAACGCTAGTCTTACTAACTTTACGAAACAATACTATTTTTTAAATTTATTTTATTTTATTTTTTATTTATCAAACACCAGATATAGCTCACAGGCCATTTATACGGGATATTTAACAACAACAATAACAATGGAAAAGATTTGAGAAGGTATCGGCCAGGGCCTGTTTAGTAGGTACCATCCCGGCATTTGCCTGGTAGGACAGTCAGGATGGTCGGCAGCGAGAATCGAACCCGTGATCCCCGAATGCGAATCCAACGCTCTACCACTTGAGCTACTTCGCTATTATAAAATGTGTGAGAAAACAGTAGAAAGACACAACTTGAAATGGCTGAAGTACAAATATACAAATAAGAGAAGCTAAATTATGAAATACCCAAATGATTTTTCACGAAAACAAAATCATAGGAAACAAATTAAATTTACTAGTATTTTCACTAATGTTCAAATCCCTGGATAAAAGAATAAAGAAACTAAAGAATAATAGTAAATAGTAGATAAGAATATAAATCAAATTCCGTCCCACTGGATTGCTGTATTAGTTTACTAGCTAATTTTGATACCGCTTGTATTTATTATTATTATTAGATTACCATTAAATGTGCTCACTGTTCAAAATATGAGAATATGCATTACATTGGTATCTGTCTCGTGTCATCTAATACAGAGGTTGTTCAGTCTACATTTCGCCAATTTCGACTTACCTAAAAATTTAGAAGAATCCATGGCGCCAGGTCCGTAAGTGCCCGATGTGTTTCCCTTGGTTCCTAACAATAGCCCGACAGCGTAATTTCCAGGTTTCTCTGAAGAACTGGGAGGGGAATCTTGTCCCATTCCCTTTGTTCAGCTTTCCAAAGTCCTTCCACAGTTGTCACACGCCGTTTTCCCAAAGCCCGCTTCAACAATCCAAATCCACACTAGTCCATAGGACTTGCAACTGGAGATTTAACAGGCACCTCATTGAAAGGTATCACCTGTATACTACTTGCCTCCTCCATCTCCCTGTAGAATGCGAGGAACGATCGTGAGGTATGTGATGAGGCCTTGTCCATGTGAATGCGCGCCAGATTGGCGTCATTTTCGTACATTGTTGGAATATCATGCTCTTAGATTGGCCACATGATCTGCTCCTGAAAATACTGCGAATTTATTTTGCAGTTCTTCGCCACCCTACGAATCTTCAGTTTACCTCGGTAACAGTAGCCAGTAACGACCATGAACCCTTTTGGGAAGAATTCTTTACAGACACGGACCCATCTTCTGAAGTTCTTGGCGCCTTTCTCTCGGTACATGATGGTTCTAGGTTTGCCGCAGTCGGAAAGATAAATCCATGCTTCATCGAGCGTTACGACGTACATCCATCTTTGTTTTGCCAGATGCCGTTCTACAGCTTCCGGGCGTTCCTTTTGGTGGGCATCCGTGAGAAGATGGCCGCGAGCTTTCATGACTTTTTCCAGCTTGAGTTGATGGTGTAACGTCCGGCTCAAGTCCCCAAAGACACGTCACGACGATTAGCCATACACCTTTGTGGTGACAGATTTTCTTGCATTGCCATTTTGCGAAGTTTCCTCTGCATGGTGGAGATGGCCTTGGTGCATTCCCGCTTCCTAGGCAACTTCGTTGGTGATCCAAATGGTGGAGCTTCGTTGGCCTTGTACTTTTTAATAACATTTTTTATTCCAATTAAACTGATGTTGCAACTATTCTTCTTGCACTGTTTTCTAATGAGAGAAATACTAAAGTGGGCGTCATAAAGAGCCGTAACATAGCCTTTCCAAAACCGGCTTAGTTTGGGCGGCACTTTGGTCACAGAGCGGAAACCCACACACTTGGAAACAAATTTAACACAACACTCACAACAATGGTCCTGTTTTGTGCGTTATTGTCGTTCGCGCGGAAAAACAACTCCGTTCCCAGGAAGTCACTGCACAACACTGCACAACACTACACAACACTGCAGGACACCACGAGCCAGGTCGGGTGAGTCCATTCTGCCCGGGAGGAGGAAGGAACGAAATCGGCCAAACGTAGGTTGAACAACCTCTGTAACGTCACAAATATAATTTTCGTTTGTGCGACTAAAGCATTGTTCGTAAAAGAACCGACAAAGAAATGGAAAAGGCATTTTAAAAACTTATCATAAATTGGTATAGCATCAAATTCTGGTTTCCACTTACTGCATAAACACTGTACCCTGGATAGAGTAATTGTTTAATATCAAACGATCTGCCTATTAAGTGCTATACTGCTGAAACTTATACAAGCTATACTGCTATTACTTTTACTATTAAAATAACTACTTCCAAACTAAGGTACTCTTTATTTACGGACACGGCTACATGCACACAAACTTCAAAAGTACTTTACTAAATTTTATCCCCATGCTACTAAATAATATTCTTCACAGTACTTCTAACAAGCCCACTTGCATACTCCAACTTCATTCTTGCTCCCACGAACTCTTTGACTCACGCCAAAGCCGGCCATCCTCATACTCATCACAGACTATTGACAATAGTGTCACACTCTTCACAGACTATTTGCTATACCACATTCTCCACAGATTACTCACTATTTAACTCTTCCACATTCTTCACAGATTATTTCCTATTACACTCTTCCACATTCTTCACAGACTATTCACTATTACACTCTCACATTCTTCACAGATTATTCACTATTACACTCTTCCCCCGTTTTTTTTTTTTTTTTTTTTTTTACAATGACAATCTATTAGGTGGTCTCCTGATCCTTCCGGATCTTCTTGGTAGCTGCCAATCTTGCTGCTCTGCTGATGTTCTGCCATCTCCTGGATATCTTGTCGGTAGCTGCCTATCTGGGTCTCGTACTGGTGTTCTGCCATCTTCTGGGTGTTGTCTTGGTAGGTGTTGATCTTGCTCTCTGACTGATGTTCTGTCACTTTCTGAATTTATGTTTGGACTTCTAGGTAGTTGTACGTGTTGTATATCTTCCACTGCTGCGTTTGTGCGCGGGTTTTTCCGGCAAAGAAACCATATATCCTCCTGACATTTTCTTGGCATGTTATCTTCCTCCTGACATTTTCTTGGCATGTTATCTTCTTGGTCTCCCTTTGCTTGCGGAAAAATTATTTGATGACGATGGCACTTCCATATTTTTCCTTGTATTCTTACCAAAAACACGACTGGGCTCATCTGCCTGACCAGTTCACCTTTGATAAACTTAGGAAAACGATCGCGATAGTTCTTCACCCAGACCACTTCATTCTTTGCTTGTTGCTCCACTTCTTTCCTGTCTTTCTTGCCGCGTTCAAACACTCCCTTCTGTACAACATTAAACATTGTGCGTGGTTGGAAATTTAACATCAATTCCGCTGGTGGTTTCCCTGTTGCCTTACTCGGTGTGAATCGAAGCATATATAATATTTCTTTCAGCTTATGCTCTCTTAATCTACGGTTCCATGCATATTTATTGTCTAAAAACTGTTTTCTTAAAAGCTGCTTTACTGTCTGCACGGCTTTTTCAGCGATTCCATTGCTTTCTGGGTTGTATGGTGGAGTTAGCACTGCCTTGATATCTCTTTCCTTTAGGTATGTCGTGAACTCAAATGATGTGAAAGGAGGTCCGTTATCTGATACTAAAGTCTTTGGATACCCGAAAATTTGAAAAAACTCGTCTAACTTTTGTTTAGTTTCAGATGCTGTCGTTGAATTTACATTCCACACTTGGATCCATTTTGAATAACTGTCCACTAACAGCAAAAATTTAGATCCCACACAATCAAAGTGATCTACATGCACTCTTCCCATCGGTTGTGCTTCTGCTTTCCAACTACTATATTGATTTTTCGTGTTATTCCTATGCATGCTATTACACGTTTCACAAAATTCGCTCATTTTTTTGATATCACGGTCTAAACCTGGCCACCAAACTGCTTCCTTAGCTACAGCCAGCATTCTCCAAGCACCTAGGTGATTCCTGTGTAGCTGTTCCAGATATTTCTTCCTTAGCTTATGTGGGAGTACAATTTTGCCTTCCATAATCACACATTTGTTCACAACTGAAAGTCTTTGCTTGTTGTTAAAGAATGTTCTTAACTCTGTAGTATTATGTTCTTCCTTCAACTTCCTGGGCCAGCCTTTTATTATCCATTCTCTCACCTGACATAATAGTCGGTCTTCTTCCGATGCCTCCATGACTTCTTGGAGCGTTAATGGTGCCAACATTATTTGGCTTATGAACTCTTTTTCGTCTATTTTTACATCCACTGGTGCCTCATTAATCGGTAGTCTGGATAGGAAATCTGCTACTTCCACTTGCTTACTATAAAGGATTTTGAAGTCGTACGAAGACAAGAACAGCATCCATCGTTGGAGTCTTGGTGAAGCTGCGTCTGGAATAGCCTTTTCTCCGAATATGATCTTGACTGGCATAGAATCTGTAATAATTGTAAAACGTCTACCGAACAAATATTTATGAAATTTCTTTACTCCGTGTATTATCGCTAATGCTTCTCTTTCGAACTGGGCATAGTTACGTTCTGCATTGCTCAATGTTGCTGACGTACACGCAACCGTCTTCAACTTGTTATTCACTTTGTTACACAGCATAGCGCCGATTCCATCCTGTGATGCATCCGTAACGAGTACCACCTCTTCCTTCTCATCAAATGGGTGTAGTATTTCCGCCTTCTTCAGCAGTTCTTTCGCTTGTGTAAATTCTTGTGCATGTCGTTCATCCCAACACCATATGGCTCCTTTTCTTAGTAATGCATACAACGACGGAATTTTTGACGCTAAGCCAGGTAGTTGTCTATGGTAAAATGAAAGCATGCCTAGGAAGGCCTTCAGTTGCGTTACATTCGTCGGTTCGGGACATTTCATGATCGCTTCCACCTTATCTTCCATTGGTTTAATTCCTTCTGGACTAATATGATGTCCCAAATACTCTATTTCCTGTTTGAAGAAAACACACTTGTCTCCCGGCAGTCTGATATTCAGATCCTTGAACTTTTGTAGAAGTATTCGTGTCTTTTCGTAACAATCAAACGTATCTTTTCCCCATATTATCACATCATCCAAGAAACATGCAGCCCACGGTAAATCTTGTAACACTGACTCCATAAACTTTTGAAAAATTTGTGCTGCACAACTCAACCCAAATGCTAGTCTTTTGTGTTGGTACAAGCCCCAAGGTGTGTTCAGCGTCATGTATTTTAATGAATTTTCATGGATCAACAATTGTTGGTACGCCTGCTTTAAATCACACAATACGAAACAATGGGCACCCTTCAACTTGTTCATTAAGTCTTCAATGCGTGGTAGTGGGTACGATACTTTTTCCAGAACTTTGTTTACCGTCACGCGAAAGTCCCAGCATAACCTGATGCTTCCATCTTTTTTTCTCGCTAATACCAGTGGCGTCGCCCAATCGGAATAATCCACTTGCGTCAAAATTCCTTGTTGCACTAACTTGTCTAACTCATCTTTCACTTGTGGTTTCAAACTTACCGGTATTTCGTATGCCTTCTTGAAAATTGGTACCGCTTCTTCTTTCACTGGTAATACCACTTTGTACCCTTTAACTGGTGTGTTTAAGTCTCCCTCAAACACTTCTTTGAACTCATCTTTGATTTTACTTGCTAAGTTGTCAGCTACAGTTGCGTCATCTGTTCCTATCGAAGCAATATTACTACTAAACTGTTCTTTCCAACAAGGCCAAAGTATATTGATCCATGAACGTCCCACAATTGGTTGGTTTAGTTTAGCATCCAGTACATATAATGGTAACTGCCACTTACTGCTTTTCCACTGCACTTCCACCATTATTTTACCTTTAGTGTCTAACGGTCTACCATCGGCATTGCATAATTTAATGGCATCCGATACTACTGGTTTGTTAGGGAAATGTTCGTTGCATGCATCTCTACTGATTACTGACACTGCGGCACCGGTATCTAGTTCAAAAAACACTGTCTTACCGTCACATTTTAGCGGTATGTTACATAAGTCCTTGCGTTTACCGTCTGGTACGTCCATTGCCAATAATTCAACGATATTATCTAAGTTTTCTTCCTGCATTACTGACGTTTCTGGGGTAGTCACTTTAATTTCTTTCACTTTTTCTGTTACTTCTTCTGCGTCAATAGTCCCTTGTACTTCGTGTCTTTTAAAACACATTTTCTGAAAATGGCCTTGTACACCACAAAAATTACACTTCACATATTTCGCAGGACAGGAGTATTTGTTATGTTGTTTTCCGCACTTACCACACACAAATTTACCCTTGTACCGTTCTGCTTTGTTACTATTTCCACTGTTACTACTGTACCTTACCTGTGTTTGATTTTGCTTATTTGGCTTACCTTGACAATGACTCAACACATTCACCTGACCGACCTCTTCGAATTCTTTCTTTCTCATGATTGCCATGTCGTTACCAATAGTTTCCGCTTGCACTGCCATTTGAACAGCTACTGTGAAGGTCATATTGTCTTCTGCTAACAATCTCTTACGCACATTATCGTCGTTGATACCATATATAAACTGATCCCGTAATGCTTCTTCTAAAAATGTGCCGAATTTACACAATGCTGCTTGCTGTCTCAACGTGGCTACAAATTCGGTAACGGACTGACCTTGTGACTGTTGAATAAATCTGAATTTGTACCGTTCTGAAATTGTGTTGAGTTTTGGTCGGAAGTGTAACACTAACTTGTCTTTGATTTTTGCGTAGGTCAGATCTTGTATCTTTTCCGGTTCACAAATGTCTCTCAATAGTTTGTATGTTTTTGCACCGATAGACGCGATCAATGTAGGCACTTTCTTTGCGGCCGGTAACTCCATGGCTATGCAGAATTGATCAAATCTGTCCAAATAATCACTTATTTCCTGGTCTTCCACCTCAAATGCTTCAAAAAGTTTGGAACCTGCCATATTGTAAATCCTTTTACCTCGTCGCCACTGCTATACTGCTGAAACTTATACAAGCTATACTGCTATTACTTTTACTATTAAAATAACTACTTCCAAACTAAGGTACTCTTTATTTACGGACACGGCTACATGCACACAAACTTCAAAAGTACTTTATTAAATTTTATCCCCATGCTACTAAATAATATTCTTCACAGTACTTCTAACAAGCCCACTTGCATACTCCAACTTCATTCTTGCTCCCACGAACTCTTTGACTCACGCCAAAGCCGGCCATCCTCATACTCATCACAGACTATTGACAATAGTGTCACACTCTTCACAGACTATTTGCTATACCACATTCTCCACAGATTACTCACTATTTAACTCTTCCACATTCTTCACAGATTATTTCCTATTACACTCTTCCACATTCTTCACAGACTATTCACTATTACACTCTCACATTCTTCACAGATTATTCACTATTACATTAAGTAAAAGGCTCCTTCTTAAATGTGAAAAGATTTATATATGAAATAAATGTATATTATTATGGAAACATTACTCTATCTTATAGGTTAACTTGAATATCCACGATAGAATACGTAGATACTTACCTCTAAAGGTTTGCCAATCGGGTAATTTATTGGAGAAGCTTTCTGGTTAGCATCTATATTAATCATGTTCATCCTTCCTTCCTCAACAGCTTTATCAGGACTCTTGTGGAACATAGCTTCGTAACTCTCAACGCTAGGTGTTTTGAAAGCAATGATGGTGGGCTTGTGTCTCATGTAGCGGAAGCTCTGCGCTACACTCTTATTTTGAGGACTTAAGTAAGCAAGGCCCAATGACTGTAGTCGAGCACGTCTCATTTGAGCTTCATCAAAGCTCTTCTCTGATTCAGACCTCATATAATCTCGTAAACTAAAAAATAAACATAAATAAATACAACTAAATAAAAAGCCCTACTGAGATAACATTCTTATTTTCTGTATATCTTTTGTATCACCTTTTCTGTTCGTAGTAACAAAATTATATGTAGAGAGATCTTCGTTGTGTGTAATAAATATACATAAAGCAAACGTAATTAACTTATAAATTCTATTAAATAATATCGTCAACTAACTTCAGAACTATCTATTAGCGAAAGAGCTGATAGTGTACTTTACAGTGTAGAAGCAAGGTGATCTGATAGTGAGCATGAAATTTCAAAGAATAATGAAAAACCTTTAAATAAAATAAAATAAATAAATAAATACGAGTAAACAATAAACTCCTTCGCTAGATACTTCATCAATTAGTGAAGGAAAGAAGTAACAAGAAGAAAGAATGAATAATTAAATAAATAAATAAAATAAATTATTATTATTATTATTATTATTATTATTAATAATAATAATAATAATAATAATAATAATAATAATAATAATAATAATAATAATAATATAATAATAATAATAATAATAATAATAATAATAATAATAATAATAATAATAATAATAATAAATAAATAAATAAATAAATAAATAAATAAATAATTCTGAAGTGGCCAGGTGGGATACACACACGTACATATAGTAATTAATATCTGAAATGCTCGTTCTTCGCACAGAAAGAATAGGTTTGTGGAAAATGTTTGAATCCCCTTCCCATTTAGGATTCACATTTCAATGAAAGTATAATGATAAAAATCCATTAGATATATTATTATGCAGCGATGTATTATAATTTGCTACAAGCTGTTAAGGTTTGAAGAATTAAAGGAAAATTTTGTTTAATAATGCAGCCACGTTCCACACTTGCGGGTTAGTCAACAGACACAACTGTAGGTGTTTTTCACTTTAGAAACCTTATTTGGTGTTAGAGTGGGAATGGGACACAACCATGACTAGTTTGTGATGGGAAATAAACCAAAAGAAAAATGTATGAGGTATTCATATTTACCGACCGAACAATAACGGAAGGCATCTACCTAGCCATGCTGCAAAACTAAATCACCCGATTTTGCTCTAAGTGTGCAGGGATTTCTCAATACCATTTTTTCCGGGAAGGTGACGTGGTCGTGAAGCAAAAAGGGCTTGGGTTTCTCAGTCGGCCCACTTGATCCCAGTGCACTTTTTTCTATTGGGGCAATTTTGAAACATCCTACGCCCTTTAATCAAAGTGACATGTTAAATACCCAATTTCAGGTGGGAACTATTTTCCAAAAAGCCACTTCAAATACGTCAACTGTTATCCCCAGCTCGAAAACTGTCAATCGACAGTAATTTCGTTCGTTTTAGACATTTTATTTTTCATCCCTTCTCATCCGAATACCTATGGGGGCTGAACTTACTTAAATGGCATCATATGTGTTACTATTCATCTCAGTGATCCCGAAAACTATGGATTCAACACTAACATCGGCCGTTTTAGATTATTTTTACGTCACTCTTTCCCACCGCCTTAGGATAATTTACCACCACAATATTCTTTTCCAGATTGTAAGTCATATATGTGCGAAGTTTGATTGAAATTGCTCCAGCAGTTCCAGAGTTATGCTGGAACACACACACTTACATTCATTTTTACATATAAAAATTATTAAGACTATTCATGGCTTTGGATTGATTGTTTTAACAAAAGAGACACTGACCAAAGCTTAAAACTCACTTTATTTTAAATTATAATTTGTTTATTTTTTAATTATTTATTAAAAAATAAATAAATAAATAAATATAAAATAAAAAAATTAAATTAAATAAATAATAAAAGAAAAAATAAATAAACAAATTATAATTTAAAATAAAGTGAGTTTTAATCTTTGGTCAGTGCCTCTTTTGTTAAAATAAAAATTATATATATAAGTTTTATTTATTACTACAGAATGAAAGTTAGGAGTATTTCTGTGTTAAATTATTTAGAATTCTATAAATAAAGATTAATAATATTACGGAATACGATAATTTTTCTTTACCCTTAGAAAAGAATAAGTAGCATTAGCGGTTTGAGAATCAAATTTTGTAGGTTTGGGATTATTTTGGTCTTTGAATGTTCATTACTATTTGACACATATTTTTTGCAAAGTCGTCTTCTTGATAATTATATTTTTAGATGCTTGAAGTACAAACACGCAGACAAAGCAGTGCAGATATAAGAAAAATATTTACTTCTATAAAACAAAACTTAGACTATTCTCTACAGAAATATTCTTTTTCTCAACTCGATCGTTTGATCTTCTCAAATTAAGGAAGAACAAAGATATTTTCTCCGCGACAGGAAAAGAAATGGTATTTAGTTCGATATTCAAATTATCTTTCTGATCAGTAACAAAATACAGAAATATTGATTTATAATACTAAGACAGAAAACAATTTATTCGTAAATAATAAGCTAAAAGAGAAGAATGTCTAAAAGTATTAATCAACAAATTTAAAAACATAAACAACTATTTTTTCCTACAAGTTTCAATAACTTACACTAGAAGTCTTTCCCTTTTCTTCATTCTTGTTTGAATATCTGGCATTGACAAAGACTTGGACAATGGTGTTTTTCTGGTTAACATCAACATGGGTAGTTTCTTTTCCGGTGTCACCTTTCTTGAAGGCGTTCCATTGCCGGTAAGAACAGCTGAATCTAAATAAAAGGGGAAATTTTACATATTGCACAATGTATGAATGAGAATAAACATTATTCACATATTCTAGTTTCACACAGTACACAATACATGGTTTATTTATTTATTTATACCTATTTCTGGGCATTACCGGCATCTACGGCCTTAAGCCTGCTAAATATAAAGGATATTGTCCTTCGGTGAGCACACTAACCAAGGAAGGAAGAAAAAAGGAACAGAAAGGAAGCGGCCTGGAACCTGTATGTTAGGCATTTGCCTGATGAAAATGAGGAAAACCCAGGAAAAGCCTCACTCAAGATGGCTAGCCTAAAAAAGCTGTTACACCTTTTCGACCGAGTATCCTCCACCGAGAATTGGACTGGGGCCGCTCGCATAAGGAAACTTACATTGATGAGTGAACAGCAGCTTTTCAGAGTACTCAGTGTCGGTCAAACTTCCTTATCTCGTATTTTCTATAGATATTTAAAAATCTAATTTATAAAAATTATGTACCACATAGAAGATCAGAATGTAGTAGCGTTTTCGGCAGCATCTACGCCTCTTTGAGATTAAAGTACCACAAAATGAAATAAATAAAATAACTAAATAAAACTCAACAAAATAGTAGTATGCTCACTTCGGGGAGAAGAGTAATTTCTTCCATAATTTGATATTTGAAATTACTATTTAATGTCAAACAAATCCTTCTGAATCATAAAACGATGATGATGGTAAATTATAATTCAAAACAAGTAACCGAAGAGGAGGTACTGAAAGCAGACATTTCCAGAATCTTCAGATATACAACTCCGAAAGTGAAATAGAACAGATTCTATTTCAAAGAGCCTGGTACTTGAATATCTGTAGCTTGTAACATAGAAGTTAAAGAAGAATGTTTAACCTGCAAGTGTGGCTTTGCTCTTTCTGGTTTTTGATACCAACCATTCAGTTGGTTCTACTTTTACCACATCTATATAAAAATATCACTCGTATATATACACGAGTGATATATATATATATATATATATAAATCTTCGCCTCAATCCTGCTTTCAAAATACGATGACCTGAATTTTGAGCTAATATATCTGGATATCATCGGCAGGCTTGTAGCTATAATTTTATTAAGAAGCAAATATCAGAGTGGCTACCAGATTGCTAACTAATTACCAGCTTGAGAAATAAATATGCTCATATAAATATGAGTATATAAAACTTTTAGAACAAATCCGATGGAAATACATAAGACATCATAGTATATTAGTTGTAAAGTGAGAACATAACCACGTGCTTCCTACTGATGTCGCTAGGCCTCTTCTAGAAGAAGCTTAATTCTACGTAAACATGTTTGAAACCCAGAAATGAAAAGAAGAGTAACATATATTTACGATACTTATTTTCGTATCCACAAAATGGAAATACGAATTTCCACTCTGACAATATATATTGTATCAGAAAGACTGATTCTAATTTGCAGCTTTCTGAATTGCATGAGAAGCATTAGATACATTTGTATGCAGGTAATTTCTCAGGGTTTTGTCCTCAGAATCAGCAAAACTAATCTGAGAGATAGATTTTACCATATTAATCATCTGGGTAGAAAGAAAATATTTTTTCAAAATAATAATACTCAGAAAACTTCCCACTTGCTACCCCCCACAAAAAATCAACACTCCTATTTTGAAAATCTTCAACTTTTTTTTTCTTTTTCTTTTTCTTTTTTTTTTTTTAACGAAGTAGGTTAGGGGTGGAATAACATTGAGCCACCACATCGGATGACACAAATTCTAGCAACACACAATAGCAATCTGAGCTTTACCTGTGCTTTTATCTTTTATAATTAGCGAATAATCTTTCTTAACTTTAAAATATATAAAACGATAACTATCCCTGTTGTACGGTATGGTTGTGCAATATAGTAGCTTACTTTCAGGGAAAAAATGCAAGTATTTGAAAATAAGATCCTGAGGCAAATATTCGGACCCAAGAGAGACGAGAATAGTGGAAACTTCATAACAAGGAAGTGCATAAATTACACCGTTCACCAAATATCCTTAGGGTCATTATATCTAGAAGACTCAAGTAAGCAGGTTATGTAGCCAAAATAGAAGAAAAAAGAATGCTTTAAAAATATTAACTGGTCACCCAATCGGGAAAAAACTATTACGAAGACCTAGAAACAGACAAGACATAGATGGATCTCACAGAAATATTCTGAAGGAATACAAAGTAGAAACTGGATCCAATTGGCTAAGAACGAAGTCAATGAAGAGCATGGATGTGGTATTGAACCTTCGACTTCCATAGGACATAGAGTTAGTTAATGGTTTAGATATTATTTTGAAAAAAAAAAAAAATGAGTTAGTGCGACTGAAAGAGGAGAGATCAACTACGTCACATGCGACATATGTTCCTATAAAAACATCAAACATACCAAGCCAGTCGCCTTATCGTCAGGCAAAATCATCCAAGTTGAACAGCACGGTGTTAAAGTGAAAAATGTACATATCAACTGCGAGTGTCTTCCCATATGAATTTAAACTGTGATACTTTTCGATTGTGTGAATACAGTATTTGAAAAATATATTTGCAATGAACGAAACATATGTATAATGATATAGAAAATCTATTATATTCTGTAAGGCCTCCGAAGTTATTGACAGAAAGACAGGTGAGCTCTTAAAAAATTCTATAAGAGATAACTTATATAAAACTGTTCATCATCAGAATATTACGAATCATTATTGTATTGGACATTCGAAAAAGGAAAACACCTCTCGATTTGTTTCCAATCATCCGTCACTTGTCCCTATTGAAGGTCAGATACACGTCGCGTTGCGAATACTGTTGACAGGGACGTATATTATACTATACAGTATTTCTGCGATTTTTTCTACCAATGACCATTATATTCAAAGCTTTCCCTCAGTTTGGACAATTATGTCTATATAAAATTTACTCTATACAGAGAGGTTTGTCTTAACATCAATGTCTTCATATAACAGCATCGTGACTTTCCCATTCTGGTATACAAGGTTTGCTAGAGCAACAGTAAAAAGGGTAGTTATACTCTCGACAGAGACTACTTTAATTAGGAAAAATAGTACAAACCTATCTGGTATTCACTATTTGATAATAAAATGCATTAAAAAGTGTATACCGTTTGAAGAACATGCTGTTTCATCTATTATATCACTTTCAGAAATAGATCCCATAGAAGAATTGGTTTTCATGTCATCTCCAACGAAGCTCTCATTCACAACACCAGATTTAGATGGAGCACCCTCATTCTTAAATCCAACAGACTTCTTTCGAACTGTAGGATCTTTACTTTCTCCAACAAACTTCCTGTGAATTGACCTGAAACATAGAAGTTAATAAAACTTGATACAAACAACAGAAAATATTATGCATTTTTTAATATGTTATATATATATATATATTTAATAACGTCATAATTTTAACACAATATTACGAAATTTATGAATTCAATATAATATCTTACATAAAACAATATAATAAAATATAAATCAGAAAGATTACAAAGTTCATGTACTGTACGTTAAGATCCTCATATTATTTTTGAACTCAAGATAATTTGTAATTTTATCTTATATTTCATTTATGAGATTTTCCATAGAAACAATATGAGTTTTAAATAAGAATTGAAGTTTTCCTGCTGTTGTAATAAACATAATTGTTCTCAGGGTAACAGCCAGATAACTGCACGTTGTTCAATATCTCGAGAACTGACATCATTGTCCTTATCTTGATGCATAAGTGTACAAGATGCATCAGTATACTGTACCCTGATCATGAAAACAATGTTATCAGTTCTCGAAACGTTGAGTAATGTGCAATACGTCTAGTTGTTAGCCTGAGAACAAATACATTCAATATAGCATACAAGGACATTCAATATAGCATTAATGAATACATCCAATATGGCATTAATATGTGAAATTAACAACCGTCAAAAGATGTTCTCAATATGAGGACAATGGATTGTCCAAGCACAGCAGCTAGGCTGTGGTACAAGGCATGTGGTCTGAATAGAGATCACCGACTGCAGGAGTGACAGGGTGTTTGGCTTTCCGGGAGGCGGCTGGATGGCGTAGTGATTAACGCATCGGCACAGTATGCCGGAGATTCCGAGTTCGAGTCCCGGTCCGGTCAATCACTTTTTCATTCTATGTATGTTATTGAATTTCACCTACAAAGGATTTCTTGTGTAAAAATAAGTTTAAATCAGTTATTTCCTTCTTTCATGAATACATTCAATATAGTTTTTTTTTTTTTTTTCATTTTATAATGCACATCAACGTAAAATATTTATAGAAATCGACTATCAAGTTATCTGAAAGGTATTGAGCTTTGAGCTCAAAAAATAACATTATAGATATATATATAAACATATGCACCATTTTGTTAGATGATCTGGTATTTTCCGGCAACACCATAATCCCGTATAGAACTTCTGGTATAAAAAATATTGTGACATATAGTTCTTTTGAAACTAACTTAACACCATTCAGGGAATTGCGCAGAGACCAGAACAAATAACAGTCTGGTGGCAGAAGGTTCAGGTTAAATGTTGGATGCATGAAAATCTCCCACTCAACTTCTCTCAATTTCTGATGAGTCGTTAAAGACATATACGGTCTGGTGTTGTCAGTGTGCTACACGACACACCTTCTGTTAACCAATTCAGATCGTTTCGTTTGAATTGCTAGGTTCACTCGTGCTAGCTGTCGACAGTACAGGTCGAGTCTATCGTTCTGCCCGGTGGCAGTGGCTTATGATCCATGATGTCATTTCAATCCCATCAAAAGTACAGCATAACCTTTCTGGGCGTCAGTGTGAGCTTTGTCAAAGACTGTGAAGCTTCTATTCTCTTCGACTACGCGAACTCCCTCGTGGCTAAGCTGTTAGCGTACGCACCTTTGGCATGGAAGACTTGAGTTCAATTATTGGAGGGAGCTCTAGTGGTTCGGATTCCACGTTAAGCTGTAGGTCTATGCCTTATATAGCCTCGCTGCTGAAAAGAACACTAAACTGAAAATCAAATCAAATCACGACCACAGTGTTTTTCGCCCAACGTTGTCGTATGTTATCCACTTTCCATCACTCGTGTATAACGGCTTCAGAAATCGCTCGAGTTCGTTACGTTTCATTAGAGATTCACAAACAGGAATCTGATGGAGTAAATGTTTTTCAGACAGACCATACGGCACCCAAACGTCAAGATTCTTTTCTGAAGCCAGACGTCTAAAAATGATTTAACACTGTTGATGGATGTTTAGATCATTGACGATGTTATGACCACTTGGAGACTGGTCTTGCTCTACATTTTCCAGCATATTATCACTTTTGCTATGATTAGTTGTCCACTGCGAGGAGCATCTTGAACATCGAAATATTCAGAATGAGAGAGATTGAATCATCTTTTTGCTCTTGTTATTGATAACCTATTGTGCTCATAAACAGCACTTTTTCCATAGGCCTTTATCGAAATAAAATTATAAAATGTAGCACAGTTTTGTGAGAAGTTCACTCATTTTCACGGCTCAATACCTTACGTAAAAATTCAAACACTTTTTGCATATCTAGTTCCAAATGTCAGCTTAACGTTAGGCCTGACACACTGACACGTATACCCTGCAATTTGGGACAGTTCGCAAAAGGATCAACATTTTTTAGGCTGATATTTTATATTATATATATAATTGCAAAGAAAAATTAGAATTTTGCTGACGAAAATGTTGCAATTATTGTTAAGAAAATTTTTATAGTGAAGTCCAAATTCACATCAAATCACAATTTCAATTATTCATTTTTGATATTAGATTTTTTTAGTGCAAATACATCAAAAAATTACAATATAACACCCGAAAATAGTAAAAATAAGAACTTCTGATACACCTCTATCAATAATTAGGAACACATATCAGAAACATCAAAAGGTTCACACCCACAATGAGTGATCCAAGAGAACAGAACGGAGTGCGGAAACACACACATGAAGAAATGAAAAATAGAGATGGGACAGTGTTATCAAAGTACTAGAAAGTTGTTAAATTAGGAACTCGGGAGCAGAGCAAGACATTTCAATTTGAGTCTTCCAAGAAATATAAAAGATCAAGATGGGATAACAATGTCATAACAAACATAAATAATCCAAAACCAAAGAGAGTCAAAATTTAGCAATGAGTCAATACCTCTCGGACGGCTAACCTAAAACTGAAAAAAAATCAAGATGCTACAAAATTGTTACACTCAAAGAGCTTCAAAAGTTTGACTTTTCATATGGATGAAGACACTCTTGTTTCGGTTTACATGAAACAAATTCTCAATTTTTGCCATTGTCGAAACAGATCTGTCAAAAATTATGGCTACTACTGTCTGAGGTCCAACATCCAAAAGAATTGCCAAGGACCAAACATACATTCCCAGGGAAGGTCAAGGCGATCCGGTCCAAATATGCACCTTGCGATGAGTCGAAACAGCCTGGGATCCAGTAGTGGGAGGTGAAAGAAATGTTTCATGTGATTTTTTTTTTTTTTTTTTTTTTTTTTTTTTTTTTTTTTTTGCGGTAAATTAAAATTTTTGTTGACAGTGAGCAATGATTTCGTTAATCTATTTACAGCGTGTTCCTATAAATATGAGTTAAAGAAAGAAATTATTGAAGATGATAACGTCGTAATTACATTTCATAACGTAATTACATGTTTAAGAAGTTACGTTTTGTTTTATGTTTAAGAAGTTTTGTGCTTATCTTAAAAGAACTGCCAAGAACCAAACATACGTTCCTTTAAATTCCACTAATTCTGTTTTATTTAGAATTATATTACGTAGTGCCAACTGTTTTAAACTAAAGTTACTTATAATTCATTACTTCACATAACTGTACACAAATTAAGTAAAGAATTTTAATTCATGAACATAAAATATTTTAACCCGTTATTTTCACGTGATGTCAAAACTTCATTATATATCTGCCTATGGAAACAGAAGATTGTCAGTGTGTACATTTTCAACACATTGACTGCGAGTAAGTTTGGTGATTTTTAACAGTTCTGGATGTTTGTTTCACCAGTCTTCTTCATTGTATTCAATATTATGAGACTGAAGTGATTGGATGCTATTAAACAAGTATTCAGCCGCAACATATATAGCTGAGTTTTTACGACAACAATAGGAATATACCCAGAGTGTACGCTAAGTACATAAAGAAAAAGTAGAAATAACTAGGTAAGGCACGTTTCCTAAAGTGAACATGTCTTACCTAGTTATTTCTACTTTTTCTTTATGTACTTAGCGTACATTCTGGGTATATTCCTATTGTTGTCGTAAAAACTCAGCTATATATGTTTGCAATCTTCACTTGCATTGAAGTCGGTATCGATGTTTCCTTTCCTCTAAGAAGAATAAACCTAAGGTGGATTACTGATATAAAATATGTTCATAATGGCGATTTGATAACAAAGGTTTTAGAGATTTGTCATCTCCTTTATTTTCCTTTCTTTTTCTCCTTTACTTTTGAGTGCAGATGTCATGGCCTTTTCTTTCATTGTTTGCAATTTGATTCGTCTACTTCTGGTTAAAGAACAATAGTAAGTGTAATGTAAAGCATTTGGTTTAAGTAGGATACGATATGAATATCACTGCAGCCTGTCTCTGCGTGGTTAGAAACGCTGTTTCAGAATTTTTGTGGTATTTTCTTTAGCCTATTTGATTGTTCACGGACATAAAGGAGTAGAAATCTAAAGATCTCTCTGAGTACTCAATGCCTTAGACTCAAATTTAGATGGTTTTTGGACTGCTGAATGCATTTTTTTAACGTACCAAAATCATGTTCTTTGTGTGACTAACCTTAAGAATAGTATTAATTTCGTTTTTTACATTTCCATTGAAAAACATTGGTATGAAATAATAAATTATATATATATATATATATAATTTATTATTTCATACCAGTGTTTTACAATGGAAAGGTAAAAAACGAAATTAATACTATTCTTAAGGTCTATATATATTTGTCTATATAAGTCTATATAATACTATATATATTTGATATTTTGAATTGATAAAATATACTTTCAAGAATGTAAAGCAGTTTTCTTCGTAAATACATCAACTAATTAACCTTTTCTACATAAACTTAAATTTAAATAGTTTAACAAATTAATAGTTTAACATGTTTGGATAAAACAACATGAAGATGATGTTAGGAGGAAGAAAGATACCAATGCCATATACAAACATGTTAAGGAGACGAATCACGGAATTAATTGGGATAAGACGGAAGTATTGGAGATGGAGAAAAGAATGATAATAAGGAGGTGGAAAGAAGCGGATTGGATAAAGAAGGTAGGAAGAGATAAACTGATGAACTGGACAGGGGGCTTACCAATTAATCAATTATGGCAAGGAAGTTTGAATAGCATAGAGAAAAAGAAAAATTTAAAAAAAGGCCCTTATAAGAACCAAAAATGAAGGAACGTGAATAATTGGAAAGTGAACACGAAGACTTATAAAATTGGCTGAAGGTCTCAGTAAATAAAAAAAAAGAAGAAAAAATAAATAAAAATAAAAAAGTACAATGACTATATATATAAATATATATCGGGTGTAGCAAAATAAGTGTTACAACTCTTGAGAGGTGACTCCTGCCACTGAGACAAGAAAAAAAGTTCTCTTGAACTTTCGGCTATCGGACATAGTTTCGGATCTACAAGATGCCGAAAGCGTGGGAAAATGACTATCGGACGCCAATAGTTCGGAAACTATCCAACGTATAGAGGGCGGGTAAAAATTTCACTGAAAAAGTCATACCTGCTGTATTGAATTTTGCATGTTTCACAATCCTACCATACACGCGCAAGGGATTCCCCAAAGGAACGTAGGGAGTCCCGGATAATCTGCCAAATGAAAATTGGTCTAAATGGATACGAATTGATAGGGTTTCTACCAGGTAACAATAATTCGTTTGTATTAAGTCGATATCTGGAACAAATACAAAGTGGCGGACACCTTCATGGCTGTTGTGTGTGGTTGCATAATCACCAGGTATGGATGCTGGCCAACAGCGACGTTCTGAGTATTAAGTGTAGCGAATTTGTACTCAAATGCTCTACGAATATATCTGGAATGTCGGTAGAGCACAACAAATGAAACAGGGTAATTCACATGCCTGAAAACACGTAACGAAAAATGCGCAGAAGAAATCACTCATACTAAGAAAACGTGAGTTCAAATCGTCGGAATTGTAAGGAATAGCATCAAGAACATGAAAGCCATTGCCAATTCACCAATATTATTCCATCAATCCGATGCAATATGATGTGCAAGGTTGCATACCAATAAGGATGCAACAACTGAGACCATGTTGAAATTGTGCAAGGGGACTCAATAAGAAACTGGGTAAACTAAAGTAATGTCACTAGTGGGATCGCATGATCGATATTGAAATATGGCCAATGTGTGTGTTGATATCGACATGTAGCTAATGGACAAATGTCTACTCGGGTCTGGAATCTGAGGCCGTGGGCTCCCAGTAGAATTGGGAACTGCGACCTCGCGAACGAAAGCGAACGCTCTAGCCCTGAGGCTCGAAAGAGCCTCACTTTTTCTATATTCATTTCTTTGAGGAGTACCCAGTTTGTTTGGCAAGCGCTTCCGACATGCTTGTGTGGTTCATTTTGTTACTCCTAGTGCACAGTTGTAAACAATCAGAGTTTTAAGACGTTTCTTCCTATTTCTCATGTCGTTTTATTTTCCATGTGTATGGTGTTCCAGGTCCAGCTGTAGTGTTACATGTGCCAAATTGGCTCATTTTCATATTTGTCTTGGCATGTGCACTGTGTGTAAGATACGAATTTCTGGAGGTATTTTCCTATATTTCGAGTACGTCATATGTCCCAGAAGACGTGGGACATGATACAAGTTTGTTATGTTCACGCTATATCAGAATTCGAACCATGGGTTAAGAGATTTCTTTTCATATGTGTCGACTGTGGGACAATGTCACAAACAAAGAGGGACATTGATACAATCGTGTTCAAGTTACATTCTACCGAAAAGTACCAGATGTAATAGCAAAACGTACAACATTATTTTCCTAGTTTTCGCACGTGAGATGGTGTTCCAGCAGTAGTGGGACATGTTGACATTTGTTCATTAGCTACATGTTGATATCAACACACACATTAGCCACATTTCAATATCGATCATGCGATCCCACTAGTGACACTTCTTTAGTTTAGAGTTTCTTTGTTAGTCCCCTTGCACAGGGGTGTCATTTCAGACTTTGCTTGGAGGGGGCAAAGGCACCACCGACATAAGAGTTTCACGTTTTGTACTAGTATATAAGTAGGCATCGACTAAGGTATATGCATTTCTCAAACCCTTAGGGGGGGCAATTGCCCCCTCCTGCCCTCCCTAAATGACGCCCCTGCCTTGCACAATTTCAACTTGGCCTCAGTTGTTGCATCCTTATTGGTATGCAACCGTGCACACCATATTGCATCGGTTTGATGGAATATTATTGGTGAATTGGCAATGGCTTTCATTTTCTTAATGCTATTCCTTACAATTCCGACGATTTGAACTCACGTTTTCTTAGTATGAGTGATTTTTTCTGCGCATTTTTCGTTACGTGTTTTCAGGCATGTGAATTACCCTGTTTCATTTGTTGTGCTCTACCGACATTCCAGATATATTCGTAGAGCATTTGAGTACAAATTCGCTACACTTAATACTCAGAACGTCACTGTTGGCCAGCATCCGTACCTGGAGGTTATGCAACCACACACAACAGCCATGAAGGTGTCCGCCACTTTGTATTTGTTCCAGATATCGACTTAATACAAACGAATTATTGTTACCTGGTAGAAACCCTATCAATTCGTATCCATTTAGACCAATTTTCATTTGGCAGATTATCCGGGACTCCCTACGTTCCTTTGGGGAATCCCTTGCGCGTGTATGTTAGGATTGCGAAACATGCAAAATTCAATACAGCAGGTATGACTTCTTCAGTGAAGTTTTTACCCGCCCTCTTTACGTTGGATAGTTTCCGAACTATTGGTGTCCGAAAGTCATTTTCCCACGCTTTCGGCATCTTGTAGATCCGAAACTATGTCCGATAGCCGAAAGTTCAAGAGAACTTTTTTTCTTGTCTCAGTGGCAGGAGTCACCTCTCAAGAGTTGTAACACTTATTTTGCAACACCCGATATATATGTCTGTTAAAAGAATTTAAAATTTTTTTTATAACAATGACTATATATATGACGGTTAAAGAATTTAAACTTTGTTATAACAACATTTATATATATATATATATATATATATATATATATATATATATATATATATATATATATATATATATATATATATATATATATATATATATATATGTCTGTATTTTCATTAATTTCGATAGTGTCTGAAGAAGGATATGCTAGATATCCGAAACAGTTACAAATTATAATTTAAAATAAAGTGGGTTTTAAGCTTTGGTCAGTGTCTCTTTTGTTAAAACAAATTTTCGAAAGTTGTGTAATTTCAATAATTTCCAAGTTGGAAAACTTTAACTTTTAGTAAACTTTGAGTGTCGACGATAGCTAAGTTTAAATATGTGGATCTGTATACACCCATAGAATTTATAGACACTATTTTTAGTTCGTTTACATGGATCAAAGACCAAATTTTTGTTTTGGGTGAATAATTATTGCCAATAGTGTATTTGAATTTCTCATTATTAGTAATGTATTTTGTTAAAAATAAATTTGATGGTTATTTTTTGGAATAATATGTTTGAACGGATTTCAATTTATGTATATTTTGTGTAATCTATATACCATAAAAAGTAAAAGTGTGTCTATGTGTAAGATTTTCTCAACTTTTTTTCTTCTTTAAACTAAGATTCATCTATGCTCATTAACTTTTCTATTTGTTTTTGGTACTGTGTTATGACTACTCGTACTTGGTACTTTCAAAATTTGCTTTCTGTGATCATTTTTGTGAATGACAGTGAAAATGTATCCCTTGTCTGATCTCCGCACCAACATTGGTTTGTTGAAGGTTAATCTTTACATTCTATTTAAACAAAAGAAACTTTGAAGGAGTTTATTTATTTATTTTTAGTGAAGTTAATGCAGCTGTTAATGAAGTTGCTAATAGCTGTTATATAGGGGTATACTTCAAAATCAGGAAAACAAAAATAAAAGATATTTTATTACTTTTTATTAGATTTTAATCTATTTTATTAGATTTAAAATGTTTCTTCTTTATTTCTTATTTCAAAATTATTATATAAAAATTTGGTTTCCCCCAGACTTTTTCTGAGTTCCTCGAACCGAAAAATGGATCATGATCATAATAGTCCAATATTCACCTTATAAGCAAATTTCTATGAATTTAAGTAATCAATTTTGAGTTTCATTTTCAGTTGCAAATGTTTCATAATTGTGATTACCTTACAGAAAGCTTCCTTTTTCTTTCTCGGTATTTAATGAGAATTCAGACACATACTAGAGCCACGAGATTGCTTCTATTACAAATTGTTCTTTATATAATTCACACGAACCAAAGAATATATTTAGCTATTTATCTATTTTAATAGTATGAAAACTAAAAAATTATGCATGCTAAGGCACCAAAGTTGTTAATCGATCTTTGATTATTATTCTTTTAAGAAATCTTATTGATTACTAATGAACTAACAAATTTTATCTCAAGGTTTATTACCGCAGAAAAATGTCATTGTACTCTCTTCTTGCAAAATCAACTCGTTCAGAATTGTTGTTACTCATCCTTCTAAAATCTTGCTTTATACTGACCTCCTAGCGTTTTCGTGTGCCCGAAGATTTTTACTCCCCCCTCTCCCTCAACATTTCAAACAAACACCTCGCACGTATTTTTTGCGAGCAAAATGTACTGCGCATTAATCTTACTATTCATATAATATTCGACATCCCATTGCTGTTGTTAATCTGGGGAGGAAGGCAAAATATTTATATAATAATTTTGAAATAAGGCGTAAAGAAATATTTAAAATCTATTTTAATACTTTTATTTTTGTTTGCCTGATGTTAAGATTAGTAATAGCCATAATTATTAAAAGTATTAACAGTATTACTATTTAATTTATAACCAGTTAAATAGTTATAAAAGATTAATAATGTCAACAAGACTTATTAGCAGTAAAAACCTTTCTTACTGTTAAGTAATTACTATATCCTTCTCTATTTGAAAGCTGAGAAAAACAGAAAACCAAAAGGACGGGATGATATGGATTTACGAAAAGGAAAGAAAACCATAAAAGTTGTGTTAGATAATTTCAAAAGGTTCTTAGCTTTTTAAATTGTAATAGATCTGGTCGTTTCCAAATGCAATGCTCTCCCTACTCTGCTTGTAGTCAAGTTTCATTGAATTGAGTTCGAAGGAACATGCAAACAAAAATTACGACATCTTTTAGTACTACTAACTGAATTACAAAATAAACCTCCTTATATAAGTTATCTTGAAATGACTTGTGCCTCACAGCTTATGAAATGCATACATCACTTACGCTTGTATTCTTCTAAGTTTGCCACCTTCAACATTTCCGTTTTGTATTCGTTTAGAAATGGGATCTAAGTTTGGATCCTCTGCATTCTGAAGTTTTAGCTGTTCCTTTTCAAAGTAATCGTACAGGCGGTTGGTCCATTCTCCTACTGTTCGGATATGTAACCAAATGGATTCTGCAGAAACAGAACATATGCATACAGATAAAAATACACTTGAAAATCCTAGTTCGAAAAGAAAGTTGTATATATTTCTCTTAATACCTACAGTTAGAGCAATTTAAATGGGAAGCAACTACAATTAAGTTAGTTTTTCTAATAATTACAATAACAGAAAATCATCTTTATATATATATATATATATATATATATATATATATATATATATATAGAGAGAGAGAGAGAGAGAGAGAGATTAAGCTAGATAAATGTTTCTTCTTTTAACAGAAATTATTTTGTCTAGAATGAAACGACTCTTACAAATGATAAGTGACAAGAAAATTTTGAAAGAAACTACTAAAAATAATACTACTGCTACATAAGACACAAGTAAAGAAGGCAGTAGAAGTAATACATATCAGAATATTATACCAACACTCCTATGGAAACAAATCACTTAGTCACAGCTAACTTACATCAAATTATTAACTTAATAAGTGAAACACCTACTTCGTGTATTGCATTTTTAAGTTTTCCTGAATTGTTTCGAGCACTTCTGTATTCTGTAGTTTTGTTCACCAGGTTAAGTCGCTCACATTAAATTATAGGTTTCATTGACTAAACTACGATCACGTCAAATCTCTTATCACAGATAATCCAGATAAAACACAATTATTTCAACAACGATTTGCATCCCTTAATTATTTGACATAATTGTCGGTTGAAGGCACTAGTATGCAAGTATACATAGAGTAATGAGCGATGAAAGTCATGCAGCTTGGGCTAAGCTTAAAAAACATCTTCAACTCTTTCTTCCGAATTCGATCAGTTTATTATTTTCTCTTTCCTAACTCGTTATAATAGTTTGTTCCATGTAATAAACTATATTTTCGAAGAGATAAAAAGTGTAACAAATTATAATGAATGAATAAAGAATATCAATCAATTAATATATTTATATCTTACGTGATTCTTTTCTAAATTTCTTTTCTTTTACCTTTCATATTAACTTCAAATTCATCTATTTTTCTTGCTTCATTTCTATATTTCTGAATTTACTTAATAAAATTCTATTTTCACCAAAATTTTCAGATTATTTCGCATTATTTCGACCAAAATTTACCAGACTATAATTACTTATATTCTTCATAATATATTTTCTTCCAATAGAATATCCTCACCTATTTGGTGGATTTTTGTCATATTATTACCGTTCACTTGGTTCTACACCAACAACAAACGTATCTCGAGTCTCGTTTGATGTAGTCCCATCACCAACCAATCTATTGATTCTTCACACTTTCTCTCTCTAAACCTTCACCACCTTAGTACGAGAAGCATACATAGTCTTACTTGTTTTAACGTGACTATCTGATCTTCTTAAACTCGAGCCATTATGGAAAGTAATCTCTCTTCTCTGGCAAACTTCTGGCATATCTATTACTTAATCCTTATTCGGATACTACCTTACGTTGATACTAAAACTTATTAACTACTTTTGCATCAAAACTTCAAACAGATAAGTATAAAGTTTTCTGATCATAAACCCTTAAATAAGTTTGTTTAATAGGCTACCACGGTTTCTTGCCAAAACATCTTGTTCTGAACATTTTTAACTTGTCAAACTTATTATTTATTCATATTGTGTTAAACACTGCTAACCTCGGCATACGAATGAAAAGACATTTTAGCTGGTGATTCACTGGAAATTTTTGAAGGCGTACAATTTATTTCGAATAACATTTTCTGAAAAATAGTTTGTTTTCGTTTTGTAAAGACATCTTTTTACAATACTTTCTGAAATAGTTAAAGTAGCTCATTCTGCAGAACCAAGAGTCGTCGGATTAAAGGGATGTGTAAAAATTAAACTATATTTTTCTTCCTATACTTTGATTGGAACCTTCTGCCAATAAACGAAAAGCCATTGACTGTAACAATTATGTTAAGGAACCCAATAATTCTTTTTCCGAATTATTAATAGTTTCTGCCACGCTTGAGGAATATATTAGATAAATTTAAAACCTTATGTGCTAAAGTCAAATTGAAATTCAAACAACAGTCAAATGTCTTGATGAATCCTTTTCCGAAGTCTAATATTTCCATACACCACAGTTCTTTTTGGTTGAGCTATTAGCTACGAATCAAATACATCAGATTATACATTTATCATCTAGCGACTTTAGGTACCGCATTTCTGAAGTAGTTTCAATTATTATAAACCACTATAGAGATCATGGAAACGTCCGCATTCGATGGTCTACCTTCAACCATAACAATCTTTATGCTTCAGTAAACTGTTCAAATAATTGGGTCCTACAGCATTAGCTACTACTCCCATAAATAGAGAAAATAAAGCCTTTTGCTAATTTTAAATTTTATATTAATACTTTACAAAAATATTGAAACAGAAATAACTGATTTCTCAGCCCAAAACACTAAAGTGCAAGTCCGCGATCTTTCTACAATTATATTACACTTTGCAATAATATGATGAAACCTTAAAATCCGCACATCAGTGTTCAAATAATCATTGTTTATCTAGGGTTCCTGTGGTCTTTATATACTTATAACACCAGTTTGTAAAGTTATTGTAATGTATTTTACAAAATACAAGATAAACGTATGAACCCTGATCAAAATACTTACTGTCAGTCATATCCGCATATATAACTATATTTTGCAAAAATATCTTACTAATATGAGCTTGTGGAAATAAATGTATTTCAAACCCCAATATAAATATTTCGTACTCTAATCTCGTGATATTAATATAAGGTTTTACTTAATTGCGAATTGTTTACTTACCAGAGAAATATTTTATTTCCTAGGAAAGACCTTAAAGGAAGGCAATGAATGAAAAACTCACATTTTAAAGAGGATGTGATATTGACCTTTATAAAAGTCTATACTGTAAATTTAAGTGGGAAATTGATGATACCATTACGTATATTTTTAAAGGACATTATAAATTTTGCAGGGCAATACTAATTTATTTGAATATTGCTAAAGTTACTAGGAAAGTTAATTACTTGCTGCAAAAATACTAAATCAGAGACTAAGACTGTCTTTTAAAGTTCTCAAGGGTAGAGAAGTATCAACAAAATAAATATATTTCTAGTACTTTGTCCAGATTCATGTGGTATCATCAGAAAGAACTAGAAATGTAAGACTAAAGTGGTGGAATTATTATTATTATTATTATTATTATTATTAATAATAATAATAATAATAATAATAATAATAATAAAGTATTTAAAATAAGCACCATAACAATCCTCAACTGAAATTGTATTATCAACTATCAATTTAAGAATGTGTGCGAAAGCATGCTGGCTTTCGAATTAAAGATTTCAAACAAGTAAAAATTACACATTAATTTGCACTTTCTGTTGTTCCTTCAACCTTCTGGATCGAGTTCTGTAGTCTTTTACAACAAAGGGAACTTCCATATATGACAATATTTATTACTGTGTCTGATCTAGGCAACATACCGTATATTTATTGACACGTGCATGTTTCATATATGTTGTTATATTTTACATTACAGTATATTTTAATGTAACGAAAGCTACGTCGACACTTAGTAAAATGCTACGTGAAAACGGGCGCTTTGCTAAAGTATACCACAATTCGGCAATTTTAATGTCACAGTATGCTACGCACAAACGGGGCGAATAAGTTGGTCCCAGTGTAATAGTAAATCAAGGAGGGTTGAGGATTGCATTATAAAATAGGTAAAGAACAGAGCCATATTTGTTTTCATATCTGTAAATTACAGCAGAAAAAGAGTCATTTGTGTGCTTTCTAGATCAGTATCCATCCCGGAAGGTTAAAATATAAGGGTTAGTGCCTTTATTTTAAAACACTATGTATTACCTAGACTAATATTTAATGTTCAAAACAGTTACATGATGTACATTGTAATATTGAATTTTTCAAACAATATTAAACATTAAATAAACATGCATGAAAAATATAATTGCTTTCACTCATTTCAATGTTCACATTCAGTCATGTAACCCTTCAACGTATACAAAGACTATTCACCAAAACTCTCAATCCAAATTACTCATCATGGACTATTCACTATAACATTCTTGGGGTTTATGTTCGGCCTTCTGAGCTGCTGTTTATTTTGAGTATCTTCTAATGTTCCGTCTGCAAACAAATTTCTTCCTTTAAGGACCCACATGTCCTCTTGATATGCCCTTGACTTTCCCTTTCTTTTTTTCCGTTCCTTTTTAGGTAAATTAATTGCTGATGACACTCCCGTATATTTTCCTACATCCTTACTAAGGACATCACTTGGCTCATCTTCCTGATTAGTTCACCTTTGATAATCTTCAGTAAAATATCAATTTTATCAATCACTCGTTTTACTGACTACTTTTTTATTGTTAAGCCTTAAAAAAAAGATTAAAGTAAATCATCAGCTACTTTCGCTACACAGACCAAAGATCATGAGTATTCCACAATTTTGGCACGGCGTTGTTCCTACAAATTGAAAAGTTTCCATACACTACAATTATTTTGTCTCCATAGTTCAAGTAAAACAATCCAAACATTATGCTTTTTTCTGTTTTAACTTTCTAATTGAATGATTAGTGTATATTTTAGTATCAGTTTCATGGTAGTGAGTGGCCTGGTTATTGCACAGAATCAATTTTTAGGTTACAAAACGAAAGCATTTCTCGATTTTCTCAGAAACTACGCATGAAGATTTATACTCATCCATATCACTTTGTTCAGCTAAATGAGGTCTATCGATCCGTATACGACTCTTCTTTGGACAATTATTTTTTTCCTTTAAATGCTAACAATATTTTAGGATATTTCTTCTCAGGTCTGGTAACAGATAGAAACGTGCTGTGAATTTTAAACTACGCAAACAATCGTTGTCAATGCGTGACAGAGACGGTAACACCGTCCAGTACACAGGAATCTACACTGTAAAAAATGAGGTGTTGAAACATCACAAAATGACTACCACTTTAGCGTGTTACTTGTGTGTTAATTCAGAACCAAGACATCGCTTTCCGAGCATATCATTAATAACTAGTTATTACCTGAGAGAATTTGCATTGGTATTTATCGTTTAATATGAGCAAAGCTTTTCAAAATATTTTTGGCACTTATGCCAAGTAACGAATAATGTTCTATGGTTTCTGTAATCGGTCACAATAATATTGTTGTAAATCTGTGAATCATCTGACAACAGTTACACAGATAGCTGTGCTTCCATCTGTTTTCTTTATTTGTTATTCTTATGTCTTAGCATATATGAACATAAGATGGCAGAACTGTTGCCTATGTAACTATTGTCAGATGATTCACAGGTTTACAACAATATCATTCTGAACGATTACAGAAAACATAAAACATTATTCGTTACTTGGCATAAATGCCAAATATAATTTGCAAAGCTTTGCTCATATTAAACGATAAATACCAATGCGAATTCTCCCAGGTAGTAACTAGTTATTTCTGATATGCTCGGAAAGCGATGTCTTGGCGTTGAATGAACACACAAGTAACACTCTAAGGTGGTAGTCACTTTCTGTTATTTCAAAACATCATTTTTTGCTGTGTAGCGGCAGCGGCAAGAATGATGACTGTTTTCGATACTTAGGATATTTGTAAAATGGCGACGTTTCCATTACAAGAACAGTGTGTAATTATTCGTTTTCTCCATTTGCGTGATATAACACCGCTTGAAATTCATCCCCAGTTGAGTGAAACGTGTGGTGATGGCGTTATGGATGTGCCTAATGTGCATTCATGGGTGTGACAGTCCAAAGAAGGCAGAACATCCTGTGGCAACAAACCAAGACAATCTTGGCCTCACAGCATCCGGTCTAACGACATGATCGAACAAGTGGAGAAAAATGTTTTGGAGGATAGCCGAATGAGTGTCGAATACATCACCTCCAAAGCTGGCATTTTAGTGGGATATGTGACACAATCCTGCATTAAGTCTTGAAAATGCAAAAAATGTCCTCCAGGTGGGTGTCACGAATGCTGACGGACGGCCGCAAGGTTCCGTGCGTGGCATGTTTTCAGGCAATGTTGACGTATGATGACGGCATGAACGAGGCTTACTTTTCATCGATTTTGACAATAGATGAGACATGGATGTCGTTTTCCAATCCTGAAAGACACTCTCCGTATATATATACATATATGGCTGAAACAAGATGTACAGTCTTACATAGAATCCAACCCATATACTATCAACAGTAATTGAACTCAGGTGTTCCGTACTAAATACAAGAATGCTGATCACTTCACCAACAGAAGGCTCCATACTTTAAATTATCGCAACATATTTGTACTAACTTATTTCTCTCAATTACGTAACTTTAACAAGCAAATGACAAAAATGGTAGAGAGATGTATACTCACCTTCTTGCTCAGGAGCACTGCTGATGGTAAATGGATGCCACTCGTATTTGGCAATTGCTGGTACATTAACAAATACATAATCTCCAGGATGGAAATCGAAGTGTTGTGGCCTTTTAATCACAAGATGAGTAACTCTAGATGGTAACAAAATTCCTGAACTGATATAGGTCTTTCCTCGATTTGTTTTCATATTGACAAAGCGCACAACTCTCTCGATTAAATATATTATACCTGGGACAATAAACCACTTCCAGAAATTTGGTCCATGAAATATTAGAAGAATCCAGAATGGTATATATAGCAAATGAGTCCAGTAGAATATCTGTGGAAAAATAAGATAAATAAGATTGCAACTCAACATAAATGTACATTATTTTAAGCTTCTAATAGAACAAAATTACTTTTTTAACTGATAAAACATTACGAAAGTTAATTTAGTTTACAATACATGTAAATAGAAAATTAGCACCTACTGTCCTCTTGTATACCATTTTTCCTGTATCACTTTATTATCCAAGAATACGATTATATCAACATTTTACAAGAATTTGGAAATGTTAGCCTGAAAAGTTGAGGAAAGGGGAAGCAATTTAATTTGGTGAGCCTAGAGGCAAAGAGGAACACACTTTAAAAAACCAGTGGATATACGTGAATGCGAAATTTGGTATATGGGGACTATTTGCACACAGAATACAGACACTTCACGCATTTTCTCGCATAAACTTTGGAAATTTCACCTTTTTGGGATAGAAGAAAAGGGAAGAATTTTTTGATTATTGCACGTTAATTTCTTCGACAAAAAGCAGTGAACTTGGTGTGTGTGTGTGTGATCTTTTCGGTAAATCAAATGCGAACATTTCATTCACTCGCAAGAATTTCGAAAAGTTTTTCCTAAAGGATAGGGGAATAAAAAAGGATTAAAAATGGAAAATACAAGGAGACGAAAGATTTTGAGCAACTGGTTACACGTACAAAACCTACATAAGTAGATTATAATTGCTGTTTGCCATACAAATTACGAATGGCTCATTTATTTGCAACAATATTGAAATTCCATCTTGAGGAGATGAGGGCAATGGGGAACTTCTACTATTTTACAGTATACATATATATAAAGCATCATATAAATATAATAACTAACGAAGCTTTTAAAACGATGGGTTTTATTAAAAAGCAAATATTTAGAAGTAACTAAGAAGTAAGTTAGTTAAGAAGAAGCTACTAATCATTATTTTTAAAATGAAAGAAAAAGAACTATATACAGAGTGGCCCAAAAGTAGGTATACAGACCTACATATATAAAACATACAGGACTGTATACCTACTTTTGGGCCACTCATCATTAATACAGCAACCTACATTATGCTTTATTTTTTGTTTAATTATGCTTTATTTTTTCCAAATTATGCTTTATTGTTAATTTCAATCATTGTTTTACATTAATCCTATATAATGTGTAATATTTACTATACATTAAATATTCTAAATATTTTGACCTATTTATTAATATTTTATGTAACCAGTTTCTTTCATATTTAATGAACTTTCTACTTATTGCACTGTAAAGAGATATGCTTCAAGGTTTTTTTTTCTTTCTTATCACTTGTGTGTGTGCTTTAGAGATGCATATTTACAGAAAGGGAAAGTAAAAGATGTCACCAAAAAGTACAGAAAGTGTTTAAGTTGAAGAGATACACATAATACAGTTGGCGAAAAGTTTTCTTCTTCTTCTTTTTTTTTCCTTTTCTCCACATGAAAGCGTTAATGCGAAAAGTTTACAGAAATAGAAATAATCTTTTCATTGTTGCATTGTTATATTCTCAATAATATTGCATTATAAATATTGGTTTTAAAAAATATTAATACAGTATGTTAAACTTGCAGTTAAACAGAATTTTTCAAGAATTGTGCTATATATTTTAAATTATGCTTTATGCTTTATTTTCTAAAATTATGCTTTATTATGCTTTTAAAATTAGTTTCTTCTGGACCGTTAGACACCCAAAACCATATTCAAGGTACGAACCATATGTGTAAATTGCTCTTATGTTTTTATGCTTTTTGTGTGCTTTTGGGTTGTCCTAATCATTAAATAATGCCTTTGTACGATTGAAACTGAAATAAGCATTTATAACTCGAAATTCTTATCAGTGTCAAAAACATCAAATAGAGAAAGTTTAAAATAAATTATTAAAATATACTGCTTATAACATACATGGTATCAAACACGACATATTTCTTAAGATGTGCTTTTGTAGAGACTTAATTTGTCACTTGAAAACAGAAGGTTTGTGCAGCCGGTATTATATCTCAAAACATTGATTGCTAACAATAGAAGGTAGCATGTTCTTTTTAAGCATATTACCATTTTATTATCCTCTTCAAAACCTGAGAGTTATACAGTAAAGAAATCTTTCAAAATGAAAACTATGTTTTATTGTACAAAAAATACAATAAAACTTTTAAAATCACTAAAAGAAAGGGCTGTAAACAAAACCAATACTATATTGTAAACTTGTCAGTGACTTTCTACTTTCGCACTGTAGGGCCTATTGTATTTTCCCGGTTATTGACTTGGATTTTTCAATTTCATAATTAACCCTCCAATCGTCGCCCGTGGACCCTCACTCCGCAGTGAACAATGAATGTAATTTACTACCACTCAAATCACTCTTAACAATTCTCCTTTCACATACCTGACAACAATCGACTTCTGCTTATCAGAGTAGAATTGCACTTCTAAACGTGCATTACTGTTAAAAATATTGATTTTTTGCAATGCAATTTATTTTCATGTTTTAGAACATTCTGTAGTTATTTGCATGCAGAGTGTCAGCTCGCAGCGATTACTTATGAAAAATAATTGAGTACGACTGCAACAGGGTTATTTTTTTTTCGCGGCACTCGCGGATAATCGTGGCTTTACTGTACATGATTTTTATATGCCTGATGTAAATAAAAATGTAAAGAAAATGTAAATAAAATTCTGTATAGAAAAATGTAAATAAAATTCTCCATTTATAAATTATGTGATGCAGATAGATGGAGTTTATCGTCTTGGATACATGTCAGTTTGAATTTAAGACTTTGAAGCGTAAATTTTTTCAGTTGTTAACTCATAAATTGTAGAACGTTTTTGTACAATATAAGTAAAAGGAAAATAATATTTATTGTAATTTCATGTTACTAACATTAAATATATAGTTATATATATTTGGTGTTGCATATCCTTTGATGATTGTGTATAAAGTTTTGTTCTTTGTAATTATCCTTGGGTGTTAAGTAGAAATAAAGTTTGCAAGTTTGCATTATATCTATATCTATCTATCTATCTATCTATCTATCTATATATATATATATATATATATATATATATATATATATATATATAAGTGTGTGTGTGTGTGTGTGTGTGTGTGTGCTGATGAACTACATTGAAAAATTTTAAGAAGTGATTCCTCGGATCAAAATAAGAAAAAATATTCATACGGATCTGTTGAGGAAAGTGCATAAGTTCAGAGCTAGGGACGTCCAAAAGCGTGGAAAAAATAAATTACAATACAACATGCATTATTTGGACCAGAAAGAACCGTGAAATGACGGTCTTATGCGTAAATAAAGTTAAACATACGCCATTAAAGAGTGTGTGTTTCAGCAATGTAAAGTGGCGCGCAAGAGATCCCCCATAAGACATACTTTCCAGTCATACCCCCAACAGAATTCCCAGATATCTATGAACTTAATGTGAGTCCAAAGTAGACAAAAAGTAAGCCTTGGCAGCAGTGAACACGCAGTGCGTCAGTACAAAATCGGGAGTGTTAGAGACCGCTAACTCCGCGGTTTTTCGTGTTCAAAATAACGCATGTATTTTTTCACACTTTCGACGGTCCTAGCTCCGAAACTATGCATTTTTCTCCCACTTGATTGTTTAAAATTATTTTGTTGTGGAGAATCATCTCTTGAAGTTTTTCAGTATAGTTTGTTAATACCCTGTGTATACCGGATGTATCAAAAGTTTGGGACCATAGGCTAACGACATTCTTTAAATAAAGATACGAAAAACTGGAAAGAGGTTGAAGTTATTGAAAATAGGAAGTTTTCAATCTAAAATGATGTATTTTTTCTAATCGCACTAGCCGTTCGAGTTTAACACTAGTAAGGTGCCTTGCATGAAATGAAAATACGACGTTTCCAGTTGAGCATATTGTTCCCGTTGGCACTCACCAAACCAACAACACAGCTTTGTTGGGAAAGGGATTTGAAGTGCTCTAGGTTTCTCCCACTCAACAATGTGTAAGTTTCCTGCATCATGTTTGCGTGCCGTTACGTTCCGTCCGAACAGCCTGCTTAACTGGAACTATTGCTTTTTCACTGAATACAGGGCGCATTACCAGTGCAGAACCCAAACGGTTGATGCAATTGAAAAAAACTTTCATTTTAGATTGAAAACTATCTTACTTCAACAACTTTCTTCTCTTTCCAGTTTTTTGTATCTTTACGTAAAGGAGTTGGCCTATGGTCCCGGACTTCTGATATACTCTATAAATAAATAAATTGAGAGGGGAAGAGAGAGAGAGAGAAAGATAGAGGGAGAGACAGATCAAACAGAGGAACCAAATGGAAAGAAGTAGAAATGGAAATTAACTTGTTACCAGAAAATACATAAATAAATAAATAAATGATAATAATAAATAAATAAATGAATAAATAAATAAATGATAATAATAATAATAAACTTAATTAAACACTTAAAAGGATAAACAGTACACTAGATAGCGATACGATGAAATAGGGATAAAATGGAGGAAAAATAGAGGACAAAGAAGTAGCTGTGAAGCAACCATGTGGACCACATGCTGAAATGCAGGATCACTGAAAATAGATCGAGTTTTGTCGGAGAGAGAAAATCAATGAGACGCGTGGGCTGATAAAGAATAATAAATAACAAAGGGAAACGTTTACGACATACATGTATAATATGAACATTTATACATGTATAATAAAGGAAAAACAATTGAGAAATAAAACACATAAATTAATAAGAAAATTAACAAAACGTTATAACTTAAAAATAATTATTAAAAATGGAAGGTGATGCATAAAAAATTGACAAAAATAAAAGTAAATAAAAAGTTTATGAGAAACAGAGTTAGAGAGCTCGGGTATTATAGATAGTTTAGATCATGGGCAGTTCATGAATGTGTAATGTGTCTGCCCGATTTCTTTCTGAGGGACAGAACAGTCTGGGAAAAGCATTTTGAAGATGCTTACGTGCAAGGTGTGGTCAAATATACTATTGATATACGTTAAGTATTGTGAGACAGGTAAGTAAGGAATTTGAACGGTGCAGGAGTATTGTTGATCGCAGATAAGAATCGGAGGAGGAATTAAGAGTTTCGTCAATATAGAAGGCAGGATAGTGGGCAGTACTTAGTGATAAAGATGAGGATGGAAATCTTGCGGCTACCAATATGATCGAAAGTGTGTGTTTTATCTCCGTAGTTAGGTACTAGAAGTTCAAACTGAAAGAATGGTAAGGAATATGGGACAAATTATCTCTGTATCTCAAGAGAACAATTCTTATAAACGGGATATGGGTGTTTATAAACGATTTTAAGGCAGATCGGTTGCAGCACTTATGTTTAACGACTGATTGTAACATCACTTAAGAAAAACATGTATAATGTCGTTTCTAAATTCAGTCGTCTCTGTTATACAATAAAAACTATTATTGAAAAATCAATCTTGCAATAGCTAAGGCATTATATTACGCGACCTATCAAATGTTATTCAAACATTCTATCATCTCTTTGGGGAGGGGATAGTAGCAAATCTATTGTTTTTAAAATAAGCTAAAATAAAAACCAAGAATTTTTCGGAAAAGTAGTGCTTCTGTCGATCGCTGTTTAAAGATGTTGGTATTTTACCAACACAAATTTATATTTATTAGTATCATATTATAGTATACACAAAGATATCGGATGAAATAAAAGTATGTATAGTTATTATAATACACGTAGAAGACATGACTTTCTCATCTTTCAACATAAAAACAACATGCATTATAAAGATTTAATACATATTGGTAAAAAATTTTATGCCATGTTAACCATTGTAAATAATAATAATAATATAATAGTATAAATAAAAATAAAATAAAAAGTTTCCTTAAAATTAAGTAATTACTAAAAAGGTATCTTCTGAAACATTGTTTTTATACTGTTGATGAGTTTTTTTTAAGCAATGCCAAGATTTTGAGTAATTTTAGTAACTTGTTAAGTTCAATATCTTTATCATATTTAAAAAGAAGAAACAATAAATAAGTGACTAATTTTTCAATAATTGTAGCGTAAACTTACAAACATACATGAGCTGTCGTTGTTTCTTTACTTGATAAAAAGAAAGGTTTCGTAACCTAGTAAACTCAGACTAAATTGCTATACTAACAATTTTCTTTGTAAAGCAAACAAAATGTACCTGTAAATCTCTATAGCATTGTATCTTTGTCTCAAGATTTAACTATGCCATATTATTAAGCAATTAAAAGAAAACTGAATAGTAATTTCTTTGTTTCTTACTGTTTTACGTATTTATATAATAACTAAAATAAGGGCTAAATCGTCGGATTATGTTCCGGTTCGTAAGTGATAGATAAAATTGTTGAAGATTTATATTCAATATTTACTATCTAATAATAGCAGATGATTCCACAACACATACCCTGACCGTTTTGCTAATCATAAACTTATCAAAAGAACTAAAATACGCCATAAATAATGAGATATAATAGCTCCTAATTGTTGTTCAGAAAAGAATCTATCAACATGAAAGTTAAAAAGCGGAAAGTTGAATGAAAAATATTGGTGAAATTCCCTACAAAAATATTTCATTTAAATATATATGTATTACCTCAAAACATCCTCCTCTTCGTACAAAAGGTTGAGAGCAAAGAAACATCACAACTAAAATTATCGTTAGAGCAACACCTGTTGGATTTGCAGCGCCTGGAACTAAACCAAATAGCCCAGGTTTACTAGTGAGAATCCAATCAGAAAATGTATAATTTGCACTGTTGACAACAGGATCAGGCACAACTGCAACACCTGGAAAAGTTAAAAATAAATTATAAATAGTTAAAACTAACCTTTAAAAGTAAGAAGCGAAGTGATAAGTATATTGCATATATTTTTATCTTCGACTAACAAGTGATTAGGAACGAACTATAAATAAATTACCAAGAAAATTATCTTTTTTATCTTTATTTCATTCGTGTATTAAAGTTTGAGTTTTAAGATATTGTTAGTTCTATTCTACTAGATAAGTGTTTATCACATCATACCCAATTTAATGATACTGCTGCTGCTGCGGATGATGATGATGGACTATACTTTGATGATTCATTTAAACTTATTTTTCTGTTATTGTACTTAACATAAGAAATTTTAAAATATTCACACTATCAGTAAACTTCCTTCTGGTTGTAGAAAGCAAGATTAGAAGGAAGAAAGAAGGAAGGGAACTGTGGTATTATATATATTAGCAGCAAACCGTAAAACATAAGTTGTATGGATATGATATGGTGGTCAGTTATGATAAGTTAGAAGGAAACATTAAACAAATCTTTGAGAAGGAGACTATGCCAAAGAGCCGTAACGGAAAAGTACCACAGACGGCAGGATAAATGAACATTAAGTGCATTCTTTGAACAAAAAATATGTTTGTAGAAAAGAGCTAATATTGTTGACAGTGTGGTCTATCAAAGGTTATTTCCCTACTACATATTTCATAAACTCTACCGTTTGCTTGTTCATCTAATCCTTCGGATTGCTTTTTGAACAGTTTCTCAACCAGAATTTTACCTCCTTGACGCACCACACAAGTTGACAATATTGGCTCTTTTATATAAAAATGAATGCATCAATGTGCATACATTGATGTAATGAACAGATATATTGTATACTTCTGAAATAGGAGTAAGATAAACAGCTTTTGTATCTGCACTTATTAAGGACTTCATCGGACACTTAAATCTAGCCAACAATTATTTAGGTCAACATCAAGTATTGTTCAATTTATTTTATCAACATCGTTCCAAATTAATAATCATTGGAGGTACTTACGAGCTTTTGAATATTCTGAAATAATGTATAATTAAAAAGAAGAAATTTACACTTTTCGGAAAACAGAAAGTAAAAAGACTTCCAAAAAGAAATTCTAGAAAAATATTGAAACAATGAACTATGATATTTTTATGTGTATGTTCTTGTAAAACCACGGTGTTTGTATTAAAATATGATGAACTGATCCATGTAAAGTATACAATATCAGATTTTTATAGTGTTTGAATTAGGTTTAAAAGCCATAGATTTATGTAATATTTTGAGCATCTCCTGTTCTGTAGATTTATGTAATATTTAGTAACCTGTCTTAAAACCACAATTATACAAAAAAGAAGAAGAAGTAGTAAAAGTTGAAATTTATCTCCAGAACAGTAAACAACAAGATCAAGATCAAAAATAATAGAGCAAAATGTGTATGTTAATAAAGATGAGCCAGGCCAAAAGAGGAAACAAAAAAATACATACTATTAATTCATATGTTACGTAACTAATCTACCAAATAAAGTCTTTTTTTTTTTTTTTTTTTTTTTTTTTTTTTTTTTTTTACCGAGGTACTATGAGCTACGTATTTAGGAAATTTTATCTAATTTCTTGACGTTCCTCATCGTACAACGAAGAAAGCTGGACTTTATGATCGGTAATAAATAAATAAAATTAAAAACAAAAATAAATTTATAAAATAAAAATAAAATAAAAAAAAACAGGATTACATTAAGAAATTTAAAGAAAAATTAGTTACTTTATTTTGTATAATTTAATTACTAAATATTTGTTGTATAAATTAAATAGTTGTATAAATACGCTTTTGTTAGGTAGAAAGTTATTTTACTATAGATTTCCGAATAAATCCAAAAACTACCCACTAGAAATGAAGGTTCCTCAAAATTAGTCTAGAAATTTCAAGTGTATTGAAGTTTTAATTACAAATGATAATGTGTAACTACTTACCGAAGTTGATTAAATGTACAATAGTATGAACAATGCCGTACACAAAGACCAACAATCCAGTTACTTTATGTAAGTAAATGTGTTGATCAAGAGGGAGGAACATACTGAAGCCTCTTGTTCTGAGAAATGTTATACATTGCCGCAACATTACAACCAAAATGAACATGCAATTAAAATTTAAACATTGTCCTGCAAAAAATGAGAATAAACTTTTATAAATATCCAAACATATAATGATCATAGTAATGTAAACATTCAGTAAAATTAAAATGTATTCATATTGTTTCCTGTTTCCTAAGTATCAGACTTTTCTACAATTTCTATACCATGTAAGTAGTAAAGATTTATCTTTAGTTTCGAAAATGATATTTATTGCTTATATTTACATGTCTTTATCACTATCTCATTTAATGATGTACGTTTCGTATTGTACCATGGAAATCCTAAGATAAAGTCCATTTCGAACTAATTCTTAAAATAATCCATTTCACTTCGTATTAACTTTTATATTTGATTTTGTTATTGGTAAGAAAAACGAAATTTTCTGGCAGCAGAAAGTACTTGTTAAGCTGACACTTCTCAAACGCGGCTCATGCTTAGTTTGGTTGCATCATTTGGAATTATCAAAGCAACTATGTATCACTATTTAATAATAATAATAATAATAATAATAATAATAATAATAATAATAATAATAATAATAATAATAATAATAATAATAATAATAATAATAATAATATAGTTATTATTATTATTATTATTATTATTATTATTATTATTATTATTATTATTATTATTATTATTATTATTATTATTATTATTATTATTATTATTGGAAATTACGTAAATTAGTTTATTTCAAATCTTGGTTCCTACTTACTACCCGCGTTCGTTTCGCCGATAACGGAGGATGGTAAAACATGGATATTTAGATAGTTCGTATACTAGTTCCTGTGTAATTCCTTAAACCGCTTGTTATAGGTCCTATAGTTTCTAAGGCAGGGCGTTTCGAAACATGATTTTTCGAATTTTCGGCGGTTCATAACTCTGAAATGAGACGTTTTTCGACCTATGTTTATAAGAACTTTTTTCTTTCATTTCATATAAGGAATCACCTCCCAAAGTTGTCGGTGGAGTTACCTACTACCCTGTATACATAGCTTGCAAGAAGATAGAAGTACACACCACCGGAAATTAGTAGCCATAGGAAATAGCACCTTGGAACAAGGACTTTTGAAGTAAAATAATTTATGTATATGCTACTATGCTGTTATTACTCCAAAAATTGGTCATTGCATGAGTTTCGTTTTCTGTTAAGCCAACAGAGGTCCACCAAGATACATAAGTTTTATTATATTTTTAAAGCTGTTTAGATTACTTGATAATAATACGTATATACTTATGATATTAGAAATACTATATTATTAGGAATTGTGAACGGGCCAACGCTTGAAATGAGCTTTACATGTTTTCAGCATAATAATGAACTACAAGGCTTATGCTACACCACAAAATAAATAGAGTGAAACCTTGTAATCATTTCATATTTTGCACACACTAATTCTTCATAGACACTACATCATTTGGAAAAAGAAAAGAGCAAATCACAGAATATTCAGAACCAGTGGCAGCTCTTAAGGGAAATTACATTGTGAGAATTTAGATTATAAAAAATGAAACATAAAATAAAAATGAAGAAAAGGAAACTTGATTAATAAAGCTAGAAATAGAGCAATTGAAAGTTCGTCACAAACTCTACGAGGAGGTATCACACAGTTTCAGAAAACTGTATAAGCCTACAAGAATTGAAATTAGGTAAGCTTTCTTCCCTTAGATTATAGTGATAAAATTTATATTTTTAACGATGTTACTTCCGTTAATAGCCACCACTACTCAAAATAAATAATACATATTATCCAAGGGATAGTTATTCAAAAATCGTGTATAACACATTTCAGAGGGAAATTCTATTTAGCCCCGCTTTTATATTCTAAATACAATACTATTTGTTAGACAATGTATTAAAATTAATAATGAATTAACAGAAGAACTACTGCATATTGATATGAATTTTCGAATCAAATATAATTATATGAGTTGTATATAACACAACAATGTGAGTTGTACACTCAGCGACAAAAGTTCTTTTCGTTTGGTAAAATTTATTTTGATAATAACAGTGATATGGTTGGAACATACAACGGTGGTTTGGCTGGAACGTACCGAAAATTACATTCTATTTAATTTACTGAAAACTGTATTCAAATTGTACTTCCATTTTGAAGTTATTTATGGAACTAATTTCGTCAAACCGCAAGAACTTTTGTCGCTGTCTTTAAAACTCACATTGTTATATTATACAGGGTGTTTCAAAACAACACCAACAACGTTTGGGAGGTGATTCCTGACACCAATATAAGACAAAAAGTATAGACCAACCTGGGTGCACAAATGCTTCCTTTCGGAGTTATTGGTTGCTGAAAACATGAAAAAATTAACTTTAAAGGTTCATAGATCCAAAACTATAGGACCTACCGTAGTTGGGCCAAGACTTCACTTAGAAACTAGTATATGCCCTATCTAAATATCCATGTTTCAGAATCCTGTGGTACTTCCACAACAATTTTTATAGGGGTAGTTGGTAAGTACTTCAGTTTATATGCCTGCAGCCAAACTCCCTCTATAAAAATTGTTTCAGAAGTATCGCAGGTTTCTGCAACATATATTTTTGGATAGGGGACATACTTGTTCCTAAGTGAAGTCTTGACCCGATTGCGGTAGGTCCTATAGTTTTGGAGCTATGGATCTTTAAATTTCATTTTTTCATATTTTCGGCATCCTAACTCCGAAAGGAAGCATTTGTGCACCTAGGTTGGTCTATACCTTTTGTCTTATCTTGGTGTCAGGAATCGCCTCCCAAACGTTGTCTGTGTTGCTTTGAAACACCCTGTATACAACTTATATAATTATTACGTTACTAATGAAATATGGTAACTTGTAATTCACATTGAAGTAAGTTAGTAATTTATCTACATTAAAACGTAGATATATATATGGATAAAATATCTTCTACATAGGTAAAAAAAACAACGAAAAAATAAAAAATGCATTGTAAATCAGATTTTTTTGGGGGGGGGGGAGAGGAACTAATCATGTAGTGACTGGTTGCTCTTTCTTCTGTACTCTACACTAACGCAATGCAACTCTCATAGTTGTGATATGTATGCCTATTCAGTCATTAATAGTTCAGAACATGGTTCATACTGAACTTCTATTAATTAATCTGGATTTCCATGACCAAATAAATAATTTTCTCTGAACCGGGACGCCGCGAACACTATCAGTTATGAGAAAAGCAAAAAGGCTAATCTCACAGCAAAATATATATATAGTAGAGTCGAGAAAGGAAGAGGTTACGTCCGAAAGTGCTACTTGTTACATGTAGAAGAAAACTCTACTATATATCTTCTGCGGTGAGTATTAGCCCTTTTTTTTTTCTTTCTTTTCTCATTAAATATTATCACCGCTTGCAATACTGTGATACTATCAGTTATGGTTAAGGTTTTAAAAAAATATATTTTAATCGGTCTCCATCATTCTCATAACCATGCAACGCTTCTCTTTTTATTTTTTACGTACAGCATAAGCTTACTTTCGTACTATATATACTTATTATGAGTCAAACTTGTATATTTGGAATACAATAAAATATTAGTACCAAACAGTAATTATACGCTAACGTGATATCTCGTCATCCTGAAGACACTCAAACATAAACAAGCAAACATATATCATAATTTGACCCAAAAATAATTTTCTTTTGTATAGTTTTTTGTCTTTTTTTGAATCGGCATTGATTCTTTGAAGTGTTCTTTATACCTTCTGTCAGCAATGTAACTCTTGAGTAATACACCTTTCCAGTAATAAGAACTTTGAATGCTCTTGTGAAATCTAATTGCATTTTCCCTGATTCTTCTACGAAATATAGCAATTTCCCCGACTCTCGCATATGTTGAAGCATTTTCCTGACTTCCTCTGACTCATTTTAATTTTCGTGACTTTCCACAACGTTTCCTGACTTTGAAAGTCAAGGTGAGCCCTACAGAACTACTAGGCTGATTTCAATAAAACGTTCTGCAGTGACTTCACTAGAATCTAACAATAGTTACCTATCATTACGCTCTGATTCCTGGAAGGGGCCAATAGTATAAGAAGTGGAATAAGTATGGAAAATAATAATTATGGGAAAAACTTTATAATTAGTAAATGCTTTTAGATCGCATTAAATATTTATGTATACATAAGCAATTTAATATATGGGTCCTTTTGTTTCAGAGAGAACGAATATTTCATTCATTTGAATGAATTCTATATGGTAGATACACAGAGATGGGTCAAACGTTTTTGAATCGCTGCATGAAGAAGCATGGGATTTGATATTTCCAGTTTTTAGACACAGAAAATTTACATCAGACTTATTTCCATAAATTTTGGTAACGTCATCTCGAAGGGGTAGAGAAATTTAACTACGTAGTTTGCTGAACCGTTAGAAACAAAGGCAAGAAATGTGTATAAGGGGACTTTCCTGAGCATAGAATATGAGTGTATCAAATATATTGAATATCACTTGCCCTTCCGGAAATTCTCTCAGAAATGAGAGAAACGAGAAAAATATAGCAATTATTTCACATTTCTTCTGACATGTTGAACATAAGGATACAAAAGTTAGTATATGGAAGGCTTTATAAGAAATGATGTAAGTGACAAAATAGGAATATATCATTCAGTTGCATAGTTTGGATATGGTACACACAACACAGGGAAAGATTTCTGTAAAATTTAGTCTATGGTTTAAGAAGGCCACAAGTTTAACTCTGCAGAAACAAAGTCTGCCTCTGATCCCTACTAATTCAATTCAGTTAAAATTGTTTTCTCCCTTCCTCAAATCTTACCGTTTTATCCTCCCATCTCCTTGACCTACTCATCGTATTCCTACAGCTTTATATATCTAATTAGGATATTATGATATTTGTACCTTTAATAGAAGTCTCTTATACCTAGGTACAACAGCATTAGCCCTTGTCTGATTTTATTTTTCTCTACAAATAAGAGTGCATTTTTTAAAAGAAATATGTTTGTGAAAATGACTTACGCAGATATTACTTTTGATTGAGAACTAAATCTGCTTTTAAATATAAAGAAATAGAAGAGCTTTCTAAACGGTGTATATGGAATGACACGTTTGTGTATATCAAATAAATATTACAATTTAGTTTTGGGATAATGATTACTTTGAATACCACTAGAAAGAAGACAAATTACTATTTGTCTTCTTTCGTTTATTTAAGTAAACTCATACTCCAAGAATTCGTTTAGTCAATAATTTTTTTCATAAGTCCATGTGTATATATCAAATATAGTTCTCAAAAAGTAGTGACAACATTAAAACGCAATACTAAACAAGATACACTATTAGTACTTTCGCTAAATATTTCATTAGAAAGGAAGGAGAAAAATTAGGAAAGAAATAATTTTGAACTATTAGTCGGAAGGCATATTGGTGCTTTCTGGACATAATTCCTTTTAGTGCCCGTTCATTACAATTATATAATAATTAAGTTAGATAGGACAGTAGCTCATAGCGGAACCTTGCTTCTGAATAACGGAAAGTTCTGTTGAACTTCATTTTTCAATCTTAATAGATCCCAACATTTGTTATGATCAAAGTTCATGCAACGACAGTTCAGCTGTTAAAATGGGCAGCAGGATCATGGAAAGAAACTCGTATCTCTTAGTTTAACGTTTCATAGTCGTATTCAATGGGTTAAAGAACACGAGTGGTAAGTCGATGACGAAAAACGAGTTGGTGAAACATACAAAGTTGGAGAAATTCTGAGAAAACCGAGTTACACGATCTTGTTCACCGTATACATACACGGACCTGTGGGATCAAGACTGGGACTCTGCACGCTAGAGGTGGGAACTTCATAAGTGAGCTACCACAACTACTGGTGGAATTATGATTACCTAAAGCAATGTGAACCGATGCAATCAAGGATAACTGAAAACTCGGATTGGAGGGTTAAGTAAAGTTATTTGGCTAAAAAGTATGCATTTTGAATTATATTGTCGATTTCTATGATAAGATTTTTATACTACTTTAATAAACTAAAGACTACTACATAAAATCAAAGTAAAATTTAAATATATATATATTACATAATCATTACACTAGTCTTGCTCATATTTCAGGAGTCACCATACCCGATTCTTTATCGGCAGGCAAATAACGAAAGAAGTAGCATGATCACATTTCAAGACATGCCCCGAATAATGTAAAACTTCGGTCAATCTACGCTCAGAAAATAATCGTCTTGTGCTTGTAAAACCAAACTACACACAACTGTTACTTATTGCAACTTTAAATCAAAATCAGATAAAAATTCATTAACTAAAATACTGGTAAAACATTAGTTCATTGAAAATACCATAATAAATTGTATGAAAAGTTTGTAATTAACTAGTATTTCTGAGAAAATAAATAATTACCACAGGCTCTTGCAACAATCACATAACCATTCGACTTCCGGTACTGGAACGCTCTGGAGATGAAGAGTCCTAAATTAATAACCAAGAATACTGCTACGAATATGAGGTAGACGTAATTGTTCTTCATGTAAGGTCTTGAAAGTTGGTATGGTCTCAACGCAGTTAATTTTCCCAACAAAGACTTCGGTTGGGATTTAGGCTTCGGTGGTACCAACCATCTATCTATACTGTAAATTTACAAAACAAATCGTCAGAGAATACAAATGTGACATTAATGTTATTATATATATATATATATATGTAATCCTCATTACCCTATAAATATTTATTTTAGCATATAATGCCAATAAAAACAGTAAGAATAGATTCACACAAATATCAAAGAAAGAATATTTTAATTTAAAATGTACAATGTTGATTAAAATGAAAAGGTTCATAGCCGAATCGATTGGTTCTTATATGTTTGCCTAACTCAGTACTAAAATACGACTTATTTTTTATTAGATGCCACACTTTAAAACATCTGGTTCCATTGACTTTTGTTTGAATTGGTTTTGTAATGCCTCGTAATGCCGTACTGAATTGGTTTGTTTGAATTTTGGTTGAATTGGTTTTGTAATGCCGTAAAATTTAACTTTGTTTCAAGGCTTAAAAATAAAATGAAACTTGTTTGGAAGTGAGGTGATTTTGAGTTTAACGTCCCGTTCAGCATCGAGGCTATATGAGACGTGGACCTACTGATTAACGTGGAATCAGAACCACATGAGCTCCTGCCGGGAATCGAACCCGGGTCTCCCACGTCAAAGGCGCGTACGCTAACCGCTTAGCCACGGAGGATCTCGAAAATTGTTTGGGTATGCTCTGCAGACAAAAGGAAAAGAAAAAGAATCGAGAAAACACCCGAAGAAAACTCACGGATAGAATAAAGTTAATTGCAAACTCACATTACTTGGAATCGTATAAGGATTACCTGAACAGGAATGAACGCTACCACCTTTGAAGATTTGAAGGTTGTAAATTTAAAATATGAATACTAGGTATGAGTTAATTGCAAATTTGGAGCGAAGTGATTGACTTTTATTGATTATAATTATTTATAGAAATTTTTATTGCATCAATTGTTTTCGTGAACGAATTCAACATGCAGATAGTTGAATTTGGCAAATCAGCAAAAAGCATAAATTGTATTGTGTTTGCAGAACAAAATGAAAAGGGCTTCGCTCTATTTCTAATGCTGAAAATTCTATTTTCTATTGTTTACAATAAGAATTCACGTGCCAAATGCTTTTCCAATGTTAAGTATATGGGCATCTCATTTTTCGGCAAATTATTCCTCAATGGTATATCCGATCGGGACATGCCACCCCTTACGACACCCAGCGCACGCTCTCGAATCATCATGTCAAATTTGGTTATGGGGACAGACTACTAAATATTTTTCAAAAGCTAACCATTTTTCTTTTGCCCGTTTTTCGTAAGTAAAAAGAGATATTGAAATGTAACTTACCCTTATAATAGGTAATGTTATTCTACAGCCGAAAATACGAATCGGAAGAATTTTCAATGTTGTCATCCATAGAAATTATAGTGTGTCTACAATTTGAATTACCCAAAAATCTAGATTAAGGCAGCAACTAGAAAAATGAACTCAACGGTAATTGATGAGTTATTATGCTGTCTTTGTTCCTTGTTAACTACTTTTTAAATAATATTTGTATTTATTTTGTAATAACTCATTTATTTTGTAATAACTTACGTAAGTTATTACAAAATAAATACAAATATTATTTAAAAAGTAGCTAACAAGGAACCAAGACAACATGATAAGTCATCAACTACCGTTGAGTTCATTTTTTCTAGTTGCTGTCTTAACCTAGATTTTTGGGTAATTCAAATTCTGGTTACACTGTAATTTCTATGGATGGCAACACTGAAAATTCTTCCGATTCGTATTTTCGGCTGTAGAATAACATTACCTATTATAGTGGTAAGTTACATTTCAATATCTCTTTTTACTTACGAAAAACGGGCAAAAGAAAAATTATTAGTTTTTGAAAAATTTTAAGTAGTCTGCCCCCTTAAGAACGGTTTAGGCATCTCGGAGGAGTATCCGCATAAACGAATGCCTGAGTCGAGTAAAAAGAAACTTCGCTCCAACAAAATATATGAGACCGACCTTACAACTAGAATCCCACCCAGCAATGGAAGGGATGCTTTTATTAGATCTCTGGTTGATCGTACCAGTAGTCATATGCTTATCTCAACGATTAAGCCATGTATGTCTCAGTACAAGCCAAAACAAGGTGATACTTTATTATGACTTAAACATTTCTAGACGTTAGATAGAAATTACAAAGAATTAATCTTTAACTAAATTAGTTGAATTTTGAAACATTGAAACAAATGTAATAACACGATAAATAACTAAATACAAAACAGTACCCTTTTATAACACATGGCTTGGCATCTAATTCCATATAGCGTTTGTGAATTAACAAAAGCAAAACATAACACGAATGACTCCACTACAAATACTTAGGAATAATAGTTAAAGTTAAAACAGAAATAAATCATTATGAATTTTTACTAGATTCATGGCACTAGTAATCTTTTTTATCCTTTTAAGTTTGACAATAATAATATTCTATAAGATATTTTACCCTGAAGTTTTCAATCAATTTACCAAGTCACATATTTAGATTCTAGGAAACTAAGATTCTAGGAATTAAAGGCAATACAAAAGAATATCTCTCATACCAAAACGTTCAATCCAAAAACGTAGGCTTGCGAGACTTGGAACTAAAACAAATTGCAGGGCCAATGATGTAGGTAAGAATTCCATATGTATTTTGTTCCAACGTCAATTTTTTCATATCAGTGATAACGTGTACTTCTCCACATTAATAGCATAGAGTCGTAAAAATATGTTACAAATTGATGGTTAATCGTCTCTAAATATTTTGAACCTCAAGAATGAACTAAAAAGAGTAAATTTATTACTTTTTCTGAAGGTTTAACTACTTTTCTATGATGCTGGTCCCTCGAGCGCGGGAACTGGACACTGTCTCACTTGCTCCACCCACATGACGTTCTTGCAAAAAAGTCAATCAAGAGTCGACGGAAAGTTCCCTACGATTTAGAGTATTAGATAATCTGCTTACGATCTTTAAAATAACACTATTATTATTATTTGAGATTACAACGAATATATAAGTGTTTTGTATTTTTAAGCTCCCTTGTTATATTTACTATCTAGCTGATCTCTAGTTAATATGTTGCACTTTAAAAACTACATTGTTAGTGTACATTTTCGCGTTATTTATAATTTTTTAGAAATATATATGTTGCAAGTTACAATTTGTATATATACGTGTATATATATATATATATATATATATATATATATATATCTGAATATGGCAGATATTACTGGAAGATTCTCAATTTCAGTGCTGAACGTGTTTTATTATTGTTAAATTCTGTGCTTATATTAAAAATATAGCAACTTCTTGCGTTCTTATGTCTTTAATATATTAATTCTCATTTTGCTCTATTCAAATATTACTTCTGAATTGAACTCGATTGTTATGAAATACGTATAAATAATAGATAGCAATTACTCATATAAGCCTATTCTTACCTAATGGAGAGGTTTTCTAATAAACCACCATGTTTTTCTAGTTGATTCTTCAAAGCTTCATATGTAATTGCTCCTCTGTTGTCGCTATCTGCATCCTCGAACAACGCCATTGTTAAATTTTCTATTTGGTCATCACTGAATTTCATACCATTTTCCTCCATACATGCTCGCATTACATGCTGCAGCTCCCGATGCTGAATCAGGCCGTCTCCTGAAAAGCATTAATGATCACACATATTAGAATTATTTATTCAGAAGAAAGTAAGAAAAGGTGCAGATATCATTTTAGTATATAAAAAAATATTGTAATATTTTCAATTTACAAACTGTTGAAGAACCTAACTAACCAACTCTATGGCCTATGGAACCCGGAGGTTCAATGCCGCGTTCACAAAAGTTCTCCACTGACTTCTATCCTTAGCTAACTGCATCCAGTTTCTACTTCGGATTCCAATCTCTGCGAGATCCATCTTAATATTGTCCTCCCATCTGCGCCTAGGTCTTCCTAATGTCGTTTTCCGATTGGTCTTCCAGTCAAGACTTTGAAAGCGTTTCTACTTTCTTCCATTCTAGCTACATGACAGGCCCACCTAAGCCTCCTAGACTTGACGACCTTAACAGTGTTGGGTAAACCGTATAAATTATGTAGTTCCTCGTTATAAAGTTTCCGTCATTCCCCATTCCCGTTCCTCTTGGGTCTGAATATTCGTCTCAGGATCTTGTTCTCAAATACTTTCAGTCTATGTTCTTCTCTCAGAGTAAGCGACCGTGTTTCGCAACCATACAGAACAGGCATGATTATCATTTTATATATTTTAAGCTTCAAATTCTTCGACAGAATTCGCGACGACAAGAGATTTTGAACCGAATATGAACATATTTATAATTAATATTGTATATCAATTGCTCACCTGAGCACTAAATGCATTTTGTGATTTATAGATTTGTATTGTTTATATCTAGTACTGCTACAATAACTGAAATTCTCTCCTGTAAAGTACTAATCCAATCCTATATTCCTCCGTCAATATTTTTCACTCTGTTGAAATATCATAAATCCATTAAAAACGCTATAGAAGAATGTCCCATAAGTTTTCCGCCACTTACAATATGGGAAATGAATATGAACGAGTAAGAATAAGAGATTGGAGTGGGTGTGTTATACTGCAAAGCTCCTTTTGCATTTGGGTTAATCCATGCAAAGTGATCGAGAAAAAAGAAAAATTGCCGCTCGACCTTTTCAAAATAATCTAATTTTTTCATGAATGTTTTCCCTATATCAGGGTACTTCAAAACCACAATTAATTATTTTTTACAACATTCCATGGCGACGCAACGGCAGCCGTCATTTCGCGTTTTTTTTCGATTTTAGATGTTTAAGTTGTTTTGAATATCTCAGCATGCATTTGTCCTAACAAATTGAAAATTGCTGGACGTCTCCAACTCTTGCAGAGCTAAAACTTTGATCTCTTAACATTTTTGTCTAAAAGCATTTGAAGGGGGTGAAATCAGGGTCTGCAGTAGCAACATTTTGGACATTGAAAACATGTTTGGCAAGAGGAAACAACTGACGTAGAGGTCTGAATTTATGTGTGCATATAGTCCAGGGTCATAAATTAATATACAAAAATTTACAGACCTGTAGCTGCTCCCAAAGGTCTGAAAAAAAAATCGTAAAGTTGGAGAATTATGCCAATTTAGCATATTTCACTGTTCAATGTCTCCAATGTGCCTGGATAAAAGAATCTGATATTTTGAAGTAGTTAGTCTTTTAGCATACCATAACACATAAGAAAGCGCGTTTTGTGTTTTCGAGCACAAGGGAGTCAAAGTATTAAGTAATGGCGTCATATTCTAGGAGGTGTTTTACTCATAAAATCTTTTTCGGACATTGAAAACATGTTTGAGAAGAGGAAACAACATACTTAGAGGTCTGAATTTGTGAGCGCATGTAGTCCGAGGTCATAAGTTAATATACAAAAATTTACAGGTCTGTAGCTGCTCCCAAGGGCCTGAAAAAAATCGTAAAGTTGGGGAATTATGCCAATTTAGCATATTTCACTGTCCAAAATCTCCAATGGGTCTGGATAAAAAAAATGATATTTTGGAAGTAGTTAGTCCTTTAGTATACCATAATCAGGGCCGTGCCGTGGGGGGGAGGGAGCGAGCGGGGCGACGGCCCCGGGCGCCGAAGTAAGGGGGCGAAAAATTCGGGAGAAAAAAAGAAAAAGATAGGACAAATTGCTTGGAATATATGTATGGGGGCGCCGTCGTATACTCTCGCCCCGGGCGCTGATTTTCCACGGCACGGCCCTGACAATAACACACAACAAAGTGCGTTTTGTGTTTTTGAACAGAAGGGAGTCAATGTATTAAGTAATGACGTCATACTCTAGGAGGCGTTTTGCTCATAAAATCTACTGGAAATTTGTTGTTGTGAAGTAAAATAAAATAAGATGAATGGTTAGTCCAGTCAAGGCTCTCAAGCTCGTTTCTTTCCTCTAGTTGTAGCACTACTTTATCAGACCCACAGCAGCACTGGTGAAGAATGCCACTATCAGCAGAAGGCGAGGAAAGTCAAAATGCACCCTTGGCAAAAAAAAAAAGTCCATAAGTATTCTTTCCTCTTGCTGATTGCTATATCAATGATACTCATTCATGTTTATTCTTGTTTTAACTGTCAACTCATGCAGGAGACTGTTGTCCTTTCTTTAGATCTACATTCTCAAATCAGTGAACACTTACTCGCTGTAAACACGGATAAATTTCCAGTAGATTTAATGAACAAAACAACTCCTAGAGTATGACGTCATTACTTAGTACTTTGAACCCCTTCTGCTCAAAAACACAAAACGCGCTTTGTTGTGTGTTATGGTATACTAAAGGACTAACTATTCCCAAAATTTCAGATTTTTGTATCCAGGCCAATTGGAGATATTGGACAGTGAAATATGCTAAAGTGCGATAATTCTCCAACTTTACGGTTTTTTTCAGACCTTTGGGAGCAGCTACAGGTTTGTAAATTTTTGTGTATTAACTTATATTCCCGGGCTATACGCACATACAAATTCAGATCTCTACGTCAGTTGTTTCCTCTTGCCAAACATGTTTTCAGTGTCCAAAAAGTTGCCACTGCAGACACTGATTTCACCCCCTTCAAATGGTTTTAGACAAAAATGTTAAGAGATCAAAGTTTTATCTCTGCACGAGTTGGAGACGTCCAGCAATTTTCAATTTGTTAGGACAAATGCATGCTGAGATATTCAAAACAACGTAAACGCCTAAAATCGAAAAAACGCAAAATGGTGCCAGCCCCTGTGTCGTCATAGGATGTTGTAAAAAGTAATTAATCGTGATTTTGAAGTACCTTGATATAGGATGAAAAATTAGATTTTTTGGGTCGAGCGGCACATGCTTGATCACTTGAAATGGATTGACTCACTTGTCAATGTCTAAAATTCAGTAACAAGTCTGCCATGAAAGAAAATCTATATATATAAAAGAGAACGTACAAATCCTTTGTCCGCTCATCACGCTAATACGGCTGAACCAATTTCTTTTATTTTTGGGGGGTTATTAGGATTTGGACCCTAGATGGTTTTTATCATATCACTTTAATTTTCAATTACCAGTGTCTTGAGATAATTGACCATTCAGGTGTCCATTACGTACAAATCCTTTGTTAGTTCATCATAGGTATAAAAATAAACGTATGTATATGCAACCCGCATGACCGTATCACTCGGCGGGTTAACATAAATGACAGGCGTTATAATGGTTTTTATCATATCACTTGAAAGCGAAAAAGTAAAAATTATCTAAGTAACAAAGTTTATTGCGTTCGGGGGTGACCGCAGCGAAGCGGGGCGGGTTAACATAAATGACAGGCGATATAATGTTAACATTTACTGCAATCTTCTATGGTTTTTATCATATCACTTGAAAGCGAAAAAGTAAAAATTATCTAAGTAACAAAGTTTATTGCGTTCCGGGGTGACCGCAGCGAAGCGGGGTGAACGCTGCTAGTATAAGATAGAAAATATGCAAACACAGTGATAGAACTACTAGGGTAAAATTAGTAACATCGGGATATTAATCTTCTGTTACCAGGGCCATGGGCGGCGACAAGGGGGGCAAAGGGGGGCAGTTACCCCCCCCCACTTTCTTGAAGTGACACATTAATGTATATAGATTAATTTCGAAATTTAAAGTTATTGTATGTATTATTGATCCATAGAAAAAATTATGACCCCTACCGGTGCGTGACTACGTATTTTTGTCTTCCTGTGGAGTTAAGAAAGCTGCAAGAATTACATTTTAATTGCCACAGAAAATGGCCGAAAAATAACCTATCGAAGCGCAATAATTCCAACGACTTTCACTTCTTCTTACAAGGGTTCGATATGTTAATCACCCGCTTTGAAACTAATTGAGATGATATTTCGCAAAAAAGGAAAAGTCTTTCACAATTTATTCTTTAATTGTACAAAAATTGACATTTCCTAAAATGTCTTTTCTTCTTTCTAATAGTTAGGAATATTGATTAAAAAGAGAGTAATAAGAAACAACTTCTACTTTTCCATTGGTTTTCAGTGTAATATACAAGTGGAGTGGTGTGTTTAGGAATGTACGAGTGTATATACAATTAAATTTAGTGAATTCAACATAATTCTAGGTTTTAGGATTATTTTGTATAATTAGAGTATGGAGTGATTCTAAGTATTGTTGACTTTTGATGTATTCCAAGAAAGTGAAAACTGCATCTAATGGCAACGAACAAGTTTCGGGAAGCTGCAAAAGCAAATATTTCTTTAAATGTCGTAGCATATGCTTGTAATATTTAATGTCTTTCATTTTCTAAGGGTAATAACACATTTATTAGCATGTGTGGAATTAAAAATGTAAGATATTCATTAATCCACAATTTCAATTCAACTGTTGCAAAACAAGCCTCATTATTCATTACTATGATTAATGTTATCCTTTCTATTTATTTGTTTAGTAAATTTGTTATTAAATAATCTGATCACAGTTTTCCAGACAGAATTTTAAAATGTTCATGAGCCAGGGGTCAAATCTCTTTTTACAGATTCGTTATTTAAGAGTACAAAGGGATAGTACCTATTTGTGTTGCTCTTTTCAATTTACTTAATAAAATATGAAATACGATATAATTAAGGTATTTTAACTGAAAAAGATAGTATCCTATTAGTAATACAATCCTCCGTCAAACAAAGTGTTAGCATGAACCAGGGAAACTAACATTGATATACAAATATTCAGATCATGTCTTGCCCCCCCCCCCCCCCCGCACTTTTAACGTCCAATCGCCGCCACTGACTAGGGCTACGCAACAACGATAAAGAAACGCCCAAATTAGTATAAAAGATAAAATAACTCATATACTTGTTGGGATTGTCACATTGCGTTAAAGTGGTTTGGTTTTCAATGTGTCCACATTGAACTTTTTATTAGGTGGTGGATATATGATGTTGTCAAGAAACAGGGAATTGGTTTCCTGTTTCCCTATTACATTACATTACACACCCCACAAATTGAATATATATTATTATAACAAAAACGTAATTCCACACAAGTGCTACATAGTGTAACCAAATGGTGCCAAAACCAAATCAAATCATATTTTCCATTTGCATTTCAGTGAAAAATACGAACACGTAGCAAAAGAATTTCTTGGGCCAATGCTATAAACTTACTAGCAGATGTATTATTTATGAACTGCTTAGAGCTTGAAACAACAAAAACAGAGTACTACTGAAATCCCGTATTTTTGCTAGTTACCTAGTTACCTTTCATTTCGAGAGCCCATTAAGGTTCTTCATTTCCATATGCTATAAAATGTGGAAGCGCACATGGTTTCTTTGTCGTCACTTCCACGGCTAGCACTCCAGTAAAATAATATATTAGACTTCGACTAACTGGGGACCTCATCTCCAGACACCAGCATTTGCTCAGCCTACATCCTCGCACTTCTCATATTCCTAACATATTTCTAATCTTAACGGATTCGAGATATGGTCATATTTTATAACAACTGCAACCCCGACCTTTTTTTTCCTTCTAAGTGAAATATAAAATGCTGAAATACTTCTTTAATTAACATGTCTCTAGTCTTAAGGGATTTCTAGATATGACCATCTTATTATTATAATTGCAATCCCCGCCATTTATTCTTACCGCTTTTTCTTCCTTTCTAAGGGAAACATCAAAAAGCGCTGAACACGTCTCTAATTATTTTATATTAAAAGCGTAAAAGAAATTTTCATGTCTCTAACCTTAAGGTTCGAGATATGGTCATCCAATTTTAACTATTGCAACATCCACCCTTTTTCTTTCCGTCTTTTTCTTCCCTTATGGGAAATGAAATGAAATGAAATTTTCAAGTTTTACATTCCACAGTTATTACGGCTAGCCTAAAGGAGACGGTGGTGATGAGAAATGAATGAAATGGTGGAATGAATAAAGTGGGAGGGAAGGGTAGAATCCGAAGAAAACCCACGCACACGGTGTTTGTCCACCACAAAGTCCACTTGACACGAGCAGGAATCGAACCAGGGACCCCACGCGATCGAGATGAACACTCTACCACTGAGCCTCCGCGGCCGCCTTCCTTTATAAGAGAAATAGTTTCAAATGTCAAAATGCGCCTTTAGTCATTTAAATGAGAATTTTAAATACCAAATGTTGTGTATTTAACCTTAAATGATTTCAAGATATAATCATCCTGTTATAATAATTATAACCTCATTCTTCTTTCTTCTCACGTTTTTACTTCCCTTTTAAGGAAAGTATCAAAATCGGTGAAACACATGTATAATTATTTTAAATGAAGAGTCCATATACCGAATTTTGTCTCTACACTTCAGAAATTCATAGATACGGACATTTTGCAAAAGTAGTTGTTACTCTCATTTTCCCCTTCCATCGAATTTCCAAATTCCTTAATGGCATCTTATGTTACAAATTTTATGCATTGTCAACATTTGCAGTTTTTATCTTAAACGGTTTAGTCTGGGCGTTGATCAGTCAGTTAGGATTAGGACTTCTTTTAAATAAGCAAAAATAAGATAAGTAAAAACAAATATTTATACAATATAAGAACATCGTTTGTAATAAATATGAATATTGGTTTGTCATTCGCACACTACGTTTTCAATTTTGTTACTTCGGTCCAGTCATTAGCTACAAAACAATATGCCACATTCTTTATTCTTTTTCTCCCTCTACCTGTGACGGTAGATCTAGATAAGGTTGTAATTAACACGAAATATTCAAAAGATTCATATTGTCTCGTTCCTCTTAGTAGCGAAACACCATAAGTGATCCTGTTGTGTATTTGGAAACATTTATTAATATATGTTGACCAGCAAGCAATGGCACGAAAAAAAAAAAAGTATCCTGTTACCTTATTTTCCTTTTTTAACGGTGTAACATGAATCCGTTTGTTATTTGTTGTCAATTTCTTGCTAGCTTCCAGAACGATAAGTTTCTCATATCATCTTTATATTTCAGTATATAAATTTCTTTAAAAAAAAGAAAAATCTGGAGATAATAATGAATTATTGTGTTTTCATTTGATTTTTTGGAAACTTAAAAAATGTACTTTGATATTAAAACAAATTCTTGTTTTCTTCACTGCACATAATTTTTGAAACGTCAAAAAAATATAAGTATGTAGAAATAATAATGTGCTTGTGTTTCGCAATATTGTTTTATTCTAATTTTAATAACTCCTAATTGTTAATATAACTGAAGTAAAAACACTTTTTAAACAATCCTTTTTCATTAATTTCATTATACGAAATATGGAGGAGGGCGTAAGTTCGAATTTTATTGCATTTTATTTTCTAAATCTACATTAGCAGCTAATCTCAGCATATTCTAAGCATAATTTTATTTATCTTGATAGTATTTGTTTTTCTCTTAATTCTATTAAGAGCTTATGATCATTATGAATTAGTTTAAGTTGTTCGTATGTGTAAATAAATTTGGTGTATTTCTTTGTACGGAGAAAAAAAAATTTTTTTTGTTTGCTTTTACAGAATTTTTAAAAAAAAATTCTAAAAAAATCTTGTTTTTAGAGAAAAACGGTAATTCTTGAAGTTTTTCTAAAACATTATTTATTTATTTATTTATTTTAATATTTACGTACAACTTTTAGTGGAGCGTCGATAGCTTTTGATCTTGCTATAGAAAACATACAAAACACAAAGTGCAATATTTGTGAAACTTTTGAATAGAATTAGGAACAGTAACTCCATTTAATATATATATGCTAATCAAACTTTTAGATTGAAGTACACCATTAGGTCTTTAAAGACTAAGTGTCACTACTTGAAAAATGTTCAAGATAAATTAAATAAACCAAAATCTAAACAGAAAAGAATATCTTGAAAATTGGTATCACTAGATATATAAATAGCCAAGGAAACATAATAAAACAAAACACTGTATAATATTTAATTGTATTTCAACTAAAAAAGATGTTGTACACTCATTAATGTCTGCTATATCATCATCACAATCACCAAGCACAAGTATCATTGATTTTTGTATTTTCTCTCTCTTTGTGAATATATAAATACTGTATTTTTTGTATAACAACCAAGGAAAATTACGTTTCAAAATTTTTTATTAAAAATTATACTATGTTCCCATATTATCTTCTTTAATGCTAGCAAGACACTGATCATTCCAGCTTTGTACAAAAAACTGTGCGCGCGCCGATTAATTTTTCTGTAGACAAAAATAAATCAGGTAAGAGTAGACAGCTAAAACAGTTATTAGCAATAGAAATTCTTAAGAAGAAATAACTTTAGATGCTGATTATAATATAAATTTTAATCTTCCATTACACTAATGATTTGAATGACTCTTTGGCAAAATCGAACTATTATCCTATCCATAATAAAATCCTATTGACAATACTCTGATTAAAATAAAAAGAAAGAAAAAAGATACGTATAATGGTTTCACTGGAGTATACTAATTACAATTAGTGATGTTTTATCCTTTCCTAATTGCAGTTCAATACACGATTTGTAATCGTATTACGTGCGCTAATTGCTCATTTTCACTGCTTTGTACAAACCATTAGCGTATTTGTGCGAAGCAGCGTTCTTTCTTTGATGGTACAGAGCCAAGAGATCCTTGAAGCGACCATGAAAATCTTTTTGTCTTTTGTTTTTATGGTCATCAACAGAACACAGTCAAGGCTGTTAATCTTCATGCTAATGAATATGAAAATAAAATAAATAGAGTTATGTTATATTTTGCACTGAAATTGTAACTTAATTGTCTGATATTATGAAAACAATTAAGTTTAGAGAAAACAATCAACTTTTTTAACCGACTTAAAAAAAATAAGCCGAGGTTCTCAATTTGCCTGTTATATATATATATATATATATATATATATATATATATATATATAGGGTGGTAGGTAACTCCACCGACAAACTTTGGGAGGCGATTCCTTATACGAAGTGAAAAAAAAAAAAAAGTTCTAATAAACATGGGCCGAAAAATGCCTTCTTTCAGAGTTATGATCCATTGAAAATTCGAAAAATCATTTTTCAAAACTTCCTAACTTAGAAATTATAGGACCTATCCCAAGCGGTTTAAGGAATTACACAGGAACTAGTATGTGTTCTATCTAAATATCCATGTTTTACCATCCTCTGTTATCGGTGAAAGGAACTCTAAAAAGGAAATTGAAGTATAGGATTCCTCCTTTAAGTTCTAGTGGTGCGTTCGTTTCGCTGGTACCGGTGAATTCTGAAACATCGATATTTAATATATAGCGAATACCAGTTCCTGTGTAATTCCTTAAACTGCTTGAGATAGGTCCTATATTTTCTAAGTTAGGGAATTTTGAAAAATGATTTCTCGGATTTTCAATGGATCCTAACTCTGAAAGGAGGCATTTTTCGGCCCATGTTTATTAGAACTTTTTTCTTTCATTTCGTATAAGGAATCGCCTCTCGAAGTTTGTCCAGTGGAGTTACCTACCACTCTGTATAAAGGGAGTTAGACAAGGATGCTGTCTCTCGCCAACATTATTTAATATTTATCTAGAAGAGATAGTGAAAAAGAACCTACACGATGAAGACGATATTTCGGTAGGAGATAGAATGATTAGATGTATAAGATTTGCAAATGATACAGTGTTTGTCGCAGAATTGAAAAAGAAAGTCAGAAGGGTGTTAGAAAAGTTGAGGAATTACTGTGAAGAATGTGGGATGAAAATAAATGTTAGAAAGACAAAAGCCATGGTGATTGGAACGAAGAGGTCTGTGTCAAATATAAAAATGAGAAGGATGAAAATAGAACAAATAAATAATCTTCGATACCTGGGTAGTATTTTTAGTAATGACATGAACTGTGAAGTGAAATAAAAACATGGATAAGAATGGCGAAAGAAGCCTTTAGGAGGAAGAAAAGTCTGTTTTGTGGGACCTTGTATAAAGAGTTGAGAAAAAGACTCACAAAATGCTTCGTGTGGAGTGTTGTACTGTAAGGGGGGGAAGGAGAATTGGTTGGGTCCAGCAAAAAACGAATGAGAGGGTATTAGAAATGATGGGGGAGAAAAGAAAACTTTTAGTTATTATTAAAAAGAGGAGGAGAAACTGGTTAGGACATTGTCTAAGATGAAATTGTATCATGAGGTACATGCTAGAGAGTATGATGGCAGGAAAGAGAGGAAGGTGGCGAAGGCGACTACAATTAATGGATAATATAGAAACAGAAAGATCATACATGAAGACGAAGAGGTTAGCAGAAGACCGTGGAGCATGGGAGCTTCTCAGCTGCGGCAAGTAACCTGCCAATTTTGATTTTTTTTTTTTTTTTTTTTTACCACACACATTCACCTAAACTTGCAGTATTTCTTTAACACAATGTTGCAAAAAAGCTACCAAGAGTTCATATCTAAGATGTTGAACTATTATTATATAAAATAATTATGTAATGTACCATGCCAGTAGTATCATCAGATCATTATAGAAAAGACCTAGGTTTCCTCAAACGTATATGAAACTCTCTTCCCTCCCAACCCAAGATTGTCAATGAGGAATATGACTGTTGAATTAAGAAAATTGCAGAAATAGCTTAAATATTTCATTATTTTTATAGCAAAATTGGAAACTTAATATCACATTAGAAATAGAGTTATTCTCTTTTTTAAAAAAAATCACTACTGAGGATTGAGATAATTTGCCTCCTCAAATAAGCTTAGTGTGACAAGAACTTTGAAGAAAGTTATTAATATAAAATATAAAATATGACACACTTAAATTAATCAGAATTCATCAAGTATCTTAATCAGTTTTAAAATTATTTTATACGAAACACTTTTCAATGCTGAGAATTTGGGGTGAGTCTTGTGCAAAAGAAATTACAGAAATCATCATGAAACGAATATTCTCGTACCTACACGTGAAAGAACCTTATAACTTACATAGTCTCGCTAGAGAACAAATTTGCCACTTCAAAGTGTGGTTTATCTTTGATTTACAAACATTGAATTGACTTAAATCTAGAGAATTCTGTACTCAAATCGGTTTTGTTCATTCTGAAGTTCTTCACACAAATAATTTTATCAGGTACAAAATCAAGTTTGAACCAAGTTGTATTAGAACACATGATAACTAGAAAATCGATTTCATATACAATCTTTGATTGTTTCTTCCTTGATTCAGACTCAGATTATTTCGATACTTGAGCTACTTTCAGTGTTGGACAGGCGTAATCGAGAAAAAAAGCAAAAGAAAAATTAATAAAACGAAGATAATGTTTAATATGATTCTGTCGTAATCCTTAGAATGGAATGAAACATGAGTTTTACTTGATTGTGAGTTGCTTCGTTTTTGTTTACGATGAAACACTTTCAAGAAGTAACGCAAGTTAACTAATCAGTCTTTACTTGCATCGAATTGCTACAAACTGTAGAGGAAACCGCAATAATTAAAAAATAATAAATACCTAGGTAAATAAATAAATAAAATAAAACAAAGAACTCATGTTTGATTCACAAGACAATTCCATGAACGAAAATGCCTACAAAGAGGAAAGAAAGTTTATCCCTAATTGTATTTAATTCTTTAATGGTAAACATTAAAAACATGCATTTATTAAAGTTTCCAACTACTTCCGTTTTTTCTAGCGTCGGGGTGCGAGAGAATGTAAAAAATATATATATATATATATATATATATATATATATTGACTCCTTTTATCCTTTTACCCACATGTTCCCAACCATCAATCAGAATACCAGCAGTCAGAATACATCACCATATACCATCAATCAGAATTGCAATTAACGAGACACACTTTATTCAATATTAAGGCAAGACGCATGATGTTTAAAAGTTATATATTTTATTTATAGGTTGCATCTTAGAATTTTTAATAAGGATGATTTAAAGAAAAAAACCTACATGTTCATTACACAAATTGATACATTCAAGGTTCCAATTCTCTTTCCAACTCAAGCACTGGAATTACTTCTATTTTCATGCGATGTGACTACAAAGAAACTAATGGAAACGATCAACCAACACAGCGTAAACTTATTTGTAACTTGGCGTTTATCCACATTTATCAGCGTGTGTAATACTTAACCGACAAAAGTTATATACAACGCAACTGAATATTATCTTAATATATTAGTTAGCAAATTTTGAAGTCAAAAACACACAGAAAAAAATTGTTTGATATGCCATATGAGGAAACCTTGGGAACAAGCAGATGAGTATTTACGGTTTTATCTATCACAGAGAATAATATTAATTTTTACAGAATACTTGAAAGAAAGGGAAACTCAGAAACGGTTACCGAAAAATAAGATTTATAGTACGATAATAGTGAAAAGTGACAGAAGTGTATCCAAAGCTTAGGAAGCACTCTTTAGGTTTCCGAAGTACAAAAAACAATTTTAAACAACTAAAGTTTATAGATTTAAAATAAAAGTTCTTTCTAACTTCGAAAAATATTTTAAAACAAACTTTTTTAGAAGGTAAAGAATTTTCAGCTGGATAATGAATGTAAGAGAAAAATTGCAGTAGAAACAAGAAAATTAAATACAAAAATGTGTGGTAATCATTATTTAAATGTTTTTTTTTTTTTTTGGATATATATATGATATGTTCGAGCTATTTGTGATGACACTGCTCGCCTCTTCCTCTCCTTTGCTCTTGCACGCTGAAAACAGCAAAATCCGACCAACTAATACTGTTTGCTTCTCTTTATTTTACGTTCCATAATACACTTATTTTTAATAGCTAAGAATTTAACATTATTTGTTCAAATATTGCGTTATTACTGTAAAAATAGCTGCATGTGCTTGTTCATTTTCAAAATTCTTTTATAGAAATTTATCTTGATTTTTAACTTACTTCCGATCAAAACAGGTTCCACTTACAACTTTTTACTAATTATATCTTATAATTACCTTATATTATCATTTTCATAACAGGAGGAAAGACTTAATGTTAGTTTGGTCTCTCATTACTTCGTCTTTTTTTTTTTTTTTTTAAATTTATTTATTTATTTTCAAGCGGCAATGAGTGAACAAACTCTTCTAATGATATTGATGTCGAGATTTCGGTAGATTTGAAAATTACATGATGCTCACATGCAGCAGGTTTCGTAAATGCACTGCTTGATGGACAAACTGTTAAATGTAGGATTCAAAACCAATGTCTTAAGTATCACTGTGTTGCGAGCGGTAATAATATATTAGAAAATGTAAGCAAAAGGCTAATACTCACCGCAGAAAACAAACAACTATTCTAGGAAGTACTTTCGAAGAACATTACCTCTATCTTCAGCTTAGTCACAATTCGAAAAGGATTTAAAACATGTTGAGAAATGTGGATGGGTAAAATTTGATAAAAAGGATTTAAAATATATGAAGCGTAAATCTTCTTGTCGAACATAAACAGATATTAATGGTAACACATTTGTCACTGTTCACTGTTTTTTATTACCTTCCAGATGGCGGAAACGAGTAGTGAAAAGATTGCTCCAACTCACATTTATGTCTCCTTTATCTAAATTGAGTGTAGGTTTCTCTTTATGAATGTAATAAGCTTCTTTAATTTTTCGTTCAATTGTTGTTTTTACTTTCTCTATCAAACATGAATTAGCAATGTTATGGTTAGTGTCTTTAAGACCCGATGCCAATCTGTATAACTGTTATAAGCTACGAGATTTCGATGTGTGACTAGGCCGAAGATGGAGATAACGTTCTTCGAAAGTACTTCCTACTGAAGTGGTTTGTTTCCTGCGGTGAGTCTTAGTCTTTTGCTTACATATTTCTAATATCTAAGTAATTTATTTTTCGCCTAACATCCTCGAGTTGGAGGGGAAAAAAGAAAAATTAAGGGGAAAAAACGAAATTAACATAAGAAATTTCTATTTTGTCGAAAAGGCTTGGACGACTTTATTTATATTCAGAATCAATGTTACTAATAAAGATTCTATGAATGAATGTCCGTTATTTAAGAAAAATTCAAATATCATAAATTTAACACATTGCGAATGAAAAATGCACTAGCAAAGGCTTGTACTATAAATGCGTTAAATCAATAAGTAACTGTAATAAACTTTGATAAGAAATAAATGCAATAATTAAGGAATGATCAAAGTAACTTACTCGATGTGATTATTATAAATATAAAATCATGATATTTATAAAAATAAAAACACCATTTTTCAATATACATAATAGACAAAATTGAGCCACTCGTTGGAATTACCATAAATAGTTTACGTGAAATGTATGATATGAAGTTACATTTGAAATCCACACTGACAGCATAATAAATTAAGCAAATATAAATCTCAAATTCACTGTAAGAATTAATACCAGCATGACTGAAAGAAACAGAAATTATGATAAAATTACTCATTAGGGACGCTAAAGATAACAATTCGGAGTATCACGACTATTCAAACATTCCACCGAACAATCCAAAGCTGAACTTAGATATAGGAAATAAATTAGGAGTTGATAATTAACATTTCATCCATGAACATTAATAGTATAAAACAATGTCTATGGTCTCCTGTACCAAAAGTTGACAGCAAATTACTAATAACAGAAACAAAAGTTTTTCACAATTATGATTTGCAACATTGGTGCTTTGGGACAGAATTTTGGGCATGTTTCTATTTTACCAGTGAAGAGAAGTGAGAATTTAACTTACATTTGTTTCTACATAATTATTTGAAACATTTACTAAATTTTAGTGATATATAAAACCACTGTTAAATTTAGAATCACATCATACACTAAAGATAAGAGCTTTGCAAGAAATAGGGTAAACCTTTTGGATTCGAATGAGCTTCTGAATAGGAACTGAAGATGGGAAGCAAATCATTATCCCGAAGAAATTAAATTACAGCGCAAATACGTAAGTAATGCTCTTAGTCTTTAATTTTATTAATAGTGTGTTTAAGGACTTTTCAAAAAATACACTAAGCACATGTCCGCTCCAAGGTTGAATATGTGATCTTTTTATGAAACCCAGATACAAAATCTAATTTTCTTTAAAAAAAAAAAAAAAAAAAAAAAAAAAAAAAAGTCAAAACTTCTAAAATATTCCGTTTACGATTTTGGTTGTAGAAGTGAAAATTATGATTAACTTAATAGGAATTTGGAAACAATAACCCTTAAGCAACGTAGAATACTACATGACATGCTATTCACATAGAAAATACTTCATAATAAACTCTTCTGCAATGAACTGCTTTGGAGCTTTCAAATAAATATATCGAATAGAAAAGCGCACATAATAAAATATAATTTCTTTATTACATAAAAGGAGAACGTAGATATTAAATGAGTCCCTACCGTAAAGAATGTGTACTACCTATAATTAACTGGAGTAATGTAGATATTTATGCCAACTGCTTTACAAAGTTTAGAAGTAAATTGTAAATATATCATGTATAATATCTGTTGTGTTCTGTTTCAGTAAACAAATAAGTAAAATTTGTAACAAGTTAATAACTAATAAATTGTCTATTCCTGCTACGAATTTTGAATAATTTGGCTCTAGCAATGTAACTGACAGTATGGAGCTATACCACTTCGCCGAAGAAAGAAATCATATGGCTAGTGCAGTAGGAGTTTATTCCAATTATTTTCGTGTTAAACTTACCCTAGTTTTTCAATCTGTTTTTTGCCAATATTATTAAAGTGATTTGCAGATGTCTGCATAACAAAATATGAGAATATAAATTCTTGCACACACAACAAACTATTTAATTTTAGCCTGAGAAGCCTATCGGACATTGGTCTTCAACTGGAAATCTAATCTTGGATTATGTGATCAAAAGTGGATCAAAAGTTTAAAAATACACGAACTAGGATTACATAAAATACAGTCCATGGGGCTCAAGACAGATAGGAAGGGAGTAAGATTACAAATAAACTTCAGATATTTAAAAAAAATAGAAGGAAAATTCAGGTTGGGCTGAATAGAGCTTGGTCAAAATTATGAAGGATAAAAATTAAAGAGACAGTATTTTGTTTAATATTCAGAAAAAAAGGCATTACTCTAGAAGCAATGCCCTGCAAAATCATATTCAAAAGATAAATAAATAAAAATAAAAATAAATAAAAAGGAAGTTTTATATGTTCCATTGTAGTCTAGAACAAACAGTGACATGAGATAAAATATGCAAATAAAAGTGAATCATTGACTCTAGTAGACGAAAACACACAATAACAAGACTGACTGAACACGAAGAAAAGAAGAGTTGTTGTAGATTTCTGTACATTCATCAAATGACAGTGCAAATTCATATCTAATATATACAATTGCTTTCCTCTTCAATTCATGATTACGACTCGATGTTTTCAAATTATAATAATAAAAAAATACATAATCTATTATTCACCTTCCAAATTATAGATAAAGAGTATATTTATGTTTGGACAAAAGTAAATGAAAAGAAATTTCTATATTATTAAGGGAGAAATGGAGAAAGGAAAGAAACCTATTTCAATTCAATTTGACTCTTAGGCCACCCGTCAACTTTCCCTTTCAACGGAATTTATCATCCACATGCGTTATATAGTACATGATTAGGAAGTCTAGCACAAGACCACTGAAACACGGTGTATGTGCTTAAGACAGTCAAATACAAGAACTTTCAACCTCCCTATGGTACTAAAACATATTCCATGATAACTTTCGTTTTAAAAAATTGATTTTGGTTGAATGTGGCGTAATATTGTCAGACAATTTCCAATCGTCTCAACTATTTGGAGTTGAAATGGGTCAATCATAAAGGGGTACATCTTCTCTAATTTTGTATTACCTAGACACAACGAAAATTAATTGAAACATGAGATTTTTGTAGAACACAGTCTGTAAGTGCTCATCATTGCTGGGTCTTAATTCAGAACCTGGTTAAAAAGAGAGGAAAAAGAATCTTCCTAAAGGAATATCCCCACAACTATTCAATTTACCAGGTATTTATCCTCTGCCGTTACGTAAACCTGCTAAAAATATATGTTATGTTGGTTGCATACATGCAGGGTATTCTTAAAAGCAATCAGAAACGTCCATAAATTTTAACACTCTCCACCTTGACAATTCTCCCAAGCGAAAAACAGAAAAAACGCTTCGCACGTGATTAATCTGGTGAAGATCTATTTGTGTACACACTTTGGTAGCTCTAGATGACTGCTTTTTGTGCAGAAACTGATGGCAGATACACAAATAGGTAATGCATTATTTTATTATTATTACTAGTTGAAATGCCCGTTCTACGTATGAGGAGAACAAAGTTTATGCAAAATATCTGAAAATAAAGAAATAAGTGAAATATATAAATAAGGAAAAGCAATGCATTTGTCATTGTTCCTGTCAATATGAGTGAAATTTATAAGTAACGAAGAGTGGACGTTGTCTTGTCAATTTCTGGACCAGCTTACAAGTCTCATCTTGATCAAACTTGGGCTTAATTGTTATCGGGACTGTCACCATTAAGTTTAGTGGCCCCGAAAACTGAGAATCTGACACTAATATCGGTAGTTTTTGATTATTTTTACATAATACCGCTTCCCAATTTCCACTTCCCCTTTTTCCTGAAAACGGGAATTGGACTGAAATGTTACCAGCATTGTCACAAATCAATTTAGCCACCCCGAAAACTATAAAATCGACACTAATATAGGTCACTTTTCACACGTTATTTTTCACCCTCTGGCCCTCATTATGATGAGAGCTGAAGTAGAACTTGAACGCCATTTGGAGTGTCACTGTTCATTTCAGCGACTCCGAAAACTATGGATTAGACTAATATCGTGATTATTTTTACATACCATTCTCTCAAAACGGAATTTTAAGAAAACGTTGAGACACGTGTCTGTTTATTTTATTTTTTTCAATTGAGAGTTCATGTGCTGGGTTTCATCTTAACTTCACACGCTCAATTTCTTTTCTGCGAGATATTCAAGTTTTGCATAAATTTTGACACTTGTAAATAATTTTTCCGAGCCGAAAATCGAAAAAAGGAAGAAAACGGTTGATTTGACACTAAATAAGTCTTTTTTTTTGATTATTTTAGATTTTACCCTTCCTCCCTACGCGTGCTGATAGACATTGAATTTGAACTTAAGCTGAATCAGGAGTGTCACCATTCAGCTCAATGACCTCGAAAATTATGTATTCGACATTAATATCGATTACTTTTAATTACTTTTTTAAGTTACCCCTTTTACCCCCTAGGAGTGCTAGGTGATTTTTACCCTCACTGGAAGCTAAATTTTAACTTAAAGGGTACTGTTAGCAATCAACTTAGAAACACAGAAAACTATGGATTTGACACTAATATCGGTCGTTTTCGATCATTTATGTATGTCACTCCCTCCTAGGTATGCCAGGCGTATCATCCTATAATACTGTTTTCTAGACTGTAAATAATATATGTACCAAGTTTGGTTAAAATTGCTCCAGGCATTTCAGAGTTATGCTGGAACACACACACAAAAACACACATTTCGTATATTTTATATTTATTTAAAAAAAATACCTGGGGCTTTGATGAAAAACACGTAATTATGGAGATAGGACCAATTTAAGATAATTAATGAAATCTCTGAACATATATACGAAATTTACTGGTTTATTTCCAGAACATCCTGTATGAAAAAAAAGTTCGAATTAAATATGCATGTGCATATATAATTCTTGATTGTTTTCTTGCTTTTTTTTTTGTAATGTAAATTCACTCTCAAAATATATAAAAATAATAAAGATATCATATTTTTTTCTGTGATTAGATCTTTTGGCATGAAGTGCCGCAGAAAACTTTTTCTGTAACGTGCACTTGACATTGAATTATAGAGATAAGCTTTATATCAAGGAATTGTATGCAAAGTTGCAGCTACACAGCTACAACTTACCAGTGCTTGTAAAATGCACTGCGGGGAGTAGACCTTTCGGTCCGGGATGCAGTGCACTCTACTATCTGCAGGAAGTTTGGAGCTGTTAGGTTTATGTTGAAGTCAGAGATAACTACACGTCTTACTGAAGAAGACAAGTGAATATGATATATATGCTTCATAGCTGTAGTTACTTAAGTTGCATTTTGCGTCCATATGGATTTCATTTTCTTTATTTTTCAGTACTATTTGGTAAATCACTCAAATGGTGACTAAGGCAAGGTACGTAAGAATACAATTATTGTAGATCTTAATGGAAATACAGTTAATTAATACTTTATGGACTTTAGATGAAGTATAGTTCATAATGGTTTACAGGAACGGTTTCTACTTGTAGGAAAGGAGGAACTTCCTGTAGTTAATTTTCAGAAATTTCCCACTATTCGATACTTTTTCGTATTTTAATATGCTTAAAAAAAAGAAAAAGAAACAAGAATGTCGTAGAGTCAATAAGACAGCCTTTCTCTTGGTCATTTTCTCTATGTTGTTGCCTTGGCTCGCTATGATGTGGTTTTTATTTAGTTTTATCTTCGACCAGTTACGGTCGCTTCTGCTCTTTTAGTTGCTTTATTTATTTGAGTTTAAGATCCCATTATTATGCACCGAGGCAAAGAGAGACTGTGATGAGATGGATGATACGCACGTGGTGTTTGTCAACCACAAAGTTCACTTTACGAGGGCTGTAATAGACGAGGGACTCCACGTACCAGAGGAGAGCGCTCTACTACTGAGATACCGCGACCCCCTTCTGAGCTTTATGTTGCATAGAAGCACCTAATAACAATACGTATGATTGTATAATTGAACTGTTTAAAAAGTCAATACTTTAAGTTTCATTGGAAAAATGAACTTAGTTTCAAAAGAATATCCAACACTTGTCCTGAAAGTTGTAGCAACAGAAAAAAAAGTACTAAAAAAGTGAAACAGCATGTTTCTGATACTAGCTATGCAAGTGCTCAAAATATCCTTGATCATTGACTGCAAGAGCTTAAATGCCGTATTTCTCTGGCTCTATTTGGGGGGGCGCGGTGACTCAGTGATAGAGCGTTCACCTCCGGTGCTTGGGGTCCCTGGTTCGATCCCAGCTCACGCCGTGTGAACTTTGGGGTGGACAAACACCGTGCTCATGGGTTTTATTGGGGTTCTCCCGTTTCCTCCCACTTTCTTCATTCCACCATTTAACTCATTTCTCATTATCACTGTCTCCTTTAGCCTAACCGGCATGACCGTGGGACGTTACACTTAAAGATTTCATTTCATTTTTTCTGGCTCTATTTGCTTTTTTGTGCTGTGTATGAAATAGCAGTAACGTTATTGAATTGACTAACTGATATAATGTGTTGCCAAAGTGCACAGCAAAGAACATGTTGCAGCTTTAATCTTGAATAATTTGAAAATCTTACATCAGAAATCGAGTTCTTTCTAAGCAAAGTGTATATAGGAAATGGAGAAAGTGACAAAACTAAACTGGAAAAGAATAGTTATGTGCTTAAATGCATAATGGATGCAATATTTTATCTGCTTATTCAAGAATTATCATAGCATACACGATAAATACAAAAACTATCTGAATAATAGGGGAAATTTCAGAGAACTGGTTTAATTGATGTTAGGCATAGATCCAGTTTTGGAAACTCAGTTGAATAAGAATACTGTTTTTCCTGCATCAAGTTTCGTAACTCAAAATGCTCTTATTGAAGCTTGCACAAGTCATCTAATAAATGAAATTAAATACGTATTTCAGTTACACAGTTTGAAGCTATCATTATTGATGAAACAATAGAACTACAAATATCTCTAAGATATCCCTGCTTTGAAACGTATATCAGTATTATTGATCAAAATATGAAATCTAGAAAAGGTTTAAAGGATCGACAACTAAAAACCATGATACATTGTCTTTCATTAAAGGGGTATAGATTAATTCTCCCCCCCCATCTTACCCCCTCCCCCTCTATGCCCCTTTATTCAATCTTAAATTCTATAGAAGTGGTTACCAATTTGTTAGTAAGACTATTCATGGCTTTGGATTGATTGTTTTAACAAAAGAGACACTGACCAAAGCTTAAAACCCACTTTATTTTAAATTATATAAATAATTTGTAACTATACTTTTACAAATTTAGGTTTAAGCTTTGGTTAGTGTCTCTTTTGTTAAAACCAATTTGTTACTTTATAATTAACCAACAATAGCACATAGTATACCCATAAGATTTCTGAGCACCGAGCCATGAATATAGGAATAAATGAATTACTTCGTAAAACATTTAGACTATAATCTAAACTGAAAAAGAGGAAAAACAGAAATAGAAATATATTCGCCGCTAAGAAAGAAGAAGAAGAAAGAAAATTAAAAATGAAATGAAATCTTTGAGTTTTACGTCCCACGTTTATGCCGGTTAGGCTAAAGGAGACGGTGATGATGAGTAATGAATGAAATGGTGGAATGAAGAAAGTGGGAGGAAACGGAAGAACCCCGAGAAAACAAACGCACATGGTGTTTGTCCACCACAAAGTTCACTTGGCGGGGCTGGGATCGAACTCGGGACCCCAAGCACCAGAGATGAACGCTCTACCACTGAGCCACCGCAGCCCGCCAAGAAGAAGAAAGAGAAAGAAGAATAGTTATGATATCGACACAGGAAGAATTGATTATACTGATCTACAAAATGAAACTTTTTCTGTCCCGAAAATTTTATTTGTTGAATTTTATAGGAAAATTCGCGCATATTTTAAAAAAATGGCAATGAAAAATGTCAATTTTTATGTATCATGTGAGTTTCTTTCAATGCCAATTAGGTAAATACTTAGTATTTGCAGTAAGAATTAATAGATGTTCAGCTCATCTAAATTGAAATCTTTCAGTTTGACGTCCCTCAATTATGCCATTTAGGCTAAGGAAAGGGAATGATTGAGGCGAGTGAATGATGATGGGAAAATCGATGGAATGAGACTGTGGGAAGAAATGGCTCGGGTTTATACCCAAGAAAAAACACACGGACACGATGTTGTCCACCACAAACATATTTGGCTGGGAAAGGTGTTAATTGATAATTTCTTTGAGTATTTTGACTAAGAAACTTTTTTTTTTCCAGAATCAAGTAATAAGCTACCAATATATTTGATCTTATCCTGGATAACTTTTTCTCATAATTAAAATTATATCCTGATTGAAGCGCTCATCATGCTTCTCGCTTACAATCTCCAGATTTTCCGGAAAGGAATTCGGGTGAGGGTGAAAGAATTGGATTTTAAAAAACATACATGAAAATGTTTATATACTTCAATATATTTCTAAATTTGTCAGATTTCGGCTTTCTCGAAGCCGTATGAACAACAAATAGCATCTGACGATAACCATTTTATCACCCCGCTAAAAATCTTGAGCAAGAAATACAACTAATACGAAGGATTTCAACTCTTGCCCTGATTCCCTACCCTGTAACCAAAATAAATGTAATAGTTTCGAATTAAAAGAGTGAAGTTGTTTCTTTCAGATTCAAATATTAACTCATCACAGATATAGCTTAAATTCTTCGGATGGTTTAGGCACCTACATGATATATTTAAATTCTCATTCATAAACCAAAGGTGCTAATGAAGCACAGCAAGCTCAGCGATCACTTCAGAAGTCAACAGAAGTCTGATGAGACAGATGAGCAGTGCCGTGATCAACCAAACATGTTCATGTCGCGAAAAGTCATATGATAAGACTGTACCACTAATTAAATATTAACTCTGCACAGGTCCGTATACCACCTTTAGAAGTAATAAACAAGTGATCTAAGTCAATAATTGTAAAAAAGCATTCTTATATCTATAAAATTATATGTGATAATAAAATTTTGATAGAACTACAGTGTCATGCAAAGTTATGCCAGGGACAAAACATGTGTAGACCAGTGTTATTTAAGATTAGGAAGTATATTTGTAAAAAAAACAAACAAAATATATTATAAACTAATTCAGCCATTTCGAACATTGAGAGGTTGTTCATTAAATGTAATTTAAAATTTATCTTAGTTCCTCCTTGGAATTTTGAAAATAAATTATAAGTAATTATTTATTGTATACACAAAGACACCGGTCTAGCATGTATGAAGCCACATGTAAAGAAAAATATATTGATATGACTAAAAGTACCATTCTTAGTACGGAAAGAGAACACACCAAGTATTCAAAAATATTGGAATGGGAATTTTAAGATTGCTTCTATTCGGAAACGTCAACACTACGCTAGAAACCTCCACACATTTTAAAATTTAATGAAAATAAATATAAACATTTTAAAATCATTTTGCATTTTAACAAACAAAAAAACTTTTAGGTCAAGTGAAAATTCACAAAAAATAACATAGGATTAGTTCTAGATTTGCATAAAAGCTTAACAAAGTTTGTTCTTAATTTCTAGTATATTCTTCCCTACTAGATTGTGCGCACCGTCATTGCAAAATTCAAGTGGCAACAAGATCGAATCTATTATTTGAAGAGATGACCATTAATTTAGTTACCAATCTGTGTATATATATATTTCTTGTAAATAAAATATTCTCAGGCTTTTTCTAACTAGAAATTAATATGGACTTTTTTAATTTGAAAATGAGTGCATAAGATTGGAAACAATATAACGAGATGATTCGGTAATTTTTGCTTTAAAAAAATAAATAAATAAATAAATAAAACCTAGGCTAAGAAATCGCTTCTAAAGTTAAATACCGAATATCTCAATTTGCAGATGATTCATACATTTGTTATCAATTAGAATGTAATCCTTAAACAACGTAGCAATTTACATTCTAATGTAAGCTTCAAACTTTCATTTGGGTGCGTCAATCACAAAATATTTTAAAGAAAGACGTTTCTTGCAACATGTACAAAACATCTGAGCGAATGCTGTGCATACACCGATGCTTAAAGAGCAGTTTTGTGCATCCAACACTAAAAGAAAAGTTATTGGCAGAAAGTTGTTATAGGCCAATGTATCTTGGAGATGATAATTTATTATACTGAAACGATCACTATTATCAGTTTACGTGAAACTCTCTATCAAGTGTCCAATTTCAAGAATCAAGCGCTTCATATATTGTTTTATAGACCTAAGATCGTAGCAGCCTAGGATTGGCGCTAAGACATTACTTTTGTCGGCTGGCCGTACGTTTTGTGGTTGACCCAAAATGTCAAAGATTTCCAACAGAAATGTTTTATTTATTTTATTTTATTTTATTTTATTTTATTTACCTATTTCCTTTACCTATTTTTTCTACGTGATTCTTTTGAATATATAAGATAAAAATTTAAGTTGATCAGTAAACTTTATCGGATGCATTAATCACTCTTGTAATTTGGAGAGGATCATTCGTATTGGCCTTGGGAGAAATATCGTTGATTCATGACAAGAAAAGAGAGAAAAATATCAAAGACGGAAAAATCAAGAAAATAAGAGATCAAATTACTATGCTATTGCATATTATTTTCTCAGCTTGCAATGTCATACACGAGAACTGTGACACACACACACACACATTATATATATAATGTACCAAGAAGTTTGCTTTTGGCTAATTCAATCAAGAATTCGGGGAACTTAATAACGAAGGAGGTCAAGGATCTCTTGTTATTTTGCCCTCAGCAACGAAGTTACAACTTTTCTTTTTCTTTCATTTTTTATGTGGCTGCTTTACATCACTTCGATTTGGAAAAAAAAAGTAAAACAACTCTTTCTCAAATTGACACTGGTAGGAGATAAGATACTTTAACATCTCACAAACTTCTTCAGAACTCCATAACAACTTAATCGAGTTCTGAAAATGCATGAAAATACTAAATTTATTACCTACCTATCTAATAATTATAATACATATAGCCTTATTTTCAATATGACCAGTTTTGATCCTTTTGATATTCGCGGTTCAGAAAGAGATAGGAAAGAATTTTGTAGACATAGAGATCAAAATAGCCAAACTGCTTTTGAAATTTTGAAACAAATAACTTCACAGACCAATGGTTTAATAAAAGATCAAACACCATGCTAGATAGAAAGAAACATATTTATTTGTTTGTTTGAAGCTGAAAGTCTCTTTCTAGCAGCTCGTCTATATGAGCTTAACATCAAATGCAACTCTCATGCTCTCTTACCAGGAATCGAACCTGCGTTATCAGAAGATTCCATGATTTTTCTTTTTAATAGTTTCAAACATATTTTGTTTAAAGCATACGGAGATGTAATGTAACTGGATTGGACAGAGTATTTTACTACAAAATGAAAATCTTGAAACGTGTATTAATTTCATTTATAGAGATCAATAAAAATACCTTCGTTTGTGTTTAGTTTTGAATCATGGTCCTGACAAAACACGTCTCCAAGATCTTTTTTTTTTTTTTTTTTTTTTTTTTTTTTTTTAAAGTGAAATGAGTTTTATTAATTAACAGAATAATAAGGACAATAAAGTTCTTAATGGCTTTCCTACACTCGTTTGTCTAACACACCTTTCCATCAGTGAGATTATTTGAGATGTGGACAGCATTCTTCCCTGGGATACGCCCAATTCGCACAACCGTGTGGACACTACTACCAATATCACAGATCAAATTGGTTAGGTTTGTTAATTGGTTATCAACGTGTTCGGATTATTCTAGCAATGTAGTACTGCTAGTATCCAATAAACCTTTAAGTAATACAGTTTAACACAGCACATGGTCAATGTATATCACTACAAAAATCCATGATTAGAGCGAAGCTTTTGTTTATTCGATTTAAGCGTTCGTTTATTCGAATACTCCTCTTAACCATTCTTAACCAAATTTGAAATGGTGATTCGAGAGAACGCGCTGAGTGTCGTAAGGGGTCGCATGTACCGATCGGACATACCATTGCGGAATAATCAACGAAAAACTGGATTTTCGAGATACCTGAACCGTTTTTAACTATATTTGACATTGTGATACGAGGATGTGCGGTGTACGAGTATCGGAAAAGTCTGCATGTCCAAATCGGACATACTATTGAGGAATAATGACCGAAAAATTGACTCTCCGAGATGCGTTGATTTTGGGTTTAACATCCCGTTCAGCAGCGAGGCTATATGAGACGTGGACCTACTGATTAACGTGGAATCCGAACCACATGAGTTCCAGCCGAGGATCTCCGAGATGCCTGAACCGTTCCTAACCATATTTGACATGGTAATACGAGGGTGCGTGTTCAGTATCGTAAAGGTCCGCATGTCCAAATTGGGCATACTATTGAGAAATAATGACCGAAAAACTGACTCTCCGAGATGCGTTGATTTTGGGATTAACATCCCGTTCAGCAGCGAGGCTATATGAGATGTGGACCTACTGATTAACGTGGATTCCGAACCACATAAGTTCCAGCCGAGGATCTCCGAGATGCCTGAACCGTTCCTAACCATATTTGACATGGTAATACGAGGGTGCGTGCTCAGTGTCGTAAAGGTCCGCATGTCCAAATTGGCCATACTATTGAAGAATAATCACCGGAAAACGGGATGCCATAAACATAATATTGAAAAAGCATTTGGCGCGCGAATTATCATTGTAAACAATGGAAAATAGAATTTTGAGCATTAGAAATAGGGCAAAACATTTTTATATTGTTTTATGAATACAATTTTTCAAAGTCATTATTCTTTTTGCTGATATGCTAAATTCAACTATTTACCTGTACATGTTGTGTTCTTTTACGAAAACAATTGATACACTAACGAATAATCAATAAAGGTTGATTGCTTCGCTCCAAATTTGAACACCTAGTTATTAATGATTTGTATTTATGTCATTTGTCAGCAAATTAACTACGTAGAGCGAGACATACAGTTTAAAATGGCACTAAACTACCGATGCTCTTCCATTGGAATTCAACCTGTGATTTTGTGTACAAAGAGCACACGCGAGGTATGGTTGTCAGTTTCACGTGACTGTAAAGTACAAAAAACGGTTTCAAGATGAAGTTTCAATTTATGTTCTAAATCAAGCATTATTTGGCCAGTTTGTTATTTGGCTGAAAATTTTATCTTCAACACGGATCTAACAATTTCCATAAAACGGAACAAAGTAGGATAAATTTACTGCTTTCAGGAGCAAGAAAGCAAAATAAGACACGTTTCACATCTCATTTAAAGGCGGTTTTCTGGAAAAGTAAATAAAACTTTACGCTTATCGATCTAACCACAAACAATTCCGAACTGTAAAATGGGTTTTGCATATTCTGGCAACAGATTTTTAAAGCCCATCTAAAGGTGTAATTTTCTGTAAACAGATTTAGATAGCCCATTTAAAGATGTAATTTATTCCAAAGTTTTAGCTGTTAACGGGCATAAATAAAGAAGTTATGGCACAATAAAGATTTGGGAAAACTGAACCTAGGCAATGCTAAAATTTTTAAGATAAATTCAATAACTTGAAATGTATTTACCAATCTTTAAGAAATGTTAGTAACATTATACATACTATAGAGGTTCTTGAAGACATTATAATCAATGTTGTAATTAATACAGTGTTGCCAACTCAGTATACATCTTTTTATTTTTAAATTTACTACGTCATGTTATTACGTATACGAGACGATTACATAATGGTGAACAAAAGTATACGTGTGTCTCTCATACGTAGCAGTGTTGCAAATTTTAACAGTTAATTAAGAAGACTGATTCCTACAGCTTTGATCTATAAATTGCAAAATATATGAAAACAAAGTAATGGTGTTTGATCAAAGTATTTCCAAAGAAGACTATTCTAACCCAAGGGCGCCGATTTCTCTGTAAATTTGTGGGGGTCCATTCAGATGCAGAAGGTACATATATGAAGATTTTTAAAAAAAATGCACTTAAATTATGCCAAATATTGTATACTCATAAATACAATACGGAGGCTTACATGAGCTTGGGGGGGGGGGGAGCAAGGCCCCTCGGCCCCCCAGGATCGGCGCCCTTGTTCCAACCTCAAGTACAAAAATATGTACAGTGACTCAACAGTGCTGTCGAAATAAAAATATTATTTTTCAATAGTTTTATAAAGAATATTCCAAACAGAATAGTTTTCAAATACAGCTTATTTGTTATGTCCAAACATTTCAAGCATAAAAATCGTAGAGTATCATAGTGAATAACAAAAAATAACCAAAGAATGAGACCAGAAGGAAAGAAGGACGTGAAAATCATTAAAATGAACTTCGTTTACCAGTTCTCGCCGTGGTCTTGTGTTTAGCATACCGAATTCTCATGAGGGAGACTATCGAATCTTACCAACTCCAACTATTTGTATTTTAAAGTTTGGTTTTCCATCCAAGAAAAGCATTGTAGGACAACAGAAAACTTCACACACATTCGAGATATCGTTGTTATATAGGTAGTAGTTTTGCTGGAGATTCATTGCTACAGCCTTGATCCATATATTAGAAAAAATGATAATTTTCTTATTAAATTAGTTCTAAAAACGACTCCTAACTTCAAGTGCAATAAGATGATGGCTGATAAAGCAGTGTTATCAGAGTACAAAACTATATATCAGTAACTTTGTAAAGAATTCAGATCCAATCCATTTCGATTAAGGACTAAGGCTGAATTACTGTGTCATCTCAAATTATTCTGAAAGTTTGCAACACTGTTACGTATTATACCATATTCTTTTTCACCGTTACCTAGTCACCCTTCTTGCGTATTTAAAAAATCAACTGGAATATTCGGACACATGGTAATAACGGAACTGAAGTAACTAGACACTGAATTTCAAATCATAAATCTTATCATATATGGAAAAATAACCCAACACATTAATTGGTACTTGGATTACAAAATGCTTTCTCCCGTTCCTGTGTCAAGGGAAAGTATAAACCTTTTTCTTGATACATGGACTGTACAGTGAAATAAAGATGTCGCCTACTAAACCTATCAAAAGACGTCAATACACAAAAATTAAAAATATCCTGAGATTTCCATTTCTACCATACAGTTATTATATACAAATTTGAATGCTGTATCAAAAGTATCTTCAAACGCATTATCGACTACGTTGCTTTAAATAAATTCCATATAAGGCGTATCAACACAAAAGAAAGTTTTTGCTTTGATTTATATTGAATTTTCTTCTGCTCCTTCATGCAAACAAAATTCACATTTGTAAATTACTTTATTGTTTAACACCTAAGAATGTACTACGTAATATTTCTGGATGTGTTCACTTCGCACTTTGAACACTTTAATGTGTTCTTCTTACTATAAGAAGATACTTTGTTTTTTATCTGGTTCAAAACTTACACATACACGATACTTTTGCTTATATAATAAGTTATTACTGTAATTTCACATTATTTGTTTCATGTAGTATCTCAGGTAAGTACGAAGTTTTCTACTGTTCTACAGTGATTTTCCCGAATAGAAAACCAAAAGTAAAATAAATAATTAAGTAAGAAATGTTGACGTGGGTAAGGTCCGAACTAATTTAGGCTAATTTTAATAACTAGCGTTAAATTTAGATAATGGATATCTTAATAAACAGTGAGACCGTATCAAAAATTCATAAATACAGCTAATGCCTCGGAGTAAAAATGGTCGTGTCGATCAGACCTAAATTTTCCTTCAAAAGATATTATCATGTCTATAGTACCACAAAAAAGAAAAATATTATCAAGGTTCGATATTTTTTCAACCTTGCACGCAAATAAGTTTTTTATTATAAACTTCAGCAGGATAAAATCGAAATATCAAATTTTAAGAGATCGTTAAAAATAGTTTGATGGTTTTGTTATACATGTAAGAATCGCTCGGTAGCGCACTCCTGGAATAGAAGTTTTTGTTCCGACGAAGAATACAGGAAGGATATTAGTTTAAAATTTGGTTAAGTAATTTTCACAACGCAAATACAAAGTAATAATTTTCGTATTATTTACGCTGCATAATATGCAGAAAATGAAGTTTGTTACATAGTTTCTTTTATCTTACTACCACATAGAAACATAAGTTTTGAATGATGGTATCAGGATAACTTCTTTTACCAACATCTTTAATACATTTCAAGTAACTCTATCAAATTTTGGATACAAGCGTACGAACTCCCGAAAAATGGAATGAAATTTTTAAGTTTTACGTCCCACGGTTATGCTGGCTAGGCTAAAAGAGATGATGATGACGAGAAATGAATGAAATGATGGAATGAAGAAAGTGGGAGGAAACGGGAGAACTCCGAGAAAACCCACGCACACGGTGTTTGTCCACCACAAAGTTCACTTGACGCAAGCTGGGATCGAACCAAGGACCCCATGCACCAGAGGTGAACGCTCTACCACTGAGCCACCGCGGCCCTGTATGAACTCCCGAGTACTTGTTCTTACGAGCTTAAAATAACTAGATTCTTAGTTTGTATTTTTTCACTAAATTTTTCATTTATAAATCATAACAACTAACTAGTAATCAAATTTTGCAATGGCAACAATATTTTCAAATATATATACAAGTTTTACCCAAATTTAAAGCCTAAATTTTGAAATGACTGTTTGTTTTTCATTATTTTAAAGATAAAAACAATTACAAGTGGCATATGAGCTAACAATTCCTTTTAAGCATAAAGTTAAAGGACCTACAATAACAACAAGGAGAAAAGGAATCAAGGACAGAAGGTAAAGTCCAACTTCAGAAATGGGCTCCTCCACAATTTTTACGGTCAGAGCGCTCGCTTTTAGTGCACACATTTACGGGTTCAAATCCTGCTTGGAGTGTAACAGCTTGCATTAAATTCGAGTAATACTTCGGTTTTTAGTTTAATAATAGGTCCTATCTGTCGTATGTGATGAGAACTTAGAGTTCAAATCACAATCATATAGAACTTTAAAAAAAATAAAGAAAACAGTACAGAATAGATGAACATTGTGTAACTAAACCGAAGACTAAAGAAATACAAGTAATTAACCATCTTGACTGTTGAAGAGAAAGTATCTTTTTTTTTTTCTTTCATTTTACTTTCTGTTGTTTCAAGGTTTGGAGACAATTAAACTTCTGAAAAGCCGGCAAAAAATAAATGTTAGTATAAACAACTTTTAACATCCAAAGTCATCCTCCAGTTAATTTTGCTTTATCTCTTAACGACTTCAGTGTTTTACCAATTTAGGAGATGCCCTAGTAGAACATTGCAAAATATACACACTCATCTAATAAGTAATTATGTTTTATATTACTTTTAAACTACAGAAAACAAAACATAACAAACAACTATTTTTTAAAAAAAGTCGGATGCTGTCTTCCTTTCGTTATGAACTATAATATTAATTACCCTGACTCACAGCATGGACATGAATGGCTTGTAGCCACGCTGCAACCAAGGGCAGCTCGCGTCTCCACGCATGACTGATCACTCGTGGTACTAACAAGAAGAAAAGGAATAATAAACATTTGCCACTCACTCCTTTACATGATTATGGAATTGTTCAACTAATTAGCAACAAAATGATCTTTCCTTTGTGATAAAAGTTAACATGGAATATTGATAATATTTTTCATTAACGACACTTCGTATCTTCCACAAATAGAAGATTGATTCTTTTGTTTGTAGTGTTCTTTCATATATAAAACAAATTGAAAAAGACAATATTAAGCTTGTTTTTTAAGCATCAATTGTTACTATCAATAATGCTCTGCTATTTGTGATAATTTCTAAAGAATAAAATCAGGATGCGGGCGAAGAGGAATTAAGGAAACAAACGAGTAGTTGGTAGCAACCCAAACAATATTACCATTTTTAAACTTTTCGTACTTTTTCACTTACATTTTCGGTTCGGTCGGTGCAACGTAGAGGAGGGGGAGGATACATAAACATGAAAGTGACCATGTGACTAAATGACTCTTGAACCACACGACCAATCTCGATCAAATTTTCAACATAGAGAGAGGTTCGAGCCTGGGATGGTTTTTATCTTTTCACCTTGACGGTAGAATTTAGGGGAGGGAGAGGTGGTATATATAAACTTTATAATTCTTGAACCACGCGACCGATCGGATCAAATTTTCAACATAGATGAGGTTCGGGCCTCCTCGGATGGTTTCACTTTGACGGTGCAAATTAGGGAAGGGGAGAAGGGATTGATTGATTGATTGATTTTTGAGTTTTACGTCCCGTTCAGCAGCGAGGCTATATGAGACGTGGACCTACTGATTAACGTGGAATCCGAACCACATGAGCTCCCGCTGGGAATCGAACCCGGGTCTCCCGGGGGAGGAGGGAGGTATATATATATATATATATATATATATATATATATATATATATATATATATATATGATCAAAAATGGACCAATATTAGTGTTGAATCCATAGTTATCGGAGTCGCTGAAATGAACAGTGACACTTCCAATGTCATTTAAATCCAAACTCAGTCCCGATTAATACTCTTTAGAGTGGATAGTGACTTGTAAAAATAATTGAAGATGACCGATATTAGTGTCGAATTCATAGTGTTTGGGGTCCCTCAGTTGATTAGTGATAGTTTTGGTGTCCTTTATGTCCAAAATGAAACGTATTCTCCCCGTGCAAAGAAGGGAATTTCACTAATAGTACAAAAGAATAATTAACTCATAAACATGTGTTTACTTCCACTTGTTCACTTATTTCCTAGTTAACTACATACCTTTCTTCTTATTTTGTAATTCTATGATCACTTTTGTTTTTAAAATTTGAATTATTATATTGATGATTAAGCATCACCAAAGGTGATACTTTTAAAAGCATGAGTACATGATTCCATAAGCTTATTTCTAGTACTATATATTTCAGAGATTTTATCAAATGTGAAAGCCTTCTTGTTCGCTGAAAAGCCTGTCTCTGCTGGTGCAACGCCAAACGCCTTTAAATTCTGGGACACGGGAAAAGGAGATTTAACATTCGCTGCAATTGTACGTGCTGTAGAAATCTAGTCGTCGTAAGCTCGCTACAACGCAATGGACATTAGTGAGTGATTGTTTTCTCAATACTTCAGATTACTGTATATTGCAACTATTGTAAAAGTATGAAACTATGTTACGATAACGGTTTTACTAACCCCATTAAGTGTTTATTTACGATTACAGGAACCTCACAACAGTTGAGTAAAATCAAGGCAGCGGATCTAAAAATAAAAATTATGGACACTTATATTTCTTACTCTACCCGTGAAAAGTTTAGGACTCATATTGGATAAGGAACTAAATTATAATTATCATATATCTACTCAGTGTAATAAAGCTATTATTATATTACGTCGACTTTACAAAGCCAAAGTCTTTCTATCTTAGTCTGTGAAATTATATCTCATACAAGTTCTTGTTTTACCGTTATTAGACTACTGTGACGCTGTATATGAACCATCTCTCTCCATTTACAATTCTAAAACTATACAGAAAATACAGAACTCGTGCATTAGGTTTGCGTTTAACTTAACTTAACTAAGAACAGGCCAAAATAAAGTGAAAATGTTATATGACGGCATGACCTCCGGGGCCTCCTTCAGCCACTATGGGGAATCAAAATTTCAGAATGTGACAACGTCGCAAATTAACTTGAAACCATTAGCATTACTCTACGAAAACAACAAGCAGTTGAATTGATTGCAACACTAATAAGTGATGCTAGAGTCAATCAATATCGACTCGTAGCTGCCATCTGGAAAGAATCGATATAACTATCTGATAGATTTGTAAATCTAATTCATGGTTCTTTATTTGCAACATTGCCACATAATGCAATTTGTGTCTCCAGACGACGATTCGAAAGGTATACAAATATATACACTTTTTGCTTTATTTTGACTTGTAGAATAATGTATAGTCCGTGGGCGCCATTTTTAGAACATCCGATATATATATATATATATATATATATATATATATATATATATATATATATATATATATATACTTCATAAACACTAACTACGTTTTCAGAAGGAACATGAATCTCTGTCAAAGACGAAAAAATCGGTTTATAATTAGTTTCGCAATATGCGTGCACAGAACTGACAGTAAAACCTTAATTCACCTTTTTTAGAACGCTGCTAATTTGAAATTTGTACAGGAAAGACAGAGCGGAAACACATTGTACATGATCCATCACGCGAAATAAATAATAATAGTAAAAACACTCCTATGTGTGTGTATAGAATAATCCACGAAAAAAGAGAGAAACAAAATTTTATGGGGAGAATGGAAGGAGAGGAAACTTGATTTACACAACGCCCGCCATTCCCAATTAATACGCCTTCTTCCTCCCATTCCTTTACATGACTTCCAATTAAAGCAGTTCAAGTTTTTTGCTGTACAGACACCTTTAGCACTTTTAATTGCATGGTCTATCCGCTTGTAACTCGTGACTTCAGCCACTTTGAATAGTTCCAACATAAAGAGTCGGCAGCTTTTCTTCAAGTCTCATAATGTCGTCTGATAAATCTTAACTTGACTGCTTTTACAGAGATAGTAATAAAATTACATTTTAAAATGACAAAAGTATATATTCTAAAATATGATCTCTTGGTTGACATACAACACGCGTATGTGGCTTTGAACTTTGTATGCTTTTTCAAGACGCTTTATTGAGATTTTATTTAGAATTTTCTGTTATACAATTCGTAAATTATTAAAGCAACAGACAGGGTACAACTTAAATCAAGTTAACAAGCGAACAGAAGTTATAAAATGAAGAAAAGCTTTTCTCGACATTAATTTATTAACATGCATGTGAATTCTTTTCACAACAGAGCTCTACGACAGCTCAATATATCCATCAAATACTCATTTCAGCTACAAAATAGAAGTGAATAACCAAATTTACTGTTACTGTTTTTACCGTGGCAAAATCACCGACATGTAACTTTGTTCCTTATTGGTTTGACATTGATATTTTAACCCATCTTCTTAAAGACATTGAGTCAAGTAATGAACTAGTTAATGAAGAGGCACAAAGAACAATGTTACTGTTAAGTTTCGATATGAGATAAATTACTACGGTGTTCAGTACAGAGAGTGTGGGAATAAAATAATTACGACAATTTTATTTGTTCACAATGCTAAGTTCGATATATTTTTCCATTATTTTTTCCCAATTGTGACTTGGATAATATAGAGTGTCCGGAGGCAAAAGTCCGCAGGGGAAAAAAGTCCTTTTTGGAATTTTGGGGTACTTTTTGTTGGAGTTGTGCAACACTGCTTGTGCTGCAGAAAGATTAAATGGCAGCGGTGTACTGTCCATGTTAGTAAAGGTGTGCGGTGAAATTTGTTAATACAATGAGATAAATTACATTTTGTCTTACTTTGAAGTAATATTTTGTTCTATGGGAAGTAGTACTACAGTCCGTGGGAGAAGTCACGACTTATTTTATTGCTGTTTAATATGAAAACACTTCTTGAGTAACAATATACCCTATCTTCACTTTCCCCGTCAGCATTTCATTGTAATTAAAACAAGTGCGAATGGGGCAAAAGTCCGATTTTTTTGTGGTGCAAGAATCCGAACGCGGACTTTTGCCCCAGCTCTAAAATTTGTAAATAATTTTATTCTTAAATTTAAATTCCAGTGTCTCACAGTAGACCTATTTAAATTCGTTTGCTACGTAGGCTTTCTTTAGCTTAGCTAATGCTTTGTAGGCCTGTATGGAGTTTGATCTTCGAATTTGGACAAGCCACGCTCAACACTGATTAGTGCACCGATGGTACCATCAGTGTTGAATCCATCTGTTGCTGAATCCATCTGTTGAGGTGTGAAAAGTGCTCTTGGACTCATTTGGTTCATCGGTGCTGAGAGAGATTTGTCCTTTGCTATTAGAAACACTACGAAAAGAGCTACGTACTGTTCGAGAAGAAAAAGAGAAGAAGGGTCCTAAGGAGTCAGCCTCACGGAAGAAATTGTTTGCATCCGCTGCAAGTTCAACTTCAAAAGTAGTGGAATATGTATGTCCATTGTGTAAAGGCATATATGTCGATCCACCGGATGAGAACTGGATAATGTGTAATTCGTGCGAAGAATGGTGGCATCATGAATGCACAGCTTATGAAGGAGGCCAGTTCGTATGTGACAAATGCCTAGAGCCAAGCCTGGTTTTGTAATTATTTCACTTCATAAGTTTATCTGCTTTTCTTAATAAGTGGGATAATTTCTTCTTTTACTCTTATTTGTTGATGAAAAGAAAAGTTTTATGCGTTGTGTGTCTATTGAGCTTTTCTTAAGTAAGGAAGACTTATTTTTTTCTTTCAGTATAACTTAACACGAACAAAAACTTCATGCTTCGTATGTTTATTTTTTAAATAAATAACTGGGATAGACTAATTCTTTTAGTGTAACTCTTCAATAGGAGGAGAAAAACTCCATGCTTTGTGTGTTCTTGTAGTATTCGTAAATAATTGGGATAATTTCTTTCTTTCTTTTTAGTTTATCAATACGAAGAATAACTTCATACTTTGTTTATCTTAAGATTCTTGTAGAAAACAAAATAATTCAATAAAAATGCCTGTATATCGATTTCCTACTTCGTGTATTTCAGCGGACTTTTGCCCCATTGCAATAGGACTTTTGCCCCCTATACTGGGGCAAAAGTCCGAATTTGTCCCTCCTTTTTTGAAATTGGTGTATCTTATTAAGTAATAAATTAGTAGGCTTTCTAGCACCTTCAAAATATAGAGGAATGTTCACTTGTACTTCTGTGCGAAATTTGTTATTTTGCCGTTATATATTGCGGCTCCAGCGCAACTCAAACACCAAACTGCGGATTTTTGCCTCCGCTTACTCTCTCTCTCTCTCTCTCTCTCTCTCTCTCTTTATATATATATATATATATATATATATATATATATATACAGAGGGTGGGCCATTTTAATTAATCCACGGAAATATCTGAAAAATGATAAAACATAGAAGAAATGTTTGAAGTACACGTTATATATTGCTAAGGGGGAAAACCATTTCCGCCAAAAGTACCCCTCCCCACCCCCCGGAAATGGGGGTAACGGGGAGTAACTTTGAAATGTCAAATGGGAACATGGGTCGAGCAATACCTCGTTCGAAAGGTCTTGGAAAACTAAGTAACGCTGTACCAAAATTTGTTTCATATGGAGCACCAGTTTCAAAATGGCCGCCATGATATAGTTCGGAAACTCCAGTAGCCGTAGTATGAAAACCATGGGAGGTAAATGAATGGAACAAAATTGAAATACGTAAATATCATAGGGCATATCGAATGATGTGACCCCTGCGATCCCAGCGGCTTCCCTGAAGGGATCTTGTGAGCTAACTTCAAAATTTCAATGTCCGACCGGACAACGGTTCGGGCGTACGCTTGACCTACTCAATGCTGTTTGGAAGGCAAACTTCAGGGATAGAGGATTAGTGCACTCAGTTAATGCGGATGATCACAGTCAAGGGCGCCCATAAGGGGGGCAAGGGGGGCTCTCGTCCCCCTAGAGGAAATTGTGCTTCGGAATATCGAAAACTCAATAGAATTTTTAGAATAGCTACAGCAAAATTTGAAACTATATTTGAAATGTCCCTTTTTCTTGCCTCCCTTGGAAACCACAACATGGGCGCCCTTGGCCACAGTTACATTTTGATTAACTATTAGTACTCATGTCATATTGTGAGCTTGAGGGACGAAACAGTGTGTACGTATATCCCCGAAATGCTTTCCGAATAACCAGCACGCATTGCATAAAAGTTTCTGTGGCGACGGAGATTAGCAAATTCACACGTTTGTAAGTTCCAGCAACTGCATTATTCGACAACTTCTTTCGTATAACGTTCCTTCTGTTTTCGCATCAAATCATACTTAGCCATACAGATATGCGTTACTATTCAAATAAAATTTCACCTTTTTTTAGTCACTACAGCGTCATCCTTACAAACAAATGTTTCAACCATACCATACCTATTTGTAAGGTAGCCTTAATTTGCGAATTAAAGTAGAGTTCTCATTTGAACTTTCACTGTTACTTTCCACCCCGCTCACATACAGAGCACAGGAAAATATTATTTTGCAGGACTTGGATATCTCTCTATACATTATGGCAATTTTACTCTAACATTTTTATCTCTGTTGTATCATTCTCGAGCCTTGGAACGCCTCCGTGGTTTTCCTATTTAATTTTCGTTATTTTCATTTATCTCTACCCGTATTCATACTATGGGCACTAGACGTTTTCTTAGACACATTCACCATGTCTTGGCGATCATTTTGAAAACGGTGTCTAATGTCGAAAATATTCTTACAGAAGCTGTTTGATATTCATTTGTCTATGTAACATGATGTTACTCGCTTCAAGTTGCTATTTGAAAATTTCAAGTTGGCCCCGTATACCTTTCAGTGGAGTCACCCCGACAACACCTCTCGATGTGCCTTACGTCAGTTAGCTACTCCAGTTTTTCTTCTGTTGATTTATCTCCAATCGCTTTCATACTACGGATACTAAACCTTTTCTCTGACACTGATACTATGTTTCGGCGGCCTTTTGAGAACACTGTCATTTCACCTCAATCGCTTTCTTCTGCAAGATGTTTGATTTTGCAAGATTTATCGAACGAGGTACCACTCGACTCATGTTACTATTTGAAATCTTAAAGTTAGCCCCCAAGACTCCTTCAGGGAGGCCACTGGGATCACAGGGACCACACCATTCGTTATGCCGTATGATATTTACGTATTTCAATTTTGTTCCATTCATTTACCTCCCATGGTTTTCATACTACGGCTACTGGAGTTTCCGAACTATATCATGGCGGCCATTTTGAAACTGGTGCTCCATATGAAACAAATTTTGATACAGCGTTACTTAGTTTTCCAAGACTTTTCGAACGAGGTATTACTCGACCCATGTTCCCATTTGACATTTCAAAGTTACTCCCCGTTACCCCCATTTCCGGGGGGTGAGGAGGGGTACTTTTGGCGGAAATGGTTTTCCCCCTTAGCAATATATAACGTTTACTTCAAACATTTCTTCTATGTTTTATCATTTTTCAGATATTTCCGTGGATTAATTAAAATGGCCCACCCTGTATATATATATATATATATATATATATATATATATATATATATATATATATATATATATATATATATATATATATATCCATCCTTACTCTTTTGCGTATACTCACATACAATTATTTATAATAAGAATTTCCTAACATTTACGCACGGTATTGTCAGAGGTGCTGGGTGAGAAGCGTGGAATCAACCTGCATTTGTGTGAAAATGGGTGTGGGTATCTTTCTATTCCACGGTAAGTCTTGAAAACTCTGTCTGATCTTAATGAAACTTGGCTATCCTTCAACCTTAGGAAATAACCTTATTGATTGGTTGAGAGACTAAGGGAGTAGAAAAAAATAATTAAATGAACGCTTTCAGTTTAACGTCCCACGACTACAGACGGATGTTTAAGGCAATGAATGATAATGGAAGAATTGGTGGAATGAGAATGTGGGGGAAATGAGAGTATCTCGAGAAAATTCACGGAGATGACGTTGTCCACCATAAACTTACTTGGCCGGGGATCGAACTTGGAGCCCCACGCATCAGAAGTAAGCACTCTACCACTGAGCCACGGAGTCCCTTTGTTAACCCATTATCAGCCATTGTCCCTTTTTTGGGACGGGGTTTTTGATTATTTTTGAAAGTGTTTGCAAAGATATTCTTTCAATATTTCACTTCCTTTCATTTGTTTAGAGTCTCTTCTGCATGATACAGAAGTTACTTGCAAACTTTTAATAATACGATGGCCAAGAGACGGCACGACGTAATTTCGAATTTGCATTTTTTCAGCTGTGCAAACTTTTTTCCGTTTTAGCGTAATATTTGTACCGCATATTCAATAAAATAAAGTTTGTTCTGTGACAACATGAATCTCAAAGTAATATGATCGTCTGCTATGCAACATGAATGCATTTAGTAAATTTCTCATATATTTATTTCAAGCGTCCCAAAATTGGGACATTGGCTGGTTACGTTAGTATTATTTCTTATGTGAGTTATAATTCAGTTTTGTGTCGAATAGTGGTAGTTCTGAAAATATAATTAGGTGTTGTGGTAAGTAACAAAGATTGCATTTCGTAGAACACTATGACATTGTATCAACCTGCCCTCACATTGATTAAATAGTGAATTTATTAGAAAAGTTCGATAGTGATGAGATCAACCCCGAAGATGTGGAAGTCGCAATTATACCTCCAGATGAACTTACCGACGAGGAAGATATACCAGAGAACTCTTTCTGGAAAGTGCTGTTAGTGATGTAGCTGGTATCTTGGAATTGATCGACAACTCCGGCAGAATTGAGAACGGAACGAGCACATCAATTCCAAAGAGAAGGAAAACACCAGAGGTAAGTGTTGATGTTGCGCCGTCTACGTCAAGTGTATCTGAAGCTGAAAATAAAACAGGCGGGAGGAGATTTCGTACCTCGAAGTGATATAAGTGTGATCCAAAATATAGTGAATCAACGCAAACTCAAGAAATAAATTTAGATAATGTAGTGTCGTCAGTTCGGCGTTATTCTCAGAAGCAAAAAAGGGAAATATATATATCCCAATGCCACATCTTGTCAAAGAGTGCAATGCGCATATGGGAGGAGTGGACCTCCTAGATAAACAGGTAGCATTATACAGGGTAAGAATCAGATCAAAGAATTGGTGGTGGCCTTTGTTTACACAAATGTTAGATGTCGCAGTTGTCAATACTTGGAGGATCTACCAGATTGTCAATGCGAACGAGAACATGTCCCTGCTCGATGTTCGGAGGCAGATTGTTCTATTCTATCTTTCTAATGGAAACCGTTTTGCGACAAGAAGAGGGCCTTAGGCAAGCAGTGTTAGGTGGCAGAGTGAGTGTTGACGTGCGTAGAGACTCAGGATATCATTTCATAATAGTAACCAAAACGCAGAAAAGATATGCATTTTGCAAGAAGACAATAAAGATTTGTGAAAGATGTAACGTAGGACTGCATGACAAATGCTTTGACTCATTTCGCACATAAATTGTAGTGAAACATTGTTGCTCATGTGAATTAGTGAAGTAAGTAGTTTTTATAATTTATGAAATTGGTTTTCGTGCAATCCATATAATTTGCAAAATATACAGATGATCTAACAAATGCATAAAAGATAAGTGCAATATAATTGTACAAACTGCTGTAGGATAACAGTAAAGTAATTTAGATTTACATGTATGTAAAAAAAAATCAAGTGTGCAAATGTGTATTCATTTGGAACAATTTGATAAATTTCCCAATTTCAAAGACGTTTGTGAATTGCAAATATAAAATGCTTACGTATTCTGCCATTGTCCCAAAAATGGGACGGGTTGTATTTCCTGAAGTATATCGGCTAACTCTATTTTAACACTAATGTTGCGTTTTTATATCTCAAACTGTTATGAATAAACACATTTTAAGCAATTAACAACGATACAAGAGTTTTGGCGGGTAATGGGTTAAGGGAGTAGAGTAAACCCGACGTTGGCGTACATAGGCCTATATATGTTCTTTAGTGCTTAAGAAGCATTCCCACTGCTGGACATTGAAGTCAGTCAAAGAGGGTCAGAAAGGCTTCAAGTTGCCTTATTTACTCAAAATGTTAAGAAAACAAGTTTACACATATCTTTCGTGTATACTATACAATTCGGACACAAGATGTATATTTCCTTTGAAGATTTCTAATCCTCCAATTGCTTGAGATTGCAATCTTTATGAATGAAACGTGAATTTACCCCTCCCTCATATATTTAAAAAATGTTCCACAAAAAGTTTCATTAAAAAGATCGATTTTCATGCAATATGGGACATATCTTCTTCGAAGTTCTCTGACATTTGTCACTGTTTTGTTTTAATATCCGCAAGCATGAGGGGGTAAATTTACTTCATGATTAAATTCTAAAAACTATGTTTAATGATAAGTTTCGTAAAAGATATTAGGCCGTATGCAGAGTCGTTCTGACGCGTGATTAGTGCCATACTAAAGAGTTCGACTAACATGTTTCCTGCAGCAGTCAGGTCTTTAGTATGACCCTAATCATACGCAAAACGACTCTGCATAACACTCATCAGATTTAGGTGCAATACGTCACACATTTCTCTGAGCCACAGCAATCTCCCCAATTCCTTGAGATTGAAATCTTCAATGAAAGAATTTACCCCATTCTTATATATTACATAAGTTAATAGTGAAAGTTACATGGCTACGTAATTCGTGTGGGCAATTTATTTTTGTTACCAAAACATGTATTTGCCACCTACCGTCTAAGTCGTAAACTTTGAAGAGGAACTTGATCTTGTCATCCGGAGACTGGCCAGCGAACTGGTGCATTGCATCAATGAACTCCTGGAGCGAAATAGAACCAGAGTTGTCCTTGTCAAAGATCTGGAACACCCGCTCCGTGAAGAACGGCTGGAATAAAAGAAAGAACCAAAGGTCAGGACTTTTGTGGTTACTTCTAGCCCAAAGTACTTCAATTTAGACGTGACAATTTTATATTATATTATATTATATTATATATATATATATATATATATATATATATATATATATATATATTTATATATGTGTGTGTGTGTGTATTCATTTATTTATTACAACTCAGATAAGGTGTCTTCCGCTTTCGGCTGTTTAAGTTACGAAACAAAGACACTGTCTGTAATGGATGTCAAATAGAAACATAAAATGTAAAGAGTGAGCAGATATACTGTGTATGTTGTCCTTGAGTAAAGATCATCGGATAACATCGGCGTAGGCAGAGGAGTTGACTCGGCTCAAGTCATCTCCTCCCCGTTCTTAGTGCAATGATATTGAAAATGTATTGTGCTTACATGCAGTACATTTCACTTGGGATACCATTGTTACGACGTTCTTTTTACAATTTAGTACCAAGAAAGTATTGCACAGCACTATTGAAAAATACTTTTCAGAGGCTCTATATTTAACGCTACACAAACTTCAGCAAATTAGTTATGCACTGTATTCTTCATCCTTTCGAGCTCTTCCTCTGTAGCATGAGTATCGAAATTTATCAACTGTAGTGATGAAAAGAAAGCATTAAAAAAAGAAAAGTTTAAACTAAAACAAGCCCAGATGAACCGAATTCAGAAACTTTCCGCTTGGAAAAGTGTGGAACAGCCTCTGTTCGCGAGACAGCCAAATACAGCGATCTTTATTCTCTGGATGAAGGGTTACCTGCCCACTAAATTTGGTTTTGATCCGATCAGTAGTTACTGAGAAATAATAGCGATCTTTATTTCTTAGAGAACGGCCACTTGCCCGCCAAATTTGCTTGAGATCCGGCCAGCAGTTGCAGGGAAATAAAGTACCATATATAAGCCGAAGAGAGACTGTCCGAATTTTTATTCCTCGACAATGGGCTACTTGTCTACCAAATTTGATTCAGATCAGGCCAGTAGTTACCGAGAAATAATGTGACACGTACACACACACACATACATACACATATACATACACCTGGAGTAAAATTATAAGCTCCCGTATGCATACACTGGGAGCTAAAAATATATTTCTGAATTCCTTTAACTGAATTGTTAAAGCACGTGGTTTCGGTATCCAGGATCCCTTACTCCTTGGAGCACTAAAATTACCAAGGAGAATGTTAATTCAGCATCATGGGGCAATTAGGAAGCTATCTGAATTAATAGGTATCAACTCCCACGCGATTGGTTCAAGGCTATACATGGCGGTGGTGCCCAAAAATACGGTATGTATAAATAAAATACTGTTGGAAAACGACAATTTTGGTTTATCTGAGTGGTTTGTGGCGCTGTTTGCATCTTCTACCAATGACATTCAAAATATTGGAATTTTCTGGAGATGTACATGCTATCCCCCTATCAATGTACGAAATTTCTATGTCTAGCTTGTCGGAAAATAGCAAACATTTATCTCAGTTTGAGTCAGCCACAAAAATCGCAGTTTGTGTGGGAGTCCTATCTCAACTCTCCATGATTCCCAACACTTAAAATGTGACACTTTTCTACATGTCATTACTGGTAACTGTGCGTAATTTAGTGTTTCTGACATTATTAGTTATTCAGTAGTGATGTCTTGAAAATTACCATTTTGGTCTATGTGGTCGTTTGTGTAAAATCAGCTTGCAGCTCGACCAGAACTTGGCTTGGTTTTCGACTTTCGAATGATCCTGGCGTATAAAAGTGCATTCACCAATGAGATTTTGTGTAGCCGCGACTGGATGTTGAATCCATTCTCGACGACAATTTTAACATTGTAATTTACATCACAAGAACTACATTTTCTTTGAGGGGATCCTAAAGTATACCTTGGACACCAGAGTGTGTTAGTTTGGCCTTGTACGAGGTCAGTGATTGGTTTCCCCACTTTACATTTCTGACTTTTTCAGGACAGTATGTGTAATGACTTCTGTATAATGTTTTCTTTATATTATGGGCAAGACATGCTATTTCAGATCTGAATTCAGAAGCCATATTAGAGAGTTCGGTGACTATTTTTGCGGAGATCTACTTTATGGAAATGTATATCCCCTGACTTCTTTATAATGTTTTCTTTACATTATGGGCAAGACAAGAGATTTCAGATCTGAATTCAGAAGCCATATCAGAGAGTTCGGTGACTATTTATTTTTGCGGAGATCTATTTTATGGAAATGTATATCCCTAAACTAAAATATTTGGCTGCTAATGCAATCTGGCACCCAAGATTTTTCGAACGCTGTATACATTATGTACTTGTGTGTGTGAGCCCCTTTTTGATGAGTTTCTGGTACCTGGACAAAAAGACTGTTCTGACTACCTTAACTAACTGGACGGTGACCGCCAATGTAATTGATATTCCCATGCCTACGTGAACACACGAATAATAAACGATCGCTTGTTGTAAACAGGCCTACGTTTGCGTGTCTATCGCTACAATCATTTCTGCCATTCACTCATCGCCGAGAATGGCTTCGAAGGTATAGGCAAATACTGCAGCGGCTAGGTGACTGGAGGGCGATGGCATTCTGGAAGAGATTTATCGGGTACAGTTACAGCGTGTGTCCGTGTCTGTAGACATGGAGGTGAAAGGTAAAACCCATCTGTGCTCTCACTGGCCATACTGGGGCCCGCATTTAGTATTCTAATATGGGAAGAATAAACTACACATTCTACTCGCCTCAGAACTGGTGATAGAGTATCATACATTCGTGACGTAGTCACTTCTATGATCCGATCTAAACCGGACACTTTACGAGACTCCACGTTCCAGCAGAACAATGCGTATCCCTGTAACACTAGGGCACCGTTCTCTATTCGATATACGCTCTCTATCTTGGCTTAGGAAGGTCCGGAGCAAAGTAGTATCTGACGTTATGAGTGACGTTAAGTACGGTTTCCTAAAGGCAAACAAACAAATGCAGATAAACCAACTATTAAGCGTTAGTCGCCTTAGTCAACTTGCAGTTCTCGTTTGTGTCAGTAGGCAAGTATGATAGTCAGCATAGTTTATTGGGGTATATGTTTGGAAATTCAGTGTGTAATACAATCCTAGAAAAAACGTTTGAGGTTTGACTAAATGTGAATGTTCGAAGAAGAGCAGTCAAGTGCAGGTACCTTGAAGATTACTGCGTATAAGGAAAAATATATTCTGACACTTTAAACTGGATATCAACGAGAGTGCACTGAACGTAGAATAGTAGACCTACCTAATAGTTTGCCCAATCAAGTGATAGTGGGTTATGTACACCGGCGCAAATCTGTCTTCAACATTCGGGTGGACGAGTAAGACTGTTCTCATAACTTCTTTAAAGCGATGTTCAAAATATTTATGAAGTTGAAAAACAATGCTTTCGAGGATCAGGGAAGCGGGCAGATTTTAGGCTTATCTGGGAGGACATGAATTTCATCTCACTTTTCTTTATGGTAATAGGACACAAATCATCACATTTCTCCCCAAAAAGCACATTTCAAATCAAATTATTGGGGGGACAGTTCCCCCCACAACCAAGATTGGAGAAGACAAGTCGCTCTCATCCCCCGGGATTGGCGTCAGTGGTTATGTATAATCAGTGATATAACTAAGGGGGGGCTAACGAGGCTTGTGCCCAGGGCGCAGGATTTGGGGGGGGGACTGGGCAAATATTTATTTTCACTATAAGGCAAGGAAAGGAGTTTAGCAAACTAAAGATTATTTAAAAAAATATTTCAGAAACTTAATAGGACAACAACGACTCGCCAATCTTAGGATCATATCTATAGAGCAGAAGTTAGATTCAAAGCTATCTTTTGAGGACATTGTAAAAACCTTTGCAGCCAAAATAGCCCGCAAAGTTAAAAGCTTTTTGTGTTTTCATTAAACTTACATCGACTTAAAAGATTTGGAAAATGTCCGAGTATAATACTCGAGACAACAGCTTGACTGTTTGTCATAAACATTTTATTCTAAAGCAACAGACTGTTGATTCATTCTACACATATGCACATCCCGATATAATTCCAAAAACATTGTGATTTGCAGTTATTATGATAAGACTATAATAATATGTCAAGCATGCTACTCTCAGATTATTTGGCAATCAAATACTAATTAGTTTGGTGTTCTATCTTGTACTAAAAATTAAATTATGTACTGCAATTTTGAAATCAAGCTTTACCACTAAAGAAAAAGTGGAATAGGACAATTACTGTGTGTTGCCAATATCAGGTGTAGTCGGGAAGCATTTTGGTTTGGTCGGTCAGGGTGGGAGGCTATAAGGCGAGTTGTTGCCCCAGACAACAACTAGCTAAGTTGCGTCGCTGTGTATAATGCACTACATTGTTCATGAGAGGTGATATTTAAAGTTTCTTTTTACAACTTACGGATAGTAATGTTCCACGTGGTATTGTGTACAAACAACTCTTCACGCATATGTTTATAAACATCACCACATGGTTTTACGAGAGGATACTACAAACCACGTGGATCCTCTACGACCTGCAGACGACAGACTTCTGGCTCCTTCGAAGAAGCAGATGACGACAACGAAGCAGCAGCGCCACCGCCGTCCGAGAACCCCTATAAATTTGATGACCGACAGCAGGTCTGTACCAGTTCTCTGGTGTCCCTCCTACTGTTTGCTTCGGAACATTAGGAGTAATCTAACCCCAAGCCTCTAGTCTGTGTCGGGATCAGCGTTACCAACATGTACGATAATTATCGAATCATACGATAATTTTAATCCATGTACGATAGCTGCTGTACGATATAGGAAAGTATACGATAATTTAACAACCCCTGGTAAGAAGCAAAGATAATTCTGGAGGTGTTTGAAATTCGAAAGAAATTTCATTGATTGCGTGAAAAAGAATATGAATTTTACAACATATGAGTGAGATAAAATTACTCAAAACATTACCAAAACAACCAACATCTCGAGAAGATAAATAATGCAAGCAAATTAAGGTTAATTGGGTAATAATTTAAATATTTTTTGTTACACTTAGCTACATTTTACATTTATCGTACTTTAAAATCATAAAACCAATTCACCTGCTAACATATGTACATTATTACTAGGTAATTGGTTAATTGGATCATTGTAATTTAAAATATATTTTGAACACCGATACTATGTGGGAAAACAGTGTAAAATAGGCCCAAAATTGGTACTATAAAATTGATCCAAACTACTACTAGTATTTGTACTGCAAACACTTGATTCCACCTGTCATCAAACCGGGGGCCACGACCACGCACACAAGAAACCGATCAAGAAGGGATAATTACTACCTACTTAATGTAGATAAGTTTTCAGAACTAAGCATATAAAGTGTTGAAGGAAAATTCGATTATTTTTTTTTAAGGACTCGTAAAGGATTAAGCTTCAATCTTGTTTCCTATGTATATTGTTAAATATAGTTTAGCTGTAAAACTTCATATTAATTTTCTCTAATAATAATAATAATAATAATAATAATAATAATAATAATAATAATAATAATAATAATAATAATAATAATAATAATAATAAACCTTGGTATTGGGACCGAAAATAAAATACACGATAATTTTACAATAAAAACGATAATTTTAAGTACTGCGTACGATAACATGTTCTGATCCGGTTGGCAACGCTGGTCGGGACTCTCGGCTTTTCCTTTCTCCTGGCTTAGCCTGCTTCTGGGCTCTGTTGGGAATCCTAACCAACCCACTGCTTGCCACGGAGCATTGGGAACCCTAACGCCACTCTGCCTAGCCTGCTTCGGGGTTTTGTGGGGATCCTGTCTGTGACCTCACAGTCAAAAGACTACCTATATCTAACCTTACAAACTTAGAGAAATTATCTTTGTAGTATTTTTTTTTTTTTGTAAAACACTGTTATAGTGGAATCTTATATTAAAAGCCGGTAGTGGGAGTCGATTCCGGACGCTCTTTTTATTAACGCTTTACCTACAACCTATATGGAACAGAATTTATAATATAAATATATACTTTGTTAATTTTTACCGAGGTAAACATGAATTAATTGATCTAGTCTTAACAAAGACAATGACAAGAAAGCAATTTTCTTTCGAAATCTGAGCAAAATGCGTGTTCCATTTATAAACGGCGAACATCTCACAAGTAAACCTTACGTTTGGGTGAATCGAGTTGCTGACTGCGACACATATGAGAAAGTAGTACTAAATGTGATCAGTATTTCAGTGAAGTTGTAGGTGCGAAGCTCCAGGGGTTTAGGAGATACAGCTACCAGAACATCACATGGAAGTACAGAATAGTCTACATACAGTTGGAGGTAAAAGCCCTGTAGGACATCTTGTAACGACAAAAGGTGAATAACAAATATATGGGTACATATTAGGACTAGGGGGAAGTCATATAGTGAGGATATACCTGACAGCGGTCATCTTGAAATCCGCCATTTTGAATTAAGGTTAAGTTTTTAAAATAGGAATATGGTCATGTGATACATGATTTAAGGCGCAAATTTAATCAGAAGAACAATGGTGACGCTAATTTTGATTTATGCGCAATTGGTAAAAAGTTACAGGGAAATTAAATATTGTTGCAGCATATGTATTACTCCTTTACCCCACCTTGTAAATTTTGTGTTAATGATAATAATTAAATAAAGAGCAGGTGGATAAATATTAGGTCTATGGTAAGAGTTGCCTTGATGGCGGCTATGTTCAAATCCGCCATTTTGAATCAGACAAAAGTTTTAAACAAAACGCATAACATTGACACCTTATTAATAGCAAATTTTACCATAAATCCAACGGTATAACGCCACCATTGTATTTCTGATTAACTTCTAGCCCGAAGTCATCTATTGCATTACTCTATTCCCATTTAATTTTGTGCTGGTTAATGATAATGCAAAAATGGTTATACCGTTGGATTTATGGTAAAATTTGCTATTAATAAGGTGTCACTGTTATGCGTTTTGTTTAAAACTTTTGTCTGATTCAAAATGGCGGATTTGAACATGGCCGCCATCAAGGCAACTCTTACCATAGACCTAATATTTATCCACCTGCTTTTTATTTAATTATTATCATTAACACAAAATTTACAAGGTGAGGTAAAGGAGTAATACATATGCTGCAACAATATTTAATTTCCCTGTAACTTTTTACCAATTGCGCATAAATCAAAATTAACGTCACCATTGTTCTTCTGATTAAATTTGCGCCTTAAATCATGTATCACATGACCATATTCCTATTTTAAAAACTTAACCTTAATTCAAAATGGCGGATTTCAAGATGACCGCTGTCAGGTATATCCTCACTATATGACTTCCCCCTAGTCCTAGTATGTACCCATATATTTTTTATTCATCTTTTGTCGTTACAAGAGGTCTTACAGGGCTTTTACCTCCAACTGTATGAAGACTATTCTGTACTTCCATGTGATGTTCTGGTAGCTGTATCTCCTAAACCCCTGGAGCTTCGCACCTACAACTTCACTGAAATACTGACCACATTTAGTACTACTTTCTCATATGTGTCTCAGGCAGCAACTCGATTCACCCAAACGTAAGGTTTACTTGTCAGAACATCACGCTAACCCGTAATAATAAGCAATCACGCTAATACATGTGCGCTATCGGTTGCCTGGTTGGCGCTGATAGATTCCGCTAGGGTATGAGCAATTTCTCGACTTAAAACTATTGAAACGATTCAATTACAACTTAAACTGCATTTCATTTCATTTTAATTATTTCAAAATGGAAAGTGATGGTGCTTGAACATAAAAATGCTTTGATGTTTATTATTAGACCAAGGGCCGAAACAATACTTAGATTTATCACGTGATATTTATAATAAACCAAACTGACTACACAAATACATTTATTAAATATAAACAATTAGAGCTTTCAAACACGAATGTGAGCTTACAGAAGGCAGTAAACAAACCATAGATGAAGTATCAGAAACCGTTTCAATATATGAATATGTCGCTTACTTGTAATGTTGTTTACTGTGTTATCATTCTTCAATACTTTTCATTAGAAGTCTTTTGCGTCCAATTTCACATTTTTTTTTTTTTTTTAGTTCGAAGTGTTAAGATGTATTAGTACAAGGGGGAATCCGTAAATAAATTTCCTCAAGCGGTTGTAGACAGAGGTATGGGATGCAAGAGCAAGTGATATTAAAGATCAGACGTACACTCATGTTTAAAATGATTGTCGCATATCTATAACTGTCTTCTTGTAAGAATATAATTTGATAATGATTTTGCAGGGTACTTTTAATACTGATACTATGCGTACAATCGGGAAATGTATATTTGTGGTAAATTTCAAAGGAAAAGAATTATAAATACGAAAATTAAAATGAGTAAAACAAAATGTTGCTAAATGGACAAGGAAGTTTTATTTTCGTTTTATTGTTCTTATTTACTGCTCTTTTGACATGAAATTTGCTACATACATGTCTTTGCCGATTATAAAGATACTAACATTGTAAGAAATACCGGGCGAATTCGTTATCAAATTATATTCCTACAACAACATATTTATAAACATGCGACAATAATTTTGGACATGAGTGTACCTTTATTTTTCCACATAAGTACCACGTATATTTAGACATTTGTTATACTGGTCTATAAGCTTCGAAAATCCTTCCAGAAAAAAATCAGTGCTCTACATACGGAAGAAGTGTCGAACAGCTGTAACTTCAGCATTACTTCCAAAACGCCTGCCGCTGAGAGTCTTCCTCAAAGCCGGAAACAGATGGAAGTCACTTGGTGCAAGGTCACAACTGAACGGCGGATGGGTAAGAGTTGCAATATGGTTTTGCATTGCCGTCGCTGAGTGTGGTCTTGCATTGTCATCCAATAGAATATCAATGTGAGAAGGGCAGACCGCTTGTTCCGAATCACCTACCTCAATTTCGATAGTGTGTGACAGTACAGCGCAGCAGTGATGGTTCCGATCTCCAAAAAGTCCAGCAATAACACCCCTTGGACATTTCTTAGCTACCAGGCTCAGACTGAGACTCGTCTCCGCTTTGCGCAGGTGATGCGACGGCACCATCTGCAGGATCCCGGGCGAACAATACCGACTTGTGTCTGGGTGTGTTGCGCGTGAAACCGCTGTCTTGTTTTCCCATTGTTGTTCGCTTTCTTGGGGAAACGAGAGCGGAAACTTATTTTCGGACTCCCCCTCGTATTGCGCCGTTCACTCAGCGTCGTGACGACAATTGGTGGAACACTGAATGAAGGAAGTAGAGGTCGACCGCCAAGAAAACCAGCAGCAACAGTGATGCAACTCACAATATGATAACCACAATGTGATTCCCCACTTAATATTGCTGGTTGGTCGGTTTAAGCCCTTCGGAGCTCCTAACAGGAAGTTTTAGTTATATCAAAGGAATTGAGAATTGAGTATATGTTTAGGTTAATCTTTTTTATGTAGAAAGATGGATACGTTCATCTACCGACAATACATCGCACTTCTTGTAAAGTGATATATATATATATATACTTAAGATCAATTTAAAAGATAAAAGAAGTAAGTTCATTTGCTGTTTATTCGTTCATGAAATATGAATATTAGGTTTTGAAGAAAATCACGCGAAACAAATAAAGGTAAGTCCCTCTCTATTTGAAAGAACCGGTGAGGTCGATCGTGACTTCCAGGAGCTTTCTTAGCTGGTCTTTTCTCCAGGCGTTTCCTCACGTTTTTCACCTCCTAAGACGCCACGCCATGGAGAAGTTTCCGATATTCTGAAGATTACATTTTATCCAATAACGAATTAAAGAAAATTGTCCAAATACTGTATTCTAACAGACAGAGAAAAAGCACATAGAAAGTGAGCTACTTTATCATGAGTAGAGCTAGGAATTTTAGGAATAACATTTTGGAAAAAGAAATACAGATTTCAACTGTAAATATTCACACAACAGTACCAAAACTAATTACATCATACTCATGACTCAAAAGTCATTTTATGTACAAAAAGTCTGCCTAAACCAAATCCCAAACACAGTTCTACTACAGTTACAAGTCCAAGAAACTGTTCAAAACATAGGCCTATTACATTTAATATTTCAACATTTTATCTCAGTGAGGCTGTATCTCCCGTCACTAAGTATGTGAAGGCGCGGGGAACCCGTGTTCGATTCCCAGGGGAAACTCATGCTTTACATATCCCATATTAAGCTGTAGGTCCGCGTTCCATGAGCTTCGGTGCTAAACGGAACGCTAAACTCCACATAACCCAACCAATCATCACCAATTCATCCGATCACTAAATAAATATTTGTATTTACAAAAGCGGTCAACAAAAGTGATTGGTGATAGCCTGAGCGATCAGTTCGATGTTGTCACCTCCTTTACTTTCTATTCAATAGCTTCCGCTCACTAGGACTGCACTGAAGCGAAAACTTATATCGGGTACGCTCTGTGTTCATTCTTTAATTATAGGAACAAACTGCTGTAAAGAAGCCAAAAAGTTTTAAGAAGTGCAAAAACATTACGATTCTGAGAAAAGATGCAATAAAGTCCAGCGAAAACCAAGACAGGAGTATTTATGTAATGTTTTCTTTGTAAGATAAGTTAATTTTAGTGTTTTAATAGAGAAAAAACTACAGCACCTAAAATTCCCAGTTTAATCCTGAGTTTTAGTTCACGGAGAAAAGCAACAAAAGTTTTTGTTATGCTATGTTATGAAAAAATTAAATTATATGTCTTAAGAAACTCACTTCCGCACAATGGAATAGAAACTCTTCGTTATTACACGTCCTCGTATACAAAATCATTTCCGAAAACTCTGTTTTCAAAAACTAAATCATTTTGTGAGGTAGTGGGAGGCTTACTAAGTATACCTTACATTTAGGGTATATATACATACCAACAGTGTACAAATTGAATGTTTTTTTCCAGGGAAATGTATTTTACGTATATACGCAGCTACGCATCTCTCTATATACATCTGTGTCTACCTTTCTATCTAGGGGGCATCACCAGATCAACAGTGTTGCCAACCTCAACGTAAAAATTTTCTTTCAAATGGCACTACGGCCGATTATTACATATTTCGAATTACCCGATCATCTTCATTAGCTTGGGAAACAGTATGGGTCCCACATAAGTTGACTGAAGGCAGAACGTGGCACAAGCAATCGCCTGTGTTTCTTTGTTGTCACGTCAGGGCAAGGATCTGTTTCTAAACCAATTGCTCACGTGGGATGAGAGCTGGTGTCATTTAGGATACTCCATGGCGTCATCATCATTCGTTGGAATTAATCATCATCATTCGTTGGTGTCATCATCATTCGTTGAAACCACTCTCAAACAACAGAAACCAGCACTGTATCAACAAAAGGTTATGTTCTATGTTTATTGGTCTACTCTGGATACCGTGCATTATAAATTAGGCCGCGCCTTCATTGCTTCCGAATGCGAATGCGAATTTCCCAGTACGTGTAAATAAATTGGAGTGCCTCGACTAGTTCCGACCTGCGAATTGCGAAAACCGACGAAAAGATGCGAATGCGGACGATCTCAACATGCTGGGATTGTTCGTTCGAATTCCTGCAAATGGAGAGTCATCTGCAGAGGAATTGAGCGCTATGTGAAAGAAGAACGTTTGTTTTGCGTGAAAGCAGACGACGTTGCGAGGTGCGGAGATAATAAATAAATAAATAAATAAATAAATAAATAAAAATATGGAAATAGATGTTGATGTTAATAAATTGTATTTTTGATAAAGTTTTATCACTTCAAATAAAGGGGAAGAAGATAGTTTGCCGCACTAACTGTATACGAATGACTGTATTAGGTAAGTTTTCTTCCTTTTAGATCGAAGCAATAAAACACTATATGTTTTACCGACGTGGCTTCCCTCACGAGCCGCTCTGATTACATCATATATTCATGTATACTTACAAATCGATTGAATGAATAATCTGTAGTTGGCAATTTATGAACATTTAAATATCGCTGCAATTTATAACACTACATAATTTGATTTAAACTGTGTTTCCAAATACGAATTTGAGTATACTAGCATACTAATATATATATATATATATATATATATATATATATATATATATATATATATATATACTAGCATATCGTCCCTTTGTTTGCAAAGTGTCGCATCTCAATTTTTCTCGTTTTTCAGGAAAGCGATTTGAAATTTTGCACCTATTTCACTTTCCTCTTACGCTCGTGTTTACCAACAAATATTTACCAATTTTTGACACAATGTAGGCAAAAGTATATTCGTTAATACCACATGTTCACATTACATAATATTCTTATATTTAGCCATAAAATTTATGTTATTTGAGATACGTCACTTTGCAAAAAAAAAAAAAAAAAGTTTGTTTTATGAATGAGACGTCACTGTGCATAGTTCTTAGGATATAGGAATAATGCAAATTGAAGTGGGAAAACTGTAAAATTGTCCATTTGTGTACATCTAAGTTGATGTGTTCATCTTTGATATGGATACGTTACAAAAGATATAAACAAACGATAGAACCAAAAATCTTGTTTCTTTCATTAATTAATTAAGCATGTTTATGAAATTAATAGTAAAAGAACAAACTAATAAGGCTTATGACCTTTCAGCTAAAAAGGAAACAATGTGGTATGAAATTAATACAACAAATTACCAACTAAGTAAACATGAAACTGTATCAAAGAAGAATAAAATTCAAGACAGCGTCTAAATAATAAAATTTAAAATAAGCTATCTCAACTAAACTAGAGTATAACTTAAATGAGTACAGTTAGTAGCACTTCCATACAATACTAAAAATTGCTGAACCATATCCATAAAGTAATTCGCAAAAAACAGTCCTGAACTTAACAAAATTACAGAAAGAAAGAAACTGTCCTAATGGTCGAGGTGCAAGTAAAATTGCTGGTGCTCAGACATTTATATGACAGGGGTAGGTCGGTTGATCAGAGAAATCATGTCTCCGTATTTGTCTTGGGCGACTTTCAGCTTTCCCAAGTTAAACTTTCCGACCTTAAAATCTTTTACGTTTTTCTTGAGGTGCTTAGCTTGAAGTTCCTTGTAGTCGAATTGTAGATTGCTGGTTTTGTAGAAAATAGTTGTCGGCAGTGATGTAACTAAGGGGGAGGGAAATATAAGGCTTATGACTCGGCCGCCGGATTGGGGGTCCAAAACTGGGCAAATATTTATTTTCACTATAAGGCAAGGGAAGGAAATTTAGCAAACTAAAGATCATTTTAAAAATTCCTCAGAAACTTAACAGGACAACAACGACTCTCCAAACTTAAGATCATATCTATAGAGCGTAAATTAGCTTCAAAGCTCTTTTAAGGACATTGTAAAACCTTCTGTATCCAAAAGAGCCCGTAAAGTTAAATTTTAGTTCCAGCTTTTCGTGTTTTCATTTAACTTACATCGATTTGAGAAATTTGCAAAATGTTCGAGTATAATACTTCAGACAACAAATTGACTGTTTGTCATAATTAAATATTATGTTCTAAATCAACAGACTTGCTGTTTCATTCTAGGCATATGCACATCCGGACATCCGGATATAATTCCTGAAACATTGTGGTTTGTAGTGACTATGATAAGACTAAGAGTGTGTCAAGCATACTACTCTTAGATTATTTGCCAATCAACTACTAATTAGTTTGGTGTTTTATCTTGTACTAAAAATTAAATTATATACTGCAATTTTGAAATCAAGTTTTACCACTTGAAGAAAAAATGGAATGGGAAAATTACTGTGTGATGCCAATATTATGTGCAGTTGAGGAATGTTTTGGTTTGGTCGGTCAGAGGTGAGGGGGGGGGACGCTAAGGCGAGTTGTTCTCCCTGGCGATAATTAGCCTAATTGCGTCGTTGGTTGTCGGTGACCTCTTCAAAACTCTTATTTCCATCATGTTCTTCCAATTTACGTCTTTTGGATTACTTCCCTCTGATTCTTGAATTTGTAGAATTCAAAGTTTTCTGGAGAGCTGCTTGAAGTTGAGGAAGTCACTATGCTGTAGTTCCACTACCTCAGAAGGATGCTTTCTACGAACTAGCTTGATCACAGGCAGTAGCGTACCCAGGAATTTATTTCGGGGGGGGTTCAAACTAAATATGAAGCTATTTTATATTAAAATTGCTAAAATTGCCCCTAAAATTAGGCTAAATTTTTAAAAAGTCGAAATTTCGGGGGGGGGGGTCCGGACCCCCGTGTCCCCCCCTTCCGTACGTCCCTGATCACAGGGACCAATAGTGAAGGCACATAAATATTTCCTGCTTGCTTAAACAACATATTAAAACAAATTACACATTAAAGTGAACACACACACACACACACACAAACAAATAGAAAGTCGTTTGAGATACGACTCTGTGTGAACAATAGAAACTTATTTTACTTTTTCTTGCAAACTGTCATATCTTGAGTTACGGCAGTTCGAGAAAAATTTAATTTTCTATAATTGACATACGACGAACATCAAATTGCTTATTTTACAGTTACATTTAGGAATTTAGATACGGCTATTAGAGAGAATTATAGAGGTCCTGAAGGGGAATTTAGGGCTGGTCTTAACTCAAAAATCGTTTTTTTTTTTTTTTTTTTTTTTTTTTTTTTTTTTTTTTTTTTTTAGATACGACAATTTGCAAACAACGGGACGATATATTACCCGCTTCTCTCGGTTGAAATGAAAATTTAAATGCACAACTCCGTATCTCATGTGTTTAGTACCAGTGAAATATATTGTTTTCATTTTTAATAGCATCGATTTAAACGGCATCGGAAAGATCATTGATCATCTCGGAGACACCGAAAACCGAGGATTCGACACTAATATTGGTCATTTTTGATCATTTTATCATCTCCCCCTCTCCAAAATGCGGGGCTGAATTTGGATTTAAACAGCATCAGAAGTGTCAATGTTGATCTCGGCGACCCCAAGAACTACAGATTCAACACTAATATCGGTCATTTTCGACCATTTATACATATATAGCTTTATATATATATATATATATATATATATATATATATATATATATATATATATATATATATCCCTCCCCTGTTGCGGGCCATTGCATCGGAAGTGTCACCGTTCATCTCAGCGACCCCACAAAATGTGGATTCAGCATAAATATCGGTCATTTTCGATCATTTTTCAAATATCTCTTTCCCCCCTCCCCAAGTTGCGGGATAGAATTTGAATTTAAACGGAATCGAAAGTATCACTGTTCATCTAAGCGACCCAGAAAACTATAAATTCGACACTGATAGTGCGATTTTCGATCATTTTATATCTCTCTTTCTCCCCCTCCGCAAGTGGCGGGGCTGATTTTGGATTTAAACCGAATCGGAAATGTCACTGTTCATCTGAATGATCCCGAAAACTATGGATTAGACACTAATATTGGTCATTTTCGATCATTATTATATATAGCTCCCCCTCTCCCTCCTACGTGCTGCGACACATGGCATCAGAACTGTCACTGTTAATCTCAGCTACTCCTAAAACTATGGATTCGACAGAAATATTAGTCATTTTCATCATTTTTAAATGTTTATCCCCCTCCCCTACGTTGTACCCTCCCGCTCCCAAACTATTAGGGCTGAACTTGAATTGAAACAGCATCAGAAGTGTCACTGTTTCTCTCATCGACTCCGAAAACTATGGATTCAACACTTATATCGGTCATTTTTTATAATTTTAAAATTTCTCTCCCTCTCCCCTCTCCTACGTTGCATTGTCAAAGTGAATAGCCTAGAGTAATCTCTGTCCCTAAACTCATGTATGTTGAAAATTTGATTGAGATCGGTCGGATAGTTCAAGAGTTATTAAGTTACAAAAATAATTACTTTCAATCTTATATAAATTGATTTTTATATATCTCTCCCTTCTTCTTTCCTACGTTGCTCCGTCAAATTTAAATCATAAAAACGATCCCAGGCCTGAACCTCATTTATGTTGAAAAATTTGATCAAGATCGATCGGGCGGTTCAGCAGATTTAGAGTCACAAACATAGTGATTTTCAATATTATATATATATATATATATATATATATATATATATATATATATATATATATATATATATATGCAGTGGTCGAAGTGAGACGGTATGCGGTGGTATGTCATACCGCATACCGTCTCTGGTTTTTCAGTGATCAAGACAATATTTAAATAGCCGGTATGTTGAGTCAAAGTCACAATAAAACATACCGCCTCTGCTTTTTTTCCACTTTGAACACTATATATATATATATATATATATATATATATATATATATATATATATATATATATATATATATATATATATATATATATATATAATTCAGAAGTTCTTCCTCCTCATTTATTGGTAAAAATATGTAATTTATTCACATTCGTCTTCTTCGTGCTCTTAAGACTTTCAAGTTCGAATTTTCAAGCAAAAATATTTCACATTGAAGCTTTGGTAGAGACATTGCAACTTGATTCGCATTCGCAAAACTTCGGATCTAGTAGAGGCACATGAATTCGCAATCGCATTCGGAACAAGGTGACCAGAATTCTTACTTGCAAAAACGGGACGCATACGAATCAGCGACTGGGGGGGGGGGGAGTTAAATATCTGATTTCCAGATTAGCACTGTTTTCAATTTATAAAATACGCAAGTAAGAGTGATAACACAGCGTTTCTAACTTAAGTACTACCCAACAATGCTTTTAACTATTAATAAACTACTTACCTCATTATTGAATATCTGTTATTCTATACTATATCATTAATTTTACTACATCATCTACTTTCTTTGTTTGCACTTAACAATTTGTAGAAATTGGTACAAGACTGATCAAAATTAATCTTACTGGTCGGCACAGCTTCCAAAGTATATGTAAACAGTTGGGTTTTTATCACTTGTCCACAAAGCATTCATGTGCGAGAATACACGTTCAGTTGGAGCATTAGTTCCGGGTAAACAGAGAAGAAATTTCACAAGTTTTAGAAGATTTGAGTACGGTACGTTATAAGAACAGAAATGGGAAAATACTTCTACCCAACAGTTGTCAGGAGATACTTTATTTGAGTTCCACTTAAATGAACCTTATCAATGAGTGTTGGTACGGAAGAGTGTAGAATTTGTATTGACCATTTATATTTTGAATAATAATTACGGGACACCTGGGTCATTTTTCCTTAAAAACGGGACATTTAGGCGTCCCGTTTGAGAATCAGAAAAAAACGGGACAATGATTGAAAAAAGAGACTGTCTCGGCTAAAACGGGACGTCTGGTCACCTTGATTCGGAAGCAATTCGACCTTATTGTTATTTGTCCAGACAACCAATGCAAGTATGTACTTGAAGCAATTGGAACGTGTAACTGAGAAATTCAAAGAAAATAGTGAAGGCAATATTTATGAATATTTCAAGTGTTATTCTGCTTCAGATCAGTGCGAATCACATGTTTCAGAGACCACCTGTGACACTATCCGAGTAAGTTGGAGAACTCCAATGCATTCTCCATATTCTCGAATATTACTCTTGTAGACATCCGTTTGCTCCGTTCCCTAGACGATCACCTGCCGGAACAACGGCTCTGAACACTCGACGTTGTTGAAGCCATCAGTGGACAACTATGAATTGACCACTGTGTGATCCATAATCTGCACGAGCGTTTCCCAGATAGTCAAATTTCATGTTATCAACTTTTTCAAGTCATTATCCGACGATTTTTTTTGGGGGGGGGGGGTCATGCAACTAGAATTTGCATACTTTATTTTTATTTTTTTCGTATTCCGAAGATTAGGTAGAATATACCTAATTATTTCGATTTCGTAGAATGTACCCTTTAATTGAATCGTACACAAAGAAACTTATTTTACCCTGGGGCCTCATTCTACACAGATTTGAGTCCATGAAACCCAAAATTTGAATTTTAATTTGCGATAACCCGCATAGCAATTATAATTACTTTTTGCAAGTTTTGCGTTGCGTTGCGGCCCATTAATTTTGAGAAGACTGATACAGAATGAGGGCTCTGGACTTCATTCTTAACACGATATTTAACAATATGCTTAGTTTTGTTCTCGTTTAATTGTGAACAGAAATCAATAAAACAAAATGTCAAAATGATACGAAGAAAATCTTGGTTTCGCATCTGAAGTTACTAATTTTGAGACATGCACCAGCAAAACTACGCTTTGTTACCTCAATACTTGTCTGAATATCTTTCTGAAACACGGCACTAAGAAAAACAACAAAACAAATTAACATAAAAATTTGAATTTCAAGCAACAAGTATGTTTTTAACTTGTTAAAACAGATGGACCATGAAATACTTCGGAAACTAGTTCCTGTGTGAAAACAGTGATTACGCACTGAATGTAAATGATGCATCCCATTTGCGAGAGATGATAACTTTTTTTTTTTTTTTAAAAAAAAAGAGTCCTGTATAATTTGTGTTAAAATCTACCTATGAAAAGTTTCATTTAGCTTATGATTTGTGAAGGAAAATTACCCAAGACGCTAATAGCACGCATTTCACCGCTAAACTGGGCAAAAAGGCTTGATGTACAGGTCATTAGTAACACATTTAGGTGCAAATTATAGATTTGATCTGGCGTTTAGAATGAAAATCTCCAAAGGCAGCTTCATCTTTGACGTCTAAATTAAGACACTGTATAAAAATGGAGCTATAAATGCTTATTACAGTAGTGTATTTCTACTGTATCATTGTAATTATCATTAGAGCACGAGTTATTCGTACTTACTTTTTCTTTCTTTTCTTTCTTCCAAGGTTCTTCTCGAAAACGTAATAAACGTCTAAAACATGTTTGACTTTAACATGATCTGCTTGCAAATCCCACATTCAACCCGAAAAACTTCAACCATGTTGTACCAACGGAAAACCGAAAAGTACTAGACAAAATTAAAAATTAACATATCTACAGTTGTTATTACATTTTGACAGAAGATACTTCATAGTTTGCATTAGCATTACTCTTATTAAAATTACGATACAGTGAGCAAGTAATAATGCTCAACGATGAAGAGGTCACTTTGGAGTGAAGATTTCTTGTTGAAGCCCAGGCTAAATGACCTCCTGGATAACATCGTCTCGGGAGCTGATTTTGATTCTTACACTTTCTTTATTTCTCCAATTCTTTCATCTTAACTAAGTTGTATACATGATCAACTATAATCAAACACTTAAAACTCCCAAAATCTTAACTACCATTATGTTACGATGTCATATCATATCTTATACAAACCCTACGCTAATTAACGCACAAAACAACCTGTGGAGGAGGGGGAACTCTATAATGTCAACTACTTCTTCTGTAATTATCTCCAGAATATTTGTGACTATTGAAACACTATAAATAAGGAAAATTACACACTGCTACAGATATAAGTGATTCTCCTTTCTACACTTAAATAAAATTCAAGTTACTTTGGTCTAATATTGATTGTGCAAATTACGTTATATATATACGCTGTTAATGAACTATATCGACAAACTGTAAGAGGTGATTCCTCACATCAAAATAAGAGAAAAAGTTCATATGGACCTATGGCGAAAAGTGCATAGTTTCAGAGCTAGGACTGTCCAAAATAGCGAAAAAGCTAAATTTCAGCAGGCCCTATTTCGAATATCAGAAACTATGGATGGTGGTCCTTAATAGCGTAAAGGAAGCCACGCATACGCAATCCAAAAATCCATATTACATCAATTTCCAATTGGTATGCAGGGTATAATTCTCAAATATACTCTCAATAGATTTTTTTAGATATACACTGATTTTAAGGAAGGTTCAAAGTAGACAGGAGGTAAATTTTGACAACAATCGACATCCAGTGCTTTGGAGCAAAGTCGGAAGTGTTATTAACCGATAGCATCATGTTTTTTTTGTGTTCGGAATAACGTGTGATGCGATGTATTTTGTCACGGTATATTTTACGTTTACTTCACTTATAAGCGTGAAAGAAAACATTACAGCATGCTTTTTCCTGAGTACGAGAGACCGTGCTGTTGACGACCTACAACTCTTCTGACATCGCGCCAAAGGATTCCGTTTTCACTGCTGTCAAGGCTTATCGTTTGCCTACTTTGGACTTTCCGAGTCAGAGCATATCTCAAAATTCGGTTGATGGCATGTCTGGAAATTTCACCCTGCACGGAATATTCTGCACACCATTGAACATTAATGAAATATGCATTTTTGGATTGTGTACGTGTGACTTAGTTTACGCTAATAAGGACCACCGCTCCACGATTTCTCGAATTCGAAATAGATCCTCTTGAAATTTGGCTTTTTGCAATTTTGGACAGCCCTAGCTCTGAAACTGTGCACTTTTCGCCACAGGTTCATAGGAACTTTTTGACTTACTTTCATGTGAGGAATCATCTGTTTCAGTTTGTCGGTCTACTTAATTAACACCCTGTATCCTTATACACACTGAGAAAAAATGTAGGTGGCGTACTTAAAAAGATAGATTATATGAGTAATTCCTGTAGTTTTTGGACTTAATGTACAGCAGACGTATAACTGAAAACGCATGTTTTATAATACTTTCTGTATAAGTATTCCATCTATATGTACTTTCCGTATGAAACAATGTAGGTGGTCAGGATTTTACATACAAAGGGACGTATATAACATATAGCTGACGAAGGTAACATAAGTATATGCATGTGATATACGGAAAACTGTTAGGTGTCACACATCTTGCAACGGCATGATGTAACATCTAAGGGCAGTGCCTATGTAGCATACTTATAACGTATGCTCCGTACTGATTTCTATAGTAAGCAAGAGGATACCGTATATTTGTACAATATACCACTGTCCGGAGAACGGATTTTTCTCTGTGTAGATAGATAGATAGATAAACTATCATATTAAATCGAGCATTTGGATCATTTTTACCTTGAAAATTTTACGTCGAAGAGGGAGATTTTAATTACGTTTATTTTGAAGCTAGACATGAAATAATGAAATTTGATTAATGGGACTTTACTACAGATAGATACGGATATATTAATCACCTGCAAAAATTCTACGGCGGATGTAGAATAAAGGAAGGGATTTGTACGTAGTATATTTGTTTGTCTACTTTTAAAGCAAAAACCAAAGCTCCCTCATGGCAAAGCAGTTACCGTACGCGCCTTTGGTGTGGGAGATTTGGATTCGATTCCCAGCGAGAGCTCATGCCGTTCGGCTCCCACGTTAAGCTGTAGGTCCACGTCTCATATAGCCTCGCTGCTGAAAGAAATGCTATATTGAAAATCAAATCAAATTTACGGAAAATTCACTGTGTGGACTGCAAAGGTTTTTAAAAGGGATTTGACAGGTCATCAATTAGAAATTACTTTCCAAATTTACTCAAATATAAGTTCGCTTTATTTTGTTTGTGTTTTTAGATGTAAGGCTAATGCTCTTGAGGAGCGTGTACAATCGCATAATAATGGTTTTGCCAAATGATAGAAATATTCCTACCAGTAGATACCAGTAAATGTTTTTTAAAATTATTTTTCTTAATTCTGTCTTTAATTTAGTATTTTATTTTCACTATAAATATACATAGCCCATGCAATAAAAAATACACAAAGTATTATGCAAACAAGTATCAGTAAACAAAAATTACGGGTAAACAATAACCAAATCCTTTGTTTATTGAGATGAGATTTTATGATTGTTTAACCGTATGATTCACTACCATAAAAATAATAACAATGGTTAGAGAATTTTGACAATGTAGAGTTCTATTGTCGATTGTTTAACTTTTCAGTTCATATCACTGCCAAGCGTAGTATTATTCAGAATTGGTGGAAGTGCTACCGGTAACTTTACCTGGAAGATACTGTACTTCTAACAAGTCACTGATTTCGCAGCCAATGATGATCCGCTGATGTGATAGTTCGTGAATTTTCTGTAATGATCCTCTAGGAGTATCTGCATAATAACCGGATTCAGAAAACCGACACTTTCTTTTTCTTTTTTCTTTTTTTCTTTTTCTTTTTTTTTTTAGCAGACGCTTGTATTCGATTTAGGATTAAGATTTCTGGGCTTTCGGCATCTATGACCATTTATGCCGTCACATATGGGGGGTGACTCCCTCGGCAAGGTGACCAGAATTCTTACTTGCAAAAACGGGACGCATACGAATCAGCGATGGGGGGGGGGTTAAATATCTGATTTCCAGATTGCATTTTGGGACTCAGCAGTGTTTTCAATTTTGCAAAATACACAATTAAGAGTGATAACACAGCGTTTCTAACTTAAGTACTACCCAACAATACTTTTAACTACTAATAAACTACTTACCTCATTACTGAACATCTGTTTGTCTCTACTATATCATTAGTTTCACTACATCATCTATAGCGTAATTTTCACTGGCATTTTTGGGATGAATGGACCTTCTTTAAGAGTTCTTTGTTTATTTGCATTTAACAATTTGTAGAAATTGGTACAAGACTGATCAAAATTAATCTTACTGGTCAGCACAGCTTTCAAAGTATCTGTACACAGTTGGCTTTTTATCACTTGTCCACAAAGCATTCATGTGCGAGAATACACGTTCAGTTGGAGCATTAGTCCCGGGTAAACAGAGAAGGAACTTCACAAGTTTTAAAAGATTTGAGTATGGTACGTTATAAGAACAGAAATGAGAAAATACTTCTATCCAGCAGTTGGCAGGAGATACTTTATTTGAGTTCCACTTAAGTGAACCTTTCCAATGAGTGTTGGTACGGAAGAGTGTAGAGTTTGTATTTTTGAATAATAATTACGGGACACCTGGGTCATTTTTGCTTAAAAACGGGACATTTAGGCGCTCCATTTGTGAATCAGAAAAAAACGGGACAATGATTGAAAAAAGGGACTTTCCCGGCTAAAACGGGACGTCTGGTCACCTTGCTCCCTCGGCGGAGAAAGAGAAGGAAAAATGGACTGAGGAAGAAGTAGCCTAGGACCTATGAGTTAGGTACCACCACGGCATTTGCCTGCTGTGAATGAGGAAAACCTCATTCAAGATGGCTGGCCTGAAAAAGCTTTTTACACTTTTTCGACTGAGTACCACAACCAGGAATCGAACCCGGGTCCGCTTATATTCTAGTAAATGCAGTATATCATATAGAATTGTTGGAAATTCAGCCGCAAAGAAGGCTACATAATTCAAAATGTCATCACAGAAAAGTAAAAAGTAATTTTGTACAATAGTCTATATAATCAAGATGTATTGGTATTACTTGTTAATTCAGGATGGGAATGTTAATTACTAAACGGTATATTTAATAACAGTTAGAATAGCTTCCCGTACACACCACTGATTAATTCTGCATAATACATTTATTCCTTAATATATTTCGTCAATCATGTCTTCACAATATTCTTTCACACCATTTGTCCTTTCGACAATTATCTACACTTGAACTACGTCCATTATATATTTATTCCTTTAACTACCCATGCGGGGTATCTCTATATACAGATCACCATATTTACTGACAACAAACTTTCATCCTCTTCTATGCTACAAAATTATTTGGCACCGCAAAACGTGCCTATATTATCCAACCCTACAACATTCTCCCCTTGTTTTTTTTTTTTTAATTATCAAATAAGCTTATTCTTTCCTTCTTAGTTTTTGCCTTTCCATCACTCGCCTGGTGACTACTTGGACCTGGTGCTATCTTGATGCCCATGGCCCATCTAAAAATAACTAAAGAAAATAACATGAACACAACCTCAAAATACACAGATCGATCTTCCTCTCCTTGACTAGGTAACCGTAACAATGACAAGAGTAAACTCAAAATCACATACAACACTACATTATTTTTGTAGTGACAAAAAGAACTTGAAATTCTAATCATCCGCCTCCTCAACCATGTGACCGCCTTCTTCATCCACAGCGCCAATGAGTCAGTTCTTCCCAAGTTATTAGAGTTATAGGTCTCTGGTGTTCCTGGAAACATAACATTCGTCTCATCCGTCCGTTTAGTTGTTGCCATATTAGTGAATGTGGATTCCTTCTGAATTGTATCCTTATTTTCGTTACTAAATACGTGTAGTTCAAGGGCATCGTGCAGTTGAATATTGGTATGAACTGTATCACTTTTAGTCGAAACGCTAGGAAAACTTTTGTTTGACTGACTTCTTTCATTAGGCCTTGACCTGTAAAACTTAGAAAACTTGTTACTCAAACAACATCTTGCAAAATGGTTCACCAATCCACAGGAGAAACAACGTGCGCCCTTTGCTCGGCATAGGTTAGCTGAATGTCTAATTCCACAAGCTTTACATTTTCTAAAGCGCCAGTAACGATTGTATTCTCGTTGTGCAGACCGAAAATATGATGAATTATCAATTTTCATGATTGATTTCCTGTCTTTGTGATTTACAGAGGACTCACTTTGTTTGACCATCTCCAGTGCGTGACTCAAAGTTAGATTTGGTACTTCTAGCATTCTATTCCGAACACATTCATTCCTAACACCACAAATTAGCTGATCTCGAATAATCTCTTCTGTCAGTGAATCAAATTTGCACCTATTTGCCTGCATCTCCAATTGCATTACATACTGGTATATTGATTGCCAAGACTGTTGCTTCATATTATAAAAGTGATACCTTTCTTCGACCACGTTTAACATAGGTCTGAACTGATCCAGGAAAAGTTGTCTGATTTCACAAAACTCCATTTCGAATAAGTTATTGGGAGTAGCCAATTTCTTTAATGCTTCAAAATGCTGACGACCCATAACAGACAGAAAAATACAGGAAAATTGTGACTGTTTGATTCCGTTACTCTGACAATAGTTCATAAATCTTTGCAGATACGTCTCTGCCTGCTCCTCTTCTTTATTAAAAGCCTCTATATAACTCACCGTCATCTCTGCATCTACCCTTCTGGGTTCCAGAATTCTCGTCGCCATGTTGTTAATTCAGGATGGGAATGTTAATTACTAAACGGTATATTTAATAACAGTTAGAATAGCTTCCCGTACACACCACTGATTAATTCTGCATAATACATTTATTCCTTAATATATTTCGTCAATCATGTCTTCACAATATTCTTTCACACCATTTGTCCTTTCGACAATTATCTACACTTGAACTACGTCCATTATATATTTATTCCTTTAACTACCCATGCGGGGTATCTCTATATACAGATCACCATATTTACTGACAACAAACTTTCATCCTCTTCTATGCTACAAAATTATTTGGCACCGCAAAACGTGCCTATATTATCCAACCCTACATTACTTAACCGAACTTTTGTACTCCTGGGTCCACCCCATGGCAATGATACGTTACCCAATTCAGGAGGGAATGCATAGGACTGGGACATGTACCTCTAAATATTTGGAGGTTCATCTCATTCTCTTTCACGGGTACAAAATAACCAAAAATTCAAAATTCGGAAGTTTTTGACCTAATGTATTCCCTTTGATAAGGTTATATCACGTTATGGATGAGTATAGGGGTACAGGACAGGGATACATTAACGCACCCCGTGTGAGGATGTATAGTCCCAGCCTTAAATTTTGCAAATGCCAAATTTTAATATTTGGTACGGTAATATAGGACTATAGTATTTTTGTAAATTTGGGTGGTTCATCTCAAACTGAGTACATTAGGTCAAAAATCTCAAAATTCTGAATTTATGGTAGTTGTGCACCTAAAAAAGGGAACGAGATGGACCTACGAACATTTAGAGGTACATGTCTTGTCCTATACACCTCCTCCTGGAATGAGGCAACAAGCCCATTACCATGCGGTGAACCCATGTACCCCTGGGCTAGGGACCACGGGGCACAAAAGTTTGGCCAAGTCATGCCAATACTACTATTGTCAATCGTGCTATAACAATAGTATGATTACAGATAGTCACTTGAGACAGACTTCCACGATCTTGATTTTTAATTTTTAATTTGTCCGCGTAAACGTAGAAACTTACTATTATTATCTTGAACTACTGGATATACAGATACGGAATTTGCTGTATCAAACTTCAAGATTCATGGAACATGAATATCTCATTCGTTGTCACAAATTACGGGGATTTCATCCTGTAGAGGAGAATGAGAAATTTCCATTAGTTATATATTCGAATGGAGATTTCCTTATTATATTATTTATTTCAATTAAAAAGAATGGCGTGCGGCATAAATTAATATGCATCTTTCTTCTATATATACAATATTAACAAAGTCTTGGAAAATCTTCCCGGCTCCGCCTACTGAGAACGACCCGGCGCCATGTTTCTGAGGAAATAACGTAAGTACTGCCGAAGACTCTATACCGGAAGTCTGAGGTGTTATTTGGATATAGAACAAGTAGAAGGAATTACATTTTGTTTTTTAATTTGAGGACATACTGTAAAACTGCACGTCTGCTTTCTACCAGTTACGTTAAAGCAAAGCCACTCTTGCTTTATAACACCCGTGGCTGAATTGAGTACACTATGTTCCCATAATTGTGCGATTACAGACACATGCTTAAATTTTATTACTATACTAGTTATTAAATCTTCTCATTGTATGTAATATTTAATCATTCCTGATACAAACTGTAGATATAGATGCCGACTCAAACTTATTACTAACGATTTGTTAAATTAGCTCTGGACTACCACAGTTAATTTATGTTGGCTTCAACTTTAAGCTCTTATTTCATGAAATATAATTTTAATCATAATGACCACAATTACTACTAGTATACAGGGTGTCTCAAAAATCCCCTTACATAGGGTAACTCTGTTGTTATCAGAGTTACAACAAAAAGTAACAGGGGAAACCCTCTCCAAATATGATGTTTTCAATCTAAAGTAAAGGAATTTTTCAAATCGGACGAGCCATTTGAGCTGTACACTCTCTATGCGCCCAATGTTAAATGAAACTGCAACGTTGCCATTTACCTGGACCCACAACATTAGTGAATGAAGTTACTATTTGAAATGGAGGTTGGCCATCGACACGTTAGCATAAAAAAACAGTAGATGGCCATGGCTTTACTTATTATTCTGTCCCAAAAATTGCTGCACTTCGCTACTACGGTGGTATTTATAAAATCGCTCTGTGTCCCAGCTATAAGCTTTGTTCTGCTAGTGCTGGCCTTTCGGGTTGCTGAAGTCTGATGTAGAGATATGTTCTTCGCATCGTTGTACGGGCAGTTTACCCTATGTATGATCTACCACATTCACATGGTACACTATATACTCGAGCAATGCTCAGTTGAAGAATGATGTTTTTCACTGGTTTGAGTAACTATTTGATGCTGGCTGGAGGAGGTTTCTGAATAACTCTTATAACATGACTGGCAAGTATTCTGCTAAGTTTGCTAGAGGTGTGGCTGATGAAAGGCAATACCGTAGTAGAGAGATAATCTTTACTCTTGACTTTTTTCATCACTTCGTGTTGGGAAGTAACAGCCCTTTCTATGGTCATGTTGATGTCTATAAGACTCTATCCATTCTCTTGTAACGTCGAACGAAGAAGATTGAATTCCTCTTGTAAACTTTCCTGGTTACTTACATAGACTGCTCTTGAGCCAAGGTGTTCAGGACTCTAAGACCTTGTTACTTATGATAACAGCTGCTTGCATTGAGATGAAGATCCGTATGTATCGGTTTCCTATGTACGTTGTGTCCTAATGTTCCGTTGGGTTTGCGGCGAACAAGAATATTAGGAAAACGGAGGAATCCATTCCACTTCAATTCCATGGTGAATCTGATGTGAGGGTGACGACTATTGAGAAATTTCAGAAAATCCTCTAATGTTTCAGATCCTTGTGGCCAGATACCAAAAGTATTATCAACATATCTAAAGAAACAGAACGGTTTAAGAACCGCCGCATCAAGAGCTTCAGGTTCAAAGCATTCCTTGTCGAAGTTGGTAATGGCTAAATGGCTATATATAGAGAGGAGAACCTATGCCTACTCCATCTGTTTGTTTAGAGCAGCATTTATCATACAAAACGTACGTGGAGGTCAGTATATGGTGAAACAGGTCAGTCAGTTTCAGGCTGAGAGATTTCGTATCAGCTGTATTGTAACCTTGACAGAAACTCCTCTGAATAAAGAAATTACCAAGAGATGGTTTGGATTCACTTTCAGGTTCTTCAGGATCTTAATATATCATAGGAGTTTTTAATGTGATGTTCAATTTGCAACTAAAAGATTTAAAATTGACGTGAGGTACTTTACGAGGCAATATGTTGCGCTCCCTATGGTGCTGACAATAGGCCACAGAGTTAGACCATTTTTGTGAACCTTTGGTAAACTATAGAGTCGAGGTAGTTGCCTTCCGTATACGGATAAACCTTCGCACAAATATTTTGAAAAACTAGTAAAGATCTACTATATATATATATATATATATATATATATATATATATATATATATATATATATATACAAGGTGTCCCAATTGATTCTAGCTATTTTCATTTCTGTATTTTTCCCACACTATTTGAGATATACCCAAATGAACTAAAATGCACTAAGAGGGTACACTCATTAAGTTTGTATACAAATATCAAGAAAGTCAGCTCTGCGAACTGACTTAGGCGGACTTCTTTGAAATGTTTCCGAAATGCACTGCACATGGTCTTCTGATACACTTTTGCGACCATCACCGTGCTTTTTAGCTACTGAACCAGTCGCCAGGAAATTGTTATATATAGGGTGGCCCATTTTAATCTTTCCACGGAAATATCTCGAAAACGGTTCAACAGAAATGAACCAAACAAAAACTCAAAAAGGAAATGCTATGGGCCACATCCTATCCTAACAGAGGAAAATCATATCCACGAAGAAATTAAATGTCGATTAAAAGCAGGGAATTCGTGTTACTATTCGGTTCAAAATCTCTTGTCGTCGCGAATTCTGTCGAGGAATTTGAAGCTTAAAATATACAAAACGATAATCATGTCTGTTGTTTTGTATGGCTGCGAAACATGGTCACTTACTCTGAGGGAAGAACATAGACTGAAAGTATTTGAGAACAAGATCCTGAGACGAATATTCGGACCCAAGAGAAACGGGAATGGGGAATGGCAGAAACTTCATAACGAAGAACTACATAATTTATACGGTTTACCCAACATTGTTAGAGTCGTCAAGTCTAGGAAGCTTAGGTGGGCGGGTCATGTAGCTAGAATGGAAGAAAGTAGAAACGCTTTCAAAGTGTTGACTGGAAGACCAATCGGAAAACGACCATTAGGAAGACCTAGACGCAGATGGGAGGACAATATTAAGATGGATCTCGCAGAGATTGGAATCCGAAGTAGAAACTGGATGCAGTTAGCTAAGGATAGAAGTCAGTGGAGAGCTTTTGTGAACGCGGCATTGAAACTCCGGGTTCCATAGGCCATAGAGTTAGTTAGTTAGTTATGGGCCACATCGAATGGTGTTATCGTGGGGTCTAGGAAAATTCGGTGTAGGAAAATTCGGTGTAAGAAAATTCGGTGTAAGAAAACTCGGTGTAGGAAAATTCGGTGTACAGAAAATTCGGTGTACAGAAAATTCGGCGTACGGAAAACTCGGTGTGGGGAAATTTTGGTGTACGGTAGATTCGGTGTAATACATATTGAATATTACTACTTACAATAATTTACGACATTTCATATTGTGAAAACGAAAATAATATAATGTAACGAATAAAATGTTATTACCTATTTCAAGAAAAGCAAATTTATTTTTCTGCCTTGAGTCCAATACCTCTTGCATGTCTTTTGCGGGGTATTACTATAAACTACTTTTCATCACACAATGAAGCTGACACTTTTTGTCAGAAATAAAACAATTACAACTATAAGTTCAGAGAATAGTTATAGGAACAACTAAAAACACCTTTCCTATATAGTACATCATAGAACATATACAAGGTGATTCTTTTAAAATTCACGGATTTCATTTGGGGGTCTAGATTTTCTAACTGAAGTCCGATTTTCATGCGGTTTGTGGCAAATGATCAAGGAACGTTGGAAGATTTATGGAACTATGTTTACTGGTTTACATTCATTTGGGGTAATATAGGCCGCGCCTCTAGAAAAGCAGCAAATATTCGCCACTGTACCGAATTGGAATTAGGTGAGGTGCGGTATGGGGATTTGAGTTTCTTCGTTAGATGGTAACCTCGCGACGGTCAATAAGAAACAGGAAACTGGGCCTTCGTATTGAGAATTATGCTGTGTTACTGTACCAATATGATCAGGACGCAGTTACAATAATGTACTCTTTAGAGCAACGTGATTTTATCGTTAAAAAGATTTTAGAGGCCGGGATCTGTTGTTGCTACGCAAAGGGCAGCTACACCCAACTTTGCCTCACGTTCTGCCCCAAACAGGAACATAATATGATCGCTAGTGAATAAATTGCAGGAAACAGGATCTCTTCTGAGTAAGGCAGGGAAGCATCGGACACCGCTGGCGGATGTTGTTGGACATAAAACTTAAAGATTTCATTTCGTTTCACTAACACTTAATTTTTATTCTCACTAACACTTAATTTGTATTCTTCAATTTCGCTTCAAATATCCAATATCTCATTCGAACTGTAACGTACAATGGCGAATATTTGCTGTTTTTCTTGCGGCCTGCTCGATATTACCCCGGATGAATTTAAACCAGTAAACATAGTCCCATAAATCTCCCATTCTCCCTTGATAATTTGCAACAAACCGCATGAAAACCGGACTTTAGTTGGAAATTCTAGAGCCCAATGAATCCGGGAGTATCACTCTGCATATACATATGTAAGATGCAAAAATATATTGATCAAAAAAGTCTTAGTGGAAAGGGCAATATAAAGCAGGATGGTTTCATCATATAATATTTGTACAAATAGTTTAGTTCTCCTCCAATCAGACACTTTAGTTTGTTTGCCTTAAGTTAAGGTAAACAAGTACTGCAACCCTATTGACTCCTTATTGACTTCTCCTCCAATCAGGCGTAGATACTTTAGTTGAGGCATTTATTTTTACACCTTTGAGTAACATAAATAAACTATGTCGTTTTTGAAGAATTTAAATTTAAATATTTATTTATAAAATATACATAAAATCGTCAGAACATTTTTGAAAAATCTACAATTTTCAACTTTACCCGTCTAGTAATCTACTTTTTTTTTTTTTTTTTTTTTTTTTGAAATATAAAATTCTAGGAGACATCCTCCAAAACAGCAAAAACTTAAGTTTTAAATGAAATGTCGATTGGTATCGATGATCGCTTCGCTAAATCACACAAACGGACATCAATAAACAAATTTCTCGTCATGTAAGGGCCATGAAATGCTAAAATCCGTCGAAATCTAGAATTCAAATTATTTCACGATCACAATTTTTCCAAATTTGGTATAGCAGACAGTAAAAGTACGTTCTACACAAAGTTTGAACTTAAAACTAATACGCTCATTTATGCTCAAAGTTAAGTTTTTAATAAATACTACTGTCTACTACAACGAATCTTTCTTTACACCGAACATTCCCCACACCGAGTTTTCCGTACACCGAATTTTCTGTACACCGAATTTTCCTACACCGAGTTTTCTTACACCGAATTTTCCTACACCGAAATTTCCTACACCGAATTTTCCTGCTCCCGTTATCGTGGTGTCCCCCAGGGCAGCCCTTCATGGGGGCCCAGGGCCCAACTTTAAAATTTTAAATAGAAATATGAGGTAAATGATACCTCGTTCGATAGACCTTTAGAAACTAAAAATGCGTAGTGGCAAAAGATTTTTCATATCGGTTACCGCATTCAAAATGGCCGCCAAGACATTTGCCTGTATCAGATAAAACATCCAGTACCATTAATATCAAAACGGTTGAATATAAATGAACCGAATAAAAACTCAAATAGGAAAGGCCATGGGGCACATCGAATGGTATTGTCGCGGTGCCCTCAGGGCCACCTTTCATGACTGGCCCAGGGCCCAACTTCAAAATTTTAAATGGAAACATGAGATGAGTAACACCTCTTTCACATGGCAAAAACTATTCGACAATTTTTCTCATTTCAGTTGATTCATTTTTGAAGGAAATCATTGCCTACAATAAAAATGAAAGGTACCATTTAACACGAATTTTACCTACTTTTTCTCATTACAGAGATATCTATCTTATGAAAGCACATTTCAGATAATTTTGTTGCGTAGATTCAATCTGCAAAAACTAAGGTTCTCATCTGCAGTTTCACTGTTCCTTCCCGCTTCAACGGAGGGAGGATGGAGCAACAATTTAAGGAATTAGATTTTCTTCGTTTCATTAAGTCACTTTTACTTTAATCATATTTTTCTCTGTTTCATCATTCTCGAGCCTTGGAATGATAAATACCCTCTGTGCTTACCTATACAAGTTTTATTCTGTTTATTTATCTCCAACCGTTTTCATATTAGTGGTACTGGATGTTTTATCTGATACAGGGACAATGTCTTGGCGGCCATTTTGAAAACGGTGGCACATATAAAAATGTTTTGCCACAATGCTTTTTAGTGTTTAAAGATCTATCGAACGAAGTATAACTCTACCCATGTTTCCATTTAAAATTTCGAAATTGGGCCCTGGGCCCCATGAAAGTCGGCCCTGGGGCCACCACAACATCATTTCACGTACTCCATGCCATTTTCCTTCATTTTTGCTGTGTTGATTTATTCCCAACCGTTTTCATGTTAGTGGTACAGGCAAATGTCTTGGCGACTATTTTGAATACGGTGATCGATATGAAAAATCTTTTGCCCCAAAGCCTTTTAGCTTTTAAAGATCTATCGAAAGAGGTATCACTCGTTCTAAGTTTCCATTTAAAATTTTAAAGTTGTGCCCTGGACCCTCATAAAGGGGAGGCCCTAGAGGAACCGAGGAAACACCATTCGATGTGCCCTATGGCCTTTCCTATTTGAGTTTTTGTTGACCCGTTTTCGAGATATTTCCGTGGAAATATTAAAATGGGCCATCCTGTATTATATATATATATATATATATATATATATATACCCATATATCTTTGGCTTCTTCATCACAATCTCTAAAGATAAATGCAAGGTTTGCATTCGGCCATTCCAAAGGTAGGAAGACCTGGCTGATAGCACAAGAACACTTACAATAATTGTTACAAAGTGCAAAATTATTGTAGTTGCATCAAACTTTCAATGGAATGTTCAGAAAGTTCAATGTCGCCTCTGCCGATCGCACGGCACATCAAGTTGACCGTTGAACTTTTTCCACACTTTAAGTAGCGTACTTACCGTTAGAAAATTAGCTGCTGACGAGGGTTGGCGAGTTTGACTGATGGTTAATCGGAGATGTTATTAGCGTCCGTCCCGCGAACCAAATGAAACTTGAAACTCCTTTTTTTGAACTAAAGGAGTCTTCGTTTTCAGGTTTTAACATTTCATGATTAGATGATAACTTTAGACACACCCCAGACGTAGACACTGCAATCTACAAACCCCTATCTTGTATACAGCAATTCTTTTAAACACTAAAAACTCATTTTAAAATAATTCCATACTCTGAAACTAGTTATTTAAGATTGTTTTAGTACTTACGTTTTTCGAAATGACGATTTTCTTGAAGTCATCCCGTTTGATTTCCTTCTCATTGCCAACGGTCTGTCTGAAGAGTTGCTCCAGCCACTCCAAATTTCCCTTGTCAAAGCCCGATCGTGGTCTGCAGAAGGAAGAACATCTCAGTTTTAGCTTCAAAACAAATCGATATCAATGTAGCTGAGTATTGTATATGCATAAAATATCAATTGATTTCTAATGCCAATGGTACCATCACATTCTGAATATTGTCTTATTAATGAGACTCGAGCGTAATGCTTTGTATATCAAATTTGAGCATGTTTAAACATAAGATAAAGGTGCATTTTACAGGTTTTATTTCCGTGAATTATATATATATATATATATATATATATATATATATAAATCTATTTTAGGTGGTTTGTAATGAGATTATGGAATTGCATAGTTCATATAAATGCCTAACTTTAAATATCAGTTTTCGTCCTTCATTTGTTTTTTCCTGAAAAATGAAGGATGTTATATATCGTACAAGTTTAGCAGAACGTGTCCAATCGGGACTAAAGTTGGTATGGCGATATACCTTAATTTGTTACATAAACATATGAAATATAATGTTGCGTAGGCTTACAGTTTCCGAATTCTGGGTGGTCAAATTTTGCGTCATATTTTCAAAAGCGAAAACTCACCAATCTCATTGGTTCGGGATCAAACTTGGCATGGTAAAAGAACTTCACCTACTATAAAAGCGTATAGTTTGCATAGAACCACTTCAAAAGAGACTTTACTTGCAATGCTTCAAATGCCAACGATTTGGGCATTCACAAGCTATCTGACTAGCTCTGTCTCGGTACATTAAATGTGCTGACTCTCATTGGACGTACGAATGTGCCAAGAAGACCAGATACACCCCAGCAAAATGTATCAACTGCAAAAGAGCTCATCCAGCCAACTTTTCAACACGCCCACGTGAACAGCTAATTCTTCAAACAAGACGGTCACTGCTATTAGCAAGCACTACATCACATTCTGAATCTCCTTTGGACACCTTTGAATCCTCCATTTGAATACCAGAGTCACTACCTTCCACCGTACGTACTTCTTCTGCTTCACCATCCAAGATACTCATTCTCTGAAAACCTACTTAAGATCCATCAAAGAACATCAGCTTCTGAAGGATATCAATTTTCCTACCATATTACACTTACTTCGAGCCTACATGCCAATGCTGAAAACCGCTCTAGATCTCAGTAAATTCATCATCTTCATGGAACTCTTCACTGAACTTCTTTCATCAAGCCAATCAGTGCCTTATCAGGAGCACCAGTAAGAGTGAAACTTCTCCATCTTCCACACGGCAACTTAGAAACAATTACGCATTCGAAGAAGAAGCTGTGACAGTCACGTCTATCACAGGACTATAGATGCTCTTCAACTCACATGCAAGACAAGGGTTTTCTCAAGAAACCCGGAACTCCAGAATTATACTGTCAATACTAGATTGGTTTGGATTGTAAAGGCTTACGGTTTCTGAGTCATTGGCAGTCGAATTTTGCGTCATATTTTTAAAAACAAAGACTCCACGTGTATGTGAATGATTAGATCGGAATCGAATTTGTCTTAACTAGCTATATAAGCGTATTGAAATATTACGTAGTGCAAGCTTACGATTCTTGACTTATAAGCAGTGAATTCCGTCGTTTTTGAAAACAAAAGTCTGTACACCAAATTCATATGATCGGAATCAAACTTTCCGCCATGCAATCCAAAATAATATCCATACACCGATCTCATCTGATCAGGATCAAACTTTCCGTCCTGCAATCCAAAATAATATCCATACACCGATCTCATCCAATCAGGATCAAACTTTGCGTCCTGCAATCCAAAATAATACCCATACACCGATCTCATCCGACCAGGATCAAACTTTCCGTCCTGCAATCCAAAATAATATCCATACACCGATCTCATCCGATCAGGATCAAACTTTCCGTCCTGCAATCCAAAATAATACCCATACACCGATCTCATCCGACCAGGATCAAACTTTCCGTCCTGCAATCCAAAATAATATCCATACACCGATCTCATCCGATCAGGATCAAACTTTCCGTCCTGCAATCCAAAATAATATCCATACACCGATCTCATCCGATCAGGATCAAACTTTCCGTCCTGCAATCCAAAATAATATCTATACACCGATCTCATCCAATCAGGATCAAACTTTCCGTCCTGCAATCCAAAATAATACCCATACACCGATCTCATCCGATCAAGATCAAACTTTCCGTCCTGCAATCCAAAATAATACCCATACACCGATCTCATCCGATCAGGATCAAACTTTCCGTCCTGCAATCCAAAATAATACCCATACACCGATCTCATCCAATCAGGATCAAACTTGCCAAGACCTTGATATGTTTATTAGAGTGTGAAATATTGTGGTTTGCAGGCTTTGAATTCCTGATTTATGCAGAACCGAATTTCTAAATAATTGGGCATAGCGAAAATATAACAATTGTCGTTTAAATAACAATTAAAAGCCAGTCTTGGTCAGAAAAAATAAATCTAATAAAAGACGACGACTTTTTTAATATTAAACGTATTTGACTTGTTGCTTGTTAATGCACTTATATCCGTGTTTTATGCAGGCATCTCAGGAGGGGAAAATTTGTCCCTCAAAGTTGTAAATCCCCCCCAAATTTTTAAAGATATAAGTATAGCAGTAGGATATATTTTTTTCCGGTTTCAAATTTAACGTGCAGTTTATGTTTTTCCTATTTGCTAGTTTTCAGTTGATGTCCTTTTTCATATTCCGCAAAAAATCTCATTTATTTTTTCATGATACCATTTTTATATTTTCCACTTCCTTTGTCATTTCGAGAAAACGCTTGCTAAAATTACCTGCAAAATTTGCTTTTATCTGAGAGGCTGAATACTAAGTAATAAGTATCAGCACGTAGCAACGACAGAAAAAAATCAGTCTGTTGATTGGGTTTTAATGTGGTGTATTTGTGCTTTTTGAGGTGTAATGCTTGGTGTTATATATATATATATATATATATATATATATATATATATATATATAATAGTTATTTGAAGTATCCGAAATTTAATCGACTATAACGTTGATGATAATATGTCGTGTTTGAATAGGAAAAAAAACTCTCACGTCGTTTTTGCAACTAGACAATAGTAGTGCTCTTTATAAAGAGAAACCATTTTCAAAAGGTTCTTATGGTACTTTCATAACGAAAGGTCTCACAGTCTGGAATAAAAGTACAGGTAAAAATCCAAAAAGTAATGAACTTTTAAAACATGGGCAAGGCGAATCCCATAGGAAAGCTTGTAGTAGTGATTGCGAGGCAAAAAGAATGATGGAACAATGTACTTCTGTATATTCTATATTGCACAACCCGAGAAACAGAAAGAAGAAAATTTTCAGTAGCAATCTCTCGTTTGAAGGATATTATGATGATTTATCGACTTATTTGGAAGTATTTCATAAGCATCACAACAAAATGATGGAAAAAAGTCTGCGCATTTCTGGACACAGATTTTGAAGACTATCTGTAAAATATGTTAGTTTATTAAAAATGTGTATTTAAATATTTAGTTCATGAAAAGGTAAGAACCTTCTAGATTAGTCTTAATAATTGAATAAATATGAATCTTTATCTGATCAAAATATTATTTTTTTTAATTTATAATTACATATTTTATTCAAAATACAAAATATTTTAAAATTTAAACAATTTACATACTTTCGATCAAAATTTGTTGAACAGAGAATATGTATAATGTATAAATTACACAATATTGGAGTAATGAGCTATGTTAGTCTTTTCCTAGACACACTAATTTCTTAATAATTTACTACATTCCCTTTTCTGTTAAATATAGTATTCCTTTCTAAATTAAGCTGAAAAACATGTAGAAAGGACTATCTAAGATATTCTTGATTGTATTAATTTTAAAAAAACATTAGTTTTAAAATGTTAACAATAACTGATAATCGATTTCGATATCATTGACAAGTGAATCTTCATTTTATGACAAAATCACTATATTTTTTTAAATCAAAAATATTATTAGTAATAATTCTTGTATATGAAGAAACTTTATATTTCAATGGTTAAAAATTAATGTTAAGCAGTGAAGAATAAATATATAGTTCTCTGAAAGCATGTAGACGGTGTCTTTGCACACAGTATATAAAGATATGGGTTGCATAAGGTACATGGTTACTTTCCACATTTTTAATGGGCTCCCCCTAGAACTTCAGATTACCCTCCAAAACCGAGGGGACTGGATAAAACACTGCCTATAATGGAATATAATTTCTCGTTTGAACAACGAAAATATCAAACAGCTATAGTTAATTGCATTAATGCTAGTGTTGCCCAAGAAATGAGAATGTATTTTCAAGTTCGAGATGAAACGAAAAGTTTCATTAAAAATTAAAAAAAAAAAAAAAAATCTCGATTCTCGAAAAAATATGTTCATTTTAAATCATATAACTCTCTAAATTAGATACAACATGAAAATGCTACTTTGTGTTTCGCAGCTCATCGAACATCCTAGAAACAGAAGACAAAATAGATAATTGCATTGCTTGTTGTGTATGTACAGAGTTTCTTTCTTCTCCGTAGTATTATTGAATACATTGCTTAATCTGCAATATGCTGCCTGATATAAAAGTAGTTTCTTCGGTTCTGCAATACGACTGTAGTCGTTACTTGTGCTACATTATAACTGTATTACGAGTATATCTGAGTGTTTAGTAAGAGTTAGTGTTTGTATTGTATCATTAACATTAAAACATGGGCTCGAAAGCTGAAGTCACCACAGTGACCGGAAATACGAATCTGAAACCTTGCTAATTTATTACCAAAACTTGTAGGCCAATATACCAAATTGGATTTGTATTATTATGATGCTTCGTTCTATAAAATAGAACTGGCGCTTAGGTCGCAAGAAAATTATTTGGACACTAGCGTTAATTACCAGCTTCGCTGCGTTAAATTAAGGAAAAATAGTAATATGTTCCATTAGTCAGTCACTTTTTACTATTACTGAAGCGCTCTTCGATATCGGTCACTTTCGTTGATTTTTATATCCCCCTCCCCCATCATGTTGCGGGGCACAGCATCGAAAGTGCCACTGTTCATCTCAGTGACCCCGAAAACTATGAATTCGACACTGATATTGGTCATTTCGATCACTTTAATATATATATATATATATATATATATATATATAGGTGCCTTCCATTTCAACTCAGGCAAAAAAATATAAAATTGTACCATCACCATCTCAGGTATTGTTGAAACTTTTTTTGTAGCAACTACACATGTTTTTAAGAGACCCATATTTTTTTGTTTTTTCGAAAAAAAATTTCCCGCCAAGTAATGGGCCATCAAAGACGGGGAGTACAATTTATGAATTGTAGAAGACATGGAAAATGGTCAACTTTGGAGCCTCACAATTCGCCTATGGAGACAGGTAGAGTTATAATTCTTGTTGTGGTATGTACATAGGGATATAAATAAACTATATTTTATTATAGTTTGGTTTGCGCATGCGTATCTTTTTGTACATAAATTAACAAATGAACGTCAATTTATCTGAAAAGTCGAAGTTTGCGAATTTTTTTCGAGCACTTTCGGTTCGAATTTTAAAATTCTGTTTTCGCAGTTGGTAAGACCTAACTACCCGCTTTCCGAAAAAAAAATTGTATCGCTTCTGTGTGCAACCGTTTTGTCGCGAAAAATTCGAGAAATTGTAAAATTTTCTAAAATCGCCATTTTTGGGCGCCATTTTCTCGAAAACACCACTTTTTAAAATTCTGAAATTTTGTCAGATGGTTCAACTTTACATGAATAGTAAACACACCAAATATCATTCTCGACCAATGCTTCATGAATTAACTGCAGCCTTTTAAAGTTAGCGAAGTTTCGTTAACTTTGATGTCACAGTTAGCAACACTGGGAACAATGAAAGTGCAATGATTTGATGATGTTTGTGGTTCACATTCATTAAATGAAGAATAAAAGGTTTTCTTGACTGTTTTGTTCATTATTTTGATCAAGAAGGCTCTCTGAAATAGTAAAATGAGCCTCCCCCTACTCCTCCGTTTTCTTAAACCGAAATAATCTGAGGGGGAAATTACGATTACGAAACGCACAAATTTCAAGTTCACTTACTTAAAATGGTCTTCGGAAACAAAATTTCACTTTTTTTTATTATTATTTACGTGGACCAATCATTTGCTTGTTTGGTGCCTTCTTCGCTAATAACATGTATCCGTGAAGGTGCTCCAATAGGTGTTGGTCACTCACAACTCGTCCAGGAGTGGATCTAGGGGGAAGAAACTTTTTTATTTTATATATAAATACAACCAATCTCAGAGTTTGGAGCTCTTAAAAGTAGCTCTAAGTAGCAGTATTACCCCCCCCCCTTCCAGAAGTCCGTCCTGGATCCGCCGCTGCGTAGCACATTGTCGATAGTCACAAATGCTGAAGGTCCATGTGGAAGCATAACAGCACTTCAACTTCACGTAATTCATGATTTATTCATAATATTTCTGCTACGCACCACTAATTATCATACATATATGTATGTAACAAAAGTTCCTTTTTGCAGATTTCTTAAATCTACACTTTGAATTGCAGAATTTTGATTTTGGGGGAATCATGAAGTTAGTTTATGGTGACCCGTTACTGCCATAAAAACTTCGCCATTTTCCGAAAGGCAAAGATGACTTCGTTGAATATCAGTTACCGGTCGCATACTTTCCCTTTTTTTCTTCCGGAAGTCGTCGAATTCAGTTCCAGGCAACAGAACGAGAGTGATACCCGGAGTTTGTGCTTGCACTATACTCACGAATTCTTCTGCGGTTTTAGTGGGGGCGCGGTGGCTTAGTGGTAGAGCGTTCACCTCCGGTGCTTGGGGTCCCTGGTTCGATCCCAGATCGCGCCGTGTGGGATTTCTGGTGGACAAACACCGTGCTCGTGGGTTTTCTCGGGGTTATCCCGTTTCCTCCCACTTTCTGCATTCCACCATTTCATTCATTTCTCATAATCACCGTCTCCTTTAGCCTAATCGGGATAAGCATCGGACGTAAAACCTAAAGATTTCATTTCATTTTTTTTCTTCTGCGGTTTTAACACTGTGTATCTGTATTTGCCTAAGGTTATGCCGCGTTGCCACATTCTTTACACCTCCCCCTCCCCCTCAATAACGTCGCAGAGACCCTTGCATGGCCGGTTTCACTGCAAAACCACTGCTTTATCGGACCTGTCTTCATCTCGAACATTTGAAAGCGATTTTTAAAGTGGGATGCAGCACCATCAGAAATCACTGACACGGTTAGGGAAATTGTAGACACTTATTTTCTCGTATTCAAACCTTTTTCTATAAAATATATTTTCGCTTTTCTTCGAGTATTTTTAGAATTTTGTCTATGGCTATGAGTACATGAGCCGAATCGTGTGTTTTATCGTCGTTTATTACAACAAAACTGTCAGTTGATTCATATTCCGGTGATAACTCTGAATTTCACTTTGCAGAATAACAGTCCAGTTTTCTGCGAAGTCCACGTAAAGTAAAATAGAATTTGTATCTTGAAATTTTATACGGTGCTTTTCGGTAGCAATTAATTCTCTTTGGATTTTCTTGATGTAGTCATGAATTACAGTTAAACCAGCAATATATGATACAAAAACAGAAAGTGGCACAGTTTTTTTTTTTAACGAGATTATTGTTTTCCCATATGGCATGTTTCATTTTCATCAGGATCAATAATTAAAGACTCCACACTTATTCCTTCCACTCCAGGACATTCACCATATTCTTGAAGAAGACAGTTGTAATTTTCTACGGATGATACTACTAAAGGAAATAGGTCACTCATGACAGCTTCAATACAGGCTGCACCTTTGATTTGTAGCAACGCAGTAGCAGCTAACTTAAAATTTGCACAATACTCACACACACACATACACACTTCCCTCGCAGGTTGCGGACTGACCCACTTTAGTCGAACTGTAAAATTCCGAGTGACCCATTCTTATGTTGGGATTGTTCTGTTTAAAAAGTCAGTAAATTTTCTTGGAACGCGTAAGAAAACGTTTCGATTTTTAAAACTTTTTGTCCTTTTTCGATCACTAATGACACCGTACTTAATTGAGACTTTGTTTGGAGCATTCCAAATCATCACTGAGGTAATAGTTCAGGCTTTGTGTAGATCATCAGAATTTATTGGATGGCCATTTCAAGTAAACTTAAAATTTATGTGTTTCGTAATCGTAATTTCCCCCTCAGATTATTTCGGTTTAAGAAAACGGAGGAGTAGGGGGAGGCTCATTTTACTATTTCAGAGAGCCTTCTTGATCAAAATAATGAACAAAACAGTCAAGAAAACCTTTTATTCTTCATTTAATGAATGTGAACCACAAACATCATCAAATCATTGCACTTTCATTGTTCCCAGTGTTGCTAACTGTGACATCAAAGTTAACGAAACTTCGCTAACTTTAAAAGGCTGCAGTTAATTCATGAAGCATTGGTCGAGAATGGTATTTGGTGTGTTTATTATTCATGTAAAGTTGAACCATCTGACAAAATTTCAGAATTTTAAAAAAATGGTGTTTTCGAGAAAATGGCGCCCAAAAATGGCGATTTTAGAAAATTTTACAATTTCTCGAATTTTTTGCGACAAAACGGTTGCACACAGAAGCGATACAAAAATTTTTTCGGAAAGCGGGTAGCTAGGTCTTACCAACCGCGAAAACAGAATTTTAAAATTCGGACCGGAAGTGCTCGAAAAAAATTCGCAAACTTCGACTTTTCAGATAAATTGACGTTCATTTGTTAATTTATGTACAAAAAGATACGCATGCGCAAACCAAACTATAATAAAATATAGTTTATTTATATCCCTATGTACATACCACAACAAGAATTATAACTCTACCTGTCTCCATAGGCGAATGGTGAGGCTCCGAAGTTGACCATTTTCCATGTCTTCTACAATTCATAAATTGTACTCCCCGTCTTTGATGGCCCATTACTTGGCGGGAAAATTTTTTTCGACAAAACAAAAAAATATGGGTCTCTTAAAAACATGTGTAGTTGCTATAAAAAAGGTTTCAACAATATCTGAGATGGTGATGGTACATGCTCTGCCTGAATTGAAATGGAAGGCACCTATATATATATATATATATATATATATATATATATATATATATATATATATATATATATATATATATATATATATATATCCCCCTCCCCAAAGTTATGGGCTGAATTTAGATTTAAACCGCATCAGAAGTGTTACTATTCATCTCAGTGACCTGCAAATCTATAGATTCGGCTATAATATCGGTCATTTTAGATCATTTTATATATTTCCTCCTCCCTCTTTTCCAAGCTGCTGCGGGGCTATATTTGGATTTAAACAATCGGAAATGTCACTGTTCATCTCAGCGACTTCAAAAACTATAAATTCGATACTGATATCGATCATATTGGTCTCTCCCCCTTATAGATTCGGCACTGATATCGGTCATATTGTATCATTTTTAAATCTCTCTCCCCTTCCCCACCCTTAAGTTACACCATGAAAGTAATATAACAAAAAACATCTGAGGTTTAAACTTAATATAGGTTGAAAATTTGATCGAGATCGGTCCGGTGGTTGAAGAGTTATTATGTTTTATTTATTTTTATGTATCTTCCTCTCCCATCCCCCTCACCTAATTTCTACCGCCAAAGGGATATGATAAAAACCACTCCAGGTCCGAACCTCATCTATGTTGAAAATTGATCGAGATCGATTGAGCGGTTCAAGAGATTAAGAGTCACAAACATTGTCACTACCACTTTTGTAATATAGATTAGTTATAACTACGTACATCTGAATTGTAAATGCAGGTTCAAAACTATAGAATTGGGTTAAATTTTCAATGGACACACGAGAGAAATAACTTGAATAATGATATTATAAAATTGATATAAGTATGTTTGTGTAACTTGAAACACATAACAATCAGTTTACTGCAAAAACCGTATGTAAGACAGAGAAGGAAATAATATAAAAGGATCTCAAGGTCTCAAACGGTTGTTCAGAAGTTCAGAAGTTCCGAGGTCCAGAGGTGCAGAGGTTCAAGAAATTCGAGACGTCGGTTGTGAGCAGACAGAATCATCGTCAAAGTTCTACGAATTACAAAGACTACTCCTATAAGGTATGTACGAGCACTTGTTGCATCAGTAATTTCAAGTTTAGAGATGTCATGCAGTACTATAAAATGATTTGCCTACCTACCGTAAAACTTTCAAGGTTAAGAACTGTTGTCGCATATTCGTATATCATCTTCCATCTCCAATAACTTAAATATCTGAATGACTTGCCTGTTAATCGATCTATATTAAGATATATAACTATCAGATATCAAATAACTTGTGAATTACTCAATTAAATGTTGTTGTATATTACCATTTTAGTTATGTAATAAACTTACTTTTTATAAATAATGTTGTCATTCCCCTAGATTAAACCACTTTTTCCCATGAAAATCACGGTGTAATTTAATTATAATACTTTTGTGACACCCGCTAAATTATAGCGTGAGCAGTTTCCTAATGAATGTGGAATTTAACGAGCTAAGTAAACAGAAAGAGACCTGAACATCGTCACAAATGGGGGCTCGTCCAAAGCTTTTCTTCCTTTTTTATATTTCGGGACGAAAAATTTTGTGGTGCTGCTATGACATCTTTCCTTTTTTTGTTTTGTGTTTTATGTTATGTTTTGGTATTATGTTCATGGTGCATGTTAATTTAAGTGAATTATGTAAGTTGTTGCATTATTGCAATTGCGTTATTGTGCATTCTAATGACAATTAGTGATCTGATTATATTTGTAATACCTCCCCATACTTTTTATTATTGTTTAGTGGAAACAAAAAATTAATTCGAAATGTCTTTCCACTGGTTCCCCTTTTTCAAACCTAAGAAATCTCCACCAAAATTTCATGCATGGTATATTGCAAAATCGGGTGAAGCAAGTTGCAAGTATTGCAGGAAATCTCTTGCTCAGCAAGCCGCGCTCACGAAGGCTCTGCGCTCCGAACTATGTCCCATGGCAAAAGAAGCAACAGAAGTGCAGCAAGCCAGTTTGCCAGTAGCCAGTTCGCCTACTTTACTTGAACCACGGATAGACCATCCTCAGTAGTATTCGGATCCTGTGGATAGGCAACCGATAACGCAGCGTTATAAGGAAAATTTAGCTAAGTTTGAAGAAAGTTGTAATAAAATGCCATCCTTGACTCCTTTGGACAGTACACAATATAAGCCAGTGGTTGCGAAACGAACAATTTTCCTTAAGCCAGAACAACTGACTAACCCTTCTAATAAAGGTGCAGTTAGTTCTTCCGAAGAATCTCCTGGCATTATGACGAGTGATTTTGAGTTCGATCCCAAGTTAGCGTCAACACCGTTAAAGAAAGAAAAACAGCAGCAAATAGGTTGCTTCAGAAGTGGTCGTGGATGATGAAGTTTATTTTCCATTTGATATACCACCTCACGTGGGAGAACCCTTGAAAGGTAAACTCCCAGAAAATTCCCCACCAGAATCAAGTAAATATGATTCCGATGACGAAATTAAACAACTGACGAAGAAGGAACTCTATCAGGAAAAAACTGCCCATGAAATGCTAACTCCGAGTCCTCTTTCATATGACTCAGGTGAAGAACTCAAGGAGTTTATAAATGAAGAACCTTGTATTGAGAATTTGTTTTCCTAAATATCCGCAAATTGCTTCTCACCCTCCTCAAGTGAAATATTCCCCCACTGCTGATAACGCACTTGCACTATTATTATATAAGAATATTAGGCAAGAAATTTTTAGATAATCACGAAGTGAAGACTCCCTCAGAGGATTCATTACCTTTGGACGAGAATAAGGCAATAAATGTTAATTCACCCCCTCCTAAAGAACCTCAAGTAGAAAGTAGGCAAAATCTTGATGAATCAAGTGCACGGGAAGAAACTGACGATTGAGTAGCCAGTGTACCGGTATTGAAATTGCCGAAATTTAAAGGAAGCCTTAAAGAACCTGTTACTAGATTTGTTGATGAATATCAGACCATCGCTCGTTCTCTTAATTGGCTCGACCAGGATTGGCAATGTATTTATTTAGCGGCCTGTCTCGAAAAAGCGGCTCTAGACTGCTACTTATGTCGTAAGAATGCCATTCAACAGTTGCAGTTTTGGGAATTAAAGCAAATGATTTCTCGAGCTTTTCTTGACGATTTATATAAAGGTCAGCTTGAACAGAAATTAATGAGAAAACGACTACCCCCTCGTTTCCCTCCTGATAACTTCACGTATACTCTAATACGAGACTGGAAGTTCGTAAGACCTGAAATGGGAGAGAGAGAATTGTTACGCCTATTGTATAAGGCGTTGCCTCCAAATTGTGTCCAGGCTTTGGTTTTAAAGGAAGTATCAACCGTAGATCAAGCTATTCATGTGTTACATTTGTTGTATTTAGCTAACATTTATACTGAATCTCATCGGGAAATGAAGAGAAAATGTAGAGAATTTAAAAGACCACATCATTTAAAACCTTATATGGGTGTTAGAAACAATTCGTTTGTCAAAAGAATGTGGACGTATAAGCGTGAAATCGGGAGAGACGGTAGGTCAATTGCAGTGAAAAGAGCTCGAACGAAATTGTATGATCACAGATTGCCCACGATTCCCATTCGAATTTTTAATTAAAAAAAAGTAGATGAATTGTTAGACAGTGGTTCGCAAATCTCTGTTTTGGCTCAAGAAATGATTCCTCAAAAATTTCCAATTGCTAAGCGAATGCGTGCCACAATTCGTTTGCGCACATTAGGGGATAAGTTAACTCAACCATTCCCAGTGGTTCGGTTAAGTTTCCAAGTAGGAACCTTTGGTCGAAGATCGCGTCGTTTATGATTAAATGTGGCATTAGTTAAACAGTCTCAATTAGATGAGAAAATGGTTCTAGGAATAGATTTCATTCAGCATTACATATACGGTATAGGGTTACAGTCCATAACTATTAACAGCAATCAAAGACAGCCAAAAATGAAGTTTCATGTTCAGTATTTACCAAGCCGCAAGGAGCAAACAGTACTGAATTTATCACATGTTTAGTTTTACAACAAAAATGGTAACCCTAGGACAAATAGAAACGTTAGCTTAACATCGGTACCGCGTACGAACGCTGAGGTGACTCAAAGTAATTTAGAACTCAATGATTCAATCTCCTTTTCCGAAGACGCTCTTCGTGATTCACAACCGGAGAACGAATGTCCTATCTTGAAGATCAATTGTATTGAAACGCAATCATCTCGTAATTTTATCAAAACTTGCCGAGAATGTCAAGAACGCAGGGACTCAACCACTAAACCATTAGGGTTGCATGAACCTATCAAACCAATAGCTCCTTTTCATACTTTAAATTTGGAACTGTTTGACCCACTGCCCTCCTCTAATGGTTATAAGTATGTCATCACCGTTGTCGATATGTTTTCCGTTCAGTAAGCATAGTCCAATAAATCACCCATCTTTCATTGATCATTTACAGCAAACCAATTGAAAATCAGACTTCAGTTAGAAATTCTAGACCCAAATGAAATCCCTGAGGTATAAAAGAATCGCCCTGTACAATAAATACATCATAAACAGATGAAATAAGACGACCAAACGAAACATGAAATAGCAAAATATCAAAAGGTTGATCGAATGGAACGCTTTGCTTCCTCCACAGGATCCCGAATTAGAAGGTCCAAGCGGTCATAACTATTAAATTTTATATGGCAAGGTATGTAATTTGGTAGCTCCGTGCCTATTTCTCGTCGTGGCACTTCCTTGTTGGGAAATTTTATGGCTTTTTTCCCATAAGAAGAATGTTGTAACTTTTTCCTGTAAATACATACATACACACATTATATATATATATATATATATATATATATATATATATATATATATACAGGGTGTTAATGAACTATACCGACAAACTGTAAGAGGTGATTCCTCACATCAAAATAAGAGAATAAGTTCGGATTGTTCTCCTACCTACGATGTTCTCACTAGCGTACCTTAGGTTTTCCTGACTTGAATTCGTTTCAAAGAGATACATCTTGAGAAATCTTTGAACCAACAAATTCATATCAATGAGCGTTTCATTATGTCTTGCAAATATAAACTTATGGAAATATAGGCTACACCATTGTGTTTCTCGTAAAATTCTAGCCCAATTTGATATTTTACATGATTCCCTGCCTATTTAAAAACGTTGAGCGAGATACAAGATGGCCGACTTCAAGATGGCGGCCATGATAAGTATACCCTTAAATAGATGTCTACTTCCTCCCGGCATCGGTTAATGTGTTTCGGTTTTTCATCCCTTTGCCCGTTTTACAAATAAAATGAAATTTTCAAACTTGAAACACATTGTTATGGCTTATTCTGATCAATCACGTTTTTGGCCACTGCGCCGTCTTTATGGACGGAAGCACTTTAAATTTTACTTACGCTCGTTTCTTGATGTTCCACACTTCTGTGCCAAGTTTGGTCAAGAAACTAGATTTCGACATCGATAGACTTACTTGTAAGAGAAGATAACTATGAAATACTGGTACAGAACGTTCTTGAAAAATTGCGAGGCACAAGGGTGAAATATGGATTTTAGAATTCATTCACTGTCTGCATTTCCCTTTGAGTTATTTCTCTAAAAAAATTAGCTGCTATAAGCAACGTTTTCATTTGAACATTTTGTAGATAGAAATGTTATCAAGGGAAGTGTGACCCGTCCGTGATGAGAGATTACTGTTGGTTCCTCCTGAAAGAGGATTCTACAACATAGAAACGGGAAATGCTTCGAAATTGTCTTGCCGTTAATCATTTTTCTTAACCTTATACGTAAACATGCAAGGTGTTCCGGGGAGTTAGCAGAAAAAGCTAATGATGCTCACGAAAGAAGTTATGCTGTATCGTTAGTCAGTCAAATGAGAGATTACGAGTTCCTGGTCTCACTAGTTTTCTGATACTCCTTACTATTTCAAGGAATTTCAGAGTGATACCATGGATGTTAGTACTGGACTTTCATAATTCCAAAAGCTTTTTGACTGTCCAAAACATACAGGGAAAATTGTTTCGATGATTTGGGTGGGAATCAGGCTCGATACTATGTACACCACAGGCGCACGCGCTATCCACTAGATAAGCAGGGAGAGCACAATATATATATATATATATATATATATATATATATATATATATATATATATATATATATATATATATATATATTGATTCTACAGACCTTGTGCAAGTTAATTATAAACCTGGGGCCCCGCAAAATGTTCCGAATCGGGCCCCGCACCACCTAAAGCAGGCCCTGTCCCCACACCCTTAAATGTATTATATGTGACGGTAAACACGCATTAGTGAAATAGCAACTCCCTACGAGAACGTTAACCCATGCAGACTAGACGACAAAGTCATAAAATGACGTTTCCATATTATAATATAATTCAGAATGTCCAACTGTGATAACGGAGAAACTGAAAAGGACAGAGAAACGAAACTTTAGGCGAAGCAACTAGAGAAAGGACGATCTTTGCTCGTGTATTGACGAACATCACCGGATGAGCAGTGTTGCCAACCCAAGAGAAAATTGTGTTTTGTAAATCGAATGACTTAAATTGGATATTATCACTCGAAGCAACACTGAAAATAAAGAGAAAAGAGATAGTAATCGCAGATCAGTGTTCCAAATTTTCGAGAAATAACATGAAACGTGTTAAATGCAAACGCAGTGGCGCACACAAGGAGTGACATACTAATGTTTTGTACACCTCAAATTAAATATTTACAAGAACAGTTTACGCTGACTCCAAGTCAAGAAGGGTCCATTGAACAGTGTTGCCATCAACAGAAGAGAAAAGTTGAGTTTCTAAAAGGTACAATAACTCGGAAAAGTCACTAGTGCAGTATGGTTTAAAAGCTATAATGCAAGGCGATAGACCATGAGAAGCAGTGCCGTGGTTATGTGAGATATAAATCACTTTTGACGTCATCATATCTATCAGCGACCTCGAAAACTCACGAGTACATAAACCCATGCAAATTGCGCTCTTTTCATATTTTGACAAGATTGTTAGGATTCCAACCCACTGTGCAGCGTTGTCATCTTTTTCAAACCTTACTTCTCAGCTTTAACAAGATAACGAATATCTCGCTAAGTACGTGACTTATCGATCCCACATAACCACGGCACTGTTCCTCATGCTCTATCGCCTTGCATTAAGGTTTTAAACCATACTGCACTAGTGACCTTTTCCGAGGTATTGTACCTTTTCGAAGCTCAACTTTTCTCTTCCGTTTTAGGCAACACTGTTCAACGGACCCTTCTTGACTTGGAGTCAGCGTAAACAGTTCTTGTAAATATTTAATTTGAGGTGTACAAAACATTAGTATATCACTCCTTGTGTGCGCCACTGCGTTTGCATTTAACACGTTTCACGTTATTTCTCGAAAAGTTTGCAACATTGATCTGCGATTACCATCTCTTTTGTCTTTATTTTCCGTGTTGCTTCCAATGATGATATCCAATTTAAGTCATTTGATTTACAAGAACACAACTTTCTCTTGGGTTGGCAACACTGTTCATCCGGCGATGTTCGTCAATACACGTACAGAAATCGTCCTTTCTCTAGTTGCTTCGTGCAAAGTGTAGTTTCTCTGTCTCTTTTAGTTTCTCCGTTATCATGGTTGGACATTCTAAACTAATGGAAACGTCATTTCATGACTTTGTCGTCAAGTCGGCACGGGTTAACGTTCTCGTAGAGAGCTGCTATTTCACTAATGAGTGTTTACAATCACACAGAATAAATTTAGGGGGTGTGCGTATTGCAATACGAAATTACCCAAAATAAGGGACACCCTAATATTATATATATTTTGCTCAAGAGTACAAATCAATCAGAGACGAATGAAATATTCAATCCTGCTCTTTCTAGTAATCAACGTCCTACATTAAATCTCTGCAATGTTTGTTTCCCATATCGTTCAATGATGCACCGAATTACATACTTTACCACTTAAAATTTTCGGGTAATTCCCCAGGGTCATGTTATAGAATGCTCCGTGAGAGAAGCAGAGCATTCCATTCGATACACATACCTTTCATATTTTAATAACTAGAAAAGTGAAATTTTCTACAAACGTACATGTATAAAGGTAACCAAGAAAGTTCTGTCGCTTTCACCCACCACCTTCGAACATCTATATGTCACCTAAGACGTATCTGGAAGATCAAAAGTAATCCCCATCAGCATCGACGAACTTCTGCCATCGTTCTGGAAGGCCCTGGATTCCATCGCGGTAGAACTTGGTGGGACGTGAAGCGAAGAAGGTATCAAGTGCTTTTTGCACGTGTACTAGGGATTTGAACTGGCATCTTCTAAGGTAATTGTCAAGGTATGGAACAGGTGATAATCGGACGGTGCAATGTCCGGGAAGTATGGCGGATGAAATAGTTTTCCCATACAAGCCGTATAATGGTGTCCCGGGTCATCTTAGCCACGTGGGGCTTTGTATTGTCCTGTAATAGGAGAACAACTTTGCAATTCAGAAGTGCTGGCTCCAGAGTTTTGAGTTTTTCTTACACACGGCTCAACTGCTGAGAGCACACAGTTGCATTGGTGCTCTGACCAGCTGATAACAGTTCCCGATGCACGATGTCGCGAGCAGTCCACCAAACGCACAGCACCACCTTCTTCTGGTGCAGTGCTGGTTTCGTTTGTTTTGGACCGGTTTATGGAGTGCTAACCAATGAGTATGGCGCCGTGGAGCTTCGTCAGAAATCACATGTCAACACCCTGTACAGAAATGGCTCCTTCCTCAGACGAGACAGTAAAGAAACACAGGTGTCTGCTCGCGTTGCTTTCTGGCCTGGAGTCAAATCATGTGGGGCACATCAACCCAACTTGTAGTGCTTCCCAAGTTGATGAAGGTGCTACCGAATGGCTTCTCTACTCACACTGAACTGTAGTCCCACATTCTCACATGTCTGGCTATTTCGCCTCAATTGCTGCCTGTACATATGTTGGTCTTTCGGCACGTGTTGCGTCTTCAAGTGTTTTGTCACCGTCCTAAAACTTGTTAAACCACCGCTGCACTCTCCGCTTAGTCACGACACCCTCACCAAAGGCTTGGCGTATTTTCCACCCCACTACAGCGGCATTTGACTCCAGTTTGAACTCGTACAGCTTACCCCGCTGCAGCGGGTGTAGGACACTCTGTGAAGGTCCATGTTCACTCTGCCCTTACGCAAGTTCACAATATAACTGAACTGCCACAACCAGGTAGTATGTTGGATATACCACACCAATAACTGACCTTCGCCTTATCTCCATTCACATTCAACTCGTGGTGTGAAGACGAATTGAACACAGACCTCCACATAAAGCGACAAAAGTTTCTTAGTTACCTGTATAATATGCTCCTCAAAATGATCTATCCTATAAAATTGAAAGTGACTATGTTTGCGACTCTTGATCTCTTGAACTACCCTTGAAATTTTTAACACAGATGGGGTTCTGATCTGGGAGTGTTTTTATCTATTCACTTTAACGGAAGAGCTTAGGCGTTGGGGGAGATATTAAAAATAAATAAAACTTAGTAATACTTGATCGACTCGACCGATCTGGATCAAATTTTCAAAATGGATGAGGTTCGGTTCTGGGATGGTTTTCGTCTACTCAGTTTGATGGTAGAACTTAGGGGAGGAGGAGATATTTAAAAATAAACAAAACTTAATAACTCTTTAACCCCCCCGACCGATCTCGATCAAAGTATCAACATAGATAAGGTTCGGGTCTAGGATGGTTTTTATCATATCACTTTCACGGTGCAACTTAGGGGAGAAGAATGGGGGAGATATTTAAAATGGTCGAAAATGACTGATATTAGTGCTGAATCCACAGTTTCCAGGATCGCTGAGATGGACAGTGCCGTTTAAATCAGATGCCGTTTAAATCTAAATCAGCCACGCAACTTGGGGAAGGGGAATATATAAAAATGATCGAAAATGACCTATATTAGTGTCGAATCCATGGTTTTCGGCGTCGCTGAGATAAACAATGACACTTCCGATGCCGTTTAAATCCTTGCCATTAAAAAAATAGCATATTTTACGGGTACCAAACACACGAGATAAGTAGTTGTGCATAATTTCTTTATATTTTAAGCCATCCGGTAATTGATGCAGTTAATAAATAAGATCAAAATATAAATTCGATCTGTATTTCGTACTGTAATTTTGTTTTCGTACAGATATACTAAATGTATTAATATATAAAAGGTTTAAGTGATTCATTTACTCACTCCATCAACGCCCATAACTAGAAATGCGAAATCTAAGTAGAATACTTATTTGTCACGGAAATACGGTATGATACAAGCTTTCTTGAAAGCCACGATCTAAAAGCGAGATAAAAGAAAGATAAAATTGTAGGAAGCAGCAGGCATCTTGGCATAAAACTCCTCACTAAAACTAAGCAAACACGTGTTTCAGTGTTATCGAAAGTTCCACTTCTAAAGGAGGACTAGAAAGGTGAAAACTTCTGATATCAGTGAACACGATGCAACACGTTATTTCTGGGTGGTATTTCCACAAGCTATTTCTCCTTACCCTCAAAAGTCCGTCCATTATAACTCTGTCATCTTCAAATTCCACTTCCATCACATTCAGTTTTAACGTTTTCCTATGATTATTTTCAGAGCATAATGTCCGCTATTTTCAGTATTGCTGTGGAACGTTGTCTAATTGCAGCTTCGAGTTACCCTATTACCTTCCTATCTAGCTATACTTATTCCCTCAATATAAAGTATTTTGCCTCACATTTTCTTTTAAACTTCCTAATTTTCTTTCAAATAAAATGGTAACTTGGTTTTATGCTCCATTCTCAATCTCTAGTACTTATTTGTATTATCTATCATTTCCCAGTTGTTCTCTCATTCAATAATCGTGCTAAACTGACCCAGCTATCAGAAGTCCGAATAGAATGGCATCTTATCTAGAGAATCAATGAAGTTTGCAAAACTCTCATTGTAGAAATAACTACTCTCTGTTTTGCAGCGCAGGATTCTGACCTAACTTGAAATTAATCTCTCTCTACCATACTAATCACTATGTTTTATGCCAAGTTAAATGCTGGAAAAACTAAATTCTGGAATTAGTCTTCTGCTAAAATACTTTTATTTTCTTTTTATTGCAGTTGAGACCAATTCGGGGTATAAGCCCGTTCTCATAGTACACTACCGCGAATCAAGTTCTAACTTTTAGTGTAACAACACAAACCTCTCCATCGTACAGATTCTTGGAATATTTGAGTTGTTTTGTTAATAAAGTTGAGTGAAGACAAGTGCATAAACGTCTCTTTGTAAAGGTAGTGGCTGACGAGGAGTTACTGCTCATATACAAAGAAAATACGAGCCAAAATTGTGCGTTGAGATATCCAAAAAGCAATATATTTTCTGTAATGTTTTTACCATATTTTCCACTGTTCTAGACTTAGAGCGGGTTCGGTGCTAATTTCAGGAAGGGGTCATGGTGTATGGGTGGAAAGTTCTGACATTTCCAATGTTACAACCTTTCCTATTACAAATATTTCCTATACCGTGTATGTATGACAACTGAATATGATTATACAGTATAATTATCCAATTATAATTGTTATCGCCTCAAAAAAAAGTAATATAAGTGCCTACAAAAGAAGTTTGTTTCTTACTGGAAAAGCAAAGTAATCATTCTTCTGAAACTTCAGCACAAACAGCTTTTTTATTTAACCATGTAGCTCCTCTGATTTCTCACTTACTCATCGTCTTTTAAATGTAGACAACTTCTATTTTTGGATGTTTACAGCTTCGTATACCTCCAAAAAATGAAATATATCATTATTGGAAAATAATTCGGATATGTTTTGGGCTCCTAAAATACTAAATTTACATATAAATCTCTTTTGTCCTAATTAATTTAGAAATTCATGATCTACTGTATACTATATTTAGCATATTGTTCAATTGTAGTGCCTATTTCATAAAAATGCAACATTTGATATGCTTTTGTACTTTTGTTTGCTCACATTGTCACTATGTATCCTACCATATATACAATAGAACCATGATTATCCAAATATAGTAACGGGATTGGGAGCACAGAATATATAGTAGCTCCTAACTTTCGATGGAGACGTATATACCTAGTTTATCCAGTCTGTTACACAGTATTAAATTATTCTTTTGAGGAATTACTTACTTTAAGTTACTAACAACAACCAAACACAAAAGATCCTTAGACCAGATTTGACATGCTTAGAAGATTATATAATTTAGGATTCCTGTGTATCTAACAAATCTCGCACATTCAATTCTTCCTTTACATAACGAAACTTCATGTATAAAGAGTACCAAACATTTTCTATCTTTTTAGATGATCAAATGGTGATTTTATTTTATTAAGTACTTTCTGATAGGATTCAACTAAATATTTAAAAGCTGGAGGATATGATCTCAGTTAATATTAAATGCTAGTAATCATATTCTAGCCGTCGATTCTCCAATAAAATCTTTTCCATTGCTATTCCGAAACTTAAGTTTTCCATCATTCTTGCTTCGTCGTAAAGCTAGTCTCTCCACCTTTCTTCTCAAAGCTTTGTTTTCTTATCTCGAGACGGAATTGAGTTGCGTTGATTTAGGGTTAAATGTCCCTTTCAGCAGCTAGGCAATATGAGACATGTTCTACTGATTAACGTGGAATCCGAACCACATGAGCCCCCGCCGGAAATTTCACCCGGTCTCCCACGCCAAAGGCGCGTACGCTAACTGCTTAGCCACGAAGGAGCTCTACTCGAGATGGAATTTAATAATAATAATAATAATAATAATAATAATAATAATAATAATAATAATAATAATAATAATAATAATAATAATAATAATAATAATAATAGGTGAATCTAATTCGGTTAACTTAGATCTTGATTTCACCTCAAAATCTTAAAATTTCTTAATATGGTTCAAGATTGTGGTCTTCTAAAGAAAAGTCAGTAGCCATATTTTCTTTATTAGGACTGTATATGGAGAAATATTTATTTAATTGGCAGATTTTTGTTTTGGTAGGTTGTGGAAGTGCAGACCAATAGTAAGACTATCCCGTAGGTTAATTACTTTGAAAGACTAAACTACTTATGTTGGAATGATTGTTATTCATTGAACGATATATCATAGTGTACCTTACAAACACATTTTTTTTTTCTGTAAAGTTTTATCAGAAACTTCTACGAGGTTCTTATTATATTCTGTAATATTATTAGGATTTAATGGACAGAAAGATGTCCAAAAGATGGTGTTGGGAATCAGTCTTGCATGGAACGAGGCTGTAAAAATATGGAATCATTATGTTACTGAATAATGGTAGATGCCTCTATTTTGATTATGCGTTGTTAGGAGATAGTATGTACAAACAAACAAGTTTAAATTGTATGTGTAACAAGATGGTTAGATAAATCGGACTTTATTATATTATTTTATGGAATTGGAATGGATATCTCAAATTAGGTAATATGTATGTGTGAATTAATTGATGTTTTATTAACATGGTAAATGATATTAGGAAATTTGGAAGCAATCAGCAATAAACATACCTGAAACTAAATGTGTGAATATGTTTGCCTTTATACAGTTTGATTAGGCCTAATTAAGAGTAAGAGTACGTAATGAGAATCCATTGTAGATTATATTGTAATAGATATTAGAGGCACAGATTGAGAGTTCACGGTCCACGGATACATACATACACGCTCACACTCACTCACTCAATAAAATATATATTAATATTTATTCGTTTATTTTATTTTTTTTTTTTTTTTTACAGATGGCATACCAACTGATAAAGTTTGTTGAGCTGAACGTGCGGGTGAGTGCAAAACCTCATGCGTAGTTTTCGACGAAACCGAGAAAAACTATTAATTTGTAAACCTAAACGAGTGATGCTATATGAGGACCATATCACATAACGTGGTGAAACTAATACTAATACTGCCCTAATTAAGCTCTCTTTTGTGACACTAGGAAAATGACATTACATACTATGCTTAATGAAGTACAGACTAAAACTATTATTACGTCTTAAATTTTTATTTCCGATTGTTTATTGTATAAATATAAGCATCAGTTAATAGATAACATCGAGTTGAGTTGAGCTGATTTTAGTTTAGCGTCCCTTTCAGCAGCGAGGCTATATGAGACGTGGACCTACTGATTAACGTGGAATCCGAACCACATGAGCTCCCACCGGGAATCGAACCCGGGTCTCTCACGCCAAAGGCGCGTACGCTAACCACTTAGCCACGGAGGAGCTCTAGATAACATCGAGTTGCACAAGATTACAAGAGTCAATTCTCATTTCAAGTTTTCGAGAAAATCGACAAAACAAATCTTTATGGCGCTAAAAATCTATCTCGTTCATTGCTAATAATAGTTAAGAATTTTTATTTCGCTGGAAGAATTTTTTTTATTAATTTTTGAGGTTATATGTAGCAAAATAAACTGTTAACTAGCAGATTGTTGTGTCTTTTTTTTTAACAGCGACACTACTATTTACGCATATACTACTTGTAAATACACAAGAAAACTGTTAAACTCAATTGGACTTAACTCTACTCTGGACACTCTTCTTGGACTGTTTCTGCGGCGCTGAACTTGGTCGTCTCTAATTCGAGTGGAGTATAATTGACTGTAATTGATTTTGCCTGTTTTTATTTCTTGTTCGTTGTCACTCACACGAAAGATAAACAACGACTACCACTTGAAACCTGTCTCCAATAGTTTTGTAGTAAGAGGACAACGACGTTAGCGTTCATTCAACTAAGAAACTCTTGCAATTGGAAAAGAATGGCATATGGAAACAAAGGTATTTCATTTATTGGCTAATTTACAATGATAAGGTGAATATACTGATCTACAAATACTTCGTCCGAGAATGTACACACATGATGAAGAGTTCGGTGAAGGCGCATTAATAAGGTAAATGAGATTTAAATAATTTAATTTTAAAAGTGATTTGATCAGTCCAATTGATTGTAGATATGATTGTTAATTTACAATATAACAGTAACACTGTGAGGTAGTGCACAATATTTAACTTACTTAAAAAAATAATATAGAAACAATCCAACATTTTATGACTTTCCATTAATAACTATTCTATTTTAAACTTTGTTGTAAATTTTCTACAGTAATTTTGTTGGTTACCAATGTACAACTAAAAGATGTTTGTTTTTAATTGAGCGTATGGAAAAAATTAATTACGTATGGATTAATGTTTCTCACAATATAAGGTATGTGATATGAAATTATTCTAAATTTAACTGCAGTGAACTTAATACTCACAAGTTAGCATCAGATTCTGTCTTTGACATGAATAGCACGGATTATTTCAATATCAATCAGCTTCAAAGATTTAATTATTTTATCAATGATTTCACTGTATATAGAGATAATATAAAATTTTCCCATTGATATTCACTTAACTTATACTGATACACTTGAAAACATATACACCATTTGTATTACTGTGCAAGCACAAACAACTACTGCCCACTGCATGCACAACACATGAATAATTCCAACAGCTTCCGTCAGAACATGAATGAAATAGGTAGTTATGAGGCTGCTGATATGTTCTGTAAGTTTTATGACTTGCAATCAAGCCAGCCAAGTAATGAGGCGCAATGTTGTTGGTGTGTATTGTTTCCAGCGCCAGAATGACACCCATCTCACAGAACAAAAGACGAGATTAAATCTCAAAAGTTTTCCTTCCACCATTTCTTAGGCGATTGTTTCTTAGATGAAATTCTCTTTTCCTAAGAGACTTCGTATTTGGGTTATTACGAAATCATTTGTATTCTAACATACTTATATTAGAGCTTTCAGCTCCATGTCAATCTATTTTAAGAGCACAATATTTTAGGCAATGAAATGTTTATTCAAGTGAGGTCATACATATTTCAGAATTGATAATGAATATTGTTTGACACTGAAACAAACTACCACGACGAAAATATTTCTGACCAGCTCAATTGTTGTACATTAGTGTGTTTTATTTGATCAAATTTTACTGTCTCTTCAATTTAATTTTACGATACCCGTATAATTACTCTAAGAAATTATTCTATAGTCTAAATTGATACGATATCCAGTTTCGGTTACATTTATATTTGCGTAGTTATCCTGGAAAATTGACCTTACAATTATTAAATGAAGCGCACAGCTTTAATGAACAGTAATGCATCCCTTTTGTACACATATTTATTTAAATTTTAAATTATCAGTGGCGTAGCCAGCAAGTTTTTCTAAAGGAGGCGTGACTTCTTTCGGGGGAACCAGACGTTTACATACTAAAAACGAACCTAAAGTCTTGTTTCAACATATAAAAGTATTAAAAATTGACTATTTATACATACATGTATCATATTATTATTATTATTATTATTATTATTATTATTATTATTATTATTATTATTATTATTATTATTATTTGGGACCGCGTTGGCTCAGTGCTAGTGCGCTCACCTCTCGTGCAAAGAGTCCATAGTTCAATTATAGCTCCTGCAAAGTGAGCTTTGTGGTGAAAAAACCACACTGTACATGTATTTTCTCGGGATTCTCTTGTTCCTCCCAATTTATTTATTCCTCCGTTTCGTATATTACAATAATCACTGTCTTCCTTAGCTTCCGGGTATAATTGTGGGACAAACTAAAAAATTATTATTATGTGCAGTGCCCTATCTTATTAAAACATGGGTCATGGGTCTTGACAGTGTTTAATTTGAATCATAAATTGCTGAAAATGTACGAATAAACTATTCATAAGGAAACTAAAATTGTTTATGAAAATCTGTTTATTGGACTTTGCCTTTACATGGGTATAAAGTGATAAGCATAACTTTGAAGAAAGAATAAGATTAAACTCAACCATTCTTATTCAATAGCGAAAAGGGAAATGAAAGTAATAAAATGGATGATTAATTTCATTTGTTTTAGTTATTTTAACGTGTTGACGTAGTTTAAAATACGTAGTAAATAAAAAGCATTTTTCATTTGTCATCTGTTTTAAACATTCTTCATTTCTGTATTTAAATTATTTTGTAAACAAGTAACAGACGAACTCCATTTGCGAGGGGATGGACAAGAGATCATTTGGGGATTCGAGCCCCTATCTCCTTGTTTGTATCTACACTCCTGAAATGTATGCCTGTGTATCTCGGAATATCACGTTTAAGGGATCATTATATATATATAATATATATAATATATATATTATATAATTAGCTCTATGGCTTATAGGACCCGGAGGTTCAATGCAGCGTTCACAAAAGTTCTGCATTGACTTCCATCCTTAGCCAACTGAACCAAGTTTCTACGATGTATTCCTATTTCTGCGAGATCCATCTTAATATTGTCTTCTCATCTGCGCCTAGGTCTTCCTAATGGTCGTTTTTTGATTGGACTTTCGAGTTAAAACTTTGAAAGCGTTCCTACTTTCTTCCATTCTGGCTACATGACCTGCCCACCTTAGCCTCCTATACTTGACTACTATATATATAAAGTTCTCTCAGTTATGTAAGTGATGGCATTGACGCTCACCTTATACAAGTTTCATTTCGAGTTGAGAAAGATGCAGTATTAATGAGAGGTTTCTCTTGTAGCTTATAGTTACCCATGGATGTCAGTGAGTATAGGTAAAAGAAAATCAGAATCCCAAACAGAGTTATACAGCTCTGTACGCTTTGCGAGTTTGGACTAGAAATAAACGTTATGGAAACGAGAGGGGGAAAATGCCAGGCATTCAATGAGGTTTGAGTAAACGAACGGACTGAACAACAGTCGCTTAACAAATTTAAGGACGGTGTTGAATTCGTCCGTGATGCAACGCGTATGGAACCTCCAGAAGCCATAGATATAGGAAGCACTCAAGGTGACTATTCAGATCGTTAATGGCTAATTATATACGGCATTAACAGAAACATTAAATTACCGGTATGGTGCATAAACCATCCGCCAACAATCTAATGTATAAATGTAATGTACGAGGGTAAATCAACTGAAAACCATAAAAGTAGAAATAAAAATCCGCATATCGCGCCAGTGAGCTGTAAGTTGGCATGCCTGTTTACGATAGTATGCCGGATGTCTCCTAGGTGCCAGCAGCCGGCAGATGCACAAACACCGGCGCAACAACAGTTCCAAAATGGCAGCCTCACGAGCCACATGCACCAGCGAGGATCAGCGTTCTGTGATTCGGTTTTTGCGAAGTGAAGGTGTGAAACCGATTGACATTTTTAGGCGAATGAAGGTTCAGTATAGAGATGCGTGTTTGTCACAGACACAAATCTATGAATGGTGCCGGAAATTTGCAAATGGTGTTACGTCTGTGGCCGATGCTCCACGCCCCGGCCAGGCTCGGCGCGTAGTGACTCCAGAGACCATTGCAGCCGTTGAAGCCATCGTTTTGGAAAACCGCCGTGTGACAATAGACGAAATTGCAGCATGTGTACACATGAGTCATGGATCGGCACATCATATTGTGAATGATGTTCTCCAGTTTCATAAGGTGTCTGCAAGATGGGTGCCCCGACAACTGACGCCTGAACTGAAACAGCGACGTGTTGATGAGTGCGAACACCTTTTGTGGCTTGCTGAACGTGACGGTAATGCCTTCCTGTCACGAATCGTCACTGGTGACGAAACATGGGTGCATTACCATCAGCCTGAAACAAAGCGAGCGAGCAAGGAGTGGCGCCATTCCTCATCACCGAAACCCAAAAAGTTTCGGACATAGCCGTCTGCAGGGAAGGTTATGCTGACCCTCTTTTGGGACGAAAAGGGCATCATCTTGGAACACTACACGCCACGAGGAGCCTCTGTGACGAGTGCTAGGTACTCGGACCTCCTAAAAAATCATCTCATGCCTGCCATCAAAACGAAACGACGTGGATTGCTGTCAGCCGGTGTGCTGCTGCAACACGACAATGCACGGCCCCATACGGCGCGTGCAACGGTTGCGACCATCACAGACCTGAAATTTGAATACCTCCCACATCCCCCTTACTCGCCAGACCTCGCACCGAGAGATTTCCATCTGTTTGGTCCGCTCAAAGAAGCAATGGGCGGCAGGAACTTCCACTCCTATGAAGAGGTACGCAACGCGGTGCACGAGTGGTTGCGCCGTCGCCCAAAAGACTTTTTTTCTGCAGGTATTCAGGCTCTTCCGAAGCGCTAGCGGACTTGCATTGAACGAGGAGGGGACTATGTTGAAAAGTGATTTACTTCTGTACCCTGTGTGACCAATAAATAATATTTAAAAAAAATAATTATGGTTTTCATTTGACTCCCCCTCGTATATAGTATCTTTCGAATGAACCCATTCAATTTTATATCTTAGTAAAATACTAGGTATATTATTACTTTAAAAATACAGCGAAAGATTAGAATTTATTTTTTATTTTAACCTTTTTCCTTGTTTCTTTTTTCCTTTTCTCTTTTCGTAGTTTTCTCTTTTTTTTATGGGTACTGAGCCCCTCACAAAACTTCTGGGGTGCTCGAGCACCGCAGCACTCCCTGAGTCTGCGCCCCTGCCTTCAACAAGAGGAGTCTCAGTACACCATTATATGTATTTATATACTCGAAATTATAATGTATTAGCAAGTGAGTCTTTGGTGGCATATACAATTTTGTTGCAGACATCAAGTACGGAGTTTTGAAATTATAGTGGATTATGAACGGAGCTCATTTATGAAATGTAGTGGATTCTGGATTAGTCAAGTGTAAGAGCGATTAGTTACAACTAAACCGTCTACGATGCCGTATTGATCTCTTACCTTCGAGTGCAGATGATTGTTTTACACTTCTCGATATTCACTGTTTGCTCGCTTGATATTATCCTGGTGTCTCTTTTCATCACCCAAGGAATATAATACGAAAACTATTATTTAAAGTGGGATAGAAAATTCTGTAATATTATGCTTCTTAGCGTGTAATGGTGAAATATATTCAAACATTTTACATACTAATTGGTAAATCTAATTGAGCTGATGGGACTGCGCTGGCTCAGTGATAACGAGTTCATCTCTGGTGCGTGGAATCCCTGGTTCGGTTCTAGCTCGCGCCAACTGTGTTTTATGGTGGACAAAGAAAGTGTGCGTTGATTTAATCGAAATTCTCCCGTTTCCTCCCACTTACTTCATTCCATCATCTCATTCATTTCTCATCATCACCGTCTCCTTTAGCCTAGCCGTGCGACGTTTGATTTCATTTCATTTCTCATTGAGCTGAACAAAGAGGTGTGAAGGAGCGTAAATCTTTGTGCGTAGTTTCCGAGAAAACCAAGAAATACTTTTTCTTTTTTAAACAATCTAAAAATGGATGGTATACAAAAACCAGGTCATGTATTAAGTTTAAATTGATCTTGAAATACATATTCAATCAAGATTAGAACGACATTAGCAAGATAACAGTACACAGCATCTAATATAAATAAAATAAAGAGTTTGTTTGTGTGTGTGCGCGACCTGGGGACCAGACGAGTGGACCAAGAGTTACCAAATTTGGATCACGGGTACCTAGGTCCAGGCCCCAGACAAAAACGAAGCGTTTTTCTTTCTTTTTTCTTTTAATTTCGTACCAAGGGCCTGAGGTGGGCGTTTATCTGGACATGTAAAAGTAGTAGAAGATGACGGATATTAGTGTCGAATTCACAGTTTTCGCTGTCGCTGAGATCAATGGCAACACGTCCATTACCGATGACTTGCAAATTCAGCTACCAGTGCATTCGGTCCGGGGATCAGCGGGGGAGGGGGAATACCGAGACGTAAAAATAGCCCAAAATGACCGATATTAGTGTCAAATCCATAGTTTTCGCGGTCGCTGAAATGAATGGTTATACTCCCACAGGCGTTAACTTCCAAATACAGCTACATGGGAAGAATAGGTATATTCAGCTAGTAGTTAATAACATAGAGCCTAAGATGATTATTAGTTCCCAAATTTTTATTTTTGTTTAAACTATAACACTGCATAAGGATGACACATACACCAGTTGATAGTTACATAATTTTGTTTAGCTCGATATTAGCTAAGACTCAATTCTCTTGTGTATTTTTCGAGAAAGTTGAGTTGAGTTGATTTTAACGTCCCGTACAGCAGCAAGGCTATATGAGACGTGGACTTACTGATTACTGTGGAATCCGAACCACGTGATCTTCCACCGGGAAAGTCAGAAAACGACTTCTTATGCACTAAAAGAATGTATTTCTTTGGCAACAATAATGGATATTTTTTATTCTGTCAAAACAGATTACTTATTTATTTATTTATTTACTGTATTTATTGTTGTTTTCTAATTGGAACACACAACTCCTAACAGCGATACATATACTGCTTGTAAGAATAGAAATATTTAGTAATACATCGTCGCCTCAAGGACAAAGCATATCAATTTATTGTAATGAAGCCTCCTGAGAAGGGGCGTTTTGGCACTCCAAGTAAAAATATTCTTCAACTTATTACATCGGAGTTTGGCAGAGAACGTTTTCGCACGAATCAGACACATTATTTCTGAAGGAAATTGGCATAAAATTTTATTTTTAATGTACTTGGTGGTATCCATCTCAATTGTCCTTTCCTTCATTTCACAAAAATTTTCTCGAACTCATCCCTCAGTAGTAAATTTTAGTTACCTATGATTATATAGTTTTTATTTTAAATATGTAAACTATATGATTGACTCATGTTCACAAACCTTTCCATGTACTTCAACTATATTTTGTTTTCTAAAGGTCTTTTCATCCTTAGTTCTTATATTGCAGTAATTGTTCTCTTTTGTTGCTACTTTCGTTTATTTACATTATTCAAATTACTCACTGTCTCTAGTTCCTTTTCTTAAAAACCCCATTACAGGCTGATTTTAGGGAAGTGAAATCTTTCGTAATCTCCATTTGTTCTGTCGGTTTATTTTAATTTGATTCCTCCATTTAAGTTTGTTTCCACACTTTTCTTTCCTTTGTTCTTGGTTTTATTCCAACACTTCTGTTTCAGCCAGGAGCGTCATTTCAGATTTTGTTTGGGGGCGGGGGACAAGACCCCTTGATTTAAGTAAAATTTCTCGTTTTTTACTGATTTACCATTATTCTTTCGATAAAATCTATATAAATCTCAAACTCAGGGGAGGGAATTGCCCCTCCCTGCCCCCCTAAATGACGCCCCTGGTTTCAGCTCTTTAGCTATGCTCCTTTTACAATATTATAATACTGTCTGACTCTTCTAAAGCTTCAAATGCTGTTACAGTTTCTGTATCTGTTTCAATCTATTTGGTATCCCTGATCAGTCAATGAACACTTCCAGTTTGATCTTTCCTCTTCTGCTAGTTGAATCATATATTTTCTGCCGCCACCGAGATCTATCAACGAAAGTTCCAACATCTCTCTCATTTCATTCCCTTCAGTTATGTTTACGTATTATATATTATCTTTCTGTCCATTCTCTAAAGAAGCATTCATATCATCCGATAAAATTACACACTACCTCCACTTACAATGATTTCTATTTTTAAGAATTATTTTTCCCAATGTAATTAAGGTTGGTTTAAAGGGACAAGTTTTGCCGATAGAAGGCACTACAGTCTTCCATGTTTTTTTTTTTTTTTTTTTACCGTTCACAAAAATTCACGATTTCTCTTACAAATTTCAACCTACAGATTTCAAATTTTTAGAAAAGGAACTTAATGATCTATCGAAGACACTAATCCGTGCCAATTTTTAATTTAGAATTTTCTTCATTATTGAAATAGCTTGATTGTTGAAATTGATATCCAAACCTTTAACAATGGAACTGTTTCAAAGTGAAGAAAATTCTAAATAAAAAATCGGCACGGATTGTTCCTTTCAATAGGTTATGAAGTTCCTTCTCTAAAAATTTGAAGTCTCTAGGTTGAAATTTGTAAGAGAAATTGTAAATTTTCGTGAAAGGTAAAAAATACATGGGAAAGATACGAAGACTGTAGTGACATCTATTGGCAAAACTTGTCCCTTTACACTAACCTTAAATATATTATTGACTCCAAGATGATGAAGAAGAAATAGATCAAGACAGAGGATTTACGTAGAATTAATAAATACTATAGAAGCAGAAGAATAATATGTAATCGTTATTCCTGTCGTTTAATGCTAGTACAAATTACCGTGTTAGTTACACGAAAATTGATAAATTTTATAAATTATAATTGCTAAACAATTGAGGCATCTACCTTTAAAAAAGTGGAGTCGTGAGATTAGAAAAACGAGGAAATATTTCACTCTCACTCTCCTTAAAACGTATTAAGCTTCACGTTAGCTATTCCATGAACCGTGTTTGCAAGAGTATAAGACACTTTCTTTTCCTGAAAATAAATTAAAATAAACATAGGATGCATCTTATATGTTTGTACAGAGATTTTGGCTACTTCAATAAGTTTTCTCGATTCTGTGTTGTTTGATGTTCTTATGGTGTGCAACATCATTCTAGATACGAACAGCTCATTGACTCAATAAATATCTGCCACTAAATGTCAGTAAGTCTTCTTAAACAATACTATTCTTTTCCTAAAATATCACTTTATGCTTTCAAATGAAACATACCCCTTATGAATGTGGTATCTTATATTCCGGTAAATATGGCATTTACTTATTCAACGGAAAATACCGTTCAACAGAGTTTTGAACTAGGTTATTTTCTACATAAGATATTTGATATATTTGAAGAGCGGGTGTCACATATCCCTAATGTCTATCTATCAAAGACTTCGTTACTTTGACGGCAGGATTATTTATTTAATACATCCACCAACTACAACCACTATCTACGAGGGGCTGCTGAGGAATGCATAGCCTAACTCAGGAGTACAGGTAGAATCTTGAAATTAACAGTTTTAAAGAACACATCTCTGTATGTACGAATACAAATTTTCATATTAATAGCAAGATTCTTATTGTCGTTTTTAGGCTCCCGAAGTGATCATGTGTGCCCAACTAACGAATTTCACGAACATAGAGATCAGAATTATCACCAATTTGTTTCTCACAAGGAAAATCACTAAAACAAACTCATGAGAAAATCATCAGAGACATACTGAGTCTTATACCCGTAAAAGAAGTGGTGAGCACATGAGACTTCTCAACAGATAATACTCCACGTACAGAAAGACCAAAAACAATGAATGTCCCGAAATAGAAGATTAAATTCGTGATATTATTATTGACAATTGGAGAATCTCAGCAAAATGTGTGGTAGAGATCGTGGCCATTTCTCGGGAATGTGTTGGTAGCATAATTCATAATGAACTTGACATGCCCAAGCTCTCGACAAAATGGGTTCCAAAAAATCTATCAGCATACCAAAAGCGTGAAAGAGTGAGGGCATGAAGGAAAGTCATCTTCCATTTTCAACGCAATGCCGACCAATTTTTGTCACCAATATTAAGCATGGACGAAACGTAGTTACCACTCTGAAGTCCACTACAGTACGTCCTCAAACGAAACAACACTCAATGAAGTAGCAAAGTGAAGGCACTCAAACTTCGCTTGTCCGAGAAGTCGGCTGGGAAAATGTTTGCAACATTCTTCTGATGTGAGATAAAGATGCAGTTGTACTCAGATTACCTGCTCAAGAGTTAGACGTTAAATGCAGAATACTGCTCTGAATTACTCACAAAACTGAAAGATAAATTGAAAGTACAACGCCGCAGAAAACTGAAAAAAGAAAAGAATTCTGTTAATTCAGGACAATGCCCTATCCATTGAGAACTAACACAGCATTGAGAACTAGCATAGGATTTCAATGCCTAGATCGTCTTCCTTATTTCCTAAGCTCTAGCTCCGTTAGACTATTATTATTCTCCAAACTCTAACACTACTTGAAAGAATGCCGTTTTGGATCTGTTAGGAAGTGCTTAGTGCTTCGGAACAGTGGTGCGAGGAACAGTCTTCAGATTTTTTAAAACATCTGCAAAAATTGGATCACATGCAAGGAAGTAACTGAACTTCAGAACGACATTCCACGTGCATTCCTTCTGGATTGAAGTATGAACTTGTCGGCAGACCCTCGTATCTTCTTTCTTTCAGTCATACTCTTGAGAACTCATTTTTGTCTCTTCCTTTCTTTCTTTCTTCTTTTTTTTCTTGACAATCTTGATCCTTGTTTCCTCTTATTAATCGTCTCTAGTATCGTTTTCCTCTTTCCAAAGATCCATTCTATCTATTTAAATTTTCTCATTCTTCGCTGTATGCATCTCAAACGCTAGTTTATCACTTCTGCATCGTGTACTTATTTCTTTTCAGCACAACACAAATTGATACTTAACGTTTGATTATTTTCCCAATTCAGTGTAATCTGCTTCAGTGCAATGCTTGTGAATATCTTCAGTGCAATGCTTGTGAATATCTCTTAAACTTCAACATTGAAAACAAAGTGGAAAAACGGAAATTCTAATAGAATTCGTGCTCTTTCATGAAAACTTGGTTTCTTTTTTCTGTTTTTTTTTAATATATCAAAAGTACAATAGGAATAAATAATAAAAAGTATCATACATAGGGACTATGCATACATTAAATACATTTATCTACTATACACTTAACCTCGCCTAATGAATAAAGGCATTTTCAATTCACTTATTTTAATCATAGGAAAAATTACTTTAAATTGGTTGCACAATCTAACATTAACTATAATTTCTTTTATTTTCTACAATACGATATATAAGACCAACCAGCTTTCAGTTGATGTTATGAAGCAAGTCTTGTAATGAATATTAATGTTACATTATCAAATTTCAAAACCTCCTTCCTACAGTATATTAATAACTACCTTTGTACATCTTTTGAACAAATCATGCAAATGGAATTTTATTATTATTGTTATTATTCCGTTCATAACAATCTCTATTTTCAGCAAGTAATTAACATTTTTCCTCCTAAGACACCTTCTTTTTTAATTTATTCTTATAAATTTTATTTCACTGGTTTCCGCACGTTGCATGATAGCCCTCAAGCAATACAATAATGTAAGTTGGGCAATTTAAAATCGCTTAAGTTTTTTCTTCAGTTTTTGTTTTGTGGTCATTTCTTCTACCTTAGGGCGTGGCCAATCAAAAATCAACTCGTTAGCTGTCAGTTATCATAACTGCAATAAAATTTCATTCTTTACGCGAAACATGAATAGATGCAACGAAACACAGGAAAGAATGAATATTATTTATCTTTAATTTATTAAGTTCGGTTATTGGGTGTTTTTCCTTAAATTTTCATACATTTACTTCAACAGATTTTCTCCTCATTCCAGCACGATTTTAAAAGCAAAAGAAGTTCTCCAACTACAAAATATTGTGTTAAACCACAAAAAAGAATATATACCAAAAATAAGACTTCACTTCTCAGGTTTTATTTTATATATACATATCCGTACAATAAAATGAACTCAAATTTGTGATACTTATCTTCAAAATTTGAGGTCAATTTTCTTGCGACTCCATGTATGGATATAGTTTAAAATATTTCCATTGGATTCAGAGATCCCAAATTCAGGAGCGGCGATTTGGAGGCACGAGGAGGCAGTTGCCCCCCACTTTTTTTGAAGTGACCCATTAATGCATATAGTTTCATTTGTAAATGTAAAGTTTTTGTAAGAATTAACGGTTCATAGAAAAAATGGTGCTATATAACATTTGCCGTTGCGTGAGTAGATATTGGTTATTTGTCTTCCCGTGGAGATAAGAAAGCTACAGGAATTGCGTTTTACTTACAATTCAAAGCAATTAATATTGTAATAGCGTATTTCTTTAAATGTCATAGCATTTGCTTGTAGTACCGTATTTATTGTCTTTCATTTTCTAAGAATAATAACATACATTTAATGGCATGTGTGGAATTAAAAATATAAGTTGCTCATTAATTCCCAGTTTCAATATAGGTCCTGACTTCTACAAAACAAGCCTCATTATTCGTTACTGTAATTAATATTATCCTTTCTACTTGTTTGTTTTGTAAATGTATTATTCAATAATCTAATCACACAATTTTCTAGACAGAATTTTAAGATTGTCATGAGCTAGGAATCAAATCTGTTCTTACACTTTCGTTATTTAAGAGTATAAAGGGCCAGTACGTATTTGCGTTGCTCTTGTCAATTTAGTTAATAAAATATAAAATACGATATACGGTATTTTAACTGGAAAAAGTAGTATCCTATTAGTTATACAACATTTCCTCAAAGTGTTAGAAATAAATCAGGAAAACTAACATTGATATACAAATATTCAGATAATGTCTTCCCCCCCCCCCATTTAACGTCCAACCGCCTCTACTGCTCAAATTAATATAAGAGGCGCTATTAGAAGTTTATCGAAGCGTGAATACTTTTCGTCAGTATAATGAGAATTAGTTCTTCGCATATTCTGTGCAAAACATTTCGGAGCATGAAGAATCCAGCCTCTCTAGACCCTCTCTCAGTACTGCATAATATGAAAATGGCAAAAATGGCATTTTAATACACTTTATCATTTTTGAATATTTTGCACCAGGAGGTTTATCATAATAACGGTAAAACCTATTAACTTGGCCGTCTCTCTAAGTTGTCGCTTTTTATAACTTGGTATCATTTCTCATAAGACAGATTACTCATTTATGTTCACATTAAAGGAACGTACGTGTTAATGATGAATGCATTTATAAATGTTGAGCACCTGCGTGATCTGTACTTTTAGAAACCCTTTCAGATATTATTTTACTTTTTAATGTTTCGAGAGATTAATAATGCCAAGGGAGAAACAGAGAAAACTTGTCCACATTGAAGGTAACTTCTGCAAATTACAGCAAACAGTTTCCGCCGATTTTGACAATTTCATGGTATGAGTTCCGAGTGTCTAACACTCATGTCTTCTATGTGAGATGGTAAATGGCGATCTCTAGAAGAAATACATGAGTTTCTGAAGTGATTCCAATTGTCGCGATTCATTTGGTACTACGTGCTTTTTTATGGTACACGTGGCATTTTTTTATGTGCAGCGTGGTGGGTCTAAGGTTCCTATGTCGTGTAGTATAATGTATGGTGAGCGCTGGAGTTAAATTTCTGGTTTCCTGCTGAATGAAGTGATCCAATATGGCATCTCTAGTTCTACGTAGAGCTGTTGAATAGGAATGTGGAGTGTCCAGAGATGATTCGGGATGAACAATTTTGAATTCTTTGTATGGTTAGTAGATAGATCTGCGGTGCTTGTTCCCAGGAGGGATAGACTTAGAGAAATGTTGATCTGACGACCATGTTGTACGTTCGGATTCTAGTGTCGTGAGTGAAAAATCAGGCAGCCAAGGCGCAGTAGATGGTTGCAGCTTTTACTTGGCTTTTTGAGTTGTTTGTTCGAAGTGTTCCTTGAAGTGAAGTTTCCTGTCTAGGTAGACTCCTAAATACTTTACAGCAGGTTGGAGTTGGTGACCATAGACGAGAAAACACATTAGGGGTTGACGCTAATGTTATGTGAAGTGGACCAACTAAGTCTTTTGCGCATTGATTTTGATGCGTCATTTCTGTATCCAGTTCTGGAGTAGATTTAGATGACGTTGGAGTCAAACTTGTGCGTGGCGTATGCTTCTCGCTTGGTCGGATAGAGCAGATTTATCTTCAAAGGTGGCTCAAGTGGCGCGTTGGTAAATTTGCCATATAGTTGGGAAAGAATCGGTAGTATACATGATTTGGCGAGTGCATGAACAGATCGGTGCCATTGTACTCATATTCTGCGAGTACATTTCAAGACATTTGGTATTCCATTCCAGATGGAATTATTGAGCCATGGAATTCTCTCTTATTTCCGCCATGTGTTGGAATCGTTTCTCTTCTGACTAGCTTGACGATTTGATTCATGTTGCAAAGTGTAAAAGAAGAAAACAGGACAATCTATTTCGTCTTTTACTTGCAGGTCAACAACAAATAGAAGTATGAGTGTAGCTGTTTCTAAACCATAAGTTCGCTTTCATTATTTCTGTACTTGGACAGCATGGATCTTTTGAATATTTCCAAAAAATTATCTGCGCATATCGTCCTTGGTGGGGTTAAGAAAAGAAAATAATTAGGAAGTTGAAACTACATTTAAGTCATAGTATTCGAATGGTAAGATAAGAAAAATATTACATACACCATTTTTATATTTCCCCAATATACTATTTATAAAATACAAACAAATAGCTAGATACAGTAGAGCGTCGATTATCCGAAGTAATTGGGGGACATGGGTGTTCGGAAAACTGGTTTGTTCGGATAATCGAACTGTACAGCGGTGGACACTTCTAAATGGTACAATCCGCGGCAAAAAACCTGCAACATGAGCATATAAGTTTATTGTGAAATGACGAAGTCTTTTGCTCCAAAATAAGTGTGCACGGGAGGAGGCCGAGGTTTATCCTGGCGTGATTCGTTACACTTAGACGTTATGTTTATTCCCTGTGCTGTTAGGCGTAGTTTCACAATAAACTTACATCCTCATGTTGCAGGTTTTTTGCCGCGGATTGTACACCTTAGCCGTAAATCTCCGTATGGCTGTACCATTTAGAAGTGTCCACCGCTGTACATGTTTATTTGCCAAAAAGAAGTACTGTACAGTAAATTTATTCATAAAAACAGGCATCTCTTTAAGTATTACAAAGTAACGTACAAATGCAACTTTAGTAGGAATATATAGTATGTGGTACAGTTTATTAAACAAAAATATGTACATATTACATACGCATTTTGCATGAACAATACACACAGTACACAAAATTAACGTTTAAAAAAATCCTTTATTTTGGTCTGTCTAAGCAAGCCTACACGCTTACGAGCAGCTAAGTCACATACTTTTTTTCATTACAGATATCTGAAAGTGGACGGTAGGGTGGGAAAGTAACAGGCGCGAGCGAGTACACAGTTCGGTTAAGCGGTCGTTCGGTTGACCGACGTTCGGATAATCGACGCTCTACTGTAATAACAGTTTCCCGTTGTTCTTATGATCTCAATAGTTTTTGCTTTAAAATGTGTTTATTTTCTGTAAGTTGACCACCAGGTTAAATTGGCAATTTTGAAAAGGAATAAATGGTGACCAATATAGACAAGTTTCAATACATAATTTAATGAAAGAGACTAAAGTATACGCCAATTCCATTCTTCTTGTTCTTCATGACAAAGATGGAATTTTAAAAAAAAAAATCTGGAGTGAAGGGCAATTTCAGAACTGTGATAAGGAAGGCTATGCAAAGAACTCACTAAACGCAGTTATTCACTTGCGCGTAGCCGGGGGCGCCGAAACGCTAATTCGGGTGTATAAAAACTTTCTACTTAATACTGAAAACAGAAGCACGACTAGAATTATGTACTCACGGATATTATATGGGGTCATAAATTTTAGATTGCACTATTCTTTTTCACACAGTGTTTGTCCTGAATTGAAAACAAATATTTTAAACAGTAACTAATATCTAAAATAGGGTGACCAGGCATCTCGATTTTAACGCGATTTTTTTTTAGAAAGTCGTCTGCTGTCCCGAGAAAAATACAAACGGAATGCAAAATTTCCGTTTAGAAAAGCGCCCCCTTGTTTGCTTGTAGTTATGTAGTATAATACTTACGTGTTCTTGAACCGCAT